>NC_138776.1:122520905-123120905 GCF_965119305.1 Pelophylax lessonae | reverse complement strand
GGTGACGATGACTGATGGGGTGACAGGTGACGATGACTGATGGGGTGACAGGTGACGATGATTGGTGAGGTGACAGGTGATGATGATTGATGAGGTGACAGGTGACGATGATTGATGGGGTGACAGGTGACGATGATTGATGGGGTGACAGGTGATGATGATTGATGGGGTGACAGATGACGATGATTGATGGGGTGACAGATGACAGTCACTGACGGGGTGACATGTGACGATGATTGATGGGGTGACAAGTGACGATCACTGATGGGGTGTCAAGTGACGATGACTGATGGGGTGACAGGTGACGGTGATTGATGGGGTGACAGGTGACGGGCGATGGTCACTGATGGGTGACAGGTGACGGGCGATGGTGCATTGCTGATGGCAGTCTCTGGTGACCGGTGAACTTTAGGCTATGTTCACATGTGAGCGTAGTGATCACGGTCAGAATCACTGCGATTCTGCCCGTGATCCAGAAATCATTGCAAATTGCGGGACGCCTGTGCGTTGCCCGTGATTTGCAATAGCACCCCAAATGCTGTGCGATGTTGCTGCGATTTCCGCCTGCCGAATCGCGGTAACATTGCGCAAACAACGCATGACGCTCCAAAGAAACTCTTGTACCTTTTTTGGGCGTCATGCGATGTTTGCGCGATGTTACCGCGATTCGGCAGGCGGAAATGGCGGCAACATCGCACAGCGTTTGGGGTGCTATTGCAAATCAAGGGCAACGCACAGGCGTCCTGCGATTTGCAATGATTTCCGGATCGCGGGCAGAATCGCTGTGATTCTGCCTGCGATCGCTGCGCTCACATGTGAACGTTATGGGTGTCAATTTCTGGGCACTGATGAGGTGACTGTTGGGTGACAGGTGACATTGGGGGGGGCTGAGGACTGTGTGGGGACATTTATTAGTGTGATTTTACTTTTACAGGTACACAGAGCAGTAACTCACTGTTTCTAGTTCTTCTCCCCTCATACTGGAAACTGTATGAGGAGAGAAGAGCTAGTAACACTGAGTTACTGCTCTTTGTTTACATTTTCTGATCGGCTGTGAATGGATTCACAGCCGATCACATAGTAAACAGTCACTGTCAGTGACTGTTTACTACCGCCGGTGACAGCTGTGTTCCTACGGAACACAGTGCCACCGACATGACCGCGCTGCGCGCTCCCGATCGCGCATGCGCGGTCATCTAGTGGGCGCCTTCATTGTGATCGGCTGTGTCATTGGAACACAGCCGATCACGTGGGAAACAGCCACGCCCATTGGCTGTTTCCCCCCTGCCGGTGACGGGGGGTGTCCCGGGGACACCCCGACACCGGCAGTGCAGGGCGGCGCGCACGCGATCGCGCGCCTGCCCTGCTTAAAGTGCCGCCGTCATATGACGGCGGCCCAGGATAATGGTCGCTCCGCTCCGCCGTCATATGACGGCGGGCGGGCGGCAAGCGGTTAAAGAGACATAAAATGACCAAATGATTGATGAATCATCAAATGAATGATTGATGAATGGTCAAATGATTGTTATACAGTCACAATAAAAGACAAGCTACAGAGAGCAAAATTATTTCCAAAAAGGGCATACTATTTGTATGATAAAGCCTGTAGATAAAAAAAAAAATGTATGACAGATGCAAATTTCTCGGTACTTTAGCACAGTATTCAACTAACACTCTAAGTATTGTTAAGTAAACACATACTGTACCTTCAAATTACTCTTCAGGTCATGGTCACACTGTCATATATTGTCCTAAAGAAACATAAGCTTTAACAGTCCTTTATATAACATGGCCGTGGGCGTGATGTTTCGTGTTTGACAAGAAATTAACTGGAAGTAGACAAAAAGATGGTATTTGATGCTAACTCATCGTAGAATCGAGGATGCATGCACGTTAGCTGAATAACGTTTTTATAATTTGCTGTCATTTCTTTCAAGTAATATGGTAAACAGGTCATCACATAGACTTACCAATGTATACCAAGAGTGAAAAGGTCGTTTATTTAATGACTTTGGTTTTAACTTGAAAAAATAATAATACGCTTGTTATTGCTGTTCATGTCCCCTGTGCCATTGCTTCTATCGCTAAATTGATTCTATATATGATACATACCACTAATTGTATAACCTTGGTGTCAAAGCATACATGCTAAAAAAGATTTGGTTAAAAAATAATGTAATACAGAAAGTCTCTATTGATTGTTATGGGCAGCATCACCTCCAGCAACAGCCTCAGGTGAAAGCCAGAGTGCCAGGATGTCAATCTATCACATTGCTGTCCAGACAGATGTTTATCATGAGATCCAGGTTACAGAGCACTGGAGACCTAAAACAAAGCATAAAATCATCAGTCAGCTACTACATCTGTGCATAGCTAATATCTCTTCTTGCTTTCAAACACGCTTACTTTGTTTCAGATACATTATTCATGATACTTCAATTATTGATTTCAAGGCTAAGTTCACTTTTAAAAAAATAATAAATTCACGTATTTTTTCAGGAACCAAAAGAGCATTTATTACCAGGCTCCTTCACACTTCCTCTAGTGGTACAGGTTTTCCATTGGAAATCTGGAGGAAGAGTAAAAGGACTATAAATGTGGCGATCACTGCACTTGTGTTCTATTGAGAACTACAAGTCAGTTGGCTGTAGTGGCAGATGAAACTTGTAGTTCATTCATTCACGGACCTCTGTGAACAACAATGTGGCTTTGCGGGTACTGCCCTGCATAGCTGTGCTGATTTTAAAAGTGACAGGGGCTGTGGGGGTTTGCATTCCTAAATATGGATGTAACATGTTGCAAAAGGTAGTGTTAAGCCTTTAAAGCCAAAGTCAAAAATATACATTTTTCTTATTCTGCAGTCAGATCACCTACCTGTAATTCAGTATGTCCCACTTCATGCAGACTGATGGATCCTGCAGAACTCTTCTGTGAATGGATGCCTCATGCTCTTCCTGGGCTGCACTCATGGTGCTGAGGGAGCTAACAGCTAAGGGTCCTCTATGAGCCGCAGCAAAAAAGTCCCACAGGGACCCGACCCTTCCTCCTTTTTCAAACACTGAGAAAAGTTCATGCTCTGTGTACACAGCATTAGGGATGATCGAACTTTTGAAAAGTTCGGTTCGGCCAGAACATCTGAACTTCCCGAAAGTTCGGCCCGGATTTCAGAACCCCATTGAAATCAATGGGACCCGAACTTCGGTAATCAAAAAACACAATTTTTAAGCCCTAAAACCCAATAAATGCCCCTAAAAAGTACCCAGGGTTCTGGGTCATGCCCCATTAACTATTAATCACATAAAAAAAAGTTCTTAAAAATTGTCATTTTTGATAAAAAAGCCAATTATTGAAAAAAAAAAAAAAGAGAGAGATTTTTTGATTTTTACTTTGGATTTCGTATCTGGGGGGTCTAAAAGGTGTGCATGTGAAGTTTCAGCTCTGTAGCATGTCCAGAACCATGAAAAAAAAAAGATAATTTTTCAGTAGAACCGGGATGTGGGTCGGGAGCCTCCTTTAACTTTAACACCTATATGATCTTTTTTCTGGTTCTGGACATGCTACAGAGCTGAAACTTCACAGGTACACCTTTTAGACCCCCCAGACACAAAATCACACAAAAAAAGTTCTTAAAAATTGTCATTTTTGATAAAAAAGCCAATTATTGAAAAAATTAAAAAAAAAAGAGAGAGATTTTTTTGATTTTTACTTTGGATTTCGTATCTGGGGGGTCTAAATGGTGTGCATGTGAAGTTTCAGCTCTGTAGCATGTCCAGAACCAGAAAAAAAAAAGATTGTTTGTATAAGACACTTTCTTTCAGGACAGGTAGTTAGCTTCTCTCCCGGTTTAATAGAAGGCATTTTTTGGGGTTCTTTTCAGTCAGGAAAAACATCTGAACTTGTGTATAGTGGTACTGTGCACAAGTTCAGATGTTTTGCCTGCCTCCAAAACCCCCCAAAAAATGCCAGCAAAAACACACCTGGGCATTTTTTTTTTTGATGCTAGCTTTTTTTGGCATTTTTTTGGGTTCTTTTGAGGCAGGCAAAACATCTGAACATGTGTATAGGGGGTATATATACACATATATGTCTGAATATATACCCCTAGACATATATAGGTGTGATAGTAGCAGAAATATATTACTGTAAATGATTTAATTAGCGCAAGCATTTATTTCTGCTACTATCACACCTATATATGTCTAGGGGTATATATTCAGACATATATGTGTATATATATACCCCCTATACACATGTTCAGATGTCATGTCTGACATCAAACATGTCCTCATAAAAGCACTGACAGTGGCAGCCCCTGCAGCATAAAAAATGCTTGCTGGTGAGAAGCCATAATGGTGTTCCGAAGCTATTCAGAGAAATGATCATTTCTCTATTGCGGTCACCCTGACATGGAAGGGTTTTGTCACCCTGCCATGGCAGTCACTGTCAGTTCACCCTACACTACATTACGGTCACCCTGGTATGGAAGGGTTTGGTCAGTCGGTCAGCCTGCCATGGCAGTCAGTTTCCCCTACACTACATTACGGTCACCCTGGTATGGAAGGGTTTGGTCAGCCTGCCATGGCAGTCAGTTTCCCCTACACTACATTACGGTCACCCTGGTAGGGAAGGGTTTGGTCAGCCTGCCATGGCAGTCAGTTTCCCCTACACTACATTACGGTCACCCTGGTATGGAAGGGTTTGGTCAGCCTGCCATGGCAGTCAGTTTCCCCTACACTACATTACGGTCACCCTGGTATGGAAGGGTTTGGTCAGCCTGCCATGGCAGTCAGTTTCCCCTACACTACATTACGGTCACCTTGGTATGGAAGGGTTTGGTCAGCCTGCCATGGCAGTCAGTTTCCCCTACACTACATTACGGTGACCCTGGCACTTCATACTTTCCCTACAGAAACTAATTTTTTGAAGCTAACTTAAGTGTAAAGGAGCACTCTAACTACACTAGATATCCCTTTCCTCACACTAAAAATAGCTAAATGACACTTTTAAAGTAAAATTAACAGAACTGCTTCCACTCTCTTCCATGTCCAGTATAAGAATGCTAGGAATTTGGCGGGGGCGATCTTATATACTGGGGGGCGTATTCACTAATGATTGGTCTAGGGACCCCCTAGTCACTCCAATCACATTCCTAGCATTCTCCTGCCCCCTCAATTGGCTTTTGCTAATGGTTCTGGTCCAATCACGGGCTTTTAAAGCCCATTTCCTGAAGCATTGCATTTTGGGCGGTTCTGGTTGCCGAATTCCGAACTTTTTGGGCAAAAAGTTCTAAATTCGGCCGAACTTCGAACACCCAATGTTCGGGCCGAACCGATGGTCGATCCGAACCGTTCGATCATCCCTACACAGCATGTAATACATTCTCTGAGTGGGAGAGAGGCGAATGACTGACAGGATTCTCTTCCCTATTCAAAGATCATGTTGCAATCAGTTTTCACTATGCATGGGCACACATGAGAGAGGAGGAGGGGGGATGTCCCCATGCAGAGATGTATAGTAACTAAGTAGAACTACTTCACTACTGTACTAAAGTACCGAAAGGCGGTATCTGTACTTTCCTAGAGTAGAATTTTTTTCTCCTACTTCCACTTTTACTTCACTACATTTTTTTTGATGATTTCAATACTTCTACTCCGATTATTTTTTTTGGGCTACATAGTTACTCGTTACAATTATAAAAATTACCTCTGCCAGAACAGTAGATGGCAGGTTTCATGAAGCTCAAAAAAATATGTATAATGTCATGTGTACATTTGACTTTTGACTTCTTTCTTTAATAACTTTAACTTTAATAACTTTAATAAACTTTTGACTTCTTTCTTTAATAACTACATAACACAGTACTTGTACTTTTACTTTCAGTACTTGAGTAGCAATTTTTTTAAAAAAACTACTGGTACTTTTACTTTCAGTACTTGAGTAGCAAAATTAAAAAAAAAACTTCTTGCAATACTTAACTACAAAAAATGTTGAATACTTTAGTACTTCTACTTAAGTCACTTTTTGATCGAGCACTTCCACTTCTACTCAAGTCACTTTTTGATCTAGCACTTGTACTTTTACTCAAGTATGGGTTTCGAGTACTTTATACAACTCTGTCCCCATGGGACCTATTCCATTGTAGTTCACTGAAGACCCAAAGACTCCTTCAGTTCAATCTTCTGCAGCTTTATAAATCCTAAGAAATTCTATTTTGGCATTTGCAAATTAGCAGGTCACTGGCGCATATGCGATAGCCATTGTATATCAGCCCCAATGTATCTACAAGAGTTCAATCAAGAAGTCCATATTCAATTTACCAAAATAGAAATTATATAAGTGTACTGTATAAGAATAGCCAAAATAATATCAGTTTTCAATATAATGCTTATTTGAAGCTAAACAATTCCAAAGGTTCATTAAAATAATCCCAACGTGCCTGCCTGGCTTTTTTTGGCAGAAAAATTGAAGTATAGTAATATTTTAGGCAAGCACTAAAAACCATATTCAGAAAACGAGAGTTGATTTTTTTTTTTGTGACATTTATTCATCAGGCTGCTGTTGAATTTTGAGCTTTCTGTGCAGAATTCATTATCAATTATTCACATACACTAGGCAAGCTATCAATCCTGTCCTGTTCAGTAACTAAAAAATAGCAGTGTGTTATTGCAATGTGTAAATGCTTTGAACTGTATTATATAATAAAGAGACACGTCAGAAATGAAAACTAATTACTCCAATGGAAACAATTACAAAGAACAAGTTATGTGTAATATTTTTCACCTTCTAGCAGCAGCTCCACAGGTGAACTCATGAAACTAATAGAAAAGCAAGATACTTTAAATTTTTTGTTCCTGTATGTGATCAAACATCCTTCTCTGCATACCATAAACCTGTGATGCAATGCAAACTTTCATTACTTTGCTCTGTATGAGCTGTGCTGTCAGCATGCTATAATCGAAAGAGAGAGCACGGAGTATGAGACTTTGTCAGGCATTGAGCTTCTTTCCTGTTGCTAGGAAAGTAGATAACATTGATAATTGGTTGTATTAAGTGATTTTAAGAGCTCTTTATTTTAATGGCTGTTTTTAAAGTACAATTTCACAAATGAAGTCAGTACCATGCTGATAAAGTCAGAATTTGAACTTTGGTAATAAGGGAAAATGTGGTAAATTTCAACAGAACATTTTTTAACATTTAATGTTACTATTACTAATGATGTCACGTGTCAAAGGTTAGTGTTAAATAATGCTACTAGACTTGAAAGGCTACTGTGTTATCCCCCCCAATCAACAAACCCTATTTTTAGGACCTTGGGGCCACCATTTTGGGAATGTATAAATGTCAGAATCCTGTATGCTTATAAATAAAGTGCATGCAGCTTTCTGATCGCTTTTAGAGAAATCAATGCCACGTAGTACACAACTTCACAGTATCTCACAAAAGTGAGTACACCCTCACATTTTTGTAAATTGTTTTTGTTATATATTTTCATGTGACAACACTGAAGAAATTACACTTTGCTACAATGTAAAGTAGTGAGTGTACAGCTTGTATAACAGTGTAAATTTGTTGCCCCCTCAAAATAACTCAACACGCAGCCATTAATGTCTAAACTACTGCCAACAAAAGTGAGTACACCCCTAAGTGGAAATGTTCAAATTGGGCCCAAATTGTAAATATTTTTTGTGGCCACCATTGTTTTCCACCACTGTCTTAACCCTCCTGGGCATGAAGTTCACCAGAGCTTCACAGAGCTGGTGGATGTTTGAGACCTTGTGCTCCTCCACCTTCCATTTAAGGATGCCCCACAGATGCTCAATAGGGTTTAGGCCTGGAGACATGCTTGGCCAGTCCATAATCTTTACCCTCAGCTTCTTTAGTAAGGCAGTAGTCATCTTGGAGGTGTGTTTGGGGTTGTTATCATGTTGAATTACTATCCTACGGCCCAGTCTCTGAAGGGAGGGGATCATGCTCTGATTCAGTATGTCACAGTACATGTTGGCATTCATGGTTCCCTCAATGAACTGTAGCTCCACAGTGCTGGCAGCACTAATGCAGCCCCAGACCATGACACTTCCACCACCATGCTTGACTGTAGGCAAGACACACTTGTTTTTTTACTCCTTACCTGGTTGCCACCACACACGCTCGACACCATCTGAACCAAATAAGTTGATCTTGGTCTCATCAGACCACAGGACATGGTTCCAGTAATCCATGTCCTTAGTCTGCTTGTCTTCAGCAAACTGTTTGTGGGCTTTCTTGGGCATCATCCTTAGAAGAGGCTTCCTTCTGGGACGACAGCCATGCAGACCAATTTGATGCAGTGTGCGGCGTATGGTCTGAGCACTGACAGGCTGACCCCCCCACCTCTTCAACCTATGCAGCAATGCTGGCAGCACTCATATGTCTATTTCCCAAAGACAACCTCTGGATACCCAAAGACAACCTCTGAGCATGTGCACTCATCTTCTTTGGTCAACCATGGCAAGGTCTGTTCTGAGTGGAACCTGTCCTGTTAAACTGCTGTATGGTCTTCGCCACTGTGCTGCAGCTCAGTTTCAGGTTCTTGTCAATCTTCCTTTAGCCTAGGCTATCTTTATGTAGAGCAACATTTCTTTTTTTCAGATCCTCAGAGAGTTCTTTGCCATGAGGTGCCATGTTAAACTTCCAGTAAGCAGTATGAGAGAGTGAGAGTGATAACACCAAATTAAACACACCTGCTCCCCATTCACACCTGAGAACCTGTAACACTATTGAGTCACATGACACCGGGGAGGGAATTGCTAATTGGGCCCAGTTTGGACATTTCCACTTAGGGGTGTACTCACTTTTGTTGCCAGCGGTTTAGACATTAATGGCTGTGTGTTGAGTTTTATTTTAAGGGGACAGAAAATTTACACTGTTATGCAAGCTGTACACTCACTACTTTACATTGTAGCAAAGTGTCATTTCTTCAGTGTTGTCACATGAAAAGATATAATAAAATATTTACGAAAATGTGGGTGGTGTGCTCACTTTTGTGAAATACTGTATATGCTACAAATGTTTACCTGAGCAGAGCAAAAATATATCATGTTAGAACAGGCTAACCTCATGAGAACATTTTTTAAATGAATAAAAACAACCAAACTCTTCTAAAACCCCTCTTGACCATTTGTAACCTTGGTGTGTCTGGGGCTAAAACACTGGTAACTGGGTGTCAATGCATCATACAAAAAACAAAACAAAACAGACCACACATTTTATTTTTAGTAATTCCATTAGCCCTTTAAAAAGTCATCAGGGGTGAATATGTGCTTTATTATACCATTATCCACTCTCTATCAATAAGGTTGAAAGGAAGAAAAAAGCTGTTAAAAGTGTGCGTAATGCTTCAGCCAGTAGAAAATGGAACAATGCTAAAGAAATGTATTTATTTCTAGCAGAGGCTTGCCATTCTGTCTTTCTAACAGAAACCTGTAAAGGAATCTCCACTATGTGGATTAAAACATGCACTCCATTAGAGAAAGCAAATACATTATAAAAATATAAATAACACAACAATTTAAAAGAAATAGAATTTCAGAAGAGCCAAGAGGCAATTATTGTCTAAGTAAATTATTAGAAAATTAATTAAGAACATTTAGAAAGTATTTCTTAGAGGAAATATGAAAAAAAAATACAAAATACATTTAGAATAAAAATAGAAATTCTAAATATGAAGATTCCTTTTCATTTTATTCTAAAATCATATTTGTTCTGAAAACATAATCATACAAAAAAACAGCATGAAGGCTCCCACATCATTCATACCTGGCTCTTCAGGAGTGATATGAATTTTAAGGGAGCACCCACAAACAAAAAACAAACAAGCAAACAAAACAGTGTGGGGTTCCCACAAAATTCCAAACCATACTCTTATCTGATAATGCAGTCTGACAAACTAGGAATGGAGGGGGCAAGTATGCCCCCCTGAACCACAGACCACATTCCCTTAACATGAGGGGTATCCTGATCCCATTGTGATGAGCAAACATGGTCCAGTGGTTGTGGGAGTCGGTAAGCAAGGGGTTTTTAAGAATCTGTAAGCCCCCTTTAACAATTAGAGACCACCATCTACTTCCTTCAATGTGAATGAGTAAGGGGTACCCCTATTCAGTCATAAAAAATGTAAACAGTAAAAAAACACACAAAAAAAAAGATAACAAAGTCCCATGGGTTACATCCATTGCCAATAACATTGTCCAGCAATGTCGATCCATGCCAATCATGATGCCTGACACCCACTGATCCAAAGAATAAAAAAATACTACCCACTGACACGATCTTACCCTGACCACTGCTTGACTGTTTTTGACAGCTTCAGCTTTTTTTTTTAAATACACCCCTTGAAGTGTTTGGAAACCTAAAATAAATGTTCAGAATTTATGATTTAAAATGGGAAATCATAAATGAATACATTTAGAAATCAACAAATGAGGTTCAGATTATAAATTCAGAAAGATTCAATGATTAGAATCAAGATATCAGAATTCAGATGTTAAGAATTAAAAATTCAGTATTAAGAAAAAAAAGGAATAAGTAAAAAAAAAAAACAAGAAGAAGAAAACTTTAGGAAATTATTTTAATGGAGGAGATTAGCATTCAGGTTTGCCCCTCAAGGCTGACATCGGTCAGCTTATACATTATAGCTCGGACCTAATTTCAAAAGGGTCTCACTCAAGGACAAAGCTGAAAGTTGTGGAACAGTGAACCTTCCTGCCTCACCAGCAGAATTCAAGAAGTATCTCTCCCATTGAATAGGTGTTGTATTTCTGAATCCCAGTGTTCATTCCAAAATGTTTAACTCTGAATTTACTGATCAGTATAAAAGGTATGAGCTGTTTATCTTGTAGACTTGCCTCAGAATTGAGTTGCCCACCACTGGAGTCAGACCTGTGATTAATTTGTCTTGCATAGTTTAAAGGTGAGAGGCATGAGCTACTTTGGTCCCTTTCACATGGGCTTTAAGTCTAGATCCATCAGTTTTTCAGATGGATCCAGATTGAACCACAATGAGTGTCTATGGGTGGGCAGATGTACATGGATGGTCATCCGTTTACATCCACCTACATCTGTGTCTGTTTACGTCTGTTTTTTTTTTATATGGAACACGTCTGTGTCCTTTTCCATTTAGAAAGATTTGAACAGGTGTAAACAGATGTAAATAGACGCTATCCATTTACATCATATTAATATAAAGAAGCTATGCGCTACCAAAAATATCTAAATAAAAAACACACTGTCCTAAAATGTATTCAGGTAAAACAAGCTAAAGCAGCCAATCCCTGTAGTGTCACCACATACCATATCAGTAAAGAAATAAAAATAATAAATCGGCACTATAGCATAAAAATCCAAAAACCACATAGAATAGTCGGGAGGAGCCGGGTGGCGTCACTTCCAGTCTACGGCCGAGACTGGAAGTTCGGTGTTTACTTACACATTGTGCTGCTACAGGGGACCCCTCAGTCCTATCCTGATTTTATACCTGCATTCTTCTACTTAGATGTAAGTTATTTATGTTTTACAATAAACTACTATTTTTACATACTACACTATGGAGAGCATTATCTGTTGTTTCATGAACCAAGCATGATCTGCTGTGGAGTTATCCCTCTATTAGAATTGCCTCTTAGGAAAACAGGCATCTTCACATTGATCTTAGCTGATCACCATTCAATGCAGAGTGAACGCCTTGATTAAGAGTGCCATATATGAAGAACACATTATTTTCTATGTATTAAGGTGAGCGGCCATTGCACTTGATGGTGGATAGTGGTTTGTTGTGATTCCACACTGGTGACACCTTCAACACTGGACATTACTAGTCTTGATTTTAATGTTTTAAAAGGACATTTTTTTTCTCACTTTTTGCTAAATTTTGATCCAAACTCTTTATGGACTCCTGTAATTTTGTAATTTTATATATTTATTATTTGCCTTTCACTTTTTTGTATGGTATATCAAATATGGGATTATGTAATCACTTATGTTATTTTTAGCTTAATTTGCACTTTTTTTATTTATCATCACATCTTCATATTGGTTTTATTTGTCACACATTAGTATATTCTATGTGGTTTTTGGATTTTTATGCTATAACGCCAATTTACTATTTTTATTTTATCCATTCACATCCATTCCATTTATGTCTTTTTTTAGGGAAGAAACATATTTTGTCTATACTTTTGTTAACTTTTGGTCTCTGCAACAACTAACAAAATTGTATGATGTAAACTCAACACAATTATTATTTTTTTTTTAATGTGAATGAACAGATGATGTCAGTGTCAGTCCTTTCAGGATAGGCCCTCTTTCGGGTGTTGATGAAAATATCTGGTATATGACTTTGTCATCGATAGATGGCATTGGATAGGTACCTGTTCTAAGCCCACCCATTGCTCATGTTTATAATGTCTATACCAGTCAGAAATTCTGGCTAGGTGGGTTGCCTAGTATTACCTGGGGAGGTCTGGGGGCTGAGGCCCCATGTATCTTGGAGCAATAGAGAAGCCTTTAATCATTTCTCAGCCATTTATTATTTTATAGACATTTTTTAAATTCTTTATGCACTATGCTAAGAAATTGCGAAGGGATCATTATTGACAGGGTCTGCAAAAAGGTAAATGAAAAAAAGAAAGGATATTTAATTTAATTCCTCCCATATAGGTGTATGTATGCCTAGTCCACTTCTACAGATCCACTAAAGGGGAGAGAAGTTGCCTCCAAAAAGTCCTGATATGGAAGAACTACTTTGGTACTCTAGTAGGTAATATGACAATCTGCCCATTTAAAGGCAAAAGCTAATTTAATAAAGTTTAAATGGATGTTCAGTATAGAAATGTAATAGAGCATCTAACTTCTGCAAGTTGATTTTAAATTTAGAAAGCTGACTGACTAGGAAGGATTAGAATTGTAGGTCATCAGCGTATGGATATATATATACAAAACAATATTGCTACACAATAAAACAAATGGTCTATTATTATCTGTGCCCTAGTGTATTTGTTTATTTTATTAAAATATTAAAAAAAATACTATAGGGCACAGATAACAATAGACCATTTTTTCTTATTGCACGGCACTATTGTTTTGTGTGTATATATATATATATATATATATATATATATATATATATATATATATATACAGTAAATATATATATCCTTACTAGAGTTAAGCAAACACCTGGATGTCCAGGTTTGGCGGGTCCGGCCGAACTTGAAAAAAAAGTCTGGGTTCGTGACCCGAACTTGACCCCGATCCCGAATGCCATTGAAGTCAATGGTGACCCAAACATTTGAGCACTTAAATGGCTCTAAAACAAACATGGAAAGGGCTAGAGGGCTGCAAATGGCAGCAAAATCTTCTTAAGAGCATGGCAAGTGCTCTGCAAACAAATGTGGATAGGGAAATAACTGAAAATAACATAAAATACATAAAAATAAAAAATAATAATTTTAAATGATGTAGGAGGAGGACGAGGCTCATATAGAGTAGGAGGTTGAGGTGGCGGTGGATATGGCGGTGTAGGTGGAAGCGGCGGTGGTGGAGGAGGAGGAAGAGGTAGCCAACACTGGTTTTGGTTTTTAATTACATTTTTTTAAAATTACGGTACACCCCAAAAGAGTAAGAAAGATCAAATACAATGGCTGGGTAAGGCCTGTATACATGTCTATTCTGCACAAGGAACGGATAAGTCCTGTGGGATCCATGCCTGGTTCATTTTAATGAACATGAGCTTGTCCACATTGGCTCTGGACAGGCAGCTGCACTTGTCTGTAATAATGCCCCCAGCCATGCTAAATACCCGTTCAGATAATACACTGGCTGCAGGGAAGGCCAGCACCTCCAAGGCGTAAAGGGCAAGCTCAGGCCATGTGCCCAACTTGGAGACCCAGAAGTTGAAGGGAGCAGACCCGTCATTCAGTACGTCTAGGCGTGTGCACACATACTGCTCCACCATGTTAGTGCTGGGTCTTGGTGCTGCTGGTGGAGCTCCTGTTGCAAGGAGAGGACGTGGTCGATCTGTGCCAGCTACACGCACAAGTGAAACACCTTTCTCAACTGCGAGTAGGCGACAGAACCTGCAGCAGTATTTGGCAGGGCCTAATGCGCATCTATAAATGTTGAGGCCAGAACAAGTACAAGCGATAGTAGATTGGGTTGCTGACAGTGCCTCCAGTTCCTTCACATTGTCTCCCACCCAGTCAAGGTACAGCAAAATGGATGTTAGATATGTTTCACATGACTCACAACGTGCTTGTTCACTGTGAACAAGCACGCTGTGAGTCGTGTGAAACATGTCTACAATCCATTTTGCTGTACCTTGCATCCTTGTTCAATAAAGCCTTTCATCAGTGGACCGGGCGTGGCTGCCAGCACGAGAGATGGCTGCACTGTAAGTCAGCTCCGTGAGCCACCAGAGACACGAGCCGCAACAAGGGTGCCTACCGACTAAACAGACAGCCGTGCCGATACCTGATAGCCCGCTGAACACTCCAGGATGACCCGCAGGAAGAAGGACACCGGACAGCTTAACAAACTGTCTGGTTTCTTCATATCACAGGCGCATGGTCTTCACCAAGATGGCGCCGGCGGGAAAGGACAAGCACGGAGCTCCAAGCAGGGAAACGAACCGCTTGCCAAGCTACCTCTACTCCCGCCTCCGCATCCACAGTGCAGGATCATCGGGAACCCTGACAGCGGTCAGTCCTCGGGGTCACCCTCACCACCCTCGCCTACATCCCGGAGCCCAGCGAAAAGCAGGCAGAGGAGAGACTCGCCGCCGGGGCCTCTAGGCATCCCAGGTATGGAAGTTTCACATCCCCACTGACTTCCAGAGATGCAAGCATTGCCTGTCGCTACTACATCTGGCGCTGTCTCCTCAGGAGGGAATCCCATATCGGAAGCTTCCATGAGGGAAATGCTATTCTCTCTAAGAACGTCTATGCAAGTGGATATGCAGCATAATACAGATCGCATTACTGCAGGGATCTCTGCTTTGGGATCCAGGATCGATCGAGTGGAACACTCGGTGCAAACACATGCTGACACCATTAACTCGGTCATAGACAAGCTTAACAAACAATCGGATGAACTTTCATGGCTAAGAAATAAAGTGGCGGACCTGGAGGATCGCTCCAGGCGTAACAATATTAAGTTAAGGGGTGTACCCGAATCGATCGCTACGGATCAGCTACCGCAGTATGCTGCATCTCTCTTTAAGTTGCTGGTGCCTTCACTATCTGAATCCGAACTCACCATAGACAGGATTCATCGTCTGCCATAGCCCACCTTTTTGGAGGGCAATGTTCCGCGAGATGTATTGCTCAGAGTACATTTTTTTACCGCAAAAGATAAAATTATGCTAGCTTCCAGACAGCACGGATCCTTGCCAGAACCCTATAGTGATGTGTTACTGCTCCCGGATCTCTCCAAAACCACACTCCAATCACGGCGCAACTTATCTACCATCACTAAGGCATTGCGCAACCACCAAATACACCATAAATGGCGGTATCCAGCAACACTCTTGGTGACACAAGGGGGCTCTACGACGGCCATCAGAACACTGGATGAGGGCCTATCTTTACTGAGAAGATGGAACATCCTACCCGCTGACCAGGCTGCGGCTGCGGCCTCTCCGCCCTTGCGCTCATTGGAAACCGAGTGGCATGAGTCTCCCCGTAAAAGGCACTCTAGGCCTTCCTCCTCACATCCTAGCCCCAACCGCAACTGATCCTCACATACGTTTCTCGGGCCTCTGAATGTTATCCATTCACCTGGCCCCCCTCAAATCTTTTTGCGAGTTTTGTCGCTCTCGAGCTGCCGAGACGGCTCTTTTTTTATGCCTTTCTATGGTTCCTTTTCTTTTTGTTTATTTTTCCTCATGTTTCTCGACCTTTTTGAATCTCAATGCCGGCTTAATTCTGAGTGACATCGACTATCCAGCGCTCTTCTCTCTGATCGATGACCATTAAGCTGTTATCAGTGAATGCCAACGGCCTAAACCACCCGGCCAAGAGGAGATCCCTTTGGAAGGAAGCTCTGACCCGTAGAGTTGATATTTTAGCGGTTCAAGAAACCCATTTTCAAGCAGACTCCTCACCAATCTGCGGTCACAAGAACTATCCCCAAACCATCTTTGCATCTAGTGCCGAGAAAAAGAGAGGTGTGATGTTAGCCTTCAGGGACACACTGACGGTACAAATTCATAAGATGGTTCTGGACCCTGAGGGTAGATACATCATGGTGACTTGCGATATCAACAATCTGCCACTCACTTTGGTGAACTTGTACGCGCCGAACTCTCATCAATTACGCTACATACGCAAGATCCTCAAGCAAGTATCAACGTTTAAATATGGTCATCTTTTACTGTGTGGGGATTTTAACGTCGTTGTCGACCCCGGGTTGGACTCTTCTACGTCCCCCCGGAGCCGACAAAAGTCCCTTGGGCGGACGTTGCATGATGAAAAATTATTTGATGTGTGGAGATGCCAGCATTCTCTGGAGCGGGATTATCCGTTTTTTTCCTCCAGGCATTGCTCATATTCCCGTATAGATATGTTCATTGTTGACTTATTTCTGTTAGACAAGGCCTCCTCCTCTGCTGTCCATGACATAACGTGGTCTGACCATGCACCTGTGGAATTGACAATAGAGGATGCGGTGAGGTGTGCTAGTTCGTATATTTGGAGGTGTGATGCCCACATGTTGCAGGATGTGGAGTGTCAGGCGCATATTTCCAAACAATTGCAGGACTTCTACCAACACAATGGGACCTCTGTCTCCGACCCGTGGGTGCTGTGGGGTGCACAAAAGGCCTTCATAAGAGGGGTGTGCATCCAGCAGCAGGCGCGGCTTAGGAGGCAGAGGAAGGACAAGATATCTCAGTTGACTCTGAAAATACACACATTAGAAAGGGACAATAAGACTGCCCCTACAGAATCTAAATCACGTACCATCCTTAACTTGAGACAAGAACTTCGTCTCCTGCTTTTAGAACTTTCCCACGGACACTTTAATTACCTTAAACAAACATACTATTGTCAGGCTAACAAGGCAGGTAAATTTTTAGCGTCTCAAGTTCGGCGCAAGCAAGCAAAATCCCGAATTCCCTACCTAATCCATCCCACAACAAAATCCAAAATTATCCATCCACAAGCCATCGCGGATGAATTTGCTACGTACTATAGTGCTTTATACAATCTCAAAGATAACACATCAGAAACCCAGCCATCTCAGGAAGACATACAGAAATTTCTTCACAAGGTGTCCTTGCCATCTCTCTCTGAACAACAATTGCGAGACCTCAACTCCCCAATCACGGTTGCGGAGGTCTGCTCTAGCATTTCCTCCCTACCAAAAGGCAAATCACCTGGACCTGACGGGTTCTCCAATGAGTTTTATCAGCTCTTTACCCAACATCTTAGCCCCACTATGACTGCGGTTTTTAACAAGGCTATGTCTACTTCCTCCCTCCCACCCGACATCCTGAGTGCACACATAGTCACCCTGCCAAAACCGGGTAAAGAACCTACCACGCCCGCTAACTTCCGCCCCATCTCTCTGCTCAACTCGGATGCAAAAATTTATGCCCGTATCCTGTCCAAACGAATACAAGTCATGCTCCCCACACTCATACATAAGGACCAAATGGGTTTCACCCCTGGAAGGCAGACGTCGGATGCCACCCGGCGAATCCTGAACATCATGCATCAAGCACACTCTTCCAAAACCCCTTCAGTTTTACTCACCTTAGACGCCGAAAAGGCCTTCGATAGGGTCCATTGGGGGTATATGAAGGCCACCCTACAAAAATTTGGTTTCACAGGCCCCATCCTCTCCGCCATACTGTCCCTCTATTCGTCTCCTTCGGCACAGGTGTATACCTCCGGAATACTGTCCAAGACTTTTCATATATCTAATGGCACTAGGCAGGGTTGTCCCCTATCGCCTACAATTTTCAACCTGGTAATAGAACCATTAGCTGAGACTATTAGATCTAACCCCCTCATCACGGGATTCAAATTACCGAATTATCATCATAAAATCAATCTGTTTGCTGATGATATCATCATGATGCTCACCCGCCCACAGAGTTCCCTACCTGAGGCATATAATACACTACAAAGCTATAGCAGAGTTTCGTTTTATAAACTCAACGCAACTAAATCCACAGTTCTCAATCTAGGGGTTCCCGCTCATATCCAGACTAGCATTCAACGAATTGTCCCTATTCCATGGTCCAATGTAAGCATCCATTACTTGGGCATTGACCTGCCTGCCGACCCTCTCAAACTATTATCCACCAACGTTAATAGACTATTGGCCAAACTCACGACTGATATCTCCCACATGAAAAACCCGTACTTCTCCTGGAGTGGCAGAGTCGCAGCATATAAAATGTTCATACTCCCTCAAATTTTATATCTTTTCAGGGCACTCCCCATCCACTTCCCAACGACACATCTCCAAAAATTTTCCAAATTAATGTGGTCATTTATATGGGGTGGCAAAAGATCTCGTTGTGCCTTTTCCCTTCTAGTCAAAAAAAAACAATTCGGTGGAGCTGCAGTGCCCGACCTCACCAATTATTATAGGGCTACAATTTTGACCCAGCTAAAACAGTGGTTGATTACCAAAGAGTCGCCCATGTGGGTGGATCTGGAAAAGGATGTGGTACCAACGAGGGACTTGCATACCCTGCTATGGGGTGATAAGTGGTTGGAGTGGCGACTTGCCCCACTGCCGCCTACTGTACAGGCGGCGCTGAGGGTATGGCGACTATCTCCGGTATCAACAGTGAGGGATGTCTCACCTAGCGCATCACTACCTATTACTATGCTCGCGCAACACTTACCAGATATACCAACTCATCTACTTCTCAAATTAGGGGTAACATCTATCACGTCCTTCTATGAAAAGGGGTCTCTCCTTTCCATTGAAGAGATAATTCAAAAGTACAAACTTCCGGGCCACATGTACTACCATCTTATGAGAATATTCCACTTTCTAAGGGTACATCCGCTGCGGCCTATAGTGGTGAATGGTGGTATATGGGACCTTCTCACACTCAATACCCCAACAAAATCTAAATTATCACATTATTACGACATCCTATTAGATAATTCTACCTTCTACAAAACAACCTCCATGTTTAAATGGGACAAAGATCTGGGCTCTACACTCTCTATACCACAGTGGCGCTCTGCCCTAGCGGCCATATATAAATATTCGCACTGTGCGAATCATTGGAAGATGACCCAAAAACTTCTGAACAGATGGTACTATACTCCCTATCGTCTGGCTGGCTTCTCCCCATCATACTCCAAACTCTGCTGGAGGGAATGCTCCCAGGTGGGGACTTTATTACACATTCTGTGGGCCTGCCCTTCCTTGACAAGCTACTGGAACAGGGTATTCTCTTACATGTCCACACATACGGGGTGCATACTCCGACCATCCCCGGGGCTAGCCCTCCTACACATAGGAATAGACCGCATACCGGTCACATATAGGCCTTGGATCACCCATGTCTTACTGGCTGCCAGAACGATTATTCTTCGCAAATGGAAGACGACTGAGCCCCCCCACTTAGAAGAGGTGGTTCATCTTTTAAAAATAAACTACAGCTTTGAAAAAGCATTAGCGATAAATAGAATGCAGATGCGATCCTTTGAGGCTCAATGGAACTTTTGGGCAGGGACACTATCCTGATTGTGTTGTTTAGCTGCACACTATTAGACGCTGTTGGTTACAGTACTCAATACATGATACCAATATATGTAATGTCGCTTTATATTACACCATACTATGCTTTGTACGGGTTTTTTTTATGAGATGTCACTGTTATATGACTGCTTGTTGAGAAACATATGTTTTTGGTTTTCTCTTTATTTTCTTTGTTATGCTCCAAAAATTGAATAAAGAATATTTGCAAAAAAAAAAAATAAAGCCTTTCATCATGAGCCATCGCTTGGTGTGCGGCCATTTCTCTTGTATCTTATATGGTTACTAAAATACTTCAAAGACACTGACTGAAATAGTTACCGTATTTCCCTGAAAATAAGACCTACCCTGAAAATAAGACCTACTGTTATTTTCGGGGAGGGCTGCAATATAAGCCCTACCCTGAAAATAAGCCCTAGTTTAGTGTATGTAAAATATTAGCATCCACTTTATAAGTGTTTTATAGAATGTGCAGTGTGGGTTTCTGCAATAGAATAGTGGGAAATACCTTTGTTACATCGCCGCTTGGCGCTCAGCTGATTCCCTGCTCCGCTGTCCTTCTCCTCTCATAGCTGTCAGAGGAGGATCTCAGCCCCTCCCTTCTGCAGTGTACACAGAAGTGCCAAGTATTAGATTATAATTGTGTGAAAAACCTTTGTTACATCGCCGCTCTGCGCTTCCGTGACCCCCAGCTATAGGCGGGGGGAAGAGGAGGACAGCAGAGCAGCAGATCAGCTGAGCGCCGATGTAACAAAGGTATTTCACACAATTCAAACCTAATACTCTATGAACACTGCAGAGGGGAGGGGCTGAGATCCCCATCTGACAGCTATAAGAGGCGAAAGACAGCAGAGTGGGAGATTAGCTGTGCGCCGAGCAGCGCGGTACCGAAGGTATTTCACACTATTCTATTATGTAAACACACATTGGACAGTAAATAAAACACAAATAAAGTGTATTCTAGGATTTTACATACACTAGACTAGGTTCACACGGGTTTCTTGACAGGCAGGGAGGGTAGAAAAGACAGCACATTACAGATAAGACCTACCCCAAAAATAAGCCCTACTGTGTCTTTTGGTGCCAAAATTACCTGGGCTTATTTTAGGGGAAACATGGTATATCCCCACAGTCAGTTGCCACCACCCAAATTATAAGATGCAACTGTGGGGATAGGAAAGATTTTCATGACCAGTCAGAAACACGTATACACAGATTCAGAGATAAAGGGTAGCAAAGAAAATTTCTTACAAACAGTTAAAAAACAAGTTCAATATATGGATAGAGATGAATTTTTGAAAGATAAAATAAAAATAGGGAAGGATTTTGGTATGGCCTTCATTACCGATTACAACTGTCAGTATAAACAATTAAAAAAAAAGTAATTAAAAAACATTGGCCCATCCTGCTTTGGGATAAGACACTAAAGGCCCATACACATGATAAGGAAATCGGAAGTAAAATTGAATCCGACAAACAATCTGCTGATTTTCGGATCATTGGTATGGGGCTTTCAACAGCCGATTACAAATTTTTGGACGACAAAAACTGAATGTGCAGGCTATAAAATGTATTCGTACGTGAACACAATGTCTGATTTTCATTTAATTAGTACATTTTTTGTCCAATAAAAATCGTAAGAGCAAGGCTACGCATGCTTGGAAACAAAAGAATACATACAAAACAATTGAACACATGACATCACTTTTGAAGTTGAAATTTGTCATATGAGAATTTTCATATGAAACTAACTTCTTCACTTTCAATCTGAGACTAGCATGCGACAAAAAACTGACGAAAATTTGTCCGATAATCTGATGTAATAATATTATAATAATAATCGTGTGTACGAGGCTTTACAGTATGCTTGCCGATACTACAATTTATTTATAGGAGAGCACCCAACCTTGGAAATAAGTTGGCCCTTAATGTACCTGATCTACCTAAACTAGTAACAGTCTTTGATCAAAGTTGATTCTTTACCTGCGGGAGGTTTATTCCATGCAAAATAGTAAACGCATGTGGAATGCAAAGCTGAGATCCTTGCTTCATTTTGGGCCTAAACATTCTTGAGTAAATAAAAGTGCATTACTATTTTGTGAAAAGCGTAAATAAAAATGACTATACTATGAGAGGCTTCCCCATCTTTTTATGCTTATGATATTGGGTACTACTGAGCATCTTAAAGGTACAGAGGCACCTTGTCAATCAAAAAAAGGCAAATGACCCAGCAGTTGGACCTTAAAGGGACCAAGGACCAGGACCATTAAGAACTTTGGTGGGACAGTATGGCACATCAATAAGTGCACACTAAAAGCATTATTTGACTTATTTTTTATCAAAGAGGTAAACAACATCTGGTGAGCGCAGTGTGTATACTAGAAATACGTATGGAGAAAGCACACTAATTTTGTCACGACATGTGATTTGACGAGAGTTGCGTACAAAAGATGGGACGGTTGGGTATACAACTCTCCATTGACTCCACTAGGGGGCACAATATTTTTTTTACCTGGGTTAGAGAAAAAATTTTGGGGGGGCGGGGGCGGGGGGTAGGTGATTTGCAAATAAAAGATATAATTCACAAGGGGAAGATTAGGACACATCAGGATTTAAAAACCTTGAGGAAATTGACACTGAATGAATGGAATCACAAGCAGTTAGCACATTTGGTTGGAACTTTACTCCACCCTCTTAGGTCGAAAAAAGAGTTGAACCCTATAGAAAAACGTTGTAACCCATTAACGAAGGTTAGACATGGTATGTCTCTCGTGTATAGGATGCTAATTGACCTTGAGGGTGAGGGGGAAACCTCCTTTTGTTGAAAACTGGGAGAAAGAAAACGGAAAATTTATATCAAATACTTACCGTAATTTTCCTTTCCTGATGGACTCCATGGCAGCCTACGTGTGGGTTAGTCCCGCCTCCTCCTACCTCATAGGACCCCACTCCCATAAATTTCACTCTGCCCCAGAGACCATGTTCCATAAAATAGCCTCCTCCGGCAGATGGGTGGGGACTCCGGCTGCCATGGAGTCCATCAGGAAAGGAAAATTACGGTAAGTATTTGATATAAATTTTCAGTTTTCCTGACAGACTCCATGGCAGCCTACGTGTGGGAAATAACTAGCCAAACACACCAGGGTGGGCAATCTGCTGTTCAAAAGAAATTTAATTTGCACCATCAACTGATAGTATCCGCAAACCGAAATCAACAGATGACAAAGAAGCTGGCTCGACACAATAATGAGCCATGAAAGTATGAATTGAGGACCATGAGGCCGCCTTGCATACAACTTCAGGAGCTACATGACGAAACGCTGCCCAGGAAGTCGACATTCCTCTTGTAGAATGTGCTGTCACCGCCTCCGGGGGAGCCAACCCTTTAGCTCTATAGGCCCACTGAATGGACTGGACAATCCACGCTGCGATCATTCTGGACGAAGCCTTTATTCTTCCCATAGAACAAGACAAACAGATAGTCCATATGGCGGAGTTGAGATGTGGCTTCCAGATATAGCTTCAGGATTTGCCCTACATCCAGAGGATGAGTCGCAGATTCAGAGGATCTGAATGTTGGTAATACAATTTCCTGATTTTCATGAAAAATAGAGGAAACTTTAGGATGAGAATCCAACATGGGAATCAGAACCACCCGATCCGGGAAAAACGTCAAAAAGGGTTCTTTTCAACCCAAAGCTCCTAACTCAGAGACCCTTCTTGCCGAGGTGATTGCCACCAGGAACGCTACCATAAGAGACAATTCTTTGATGGAGAGTTGAACCAGATTATCTCTTCTGAGGTCTGCAAAGAAATCCAGAACAAGTGGAAGATCCCACTTAGGGAATCTAGGTTTCCTTTGCGGACTAAGCCTAGAGGCTCCTCTGAAGAATTGTCTCACTAGAGGTGCTTTGCCCAGGATGTTCCTGTGAAGGCCGAGATAGCTGACACTTGAACTCGAAGTGAGCTAACTGATAAAGGCAGATCCAGGCCAGACTGTAGAAAACTCAAAATGTGGTGAACCTTTGGAGTACCTTGCACATCCGTATTCCCATTGATGTGAGACATGAATTTCCTCCAGATCCTTTCATAGACTCTGTTGGTTCCGGCTCTTCTTGCATTCAATAGTGTGGAGATAGCTCCACTTGGACAACCTAATGCCTCCAGCCTTTCCCTTTCAAAAACCAGGCCATCAGGTGCAGATGGGCCGGGCAAGGGTGTAGTGTAGTTCCCTGAGACAGAAGATCCTGCCTGGAAGGTAGAGGAACCGGATCGCGGAAACTCATCTGTAGTAACATTGTAAACCAGGGCCTGTTCGGCCAATATGGGGCTATCACCATAGTCTCCACTTCTTCTGACCTGAGTCTCGTCAGAAAACGAAGGAGGACTGGAACTGGTGGGAAGGCATAAGCCTTGCGAAATCTCCACTGTTCTGTTAGAGCGTCCACCCCGAAAGCTTGTGGGCATTTGAATCTGGTGTAATACCTCTCCAACTTGAAGTCGCATGGGGAAGCGAACAAATCCACTTCTGGACGGAACCCTAGAGAATTGAGCCACTGAAACACATCGGCATTCAGACTCCACTCGTTGTTGTCCATGGAGACTCGTGATAGAAAATCCGCCTGGATGTTCTGTGTCCCTGGTAGATAAACCGCAGTGAGGTTGGACAAGTATTTCTGCGCCCAGACCATTATTGGCTCGACTTCTCTCAATAGAGAGTGACTGCGAGTTCCCCCTTGGCGTTTTATATACGACACGGCCGTCGTGTTGTCCAGCCTCAGGAGGACCGA
Source organism: Pelophylax lessonae (assembly GCF_965119305.1). Classification (NCBI taxonomy): domain Eukaryota; kingdom Metazoa; phylum Chordata; class Amphibia; order Anura; family Ranidae; genus Pelophylax; species Pelophylax lessonae. The sequence continues at coordinate 123,096,354 of NC_138776.1, read as the reverse complement.
TGTTCCCATTGTAAGGTGACGAAAGGCTTGGAGAGCCTGAAATGCTGCTCGAAGCTCCAGGATGTTCGAAACTTCCCTTTGAAACCGAGAATTCCATTTGCCCTGGGCTATCTCTGATAGGCAATGAGCGCCCCAACCTGTGTTGCTGGCGTCCGTCGTTATTGTGACCCAAGAGATTGGGAAGATAGAATGGCAATTGAGTAGATTCTTCTTCTGCAACCACCACAGGAGACTGTCCCGCATTACTGGGGAAATCCAGATCAGGTGATCCATGTCGCCTGGGCACCATTGGCGAAGAAATCCTGTTTGAAAAGGACGCATCCTCCATTGAGCCCATTTCACCATAGGTGTCGTGGCTACCATGGTACCTATTATTTTGAGGCACTGTGAGACCCAGAGATGGGATGACGACATGGCCAGCTGTACCCTGTCTCTGATAATCGGGATTTTCTCCAGAGGCAAGGAGATGGTGCCCTTGACCGTATTGAATTGACCCCCCGAGAAAGATGAGTGCCTGTGTGGGCTCCAACTGGCTCTTTTCCAAGTTTAGTAACCAGCCGAACTCGAGAAGAGCTACCGTGACTAGATCTCTGTGGACCAGGAGTTGCTCTCGATCTTGCGACAGAAGTAGTAAGTCGTCTAAATAATGGTGAAGGCGAACTCCCTTGATTCTGATCAGGGCTACCACAGCCAATAAGAGTTTTGAAAATACTCGAGGAGATGTTGTGAGCCCGAATGGGAGACGTAATCTGAAGATGGTTTTGATCTACAGCAAACCGCAGGTATTTCTGGAACTCTATTGCTATGGGCACATGAAAATATGCATCCTTCAAGTCTATCGACACAAGCCAATCTCCTGGTTGAACCGTCTGGCGGATTGTCAACAGTGTCTCCATTTTGAATTTTTCCTTTTTTATAAAGGAGTTTAAATGCGTGAGGTCTATGACCGGCCTCCAAGAGCCGTTCTTCTTCATTACTAAGAAGAGTGGAGAATAGAGGCCCTGAAACCTTTCTGTGGCCGGTACTGGTACCACTGCGCCAGTACCGCAGTGGTACCAGTAGTATCAGCGCCTCTACGTATGCCAAAAGGATTTGCCTTTTTTCTTCCGACCTCGGAAGAGCTGTGGGAACAAACTTGAGGATAGGTGGATTGCAGAACGACCAAGTGTGGCCTGTGGAGATTGTCTTGATGACCCAAAAATCTTTTATCGAGGCTGCCCAGACGTGTCGAAACCGGAGAAGGCGAGCACCGACTTGAATCGTCTGGACAGGTCCAACATCAAAAAGACTTAGCCGCTTCCCGGCTATTAGACGAGGCTCCCTTGGAGGCCTTTTGATTTGAGGCTGGATTTTTCCTCCATGTTTTCCGGAAATTCCCGACCAGGCCTGTAACTTCGAGCATCCTTCGCACTATCCGATGGTTGTCTGGACTGTGTCCTTCTCTGACCCAGCAGGCGATGATCCTGCGGGAGGAACCCCGACTTACCGCCCGTGGCCCGTGAAATAGCACTCTCCAGTTTGTTACCAAACAAGGAAGGGATACGGCACCATGCCTGTTTAGAGGCAGGATCAGCCAGCCAGGGGCGCAGCCATAGAGCCCGTTTAGCTGTTACTGAAGAGAGCATGACTCGAGCCACCAGACGAATAATATCTAGGGAAGCCTCCCCCAGAAAAGAAGCCGCCAGTCTGAGCTCATTCACTGCTGAGGCTCTGGCTACTTCCTCTGATATGGACCTTAGATCCGAATCCACCTCTATTGTCCAGGCCTCCATGGCCTTGGACAAGGCCGCAATGGCTAGAGCTGGTTTACAGGCCAATCCAGCAGACACATAAATCTTCTTAAGATCATTGTCAATTCTTCTCTCCAGCCCATCTTTAAAAGACACTGTGTCTTCAAGTGGAAGAGTAACGTGCCTAGTTAATCTCATGAGGGCGGCGTCCACTAGGGGCGCTGACTCCAGGTGCTTCACATCCTCACTTTTGAATGGGTACATTCTGGAAACTTTGGATACCAGAGAATTTTTCCTCTCTGTACCTCCCCACTCATCCGAGATGATTTCGCCCAGTTCAACTAAAAAGGGAAAGTTATTGCGCTCTTTCTTTAGGTGCTTGAAATACCTTCTCTGTTTAGATGGTGACTCTACTGGCTCCTCCCATTTTAGAGCTTCTTTAACTGCCTTAACCAGGGTAGGGACCAAGGCAAAATCAAAGCCTGCGCCAGGAGTATCCGATTCATCTTCGCTATCCGAGGAGTTGAGGCCGGAAATGCTCTGCTGAGAAGGGCCGGGAGTACTGAGGCTATCCCTAACAGGGATGTCTGGCATACCAGCCGAAGGGCTACAGGTGCGGTCAACCTCCAGGTTCTGTAGGGATTCTTGAACCACCCGTCTGACCAGGGATTCCACCTGCTGGCTATCACTCCCCCTTTCTCTAGAGGCTTGGGTAAAACATGCATCGCATAGCGAATTGCCATTAGAGACACGTGCTCCACAACCCTAGAAAGATCTTCTATCGGGGTGCCTGTGTGCTGATGCAACAGTGGAGCTGTCCTTGTGATGTTTAGAAGATGACTTATGGCGACTAGTGCCAGGAGAAGAGTGATGACGTTGTGACCTAGTAAGGTCCTTATCTTTGCATGCTTTGGACTGTTTATCAGACCTAGAAGGGCTTAAGAGAAAAGGGAAAATTACCCATACTGCCCTAAACCCAAAACTGTACAGGGATAGGTAAGAAAAGCCAATCTTACGTGTAGAGTAAGGGTTGGCCACTGGGGGGGCGGTGAAGTGTCCATACTTGTCCTAACAAGAAGACTGTAACAAACACGAGTATAAGGAAGTGTTGCATTACATTAGGTTATACAGAAAGACCATCAGTAATAAGCTTACCGCCAGTAGAGACCGATCAGACACAGAGAAGCCGCCGCATAAGCCCGCAGAACAATCCCAATGTGATCGGATGTGAAAGCGGTTTAAATCTGCCGCTAAGTGATGACGTCACCGCCCCCCCCCCCCCGTGACAGACAGCGTTCGTGCGCATGCGCGAGCACGAACAGCCACTCCGCTGCTCCGGCGCCACCCCCGGACACCTAGCGATGACCCGCAAGCTGCGCCAGGACACAGGAAGCGCCAGGGTCGCAAGATGGAACGCACATGCGTTCCAAACACCGCAAGACAAAAAATACAATACAAATACAAAACGGCTGCCATACATTACCAAAGCACGCTCAAGACCTGGGACACGAGAACCTCCAGCGCATCGATCCAGGGTGTATTGATGGGCCTCCCGCTAGTAGCCAGGACGTTTGGCCGTATACAGCTTGCCCGCCATTGGCCAGGCTTGACGCTTCTCCAACACATGGGATTGTACACCAGTGTCCTACCCTGCTAGTAGCTAAGGCGTACTGGACTCTTCAGGGATTCAGCCTGGAATCAGTCGTGTAATCACCAGGAAATAGACCAAGAAAACTTCATGAGGTAAGACTTGATATCCATCCAACAGGAGGAGGACAAAAAAGGAACATGGTCTCTGGGGCAGAGTGAAATTTATGGGAGTGGGGTCCTATGAGGTAGGAGGAGGCGGGACTAACCCACACGTAGGCTGCCATGGAGTCTGTCAGGAAATAGGGATTAGTTTAGAAGAAAGTGAGGTAAAAAATGTACTGAGAGCAGTTCACCGTACCGCTAGTGATGTAAATACTATTGAACTGAACTATAAGTGTCTGGTGAGATAGTACACCACCCCAATCAGGGTTCATTGTTACTTTCCTGAGAGATCCAATCAATGCTGGAGGGGATGCCAGGTTGAAGGATCATTGTTTCATATATGGTGGGAATGTCCAAAGAATTATATATTCTGATTAAGAATAAAATATTTTATTATTCAGATTACAAGGGTAGAAGTGACAGATGACCCATGGGTCTGCCTATCCCAAAAAACTAAACTATCATTAAAATATTATGGAACCTCTATAGTCCCAAATTTGTTAAATGCTGCAAAAGGGACAATACCAAAAAGATGGTTGGAAATAGAAGCCCCCACTGAGAGGGAATGGTGTGGGAGAGTGGAATATATACATGATATGGAAATTATGTGTAGTATGGATGAAGAACAATCTGATAAATTCTTAAAACAATGGGAAAAACTGAAAGATTTTAAAACCACTAGGGATTATATACAAATTTGGGGAAATTGAAATGGAATTAGACCAGTTAGTACCATGTTGTTAAAAGAAGTAATAGGGAGAGTAGAGGAATTGAGGTAGGACTTTTGTAAGTTGGTATTAAATCTGGGGTTTTTTTAGGGGGTAAGGGGGGGGGGCATTAGCAGGGATATGGTATTATAATATATGTTGCTTTTCTTTTTTCAATTGTGTTTGTATAATTGTTTGAAAATTTAAAAAAATTTAAATAAAAAAAACTAATTTTGTCACAAAGCATGGTATTATTATCGACTGATTTATGCACTTTTTTGAGGTGGAATAATTGTGTACTCATTCATTAATGCATGCATATTAATTATGAGTGTATGAGAGTACGGCCTTTATCCCATTAGGAAAATTTGCTTAAATAAATTAAAACCTTTGATTTCATAGGAATACATTTTATTAAATTCAATAAAAGCAGAGAGTTACTGTAACAATAGAACTGACCAGTGAGTCTAATAGCGATGGATGGAAGGACAAGTCAGGAAGGGAAAAAAGGTAAAGAATTAAAAAGAAAGGCAAAGACTGAAATAGAATTACAAAAGAGCTTAAGATGTTAGAGGTAACAAAGCTTTTCCACAGCCTAAGCAAAGTCAATTTGCAGCCATTATCTCCCTCCTGATAAAAGGAGGCATTCAAGGGCCACAAGGCTGCATTGAGGCCACATGGGGGAAAGTGATAAACAACCAATCAATAAGCCCAGGATAACTGGGCCCAGTAAATAGCAAAATGAGAAGAACCTAAGACATATTCTCTAGTAAATTAAAATACTGTATATAAAAAAGAAGGGGTTTATTTTGTTAAGGCAAATACAGATAAAAAACAACAAAACAAGTGCCAGCAGTTAGCCATAGAGGGGCCCAGCATTAAACAATTGCCAGGCCACTGTAGACTCCCTGTGAGAAGGAGAAGAGCAGGAGAGTAGAAGTGAGATTATGAAAAAAGCACAAAGTCTCCTACTCCCTCAATGAAATAGAGAAATGATTTCCCTTATCCGTCTGGGAAAATAGCTATGTACTGTATAATATAAAAAGGTAACTAATACCCCTATGTGATCTGACCTCATTTAGGGTTGATCTCAATGTGGAGGCTCTCCTAAATCATATGATAAGTTACGTTTCACCTAGTGTAACAGTAATTAGTTCTAGCAGCATTGGCAACCATGTTTGGTCCCAAGCACCAGAAGGGTGTATTTAAGATCTGTACATATACATTGGTTAATGTATTTTTGTGGTGTCATGTTGCCATCAGGTGTACATTAGTCTGTGTATTTATGTGGTGTCAAGTTACTATCAGGTAATTGCTGTTGTTAAGATGCTGGCCCATTGCAAGGTAGGGTATAGAGATATACTGAAAGAGTATCTTAATCAGGCTTTCTTCATAGCTTTTTGGGAACTAGTGGACATGCACCCTTCATAATGGTAAGGAGCATGGGGAGTAATTATTCAGGTGTTTGCAATTATTGAGCATAAAAAGTCTGCCTGGTGACCAATTTAGGGTAGTCCCTCAGGACCCCCTAAAATTATTTACATAGGTAATAAAAACCATTCTAGGGCAGACACATCTGGAACAGATCAATAGGTTTAGAGCAGAAGATTCAAGAGGCAAAAAAATCAACTGTAGGAAGCCTGTATATGGGGAATTTGGGCAAAATCATATGTAAAGTCCTTGAGTTCAGGGAAGAATATGGTAAGCAGAGAACTCCAAACATTGGGACAAGGGATACTAAAAGCATCAATGGTGAGAACACACTTGGTTCCCTGGAAGCTGGTCTACTTAACTCTCAAGGTGGTACTTCCCTTCCAGAAGTGCTCCAACATGATCTCTGGAGTAATAGAGAAAGCATGAATCAGTTGAAATGAAAGCAGTGTAAATACCTACTTTTACATAGTATTGGTCTCTTACAACCCCTTATAGTGAAGAGAGATAACACCGCTCAGGCTTGTCAAAGTCCATGATTCAAGGTGGGTGCTGAACCTCGGCTCGCCACCAGGAGAAGCATAAAAGAAGAAAATGGTTGCACACCACTACAGGATCCAATGAAGAAAAATTCCATTATTGTCATAAGTGGTACAAGGTACAGCAGGGTAGGACAGTAGATGCGTTTTTCCTATCCTTGAATTCCAATATAGGGACATTTATATGGGCGGATAAAAAGCCGAGAATAAGCCTTCAGACTTTATCCAGACCTAAAGAGGCGGGAGGTATAAATTTACCAAATTTTCTGCGTTATCACTATGCTACACATTTAGTAAGGGTCATTGATTGGAATTGTCATTCTAAATGTAAAGATTGGGTGAATATGGAAAGCTTGCAATCTACATTACCATTAAGATTTCTACCATGGATCCCATATAAATCACTTCCAATTGAAGTTAGAATACATCCAACCATTGGACCCACATTAGAAATATTTCATAAGGTGGTTAAGGATAGGGATTTGGTTTCTGTCCCGGGCCCATTGACCCCCTTGGAAGGCAAGTTGGATTGGGCACAAAATAAGAAGGGGATAGAATCGGGAGGTGGAGAATCGACAATTCCCTTAACAATATTTCATTGTATGGAGGCAGGAAGGCTTAGGCCTTACACCCAGCTGCGAACGCAGGTAGTTGGAGACCAGTTTACATACTGGCAATATCTTAGACTTCATAGCTATGTTGGGAGCCCGATTAATCGGTCAAATTTTTCAAGACAATTGACACAATTTGAGGTTATGTGTTTTGAGAGTAATCCGGTTGAGAAATTAACATCAAAAATGTACGATCGGATACAAACGCAGGGTTTGGATCTAGGCTCAAAATATAAGGCGGAGTGGAAATTAGCATTGCAAACCACATTCTCTGATACCCAGTGGTCCAATGCTTGTACCATGGTGCACCAATGCTCGATTAGTTCAAATATACAAGAGACGGCATATAAAATTTTGACAATGTGGTATTATACACCTGTTAAGCTACATGCGTGGTTTCCTAAAATATCAGATTTGTGTTGGAGATGTGGCATGGATCGGGGCACAATGGTACATATATGGTGGAGCTGTATTAACGTACAAAAATTTTGGAAAGAATTGTCGAGGCAGATCCAACTAATTATTAATATTCCGGTCGACTTAACTCCTGAATGTTGTCTTTTGAATATAACAGGTTGGTCACTTAGCGAGAATAAAAAGTCGTTGGTAAGGCATATGTTGAATGCTGCGAAATCTATTATTCCTAAATACTGGAAGTCGACTAGAATACCTACATTGAAGGAATGGGTGGGAGCTGTGAATTCAATTTATGACTTAGAAGAATTAGCTGCGGTTGCTAGGGAGAATACAAGAGGTTTTAAAAAACTATGGGAACCATGGACCCTCTTTAGGTCGTTAGATGCATATAAGAGCTTACAAGGGGATGGAATAGATCTGACATTTTAGGGGAGTTTTTTTTTTTGTGCATATGAATTATATGAGTATTGTGAGTTTTTTTTTGTTTTTCTTGTTTTTTTTTTCTTCTTTGTGTATGTATTGACTATTAATCAATAAAAAATTTAAGTGTGAAAAAGGTACAGCAGGGTAGGACAGTAGATGCGTTTCACGCGACTGCTACGTGCTTGTTCACTTAGTTTCTCGTGTGAAACGCGTCTACTATCTTACCCTGCTGTACCTTGTACCACTTATGAAAATAAAGGAACTTTTCTTCATTGGAATCTGTGGTGGTGTGTGACCATTTTCATCTTTTATACAATCCCTTATAGCACAGAGCTTAGCTGCAGTGCTTGTGAACTAACAGGGGACATGATGTTAGGGGGAGAGAAGAGAAAGACAGAGAGATCAACTCATCAGGATGCTTTACACTGTCCAGTTACAGACTGGGAGAAGGGCAAACCCAGTTATAGCATTTAACTGCATGACATGTCTTCAGGCTCCCTGAACTATGTGGCAAAGCTGTGTAAATAGCATGGCTGGATGGACAGAAAAATAAATTCCTTGGCCGGCAAAACAATTCTTTTTTTCTTTTCCCATGAATTTTTATTGAGATGAATGGAATATACAGACATCATATTTCACATTTTGAACATATACAAGGCATAAAATATCAAATATTCATTAAAACACAAATGGGTATCTATGATGGTAGCAGAGAATGGACGTACATATATAAGTGTAAATCTTTTCCATCTATGTCAAGGATTATTACAATTTGGGTAATACTTGAGTGTGATAAACATAGGAGAGGTTTAACATATTATTGCATGAACTAAGGGGAAAGAAAACCTGGTCTTAGCCAGTTTTTAGAAGATGTTATTAGTTGGGATGATATGTATTTTGTGATAAGATGAGAGAAAAAGAAAAATATTATAGACCGATAGAGGAAGGTAGAGATGGGAGATAGAGGGGAGGGGGTGAAGGGGGAGAGGGAGGGGGATGCCTGTGTAGCACCCTACAAGGTAGGTGATAGGCAAATTGTAGTGGGCCTTGTCTGCCTATCAGCAGGGCCATTATTTTCAGCTGGGCTGTCATGGCTCCCAGGTGTGGCTGTTGAGCCTGGGGAGTTTCCCCACTGTGCTTAATGAGAGGGCTCTCATTGGGGGTGGAGGAAAACCAGCCAATGACTCACCCAGGCTTGTATCTACCCCAGAAAGGCATATTCTGCCGCATAGAATTCTGGGAGTGGGTATAAGTTTGAGGGGAGCACATGACGCAGCATCTTTGGCGGGAAGCAGAGTCCCAGGAAGGAGAGCACCACTGTCTCTCCCCTGTCAAGAGGAATCGAGTGTCCCAGGCGGCTTGCCTGAGGGGACGGAGGGCTGAGTTGAGCTGCAGAGAGGATCCGGTGTTCAGAGAACCAGCGGAGCTGAGAGGGGTCGAGTTTCAGGAAAGCATTCCCAGTCGTGAGTACTGCAAACTGCCCCTGGTGGTCTGCATAGTGAGAGGGGACCACTCCAGAGAAGGTCAGAGGGATCCGGGAGCTAGCTAGTTGGTGTAACACCAACGAGTCACATAACACCGGGGAGGGAAAATGTCTAATTGGACCCAATTTGGACATTTTCACTTAGGGGTGTACTCACTTTTGTTGCCAACAGTTTAGATATTAATGGCTGTTTGTTATTTTGAGGGGACAGCAAATTTACACTGTTATACAAGCTGTACATTTACTTTACATTGTAGCAAAGTGTCATTCCTTCAGTGTTGTCATATGAAAAGATATAATAAATAATTTACAAAAATGTGAGGGTGTACTCACTTTTGTTAAATAGTGTATTTTATAGCTAGTATTTTTGTTTTGCTTTTTGCCTGGAGTTTTGATGGCTACACTAAGACAGCATGTTTTTAAGGTGAGTAAACGACCATTACCAAAACACTTAGGTGTCAGGGCAAGGAGGGAAGGTAATTAGCTCAGGAGCATAGGTATAAAGAACTGCTAGATAGGCAATTTTAGACTTAAGAGAAGATACAAAAGTTTTACTTTAGATTTCCATGTGCAGGCTCATTGAAGCAAATTAACATTTGTCTACTGTAATCAACAACATTCAAAATACAATTTAGGCAGTAACATTGTAAACATTATGATTATCAAGTTCCTATCTGAGTTCATTTTTCTTAAATAGGCTTTTAAAATACTGATTGTGAAGTGTCCCATGTAATTATTTTGTTATAAAGATTTATGTACAGGTACTTTTGCTCCCTGGTATCAGGGAGAAAAAACAACCACATAACAATTTCAAACACGAATAGGGTAAAGGGTGTCTTTGTGGTGTTATGAACAAACCAAGCAAAGTTTGGTTTACTGGACATTTGCGCTGAACAGTTGAAAATTGATTGCAGACCCTTATTCAAGCATGCAGGTCAAAATAAGGAGAGGCAGAAAGTGTTTAACCCCTGAACTATGCCAGACTACATACTAAACATGTGGAGCGTACCTTGCCTGGTTTAGTCCCCATGTTGATCTGGACAAAGGCCATTTCCCTACATCACTGGATGTGGAGGTCTGCAGTGGGAAATGTATAAAAATCTGGAATTCCCCTTTAGAAGAAGGAAGTCCCTAGATATCCAGTGACCTTTACGTGAATGAGAAAGTGGTACATAGTACTTCTTTGTACTCAATCACAAAACAAATACAATTAAAAAAACGTGTTCTACAGTGTACAGTAAATTCATCAAGATTCACTTCATTCTGCACATATATGATCAACAATATCACCCAGAATTCCTGGTGGTAAGTTTACTATGTGAAACAAGCTGGAGAAAGTGCCGGAATTGATTTAGGTGTCCTTTTATGAAATGGAGATGAGCAGTGATCCTGCTGATCACAGCTCATTTCCGATCTTTATTGGTTTATGAAACAGAAATGATCGCAGGAGAACATGTTCTCCGCTGATCATCTCTTCACAAGGGAATCTGTCATTGCCTGACACAGAAACAGCCAGGCTATGAAGCTGCGATCTCCGCACTTCACTGGCGATCTGTGCCAGAATTCACACTCCCGCCTGGAGCTTGTGAAGCGGGGAGTGAAGACAGAATCGGGGGAGAACTGAGGGGGAAAAAGGAAGATTATCAACTTCCTTCTTCCTCGTTCAGACCCCCCAACACAGTAATCATGTCCCCCTGCCATATTCATGTATATATATACATGTATATATATATACACATACATGTAGATATATATTTAATGTGTGTATATATATATAATGTATGCATGTGTGTATTCAGTGTATATATATATATATATATTTATGTAAGGGGACTATTATTTATTAACATTAGTGGGGATCATGTACTCAGCAGTGATAATTTATCACTGCTTGTTAAAGCGCGCCAGGGATTTTCATACTACTGTAATCTCGCTTTGTCTCACGAGATTACAGGCGCCCCATTCACTTGTATAGAGATCTCAGCCATTCGCTGAGGAAACAGTTCTCCTCTGATCACCCTGGGAGAACTGAAGTTCTCCGCTTCATAAAAAGGGTGCCAGATGTGATAATTTTCCCTGGAGAACTGCAGAGAAGCTAACAGAGAAAAAAATTCACCCGTTCATAAAAGTACACCTATATTAGTGGCAGTAGTGATACCAGCACAGGCTCCTTTCACACACTCCGTCCGTTGGACGGAGTCCATTTTTCTCAGCGGGGGATCGAGCCGCCGATCCCCCGCTGAGCATCAGGAGGACAGCTGTGTCTCCGCGCTGTGTGCGGAGACACAGCTGACAGTTCCCCATGCATCTCTATGGGGAAAATTGGATGTCAACGGACCGTCAGTCCGTTCTCACCCGATCCCATCCGATCCGATCCGCTGGACGGATGGAAAATAGGGTTTCCATCCGTCCAGATTTGACAGATCGGATGTCAGCGGACATGTCTCTGCTGACATCCGATGCCCCATAGGAATGCATGGGGGGACCGTTCAGATCCTCCAAAAAAACGGACAGGCGGATCTCAACGGTCCGCCTGTGTGAAAGGGGCCTAAAGGAATGAATTCTGGCTGCAGTAGATGCCACAGTTTCAGTGTGGGTGGACAGTTCAAACATTTGGTTTACCTGTTTGACAAACTATAAACAGCTTGGATTGGGGAGCACCTTCCATAGACCTGAACCCGAAGCTCATCTCTATCGTTCTGTTATCATGCAAACTGTCCAGCAAGTCTTCAAAATCATCCTTGCCATGATGAACTCAAGTTTTGTGTTTTTTGCACCATAGTATCTACTTTATGTGCCTGTCAAAAAAAGATAATATTGCAAAGGGACCAAAAAAATATTTTTACACAAAGTTTTAAAGGATTGTTGAGTCCCCGTTCACACTGGGGCGACCTGTGAGGCAACCTGGTCGCCTCACAGGTCGCCGTAGGTCGCCTTCCATAGGGAAGCTGCGGACCCGTTCTAATAGGAGCGACACAAGTCGCTCCGACTTAGAAAAAGGGTCCGGAGCTTCTTTGGGGCGACCCGGAGCGACCGTCATAGACTTCAATGTTATGAAGTCCGTCCCGGCCGCTCCGAGGTCGCGGCGCGCTGCTCGCACCGCGACCTCGGAGGTCGCCCCCCCCAAGTCGGATCGCCCCAGTGTGAACGGGGCCTTAGTTTTATGTTTTTTATTCAATGTTAGTAATATAATATTTAAAATAATATTAAATAAGCCATGCAGTCATGTACTGAAAAAATGCTGAACCTTTCATCAAATAGTACTAATTTATCTACGTCTCCCCAGTATTTTGTAACAGTTACAAACAGTTTGTATATTCAGCAAATGTAAGCATTTCTTCCTTGTATAAACTCTGTGGTCATTAATCTACATATATAAATGAAAGACTGAAAGAACAAATCTCATCCCCTGGGCAATTTTGAAAACTCTACTTTTACAAAGCAGAATTTGTACTATATCCCATAATTAGCAGTGTCATGTCTCCAAACTGTAGTCATGCATATTTTATGTTGATAAAATTTATTACTGTATTGTTGGCTTTAGATATGACTTTAATTTATGTCTGAATCATAATGTGTATTGGAAAATCTCAAACAAACTTTTGAAGAGCATAAAGCAACCTGATTAACCAAACTATCAATAGGCTAGGAGTTAGAGCTTCAATGAATGTATATTCATTTTTAACTAGTTTTATTTGGGCCAGGGGAGCCCCTGCACTCAAAACCCACACTTTATGTAGATATTCAGCTTCTGTCAGGAATCTGCAGGTCTGCTAGAAAAACTATGGGTGACACTAATGCCTCGTACACATGCAACAATTATCGGGCCGACCGATCGTTCGACTTTTGTCCAAGAGTGGTGATTTGTTGGTTGGAATGTGCCTAGACTGCACACAAATTTTCTCGGCCAACAAAAATCTACTTCAGAAGTGATGTCATGTGCTGGTTTACTTTCCGTGTGTTTTTTCTTCTCTGAGCATGCCCAGTCTTGCTCATCAGATTTTTGTCTCCCGAAATCCGTACTGACTGATGGAAAATCGGCTGTTGTGTTGACGGCCAACAAAAATTTTATAGCCTGCACACCAGATTTTTTTCGGCCAAAAAGTAAGAGTCGGTTGTCGGAAGCATCATACTAACAAGCCGAAAATCCGCCGATCGGACGTTGGCCGAAAATTCACGGCCAATTATCGACGCGTGTGTACGGGGCTTTAGGTTCTTGGACCTGAATGCAGCAATGTTGGTATCCACTAGCAGATGTCTCCCAGCAGACAGCAGAGCCTAGCAATTAGTGACCACATGAAGCTGGCTGCTGGGTGCTTGTGTACCAGTACCTGCTCTGAGTCTTGTATCAGCCTAACCTGTGTCACCTGTACCCTCTGCTACTTTGTCATCCTGCCTGATCTTGCTCTGCCTTGCTTCCCATTTACCTTTTCTCTGTAGTTTTTATTTTATGTAGTTAGTTATTTTTGTTATTTATGTTGCAGGCATAATTTAGTGGTTTGTTTATTGGATTGTTACTGTAAATGTGTTGTGCTTTTTCTGTTCACAATTAAATGTTTTTTTAATTACCATTACCAAAAAACCTACTTCAGCAAAACTGACACCTCCAAAGAAAAAATGCTGTTTGAGAATGGTGGCAGTTTTATTCCCTCATTGAGGCCCCTCAGTGAGAGAGTATCAAAAGAGTAAATCCAAAAGGTCTTTCTAGCACATAGTCTCTTATACCATTTAGCTTCCGGAAGGGATCTAGGCATTTGTTCGATGACCCACACTAGGAGTCCAGCACTGGATTTTTGATGAAATTCAGTAAAGGATGGTGCGGCCCACATAGATCAGTCCACAGGGGCAGAACAGTCCATAAATCACAAAGTCAGAGGAACAGTTGAAAAAATTGTCTATTTGGAAGGTTTACCCTTTAATCCGTAATGTCTTTTATCTGTGATGGATGAATTGTCCCATTTGACATCGGGCCTTATGGGACTGGTACATCCCTACCAAGGGTATAAAAACTGGTTGTACTGTAACTGGGGCACAGGGCTTAGGTTTGCTGGGAGCAATTTCATTTTTAAGGTTGGGGGCCATAGAATAGGTCATTCTAGGGCGATCCTGAATAATGTTTTTGATCCTCTAATAGTATGCTCCAGTGTTGGGCCAAGATTTTTTCCATTTTCTTGTATTGAAAATGGAAAGTGGTGCCGAATCTGGTGAATTTCTTTTTTTGGGTGGTTTTCCTCCAAGATAAGATTCGAAGGCTTGATTAATCAAAGATTCAGGATAATCCTTGTACAGGAACTTTCTTTTGAGAGTGTTTCTCTGTTCTATGTAATCTATATCCCGGGTGCAATTTTGTCGTATCCTGTAGAATTGTCCTTTGGGGATATTGCAAATCCAGTTGGGGAAGTGGCAGCTATTACAATGCAAAAAAGAGTTGCCAGAAGCAGGCTTGGTGTAATTATTTACACATATTGTGCCCTCAGCCGAGTTCTAGATCTAAAAAGGCTAGAGTATCAATACCTAGCACATACTGTATGTGAACAACAGCCCATAAGGGTTTTCATTGCACTATTCTACAAAGGGGTAATAGGGTCAGTAGGTCCCATATGATGATATCATCTATGTATCATCCGAGGAAGACAATGGTGGCAAAAAAGGGATTTTGACGCCAAATTGTAACGCTCCTGGGTTTTATGTATGATGTGGATTTTCAGCTGCAGAAATATTCCACTTCAGTAGTCATGTAAGATAAACGCTGAGACACCATTCCCAACTCTCAATGACTCATCATGTGTGGAGGATCTCAATTCAGCAAGTAAATACACACACTCAATAAGATGTTTCCTAGAGTGACTTATGTATATAGTAACACAGTGATGATAGGCTGAAGAGACAGGTTGGGTAGAGATGGTAGATGACAGACACTTGAAAGGAAATGTTCTTGAAAGTAAGATAGTAGCAGATGGGATGCAGATAGGTTTAGCAATCATGTATGGTAGCAGATGACAGAGTAGCAGGTGGACATACAAGAGAGATCAACCCAGTGCAAGAACAGGTGGTAGTAGGCTCAAGAGCTAGCAATCTTAGATAATGCAGATGTAGTAATAGTCCTTAGTATGCAGAGCTAGATAGTGTAAGCTTTAGTATAAAGGTTATAGAGGTTCCCCTGTGGGGTACTTATCACTAATAGCAATGTAGCAGAGGAGAGGTTCGGCAAGAGCGGATGATCCGGTAGCGGGATACAGGGATCAGCGCAGCGTGGTTCCGATAGCGAGGTATGCTTGCAAGCATGAGAGCTTCAAGACAGGTTAGCATCAAGGCACAAGGCAGTTTGAACGAACACATGTGAGTGAGAGCCGGCGATCTAAATAGCCATCCAGTCCGGCGCTCAGTGATGACAGCATCAGTCTTAAAGGGAAACACACCTATATGTGCTTCATCTATCTAGGTAGATGGAAAGCACCCGGAAATAATGTGATAGGAGGCACTGAGAGTGCCAGAACCTTACACAAATATAGTTGGACTCCCAAAAGCCCATTGCCAAATTTGCATATGATGGTGCAAAATTGGCCCCCATGGCAGTGCACTGTAGCTGTAGGTAGAACTCTCCTTTAAAGTTGAAATAGTTATGTGTAAGGCAAAACTTTGTTGCTTTAAAGATAAAAGCAGCCTGTCTTGGGTTGGTTAACGGGTCTTGGGCTAGGAAGAATTCCAAAGCCTATAGACCAAATTAATGGGGGATGAATGTATACAATGAGTTGACATCCAGAGAGAGGAACACATAGGTGGTCTCCCACCGATAGGGGGACAGCAACTCTGAGAGATGTGTACCATCTCTTATGTAGGATTGAAATTGATGGACCAATGGTGGTAGATATTGCTCAATATATTGGCTAAAACCGGTGGTGATACTGTCCATGGCTGCCACTATTGGTCTCCCCGTGGAGTTATTTGATTTTTGTGTATTTTGAGGAGATGATAAAAATACGGGGTCTGGTAAAAATCTTTGTGGAAAAAAGAGGCCTCTGACTTGTTTAGGACTTAATTTTCTAATGCTGATTTGACTAGTAGTTCAGCTTCTCGAGTGAAATCAGTTATAGGGTATTTTTGTAATTTTTGGTATACTGTGTTTTCTGATAGAAGTCTATTGGCCTCAGCCACATAGTCAGTTTTGTCTTGTATGACAATCCCTCCACCCTTGTCTACTTGTTTAATAATGATATCTTGTTTTTGCATTAGAAGATTAAAAGCTCTCTTTCTTGTCGGCCATTACAGCAAGCATGAGGACCTCGTGACTGTAATCAAGGTGCAACATGCAGAACGATGCCAGTGAATTTGTGGACTTGTATGTCCCCCGTAAATGTTCTGCCAGCAACCAAATCATTGGTGCCAAGGACCATGCTTTCGTCCAGATTAATATTGCAGAGTTTGACAAGACAACAGGCAGAGTAACTGGCCAGTACAAAACCTACGTGATCTGTGGCAGCATTCGTAGGATGCGTGAATTTGATGATGCCATTCTCGGGCTAGCAAAATGGGGTGGCATTGTTCTAAACAAAGAAACCTTTAAAATGAACCTTTATAAGGAAAAATAAAATGTTAGAAGATTAAAAGCTTTATTTTCTGATTTTGACAGGTTGTTTGTCTTGGGGGTGGTGGAAGAGGGATAGTGACAGAGTTTTGAGGAAGTCAGCATAGACTACATAAAAAACTCCTATACTACTATAAAAACTCTCTAGGTACGGGCCTTTGGCATGTGAAGGATAAAAGATGGACCTGGGTTTAAGGGATGAGTGAGCTAATGGTGGAGAAGTGGCTAGATGCTGTGTAAACAAGCTCAGGGAGCCATCCTCTATGGATAACGTGTCTAAGATGTCCATGATATCAGTGTCAAAATCAAAGACAAAGGTGGAGGGGAAGTAAGGGTATTTTCCGTATGAAAAGTTATTCTATCCTTTTCTTTTTTTTTTGGTGGAAATATCTTTTAAGTGTTAAGTTTCTGATGTAACTATTGAGATCTTTGAATAGAAGAAAGGAATTTGACCTATTAACTGAAGCACAATGTAATCCTCAGCTTAAATGGGAAGTATCTGCATCAGATAGAACATGAGATGAGAAATAGTATATTTTCTGCGGCATTTTTGCAGATTTGTGTTTGGATCTTTTTCGTCTTCCTCGACATCCTCTCCTGTGTGTTTTCTTTTTTTTTGGGTAGGGGGCGAGGAGGACTGTATACTAAAAAATGTGGGCTTTTGGAGGGAGTTAAAACTAATGTGGAGGGGATCTGGTCTGAGATATTGTCGAGTGGGTGGAAGGTGTCCGTAGAAGAATGTCCAGCTAATGTGCAATGTTCAGATGCACTACTTGGGACAGGAGTAATATCTACATATTTAGATTGTCCTTCATTATTGCAGGTGGAGAGAGAGTCAATAACGGACTGGTCCAAGGGTAAGATAGAACTGTTATGAACAGTACTGATGTTGTTAGAGGGGAGGAGAAGGGAACTAATGACTGGGGGTGCGGGGTTTCTAGTATTATGGTTGTTATTACGAGACGAGTTGTCTCTGTAATTATTCTGAGTAGGTTTAGGGACAATATTTAAGCATTTTGGAAAGTTTTTTCCTGTGGGCCTTCTGTTGTAAAAATGATTAAAATCAGTCAGTACACCCCTAGTATTAACTTTATTGAAGTTGATAGTTCCAATCTGTCCCTTAGGTCTGAAATGAGGAATGGGTGGTGGGGCCAAAGAATGAGTCACACATCCACCGAGGATCCCTGGGACTGCTTTATTACCTTGACGTGCCTGTTTTAACATACCTACATGTGAGTTGTCTATGTGTTACTTTGGAATAAATTGCTTAAAGTCTACAATTAGAAGCACCTCTCCCTTTTGTCTTTAGATACACTTTTTGTAGGTGCAGACATTTAATAAACACAAAAATGACTGGAGATCCTCTTTTAGTGCCGGTTCCCATTAGTGCGATCACAGAGATCGCATGTAATTCGGAGCGCACTGCTCCTAAAATGACATGCGATCTCTGTGCGGTTTTAATTCAGCCATACAGTTTGTATGGCTGAATTCGCACCGCAATCGCACTAAAAGACGCACAGGACCCTTTTTTTGGTCCGCAGCAGAATCGGATCGCATGGTGGTTCACACTAGTGCGATCCGATTCTGTGCGAACTTACAGATCGCACTGCGATATGCGATCTTATCTGGAGGTGTCGTTAACTTTTAATTGACACCCCCAGCGTATCGCATATGGCAGTGTGAACTGCCAGGGGTGCGGATGCGATGCGGGAACACGCTGTATATTCGCAGCCTTCCCGCATCGCACAAGTGTGAACCGGCACTAACTGTGTGCCTAAGTGTAATCTGTGTAATGTTTGCTGCTTTTACTTACTGATATTGCAGTTTTTTCTTCCTGCTTTTTAGAGAGAAGAAACAGCCAGATCACTGTTCATTGCACACAGACAGAAAAGTTCCCAGAGTTCAGTCACCTCAGAGCCGAGGATATTAAATATACCCATAAGTTGAGGTTTGCTAAATCCATTATTATTCTTTTCTGATTAGTATTATAAAGTTTTTTTGCTGACTTGATCTTTACTTAAAACTTGCACTGTTCTGAATAAAGCTGTAGCACAGAGAAAGCTAAGTGCCTAATTATGTTGATTCCTGTTCTGGTTGTGTAGAAACCTCACACATGCTAGCTGTGAGGCATAACAGAAAGGCACAGACTGGCCTGGGAGGACTTTAAAACAGCATGGAGTGCCCGTTATATATCAGCACAGTGTGATCTGTAAAAATGTGAATTTCAAATCATCCTAAAACAAACTGGCCAAATTTGGGTTGAATCTGAAACTTTGCTAGTTTAATATATGTTTAAAAGGACAAGGAGTTATATATTAAACCAATATATGTAAAGTGCACTGCCTATATTTATAGGAAAGTACAAAAGTACAATATACCAAATAAAGTTCAATTCATCATATGAATACATAGATGTAAAATGTGTAATTCACCCACCAATAGTCCAATTCCTTCAAGTGACAGGTCCTTAATTATATATATATATATATATATATATATATATATATATATATATATAACCAAAAGTATTGGGGGACACCTGCCTTTACACACACATGAACTTTAATGGCATCCCAGTCTTAAGCCTCGTAGCCTCGATTGTTGGCCGTGAATTTTCGGCCAACGTCCAATCGGCCGATTGTCGGCTTGTTAGTATGATGCTTCCGACAACCGACTGCGACTTTTCGGCTGAAAAAAATCTGGTGTGCATGCTATAAAATTTTTGTTGGCCATCAACAGAACGGCCGATTGTTCGTCAGTCAGTACAGATTTCGGCAGACAAAAATCAGATGAGCAAGACTGGGCATGCTCAGAGAAGAAAAAACACACGGAAAGTAAACCAACACATGACATCACTTCTGAAGTTGGTTGTTGTTGGCCGAAAAAATTTGTGTGCAGTCTAGAGCACATTTCAACCAACACAACAACACTGGACAAAAGACGGCCGATCGGTCGGCCAACAATCGTTGCGTGTGTACGAGGCATTAGTCCCAAGCGTTCAATATTAAGTTGGCCCACCCTTTGCATCTTTACCAGCTTCACCTCTTACAGGAAAGCTGCCCACAAGGTTTAGGAGTGTGTCTATTGGAATGTTTGACCATTCTTCCAGAAGCACATTTGTTAGTTCAGGCACTGATGTTAGACAAGAGGTCTGGCTCCTAGTCTCTGCTCTATTTCATCCCAAAGGTGGTCTGCCAGGTTGAGGTCAGAACTCTGTGTAAGCCAGTCAAGTTCCTCCATCCTAAACTCACTCATCCATGTCTTTATGGACCTTGCTTTGTGCACTGGTGCACAGTCATTTTGGAACAGGAAGGGGCTATCCCCAAACTGTTCCAAAAAATTGGGAGCAGGAAATAAATTGTCCAAAATGTCTTGGTATGCTGACGCCTTAAGAGTTTCTTTCACTGGAATTTAAGGGTCCAAGCCCAACTCCTGAAAAATAACCCCACACCATAATCCCCCATCCACTAAATGCTTTGGAAGCAAGGTCCATAAAGACATATATGAGCGAGTTTGGGGTGGAGGAGCTTGATTGGCCTGCACAGAGTACTGAACCCAACCCAATAGAAAACCTTTGGAATGAAATAGAGTGGAGACTGCAAACAAGGCCTCTCATCCAACATCAGTGCCTAACCTCACAAATGCGCTTCTGGAAGAATGGTCAAACATTCCGATAGACACACTCCTAAACCTTGTGGACAGCCTTCCCAGAAGAGTTGAAGCTGTTATAGCTGCAAAGGGTGGGCCAACTCAATAATGAAGCAGGCATCCCAATACTTTTAGTATTATAGTGTGTATATTTTTTTTTAGAGCATGTAACTGCATATTAGTTCAGATTAAAGATCATAATTGTTTGAAGAACCATGACACTGATGCTTGCTTCATTCATAATATATACTATATACAGTGGGTACGGAAAGTATTCAGACCCCCTTACATTTTTCACTCTTTGTTATATTGTAGCCATTTGCTAAAATCATTTAAGTTCATTCTTCTTCCTCATGAATGTACACATAGCACCCCATACTGACAGAAAAACACAGAATTGTTGACATTGTTGCAGATTTATTAAAAAAGAAAAACTGAAATATCACATGGTCCTAAGTATTCAGACCCTTTGCTCGGTATTTAGTAGAAGCCCCCTTTTGATCTAATACAGCCAGGAGTCTTTTTGGGAAAGATGCAACAAGTCTTTCACACCTGGATTTGGGGATCCTCTGCCATTCCTCCTTGCAGATCCTCTCCAGTTCTGTCAGGTTGGATGGTAAACATTGGTGGACAGCCATTTTTAGGTCTCTCCAGAGATGCTCAATTGGGTTTAAATCAGGGCTCTGGCTGGGCCAATCAAGAACAATCACGGAGTTGTTGTGAAGCCACTCCTTCGTTATTTTAGCTGTGTGCTTAGGGCCATTGTCTTGTTGGAAGGTAAACCTTCGGCCCAGTCTGAGGTCCAGAGCACTCTGGAGAAGGTTTTTGTCCAGGATATCCCTGTACTTGGCCGCATTCATCTTTCCCTCAATTGCAACCAGTCGTCCTGTCCCTGCAGCTGAAAAACACCCCCACAGCATGATGCTGCCACCACCATGCTTCACTGTTGGGACTGTATTGGACAGGTGATGAGCAGTGCCTGGTTTTCTCCACACATACCGCTTAGAATTAAGGCCAAAAAGTTCTATTTTGGTCTCATCAGACCAGAGAATCTTATTTCTCACCATCTTGGAGTCCTTCAGGTGTTTTTTAGCAAACTCCATGCGGGCTTTCATGTGTCTTACACTGAGGAGAGGCTTCCGTCGGGCCACTCTGCCATAAAGCCCCGACTGGTGGAGGGCTGCAGTTGACTTTCTACAACTTTCTCCCATCTCCTGACTGCATCTCTGGAGCTCAGCCACAGTGATCTTTGGGTTCTTCTTTACCTCTCTCACCAAGGCTCTTCTCCCCCGATAGCTCAGTTTGGCCGGACGGCCAGCTCTAGGAAGGGTTCTGGTCGTCCCAAACATCTTCCATTTGAGGATTATGGAGGCCACTGTGCTCTTAGGAACCTTAAGTGCAGCAGAAATCTTTTTGTAACCTTGGCCAGATCTGTGCCTTGCCACAATTCTGTCTCTGAGCTCTTCAGGCAGTTCCTTTGACCTTGCTCTGACATGCATTGTGATCTGGAAGGTCTTATATAGACAGGTGTGTGGCTTTCCTAATCAAGTCCAATCAGTATAATCAAACACAGCTGGACTCAAATGAAGGTGTAGAACCATCTCAAGGATGATCAGAAGAAATGGAAAGCACCTGAGTTAAATATATGAGTGTCACAGCAAAGGGTTTGAATACTTAGGACCATGTGATATTTCAGTTTTTCTTTTTTAATAAATCTGCAACAATGTCAACAATTCTGTGTTTTTCTGTCAGTATGGGGTGCTATGTGTACATTCATAAGGAAGAAGAATGAACTTAAATGATTTTAGCAAATGGCTGCAATATAACAAAGAGTGAAAAATTTAAGGGGGTCTGAATACTTTCCGTACCCACTGTATATATATATATATATATATATATATATATATATATATATATATATATATATATACATATTGTACATACATACACAATTCTTTTTTATGGATTTCAACAGTTTAGTCCTACTCACATGCCACAATGCCCAACAGTGAAATTACCTTTATTGGCTATAGTTCATTTAATTGCAGTATAAATTATCTAAATGTGGCATTCTGCAGCAAAATATCATACAAGCTAAAGAATTTATGTATTCATAAACATTCCCTTGTATATCGAGTAGCACATGTAGCACATGTAGTACAATTATCTTATGTTAAAATGAAACTCCAGGCAAGGCAAATAGGTAAATACACAGCTGAGATATACAGTATTCACACACACATATTATACATTTTTAAATGCTGGTAAAACTAAGACTACCCAAAAATCCATCTACTGTATGCATCTAAATAAGGTGGCCAAATGTAGTATACCTAGTGCATTGGACTATACACAAATCAGTCCTTACTTTATCTGTATAATGCTTTTTGTACAGTACAATAGGCACCAGAGGAATACCCATTGCACTTTGTAATGTTATAGGCCTAGGCAGGCACATTCCCTTTGATTTGCTACTCAGCTATGCTAGCAAAGTGAACTGCAGTGCCAGGGTTGTAAGTAGAATGTTCACTTATAGGATAGGTTCACCTTTAGGAGCATGTTACATGTTATACCCATTCCTATGACAGCAGGCAGTACTTCCTCTCCCTGCACTCGCTGTCACATTTTGAAAATTTGAAATGTAATTTCAGTGGACCACAAGTGTGCTGATCAGCACCATCGTAGTTCATTCACACTGACTAAAACTCTGTAACTAAGAGTCTATACAGCTGGATGGGCAACAGAGCTGCTGGTAGTATTTGTAGGAGCCTGAAATTGCTCCCCCATACCACTGGTGCAATGCTCTGCAGGCTTCTGTGAAAAAAAAAAAATACACAATTGGTGAACTTAGCCTTTAAACTGGCCTAAGATGAGTTTAAAAAAATGAATAGATTTCTCCATCCACACAAGCGAGGCAGATGGAAGAATTCTCCTCAGTGGGACACTGTGTTTTGATGAGACCCTGCATTGTCCGAAAACACTGATCAGCAGCCACTGATTTTCCAACTTGTTCTTTTGACATACAGTAAGTCAATCTAACAATCAGCTTCTGTTGAACAGCATAAGCCGCATACTGATCAAAATTCAGCGAATCTCAGCTGAACCATCAGAATTTTAATTTGTCTATGGTCTATGGCTTTAGAAAAAAAATATTTTTTTAAAGCATTTCCAAGAAACAAATAAGCACTAACCATAATATGTGCAGAATGTGGAGGAAAAGAAATACAGTATCTCACAAAAGTGAGTACACCCCCTAAGTAAAAATGTCTAAATTGGGCCAAAAGTGTGGCTACCATTATTTTCCAGCACTGCCTAAACCCTTTTGAGCATGGAGTTCACCAGAGATTAACAGCTTGCCACTGGAGTCCTCTTCCAATCCTCCATGACAACATCACAGAGCTGGTGGATGTTAGAGACCTTACGCTCCTCCACTTTCCATTTGAGGATGCCCCATGGATGCTTAGTAGGGTTTAGGCCTGGAAACATGCTTGGCCAGTCAATCACCTTTACCCTCAGCTTCTTTAGCAAGGCAGTGGTTGTCTTGGAGGTCGTTATCATGATGGAATACTGCCCTGAGGCCCAGTCTCTGAATGGAGGGGATCATGCTGAGCTTCAGTATGTCACAGTACATGTTTTATTCCCTCAATTAACTGTAGCTCCCCAGTGCTGGCAGAACTCATGCAGCGTCAGACCGAGACACTCCCACCACCATGCTTGACTGTAGGTAAGGAGTACAAAGACAAATGCGTCTTGCATTTGTCTTTGTACTCCTTACCTGGTTGCCGCCACACATGCTTGACACCATCTGAACCAAATAAGTTTATCCTGGTCTTATCGGACCACAGGACATGGTTTCCAGTAATCCAAGTTCAAGTCCTGTCTTCAGTAAGCTGTTAGTGGGCTTTCTTGTGCATCATCTTTAAAAGAGGCTTCCTTCTGGGATGGCAGCCATGCAGACCAATTTGATGCAGTGTGTGGCATATGATCTGAGCAGTGGCTGGCTGACCCTCAGCCTCTTCAACCTCTGTAGCAATGCTGACAGCACTCATATGTCTATTTCCCAAAGACAACCTCTGGATATGACGCAGAGCACGTGCACTCAACTTCTTTGGTCGACCATGGCGAGGCCTGTTCTGAGTGGAACCTGTCCTGCTAAACTGCTGTATAGTCTTGACCACTGTTCTGAAGCTCAGTTTCAGAGTATTGGCAATCTTTTTATAGCCTAGGCCATCTTTATGCAGAGCAACAATTATTCTTTTCAGATCCTGAGAGCGTTCCAATTGCCATGAGGTGCCATGTTGAACTTCCAGTGACCAGTATGAAAGAGTGAGAGCAATAACACCAAATTTAACACACCTGCTCCCCATTCACACCTGAGACCTTTTAACACTAATGGGTCACTAATGAGTCAAATGACACTGGGGAGATGGCAATCTCAACATTTTCATTTAGGAGTATACTCACTTATGTTGCCAGCGGTTTAGACATTAATGGCTGTGTGTTGAGTTATTTTGAGGGGACAGAAAACTTACACTGTTATACAAGCTGTACACTCACTACTTTACATTGTAGCAAAGTGTCATTTCTTCAGTGTTGTCACATGAAAAGATATAATAAAATATTTACAAAAATGTGAGGGGTATACTCACTTATGTGAGATATTATATATATGAGTACAAAGCTGTGAGACCTCAATTGGGCTCTAAATCCGAAAATCTTCTAATTGCATACACAGTTATTTGTGATCCATAGACTTACCATGGCAGTAATTATTAATATATAGTATATTTACAATATATTATGTTTAAACTTAACATTTATCCATACTTGTCTCCCAATATGTTCAAATAAAAATATTTTTCATTAGTAATTTGTAGATTTTCCACCTCCACAATGATCTGAAATATAAGTATTTTTTTTTTTTTTTTTTTTATTTTAGAACATCATATACCCTTGACTTTGATTATTATGATATGATACAAGCTGTGAATCAGCGTTTTGCATTTCTGTATCCATTCATTGCAAATGTGCACATGTACTGCTTATTTTAGTTTTTGAAGGACAACACAGGAAATGTACTTGGTAGGAATTGTTCTTTTATTTTGTTTGTAAAATATATAATATGTGTTGTTTCCAATAATTGCGCATACAGTAGGTTTTCAAGGACAATCACCTAAAGTTCACTTTATAAGAACTGTTGTTTTTTTTTTTTAAAAGTAAAATGCTATATATGCACCTCCTATAAAAGGCTTTGGTGTAGGGGCATGTAAAACAAAGACTTATAACTAAAAATTCACATAGACATAATTATATTTTAGTAAAATAATTGTTATACTACTTTATCAATGTTTTAATAGAGTTTCAAATCTACTGTATAACCTAAGTGTCACGTTTATGCAAAAAATGTGTTTTAAATACAGTACAATATCTTACATAGAAGGCTTTAGTAAATTAGCATGTAGAGATGCAAAGAGATACGATCGGAGAGTCACTGGAAATTTCAGGACATCTATTAGGAATCTCTTTATCAATGTTTTAAAAGTGCCAATGTTTCTGTAAAATAAGACCTTTACTAGAAGAACTTAAAGCAGCTTGATTTCTAAATACTGTAACAACAAATAAATAAATAATGCACCCTGTAAAGAAAAAGATAATACATACTTGTGCCGTAGCTTTATCCAATAAATCAATACAGAATACAGTTTTGTAGTGGTAGACAGAAGGAACCAAAATGCACAATGGGAGACCACATATCTGACACACAACTCTGCAACACAGTGAAGATAACTCTTCCCATATGATACTTGTAGTGTTTTTTTTTTTTTTATTAACTCACCTGGTCCATGGATGCTGGAGTAATAACATTCTTATGGTTGCCAGGGCCAGGAGAAGGAATCGAAGCAGCACTAGGAAACCTCCTCCTCTGCCTGCATGGGATCACTGAGCTTAAAAGGGTGACAATGTTGCAGTGATTTCACTCAGGGGCGTAACTACAGGGGTTGCAGGGGTTGCAATCGCTACCGGGCCCCATGCTCCAGGGGGCCCAGTAGCAAACCAGTGGGTGAACTTCCAGGATCGCAAAGGTCACACTTGCGACCGGACCCTGGCATTGCACCACTGTGGGGAGGCCCCAAGATTGCAGGAAGGGGGCCCACAAGATTGCAGGAAGGGGGCCCACTGCAGAACTTGTGAAAGAATCCTGCTGCGGGACCGTAATAAAAGGCCATGCAACGAGTGTAAAGAGCCCCAGGATTAGTGGGAAAAGCCCTGGGCTTGAAGGTAAGGGCCCCGGCCAGGGGGTCTGGGGGGCCCTTCATGGTTTCTTGCATCAGGGCCCTGAAGGTTCTAGTTACGCCTCTGATTTCACTGCAGTGGAATCTGCATTGTCATAATATTCAGATAACTCCCAGGAACTAGCAAGGTCACAGGCCTGTATAAAAAGTTAGAAAACATCAGTTTGAAAGCAAGATTTGTGGGCAGATGCAGTCTGTTTTATCAGTGACGACTCTAGGAACAATATATGGGGGGGGGGGCAAATTAGATACCACAGTCAAAATTGGGGGGAGGGGGGGCATTCATAATTTTCACCACTAAATCATACCACTGAAAAACACTAAATAGGTATATATATATAAAAATAAGGTTACAAAATACGAGAGTAATGCAATATGATACCTTTTTATTGTACTAACCCAACACTTGAGACCTGAGAAAGAGGAAAACTCTCAAAAGCTTTTACTTTATAGTTTAAAGCATGGGTGTCCAACCTTTTGGCTTCTATGGGCCACATTGAGTGTAGAGAAATTTTCTCAGGCCGCATATAAAATATATACTATAGTTAAGGTATTCAAGTAATAAAATGCCGCCGCACCCTTCCCGCACCGCTGGACCTCCGCACTAATTTAACCACTTAAGCCCCGGCAGATTTTACCCCCTTCCTGACCAGGGGGTATTTTGCGATTCGGCACTGCGTGACTTTAACGGACAATTGCACGGTCGTGCAATGCTGTACCTAGACAAATATGTCTTTTTTTCCCCCACAAACAGAGCTTTCTTTTGGTGGTATTTGATCACCTGTGCGATTTTTTGATCATGCGCTATAAACAAAAAAAGAGAGTAAATTTTGCAAAAATAACAATATTTTTCAAATTTTTTTATATGAAATTCCCCCCCAAAAAATTTAAAAATCTAAATTTTTTAACATTTTAGGCAAATTTGTTTTATGCTAGATATTTTTGGTAAAAAAAATCGCAAAAAGCATATTTTGATTAGTTTGCGCAAAAGTTATTGCGTTTACTAACTAAGGGAAAGATTTTTGTCATTTTTGTTGTTTTTTTTCTAACGCTTAATGGCGGCAATCTGCGATTTTTTTTGCGGGACTGCGACATTGCGGCGGACAGATCGGACCCTTGACTGACATTTTTGACACTTTTGGGTTTACCAGTGACATTACTACAGTAATCAGTGCTATACATATGCACTGTTACTGTAAAATAATACTGGTAGTGAAGGGGTTAACTTTATTTGAGAGGGAGGGGTGATGTGTGTCCCTAGGGGCGTGCTTCTTACTGTGATTGGCTGTGGCTTGAAGTGTAGGAACAGTGATCAACGGTCCTACATAGTAGAACCGTAGGATCATTGTTCTTACACAGGGGAGAATGACAGGCGGCTTGTTTACATCAGCCGCCTGCCTTTCTTCCGCTGTGACGGACGATCGCGAGTGCCCAGCGGACATCGGGTCCAGCGAGCACACGCACGGGGGGGTCCGTGACCGAGCGGGAGCGCGCCTCCGGCGGCGCACGCTCGCTCCCCAGAGCCTCACAGGCTAGTGACGTACCCATACGTCACTTTGCCTGTGAGGGGCTGACCGCCGCAGTATATGTACTTGCGGCGGTCGGCAAGTGGTTAACACAACTAGAGGATGATCAAATGAAATGGAATCAGTATACAGATTAGACTAGAATAGCCTCTAGTATTGGTGCCAGTTTATGCAGTAATAACCCCTAGTATTGGTGCCAGTTTATGCAGTAATAGCCCCTAGTATTTGAGCCAGTTTCTGCAGTAATAACCCCCAGTATTGGTGCCAGTTTATTCAGTAATAGCCCCTTGTATTGGTGCCCGTTTATGCAGAAATAGCCCCTAGAATCGGTGCCATTTTACACAGTAATAACCCCTAGATTTGTGCCAGTTTATGCAATAATAGCTCCTAGTTTTGGTGCCAGTTTACGCAGTAATACCCCTAGTATCGTTGCTAGTTTAAGCAATAATAGCGCCTAGTAGAGGTGCCAGTTTACGCAGTTATAGCCCCTAGTATTGGTGCAAGTTTTTGCAGTAATAGTCCCTAGTATTGGTGCCAGTTTACACAGTAATAACCCCTACTATTGGTGCCAGTTTATGCAGTAATAACTCCCAGTATTGGTACCAGTTTACGCAGCAATAGTCCCTAATATTGGTGCTAGTTTACGCAGTATTAGCCCCTAGTGTTGGTGCCAGATTATGTAGCAATAGTCCCTAATATTGGTGCCAGTTTACGCAGTATTAGCCCCTAGTGTTGGTGCCAGATTACGTAGTAATAGCCCCTAGTATTGGTGCCAGTTTATGCAGTAATATTCCCTAGTATTGGTGCCAGTTTACACAGTAATAACCCCTAGTAATGGTGCCAGTTTATGCAGTAAAAGTCCCAAGTATCGGTACCAGTTTATGCAGTAATAGCCACTAGTATTTGTGCCAGATTACTTAGTAATAGCCCCTAGTATTGGTGCCAGTTTACGCAGAAATAGTCCTTAGTATTGGTGACAGTTTACACAGTAATAACCCCTAGTAACGGTGCCAGTTTATTCAGTAATAGCCCCTAACAGTGGTGCCAGTTTACACAGTAATATCTCCTAGTAATGGTGCCAGTTTACGCAGTAATAACCTCTAGTATTGGTTTCAGCTTACGCAGCAATAGCCCCTAGTATTGGTGCAAGTTTATGCAGTAATAGCCCCTAGTATTGGTGCCAGTTTATGCAGTAAAAGGCCCTAGTATTGGTGTCAGTTTATGCAGTAATATCCCCTAGTAGTGGTGCTAGTTAAGGCAGTAATAGCCCCTAGTATTGGTGCCAGTTTATGCAGTAATAGCTCTTAGTATTGGTGCCAGTTTATGCAGTAATAGCCCCTAGTATTGGTGCCAGTTTACACAGTAATAGCCCCAAGTATTGATGCCAGTTTATGCAGTAATATCCCCTAGTATTGGTGCCAGTTTATGCAGTAATAAAGCCTAGTATTGGTGGCAGTTTATGCAGTAATAACTTTTAGAATTGTTGGCAGTTTATGCAGTATTAAATCTTAGTATTCGTGCCAGGTCACGCAGTAATAATAAAGCCTAGTATTGGTGCCAGTTTATGCAGTAATAAAGCCTGGTATTGATGCCATGCTCTCAGCATGGGGGAGGTAGGGAGGAATAGTCAGACCTGCCAACCACAGTGATTTAAGTGTTAAGGCCAGCCGCGACAGTGGCGGCGGTCTTAACACTTTTATCAACCTAATGGGAGATTTTTATGGTCTCCCCACAGGTCTCCTAATGCGCTACAGTACAGCACACCTCTCCATACAGCACTCCTTCCCTTGGCTATACCTCAATTCAAAACTAAGGGGGAAGGCTGCTATAGTGCCCCTCTCTACCTGGGACTCATGCCCCTACAGCAGGGGTGCCTACCTTTTGAGGAGCGAAGGCCCCTTTAGCGACTTGGTAACCAGTTGCGGGCCACAATGAGTGGAGCAGGCAATTGATAGGACCATGTCCACTCAGCATAGGCAGAGCAGACACAGACACAGCCCACTCTACTCTATGGGCCCTCTGATCCGATCCGACCCGCCCAGACAGAAGGGGATGAATCACCTTCTGTTTTTAAGTGGATTGGATTGGAGATAGGTGGGTGTAAACAGACACAAGTGCATTTACATCTGCTGCTTTATAGAGGTGAATTGAGGGTTCGATTGGGTCCACCTGAAAAACAGACAGGGGGACCCGATTGGACCAACCTCGTGAAAGGGGCTAAGGCTGCTTTCCCGCGGATGCACTGGGGTTTACCTGCACCTAAACTGACCTCAATATTCACTTTTTCCTGAGGATGTTTCCAGGTATCTCTGGTTGCTGCTGTCCCCCATATGGGTATGGCTGGTGGCTGCTGCTGGCTTTCCCCCAGGGCTGGTACTGCTAGTGGGTACTGCTGGCTGGTACTGCTGGAGGGTACTATTGGTGGGTACTGCTGGCTAGTTCCCGACCCACCATCCCAGAGTATCAGTATGACAGGAAACATGCGGCTGCAGTAGAGAGCAGAGTTGATGCTTCCTGTATCGCTCCTCTCACAGGTGGAGGGCATTTGATATCACTCTGCAAGTGACACGATCCAGTGCTATACATGAATCACCATCACTGCTTCCTCTAGTACCGGCTACATTCTTCACACTGATGCTCAGGGATGGCGGGTAGGGAACCCGCAATCTGGGCTTACCGATCTGCCATCCCAGAGCAGGAGGTGGTAATTGGATCCTGTTGGGAGGGGGGGATGGAGGGGTAAAGTTTAATGTTTGGGGGGGCCATTTTCCCCTCTGCCCCCCCAGTGATGCCACTATGTGTTATCGACTGCAGACGGTGCTTGACCACAGCAGCAATTCAGATGGAGTAGGAAGTTGAAAATAACTTGGTTCTTCTATGATTTCCTCAGTCACAAAGAGGCTGCTACCCAATTGGATACATGCACCCCATGTGACTATGGTGGCCAACTTCGGTCAGAAAGAGTCTATTTAGGACTTTGGCTTCCGGGCTTGGTATGCTTTTTGCAAATGGCTAGGGTAAGGATAGAATCCCCATCTGATGGGGACAGTGTTGAGAGACAAGGAAAGGTTCCGGAGGAGTAGGGAGAGTGCAGGGTCTATGTCTACATCTTCCAGGAAGCCTCCCCTATCACATTCCGCTCCTCATGGCAGATAATTTTGGCATCTTCCATTCTTCAAACCACTGTTCTATCCCTGTCATGGTTGTATGTGGCTCTGGTCGGGGGGTGCTCCCCTACTGGGCCTGTTTGTACTTGCTAAACTTTTCTACAATATATTGCTATAGCCAAACTTGGACTCACTTGTGTATTCCCTGCCCATCGCACAACACTGCACCTAGCCCACACTTGGCGGCATTCAGCAGGATATTCCCCCCTTTGCAGCTGGAGTGGAAGGAGGATCGATACCACTATGACACCATTAGGAGTGGCCTTTGCCCTGGTGCCTAAGTTTAACAGGTCAAATATCTCTCTATTGAAATAGGAGTAGAGGCTACAGAGTGCTGCCCTCCTGTACTAGGCTGATTGCACCTCCTTGTAGGATATTGCCTTTCAATTGGTGATAGTGCTACTGAAGGACTCCCAGGCCAACCTAAAATTAATTGTGGTGCACCTTGATGGCTTGTTTGAGAAAAACAGTGCTGGAGCAAAGACAGAGGTTCTATGTCTTTAGACAGCAGGAGGACGAAAGCCTCCCCCATTTTATCAAATGCAATATATTGCTTACCATGGCTAAGCACTTCCTCTAAACCTTATTAATGATACTTAAATTGTGATAATTTATAAATCAAGATTAGTCATATAAGCTAAATACAAATATAAATCAGGAAACATTTTGTCCTATAAGCTCACCCACTTTGCAGTAGCCTCCAGAACCTGTGGAAATGCCTGAAGAAGAAGGATATTCATGATAGTGCATCCAATATGTTACTGAGGGATCAGTTTGTAGTAGGGATGAAGGCTGGCCCTGTTAGGAGGGCCCTGCACGAATTAATAAAGGTGCAACCCTCCTTTTAGTGGCACAGTATTGGATGCGGTTGTGTGGGAACAGGAAAGGTGCTGAAGCAACTGTAGCCGTGGCAAAGAGACATGAACCACTACAGGTGAGGGAAGATGCCTTGGCCCCATCTCCTTTCAATCATGCAGACCACTATAAGGAAGCTAGCCTAGAACATGGCATTCATGGGACAAGAAATGTCCACATTTAAGCAAGAGCTGGCCCACCTCTCCATGGGCAAGAATCCGTTGCAGAGGGAACCCCGGCTGTAGACCGGAAGTGCTGGTGGTGTGGGCGCTTTGGACATTTTACCGTGATCTGTGGCTAGTCTGAAAACAAATGTACCTGATGGCCAGCATTAAACTAGGAGCTCCTGGGGCTGAAGAACAATCCCGGGGAATGGCAACACAAGATTCCATTGGACCAGAGGCCCTGATCCCACCAGTCATCAATGCTCTAGTAAATGACCAGGTGGCCCCTTGCTTGATTGACACCGGGTCTAAAGTCACCATTATGGAGTATGAATTCAATGCCCAGTGGTTTAGGACTAGAGACTAGTTGGACCCCTCCTGGCTGTTTCTGAAGGTGGCCAATAACCTGCTCATCATGTTGGAACGAGTCACCTGGGTGAGAATACTGATAGATGATCAGGTGGTAAAACGGGTAGAGGTTGTGGTAACCTGCAGTCCAATGAGTTCAGCAGTACCTATTATCGTAGTCATTAAGGTTCTGAAGGACCTGGACTTACCTCTCTTGCTGGCCAAGACTGGACAATCAGGCAGGCATGCACAGGGCTGTGCCTTACAAGCTGTGGGACTAATTGTGAGCTGAGCTCTTGAGACCTACCAGCTAGACGACAGAAAGAACATGTGGGGGTTGTCCATATGCCAAACAAAAGATACTCCTGGTGACCCTCCAAGGGGAAGTTTGGTCCCTGCCTATTGGGGCTCACAAGAAGATGCAAGGAACCATGGTGATGGTGGAGCCTGGAAAGAACCTAGGGGTACCGGGAGAGAGGTTGACGGCCCACACCTCTCTCATACCTGGTGATGACTGGAATGTTGTGGAGGCCTCTCTTGCACCTCCTATCAAACACTCTTAACCTTCTTAGCGGTATTCCTGAGCGTGGCTCGGGGTTAAATTTCAGAGCCAAAAGCGGTAACCCCGAACCACACTCGGGGTACTGCCAGAAGCATCGCTGGATCCTGTAAGCAGGGTTACTTACCTTGTCACCGGGATCCAGCGATGTGTCCCGGCGGTGTCTAGCGGCGGTTCTTCCTCCCGATCCTCTCCGTCCCCCGGCTTCCGTCTCCTGCGACGTGACGTTCGCAGGGGGGTGGAACCGGCGGCAAATTCAAATGTAAAACACACCAAACACACTGATACAGTTCAAAATAAAATAAAAAATCACATTAGTTTGCCCCCCAGTGCCCTTTCCTGCAGTTTTACTGTACTTTTTATGTGTATATATATATGTGTATATATATATATACGTGTGTGTGTATATATATATATATATATATATATATATATATATATATATATATATATATATAATAAATGTATACAGTTGGCTTGGGCTGCTCATTCCCAAGAATTACATGCAAAATAATGGTACCGCTTTCAGCACCTAAAATCCGAAAGAATCATACCGCCAGGGAGGTTAAAGGTGGAGACAAAGAGTGTGAGGTCACAGTGTGGATGAATCTGGGGGTTGCAGTCCTCAGGACAGGATCCAGAAGCAGCTTGGGACCAGAGCAGGAGATGGTAGCAGAGCCAGTATGCAGGTGACAGCTGGGTAACAAGGGACCAATTTGGCAGACAGAGTAAGTCCAGGAAACAGGCCACTGATGCTATGTGCCGGGCATTGCAGTACAGAATCAGCAGGCAAAGACGAGTCCAGTAAACATGCCGAGTTCAGAGTGATCAGAAGAACAAGGTTAAGGTGGGAGCAAAGGCAAAGTCCAGGGGAAAGCCAAATTATACACAGGTAAGCAGGTTCAGTGGATCAGGTCGCAAGAATACAGGTATTCCGCAACTGCTCATGGGGACAGACCAGTTTAAATAAATGTGCCCCATTACAAACTGCCATTAACTCCATGAATTAAGAACAATACATACAGCTGCTAGAACAACTGGCTATTCCTTTCCGTGACTACCATCTGCCCTAAGCAATGTCTTCTCCATCAACTACAGGAGAAACACCTACTGGTCTAGTCAATAGACAACCCAATTCACACAGGGATGCTCCACCCATTCAGAAATGAAACCAACATATTCCCCTGGCCCTATGCCAGGGGGTCAAGTACTTAATCCACAACATGCTACAGAGTAGGGTGATTCGAGAGATGCAGCCCATGCGCCTCTCCTGTCATCTTAGTATGGAAGAAAAATGGAAGTCTGCAGTTCTCTGTGCACTACTTGCATGCCTGCAGCCACCGGAATGCCTACCCCCTACCCAGGGTAGAGGAGTCAATCATGGCACTGCCCCAAGCGCATGTAAGGTTCTGGCACTCTCAGTGCCTCCTATCACATTTATTCCGGGTGATTTCCATCTACCTAGACAGAAGAAACACATATAGGTGTGTTTCCCTTTAAGGCTGAAGCTGTCATCACCCAGCGCCGGACTAGATGGCTATTTAGGGCGTCGGTTCTCACTCACATGTGTTCGTTCAAACACCAGTACCTGGATACTAATCTTGCTTGAAGCTTCCATGCTTGCAAGCTCTCCTCGCTGACGAACCTCGCTGCGCTGATCCCTGCATCCTGCTACTGGATCATCCGCATCTCCTGAGCGATCCTTCGGCTATCGCTATTAGTGCTAAGTACCCCACAGGGGAAATCTCTATAGACTTGTACTAGGCTTACACTATTTAGCTCTGCATAGCAAGGACTGTCTTTTACATCTGCATAACTAGATTGCTAGCTCTTGAGGCTACTGCTACTATTTCCTGCACTGGGTTGATCTCTCCTGTATGCACCTGCTACTCTGTCATCTGTTATCATACATGATCGCTAACCCTTCCTGCATCCATCTGCACTGTCTCACCTC
The DNA here is from genome assembly GCF_965119305.1 of Pelophylax lessonae. Taxonomy (NCBI): domain Eukaryota; kingdom Metazoa; phylum Chordata; class Amphibia; order Anura; family Ranidae; genus Pelophylax; species Pelophylax lessonae. The sequence continues at coordinate 123,061,162 of NC_138776.1, read as the reverse complement.
AAGTGTCTGTCACCTACCACTTCCACTCAAACCTATCCCTAAGACCTTTATCATTGTCTTACCACATGTATATAAAGTCACACTAGGAACCAGCTTAATTACTGTGTGTATTTACTTGCTGAAATAAGACCTTCCATACATGATGAGTCATTGAGGTTGGGATTGGTATCTCAGCATATCTCCTACATGACTACTGACGTGGAACTACTTCTGCAGCTGAAAATCCACACCTTATAAGAAACGCAAGGAGCGTTACAGATTGAACGAACCCAAAAAATGGATTCAGCAGAAGTAGCCACTCAGGTGACACAATTAAAACAGCAGGTATCTGCGTTAATACACGCACTTGCTGAATTGAAAAACGACAATCAGGCTCTGTCGCAGCAGGTAATTAGACTGACACAACTTACCTCTGCACAGTCTCCTGAACCCAAGATAAATCCCCCTTTGGTATTTACAGGCGATCGAAAAAAATTTCGCGAATTTAAAAACGCATGTGAGTTACTTTTTTTGCTAAAACCTCGTACCTACCTTACTGATCACATTAAGGTTTGTACTATTATTTCTTACCTATCAGGCGATCCTCGAGCCTGGGCAGATTCTCTTTTTGAAAAAAACGACCAGCTTCTCAACTCCTATGCCTTGTTCCTGGCAGAGCTCACTAGCCTATATGATGACCCCAATAGGCAGAGTACTGCCGATCTTCAGTTAAGATCCTTGAAACAAGGAAAAAGGCCTGTAGAAGACTTTGTCGCAGAATTCAAGAGATGGACCCTTGATTCAGGATGGAATGATGCATCTCTGAAAACCCAATTTAGGCTTGGCCTATCAGAAGCCGTCAAGGACGAGCTCGCCCGAGCAGAGATGCCAAAAACCCTGGATACATTGATACAACTCAGTATCACCATAGATAGAAGACTACGAGAAAGGAAGTCTGAAAAAATGGAAATGCCATTATCCAGTTCTTCTCAGAATTCAGCTATTGACCCCACTCCTAAACCCGCTCCAGGTAACCACAGACCCCGGCTACCTAAGGAAAAAAGGAGACCTAGTAGATATGGTGATCCTGCCTGGTCATGGTCCGAGCCTGCCTCAAACAGTCGACCTTCTCACTCTGACACATCCCATTTGGACCCTGATCCTACAGAGATGGATGAGGAGCCTATGGAGATTGGTGCCATACATGCTAGGTTGTCCTCACAAGAAAAAAGAGATCACAGGAGAATCTGTGGCCTTTGTTTTTATTGTGGTGAAGGGGGACATTTCATTACATTCTGCCCAACCAGACCCCATAGGCCTAAGGCTCTCCCAATGGAGGCCAGGCGAATCCGAAGGGTCTTCCCTGAAAAACAGCCTGGAAATTATCAAGGCTGTTGCCAGCCCTGTCCCCGTTCTATATCAGTGAAGGACACCCAGAAATTAACAAATATTGGAATAGATATTCCTTCAACTCCAGTGAACTTTATACCACGTTCAAAAAACCCTCCTGTACCACCTCCTGAGGATACTCCTATTTTTGCAAGCACATTTCTGGCTTCCGATGAAAATACAGAGATTCTTGCACCTGACTGCGTACGTGCTTCTAATGGCACGGTGGTATGTAGGAAGGATCTGAGGATGTTTGAAGAAGCATTGGTTGCTAGGTCTACTAGGATTACTTCGGATGGTTATGCGTCCGATTCTAGTGAGGGGTCCATGTAGCAGACACCCTAACAACAAGTGATCCGATTCTCATCGGTTACCAACCTGATCCGATTTTTATATCGGCAACAAGGGATCCGATTCTCATCGGCTACCAACCTGATCCGATTTTCATACCGGCAACAAGGGATCCGATTCTCAGATCGGTTACCAACCTGATCCGATTCTCATATCGGCAACCATTTTCTTTTTTTCTCCGATTTTCATATCGGAGACCAGTCTTATCCGATTCTCGTATTGGCAACCAGTGTTATCCGATTCTCATATCGGCAACCAATTTTTTTTTTTTTCTTTCCGATTTTCGCATCGGCAACCAGTCTCATGTGATTCTTATATCAACAACCAGCCTTAGAGGCCTTCCGGAGCCGGCCTTACGGGGGGGGGGGTAATGTAAGGTTCTGGCACTCTCAGTGCCTCCTATCACATTTATTCCGGGTGATTTCCATCTACCTAGACAGAAGAAACACATATAGGTGTGTTTCCCTTTAAGGCTGAAGCTATCATCACCCAGCGCCGGACTAGATGGCTATTTAGGGCGTCGGTTCTCACTCACATGTGTTCGTTCAAACACCAGTACCTGGATACTAATCTTGCTTGAAGCTTCCATGCTTGCAAGCTCTCCTCGCTGATGAACCTCGCTGCGCTGATCCCTGCATCCTGCTACTGGATCATCCGCATCTCCTGAGCGATCCTTCGGCTATCGCTATTAGTGTTAAGTACCCCACAGGGGAAATCTCTATAGACTTGTACTAGGCTTACACTATTTAGCTCTGCATAGCAAGGACTGTCTTTTACATCTGCATAACTAGATTGCTAGCTCTTGAGGCTACTGCTACTATTTCCTGCACTGGGTTGATCTCTCCTGTATGCACCTGCTACTCTGTCATCTGTTATCATACATGATCGCTAACCCTTCCTGCATCCATCTGCACTGTCTCACCTCAAGTGTCTGTCACCTACCACTTCCACTCAAACCTATCCCTAAGACCTTTATCATTGTCTTACCACATGTATATAAAGTCACACTAGGAACCAGCTTAATTACTGTGTGTATTTACTTGCTGAAATAAGACCTTCCATACATGATGAGTCATTGAGGTTGGGATTGGTATCTCAGCATATCTCCTACATGACTACTGACGTGGAACTACTTCTGCAGCTGAAAATCCACACCTTATAAGAAACGCAAGGAGCGTTACAGCGCAATACTTTTCTATGCTCGAACTGACGAGCGGCTACTGGCAAATCCTGGTGAAGGACAGAGTGAAAACTGCTTTTATCATGCCCCTGGGACTATTTGAGTTTACTTGTATGCCCTTCGGTCTGAGCAACACCCCCAGTACTTTCCCACGTTTGATGGAGAGTTGTTTGGAGGATTACAACGTTGAGACTGTGCTAATCTATCCTGATGACATCATTATTTTCTCCAAATCATTTGAAGATCATATCCAACACCTGGACTGGGTGTTCCCCATCTTGCCCTATAAACATTAAAGTTGAAGTCCAAAAAAGGCCATCTGATGCGACAGAAGAGCCAATACCTGGGGCACATCATGGAGGCTGAGGGGGATTTCCCCAGATCCAGCTAAGGTCCAGACGTTACAAGAGTTGCTTCCCCCAAAGACTATCATTGATCTACACTCCTGGGACTAGTGAGCTAATACCAGTGGTTCATCCGCAATTTTGCACAAATCCCTGTACCTCTCACCCAGTTGCTGAGTGGGCAGCCTACGCAGAGAAAAGGGGTCTTCCTTCCAATGGCAGGAGCCACAACAGCAGGCCTTCAAGGCCCTGAAACAAAACCTAACTTCTGCACGTCTGTGGGCCCAAGTCGATTACTCAGAATCCTTCTGGTGTATACGAACGGATGCTTGCAAGGCCTGGGGGCTGGCCCAAGAGCAGGAGGGAGACACTAAAGTGTGATAGCCTATGAAAATAGCAGCCTGTGAACCACAAAACAAAGCCCACCATTTTCTGCCGGTGAACAACATATCGTTTTTTGCAGATGGGCAAACCAGGGTTTAACACATTTGCATCAATTGTTTAATATGAATACTGAAAATCCATGCACTTTTCCGACTTTAAGCCAGAAATGTCATATTACCCCATCAGATTATTTTAATTTTATGCAAGTGTCCTCTTTTTGAAAGAGTATTACGTCGCATCCTATACGGGACATCTCTGCCTCCTGTTTGTACACTTTAGTAGAAATAGCAGATTTATCTATATCTGCCATTTATCCATACTTAACTAGGCTTAGAGCTTTTGATTTAGGTAGATCTAATATCCAAAAATGGTCCTAGTATTTTCAGGTGGACAACATAGCAGATAACACCTAAAATTCTTCAGGGATACCGAAGGGCCTGTAAAATCATAATAAACGAAGTATGTTGAGACACAATTTAAAATAATGCATTGAGCATATATACCACTCCAAAGTTATGACCCACAGACAGGACTCAAGCTTAATTGTCCAAAATGTGGAGAAAATAAGGCCACGTTAGCACACTATTTAACTTAACCAAGGGGACAGTCAGAAAACTGTAACACAGAATGGGTCCACATTTGTCTAATAACAGCAAGAAGGTGCATACTTAGAGAATGGCTCAACTTATTGAGCCCAACTTTTGAAAGGGTACAGTGAGACATAAAGAACTTGTTTTGTAGAAAATATATCAATTAAAATAGGTGACAGGGGGGGCAAAGATCAAAGAAAATGTGTGGGCTCTATATATAAAGAAATTCTTAACTGTACAGGAGAAAGCTAAATTCTCACCTAATTGGGTGTATACAAGCTGTAAAACAAGAATATGAGGGGCGATCACATATTTTTTTTATTTTTTATTTTTCATTAATTTTTTCCCCCTTTTTCTTTTTTTTTCTCTTCTGTTACAATTTTCATTTATTTATTTATTTTTTCATGCTATGTTTTACATCTAAGACTCCAGATTTTGATCTATTGGAGAAAAAAAAGCTTATATACTCAGAGAGAGTGGTGGAAGCGGGAAATTGACAATGAATGAAGCATAAAGGAACTTAGTGGCCAGAGTTGGTTTGGTAAAGGGTAATAGAGAGAAGGAATTAGGAAAAGACCTGGATAATTGATAGTATTAAATACTGGACTTCCTTTTCTTTTTAACATGTCATTTATTTGTTTGTTTTTGTAAACATAATATTTTAAAAAATTAATAAAGTGTTTTAAATAAAAAAAAAAACACAATTACAGTTCATTTAAACTGGAATTATTGGTGGCGCTGGTGTGGGCCATCACAGAAAAGTTTGCGGAGTTCCTCACAAGGGCAGAAATAGAGGTCTTCATGGACAATAACCTCCTTGCCTACATGGAAATGGCCAAAAAGGGGGGGGGGCACTAGAACAGAGGTCAGTAACCAGTATGGCCTGATTTAACTACAACATACAATACAGGCCTGGGAAGTTCAACGGGCAGAAAGTATCAGATAAAGCGCCCAGGTGAAAATGTGAACTTGGCTCAGGAGGACCTGGAGGTGATCCCTGTTCTGCCCATGGCCATCTCCAACTTCTTCATGGGTTAACAATCAGTTCCCCAGAATGGGCCTATTGAAATCCACAACTCTTGAGGAATGGGCTCTGATAAAGCAAAAAGATCTCAACCTCATACAAGTACAGCATTTCTTGTCATGACAGAACAGGCAGTATTGGTGAGAATGTTAAAAGTTGCCTGATACAGTGAAAATAATCTTGATGCAGTGAGATCAGCTCAAGTGAATCGACAAGCCATGCTATCAGGGACGTGCTAGCCACAGTGCTGTTACTTCCTAAAGGCAGATGCAAATGAGCATGCGTAATCTCGCAAGTGCCCAACGTTTTAGATGTACTAATGCGCACATGCGCACAAATATTCGCATACGCGTGGACACACGCACCAATAGACATTGGAGCCAAACACCATATATAAGTGCAGCAGTGGCACTAAGGCTTTGCTGTCTGATCTGCATCTGTCCAAAGCACAGTGGATTTCTTGACCCGCAACAGTAAATTGCTGCAGGAGACGATTACTTAAGCACAAGCAGCTAATAAGAAGGCCTTTCACAAGAAGAAAAGGGGAGAACTGATTCTTCAGCCAGGAAATAAGGTATGGCTGTCTATAGCGAATCTCGGGTTAGCATGCCCTTCTAAGAAGCTTGCACCCAGGTTTGTGGGACCATTTCCAGTCAATAAGAGACTTATGCCTCGTTTCCACTGAGTGGAACGGTTCGGGTCGGTACAGTTTGGAAGGGTTAGAATGGTCCGGTCTATTCAGGTGAGCGTTTCCACTGCAAGTTGGGCCACCAGGGACCATGCGGGGTTTACACCAAATGAGGTGTTTGTTTTGCTCTTTCATTTGACGTGAGCACTGAAGTTTTCCTGTCCGCCAATCAGTGGAATCTATCGTGTGACGCCAGTAGCTCCGCCCTAACCGTACCGTACAATTTTCTATGGTCCTACACCTGAAGCAGGACCAGGAATGGTGCGGTTTGGTTCGGTTGTATGGGCCACTTTCATAATGGAAACACTCAAATTAGCGTACCGTACCGAACCGATCCGCTCAGTGGAAACAAGGCATAAATGAAGTCGCATATGAACTGTCCTTACCAGAATCTTTTAAGATTCATCCTAAATTTCATGTCTCACTTTTGAAACCTGCAGTATCTGATTCTTTTCCAGATAGGGGGTCCTGTCCACCTGAACCTGTGATTATTAACGGAGGCCAGGAATATGAGGTGGAAGCCATTTTAGACTGTAGGAAAAGAAGAAATTAGGTACAGTACTTGATTAAATGTAAGGGCTACGGCTTGCCTTTGACTAGCTTACATCTCTCCCACCTTGACCTTGGCCTGTATCTGGACCTTCCTATTGTCTTTGCCCACCTGCCTGAATCCACATTGCTGATCTCTGGCCTGTACCCTGGATACTCTCTGCCTTCTGTCTTTGCCTGCTTTTGATCATCTGTCACCGACCCGGCTTGTCTGACCACGCTACCTGTGTCTCCTTGCTCTGCATGCACCTGCCTGTTGCCTGCCGCCACCAGCCTGGAATCTGCCAGTTCTGCCTACTTGCTGTTACCTTTTGGTCCACCCTGGTTTTATATTCACCATTTGGAAGACAAGCCAGGCACCCTTACACCGCCATGCTCTCGTGGCCACTGTCACAACATTGGTGGTCCCGGAGCTGGGGTTGCACGAGAAGCCTTCCCTCTGCACATCAGGCTCAGCCGTCAGGTATGTGACACATACATAAAGCTTCTCCCAAAAAGACTACCCCAATGACCATTATGACCTCGGAACCTTTAGAGCTAATGATGATGTACTTTCTGATGGTCTCTAGTTCCCCCACCGAATTCCACCTCGCTCTAGTCTTTGTGGATTATTTTACTAAGTTCGCTGTGGTAGTGCCCTCTAAAGACGAGACAGCCTCAACCATGGCTGAACTGTTTTGGGAACATGTAGTCCAGCCATACAGTTGTCTCAAGTGCATACTCTTGGATCAGGGTCCAAACTTTGAGTCACAAGTTGTGCCGCTTGAGTGGTTTTCAAAACTCACATACGATGCTTTACCATGCTCAGTGCTTGTGAGCTTTTTAACTGCACCCTACTAGGAATGTTAGGGAATTTAGAGCAGGGCCACAGAGACCACTGGCATCAGCATGTGGGGGCTGGGTTTTGGGCATACAACAACATGATACATAGAGCAATGGGCCATACACTGCTCTTCCTAATGTTCAGACAATGCAGTCGGTTACCTGTAGATCTCCTGTTGCACTCTCCAGAACACAACATTTCTGCATGCTCAGTACGTAGGTGCAAGAGCAATGGGATCAGCTACAAAAAGCCAAGCAGGTGTTCTGGACCGACACAACGATCTGTCTGAGGATGCCATCATAGATGAACTGCCAATGTGACCAGGGGGCTGGGTGTTGACAAAGAACCCAAAAATATGAAAGAGGCAACAAATTGAACCCCAAGTTGGAGCACATCCCCTATTAGGTGGAGAAGCAACCATTCCCACTTACCCAGTGTACAAAATGGTCTCAGGGAGCACTGAACCTAACAAAAGATGGCTTCACCACAACTTGCTGAGGCCTTGCGTACTGAGTGGGTATTGTTGCGCCAAACCTGCTGCAGACAGAAGGGATAATGTCCCCAAGGATATTCCTCCTGTACAGAAAGTCCCTTTTGAATGCTACCTGCCCTCCATTAAACCCAGGCCTCTGACCTCTGTTGATCCTGAAGGGAAAAACACCTTTGAACCACCTAAGAACAGTGCAGAGATGCTGATCAATGAGACTGCCAGCCTTGCTTACTCCCTGGACTCTTCTGAGGACTCAGCTGTCTGATCAGGTGAAGGTGTGTGTAGGTGGCCCTGTGGACCACAACCACTGAGGCTCTGGAGTCACTGACTGCTCTGAAGGTGAGCCCACAGAGGACAGTAAGGTAAACTGCCCAATGTGATCCAACTGGGGGCAACTCCTTGCAAAGTACTCAAATTAGGTCATTTAAAATGTTTCTTTTTTCCATTACCTTAACTATGTTTTGTGTGGATGCTGTAAATGTTGTTCTTTAATGCATTGTGATGCAGAGGACAGCACCTTTCAAAGGTGGGCGGGGGGGGGGGGGGTTCTAGGCAGTCTGTGTTCTTTGCTCACCACAGCAGCAATGCAGATGGGGAGGTAGTTGAAAGGAAATTGGTTCCTCTATGATTTCCTTGGTCACAAACAGGCAGCTATCTGATGGGATGCAAGTGACCATGTGACTTTGGCGACATTCTTGAGTCAGACAGAGTGGCTAGCATAGGGATAGGATCCCTGTTTTACAGGGTGAGTGCTTCGAGACAGGGAAAGGTTTCAGAGTAGTAGGACAGTGCATGATCTACGTCTACCTCTTCCAGGAAGCCTCCCCTTTTGGGTGTGGACCAGCCAAGCCGCATTCTGCTCATCTTGGCAGGTGCTGTCGGTATCTTCCATTCTTCAAACTGCTGTTTCATCGCTGTTACAGTTATAAGTGGCTCCGGACGATGTGCTCCCCCACTGGGGCTGTTTGTACTTGCTGAACTTTTCTACAGTATATTGCTATAGTCCAACTTGGACTTGTGTGTTCACTGCACACTGCACAACACTGCACCTAGCCCACACACTGACACAACATTTGAATTTGAAATAAAATTTCCCATGTAAAGAAAACATAACACACATACCTGTCTTACTGTTGCTAAACTGATCTTCACTTTCTTCATGAGCAAAAGAATTATCTTCATCCAACACACTTCTGGAAGTATCAGATGCTTGGTCCAAACACTGCAGTTACTTCTTCTGCCACCAAATCACTATAGGAAGCCATCACATTTATACTGCTGTCTGTCCTTCAACCTTGAGATCCCCCCAAAATTCCTGTCCTGCTGACCATGATGTTGATTTATTTCACTGTGCAAGGGCATTTGCCTCAGAGCTTAGTGAATGAGATGAAGCACTGCTGACTTCCATCATCCAATCATGTGCAAAATGCTGTCTTTTATTTGGCATGCTAGGGATTGGATATTCTTTGCAAATTGAAACTTCACCACATTTACTAAGTTCTGTGGCTAATTCACTTGCAAATTGAACAGTCAACTTGCCTTAAATCACCCCAATGGGTTTTGGCCCACAGACAGAAATAACATTTCGGTTGGAGATGCACTTTTATACCAAACTAATGTTGGCTATGTACCATGTTATTTTAGAATTGATCTGACCAATGTTAGCTTTGCTGGCAGTGATATTTCCTATGACATATACAGCCCCAGGCCAGGGTTAGTTGAAGAGAATTTCAAACATGCTGAATAATCTCTTGCTACTGATTTTTTTTTGTTCACTATTCTCAAGGAATGGTTCTTTTCATATTAAAGTGTCAGAGAGATGGTTGAATGGGTAGCAATGCTTGCCAATGACTTCAAAGCAGGCTGACAAGAGACCTATGAAATCTGCCTGTCAATGGTGGGCTTCAGGGAGCATTCCGTTAAATCTCAGGAAACAGGAATTTAGTAAAAGAGGCATGTGCTAAATATTATCCTTCTAATGCCTTGTATATAGAAGTGCATCCTAAGTTTTAACAGATTGCAGAGGTATAGTAAGTCATAAGAGTAAGTTTAAACAAATTGAATTATTTTAGAATAGGACATGACACAAATGAAAGAAAAAATAAATGTGTATAGTTTTATAAGTCTATTTAGGGTGTGCATGGAATCTACAGAAGAGGCTGACTTTCATGCAATGGAAGAGCATTCAATATGATTCATAGCAAAATGGTATTATTTAACCACAAGAGAACTTGTTAAGAAACTAAAGAAAACACATTATGTATACAGTGCACTAGAAGAAAAAAGCGTTATAAAGAAAAACTGTTTGACTTTGAATTTTCAAATTCTAAAAATATTTTAAGTGGCATTCCCAGATTTGATGAACAAGATAGGATGAAATTCTCAAATTTTTACTGTCATCTCATCTAGGAACAAATCCCTTCAAAACTTAGATATTTCCATACAATGTATTTCACATCATTGAAAGTATTTAATATGCGCAAGCATGACATGCCTATCTGCTATAAATGTCAGGGAGCAGAAGATTAGATTCCCTTGGTTTGCAGTTACAGATTTGCCTTCTGTATTTGTCTTTATTTTTTTGCACAATTAAAGACTTTTGGTCCTACAATGGACAAACACCACTTTTATCACCTTCCCATCCATCCTATAGCAGATTGATGGCCAGGCAGGTCTTTCATCCTTTTGAGTGGACGTCATATGATGTCCTCCTGATCGCGCAGATCGTGTGAGCCCACAGGGGCATGCAGCGATGCGATTGGTGGAGAGATGTGTTCCTTTGGACACAGTGCATCACCAATCAGGGTAAAGAGCCAATGACATTGGCTTTTTACCATGTGATCAGCTGTGTCCAATCACATTTGATCTCAAATATAAACAGACAGCGGTAACACATTGTTACCAGCTTCTCCTCCTCACATGCTAATCCTTTTTGAGGAGAGGACCTGGGAACAGTGAGTTACCAGTTAATCCCTTTGGTACTTTGCACCACTCTGCCCTGAATAAAGAGTACATGTCAGTGCAGCCCATCAGTGTACCTGTCAGTGCAGCCCATCAGTGTACCTGTCATTGCAGCCTATTAGTGCAGCCATCAGCGTACCTGTCATTGCAGCCCATCAGTGTATCTGTGAGCACATCCATCAGTGTACCTGTCAGAGAATCCATCATTATACCTGTCAGTACATCTATTAGTGCAGCCCATCAGTGTACCTGTCAGAGCATCCATTGGTGCAGCCCATCAGTGTACCTATGAGTGAAGCCCATCAGTGTACCTATAAGTGCAGCCCATCAGTGTACCTGTAAGTGCAGTCCATCAGTGCAGCCGTTAGTGTACCTGTCTGTGCAGCCAATCAGTGCAGCCACCAGTGTACCTGTCAGTGCATCCATCAGTGTACCTCTCAGCACATCTATAATAGCAGTCCATCAGTGTACCCATCAATGCAGCCTATCAGTGTACCTGTCATTGCAGCCATCAGTGCAGCCTATCAGTGTATCTGTTATCACTGCAGCCTAATCCGTATACCTATCAAAGAGCCGACATCACTGCCACCCATCAGCAGTTTACCCATCACAGCTACCCATCAGCAGTTTACTCATCATACAACCACAATCACCAGTGCCGCCATGCCAAAACAATATTATACTAGGGAGGAGGTATATCAAATCCTCAGTATGATGGATGAGAGCAGCTCTCACTTTCCGATTTTGATTTGGAATATAAACCTGTCAAAAGTAGTGGATCGGTGACTGAATCGGAGAAGGAAACTGTTCCCCTAAAAGAATAAGACACTCAGAAGACAAGGCAACCACCAGCAGCACCATACACCCCAATGGTCAATTAGCAAACACCAACAGCGCTGGACCTCAGGATGGAAGGCCCAGTACTAGCACTGGAATTTCACACCAATAATCAGGGCCCAAACATATCTTCAAGATGTCCTGGCAAACCCATTATGACTGCATTCTAGCTCAGGATAAGCTACAATCCCCCCTTTTACCACACAGCCAGGTGTGCAGGTCAAAAATTTTTCTAACCTTTTCGATCTTTAACAGACTGCCATTTCCTAATTTCTAATATCTGTGCTGATTATATGCCTCCTGACCCTGGCCTATTTATTGAAGAGGCCTGTGCCTGGAAAATCAATTGTTTCTAATCACGATTCTGCCTTCCGCCTTAACTGACCCTGGCCTATTTATTGACGATGCCTCTGCCTCCTGTCTGGATTGTTTCTAAATCATGTTTTTGCCTTCCACCTGCACTGACCTTGGCCTGTTAACCGACCATGTTTTTTGCCTGCCGCTTGGACTGATCTTTTGTCTTGCTACTGTAGTAGTGGGATGCAAGAGTACACAGGGGTCTGACATATGTTTGGGGCTTCAGAGTAGAGAAAACTGTTTTTGGTTTTCTCTGGGTTTTGTAATTCCCGGATCAGGGCCTTGAATCCGGAGGCTTTGAAGAAATTGGGTGAGAGGAAGCCTCTACCCTGTGCCCAGGTCTTACCTGGCCGAGGCCCTACACCTGATGTCCCTGCCTGCTGCTTGGACAAATACTTTGACTGTGCTGACCATATCTCTGCCTGCTGCCTGTAATGACCCAGGACTTTTTATGGACCGTGTTCCTGCCTGCTGCCTGGATCAATACTTTGGCTGTGCTGCCATATCTCTACCTGCTGCCTGTACTGGCCCAGGACTTTTTATGGAACATATTCCTACCTGTTGCCTTGACCAATACTTTAGCTGTGCTGACCATATATCTGGCTGCTTCCTGTACTGACCCAGGACTTTTTATGGACCATGTTCCTACCTGCTGCCTGAATGTCAGCCTGCTACCTGTACTGACACTGTCCCATTTATTGACCATATTCCTGCCTGCTGCCTGGACAATCCCTTTGGCTATTACTGACCACATCTCTGCCTGCTTCTTGAACCAATGCTCTCCTCTACGGACAACTGCTCTACTAAAACCACAGGTTTTCTTGTTCAGGTAGACTGTTAAAAATCTCACAAGTGTGGTATTGCCATACTCAGTAGCAGCATGTATTTTGGGGTGGAACTCTTGGTATGTCTTTGCTGTGTGTTAGAAATATATTATACATTGACAATTTTGTGCAAAAAATAATTTTCTTTCCACATTTTCCAAAAATTTGTGCAAAAAAATAACATGAAAAGACCCATTATGCCTCATTAAATATATGTTGGGGTGTTTGCTTTCCAAAATGTGATCATTTTGTGGGTGTTTCCATTGTCCTTCTGCTCCAGAACCTTCAAAAGTGTGATAGGTAGTCAGGAAATTAGATGTTTAATTTATGTCCCTAGAACACCTGAAGGTATTCCTTGTATGTTGCGTCTCTTTATGTGGCCTGGCTGAGAAAAAGTCTCACACATGGTTTATCGCCATTCTCAGTAGGAGTAGCAGAATGTATTTTGGGGTGTAATTCTTACTATGTCCATGCTGTGCTTTAGAAATATCTTATAAATTGACAACTTTGTGTAAAAAAATATATTTTTAATTTTCTTTCCACATTTTCCAAAATCTGTGGAAAAAAATGACACGTTCAAAAGACTCAATAGGCCTCATAGAATATACATTGGGGTGTTTACCTTCCAGAATGTGGTAATTGAATTGGTGTTTTTACTGCCCTGGTGCTCCAGGGCCTTCAAACTTGTGATAGGTAGTCAGGAAATTAGATGTGTAATTTATGTCCCTAAGGTGCTCTGTGGATGTTGCGCCTCTCTATGTGGCTAGGATGTGAAAAAATCTCACATATGTGGTATTGCCATACTCCGGAGGAGTAGCAGAATGTATTTTTGGGGTGAAATTGCAAGTATGCCTATGCCCTGTGAGAGAAATAACTTGTTAATATGACAATTTTGTTTAAAAAAAAAAAAATTTAATTTAATTTCTTCATTTTCTAAAGAATCGGGGGAGAAATTACAATTTCAAAAAACTCAGACGTAATTTGGGGGTATTTGTATTGTCCAGGCATTTTAGGGTCTCAAGAAAAGAGATAGGCAATCAGTACATCCGGACTGATCAAATTTCAATGATTGGTACCATAGCGTATAAACTCTATAACTTTCACACAGACTAAAAAATATACACTGATTTGGGTTATTTTTACCAAAGAAATGTAGCAGTATAAATGTTGGCCTATAGTTATGAGGAAACACTACTTATTTGCAAAATTTTATAATGGAAACTAGGAAAAACACGATTTTCAGTATTTTTTCGCTAATATCACAAAAAAAAAAACAGTGGTGATTAAATACCACCAAAAGAAAGCTCTATTTGTGTGAAAAAACTATGAAAATGTCATATTGTCATTCAAAGTGCGACAGTGCTGAAGGTTGAAAAATTGGCCTGAGCATTAATGGGGTAAAAGTGCTCGGTATTAAAGTGATTATAAAACTAGCCAATTGGAGAAGGGTGCTTAATTAGGTATTATCACTATATAAGCTGACCTATTTAGCCAGTGGCTGCCCCATCAAATCTAAAAAGATATGGACAGAATAGGTGGCTACCACTTAATGCATACTTGTTAATCCCAAAGACTTCTGCCATACATTTTTGGCATGCCTCTAGTCCACAGCTGGTTGTGCTTGTATTTCATATCTAAACACAATTTGGCAGAAGGCATGAGACTTAGAAGATGTAGAAGTGTAAGGATTTTAATTTCTGTAATACTACATCTTAACAGGGGGTTCTGTTTACACTCTCAACATCGTTTTTTTATGATTTCATTAGTAATGTTGTTTTCGTTTTTCATTTTTTTTTTCTTCTATATGAAACAACTTGCCATGTAAAACATTGTCACACACCCTTACTAATGAAAGTACTTCATCTATTCTAAACTCTGGGTTATTTAATTAAATTGTCCATGTGATCAGGGCCGGCGCTACCTATAGGTAAGATAGGCGCCGGCGTGGAGCACATATTAGTCAGGGGGCGGTGCCAGGGCTGCTGAACCAGCCCTTCAGTGCCGTGCCCGGTCCCTATCAGCTAAGCAGAGGGGGCGGGCAGCTTTACATTGGCTTGTGGAGCAGCGCAGAGCAGAACCACCACTACTACTAGGCTTGAGGTTCCAAATTATATTTACCTGGGCCCCATTGGCTTGACAGTGGAGGTGAGAGCCGTGAGGGCATTTTTTCTTTAATTTTACGTGCAGGCGGATAAAGCCGGCGCCGCACGTCCTGATCCTGAAGTTAGGACCTGGCCGGCAGCCCACAGCCTTTCCCCAGCAGAGTGATACACTGAACAGGCTGGGCAGGAGTAAGAGGTGGCTGCGGGAGAAGGTGTGGGATTTTGGCGCTGGGTGCATGCACAGTCAGGTGGCAGGACATGGAAAGTACAGTGATAACACATTAAAGCCTCAGTACCAACATATACAGCCATATATAGAGTGTTCCTACTGTATATGACTGTATATATTAATTATGTGGCTATACTTTACATACTGATTCTGTGGCTGTACTTTACATACTAATACTGTGGCTGTGTGTTATATTCTGATACTGTGTCTGTCTGTTATATTCTGATACTGTGGCTGTATTGTATATACTGATTATGTGGCTGTACTGTATATGGCTGTGTATTCTGATACTGTGGCTGCACTGTATATGCTGATTCTGTGGCTGTACTTTATAATATGACACTGTGGCTTTACTGTATATTGCTGCATATGTCATGGCCTACACTTATCAGCATATACAGTGCAGACACAGTATCAGAATACACAGCCATATACACTACAGCCACAGAATCAGTATATACAGTACAGCCACAGAATCAGTATATAAAGTACAGCCACAGAATGAGAATATAGAACACAGCCACAGAATCAGTGTTTACAGTACAGCTACAGAATCGGCTTATAAAGTACAGCCATATAGCACCTACTGTACTATGATCATCATGATAACGATCATACTGTAAGCATAGTGAGATGCTTCTGCTTAGACCTTGTTTACACTTCTATTTGGATGTCAGTAAAAATGGGCAGCTGAGATGCTTTTTTACCACCCCCAACAACTCTCCCCTAGGACCCTTTCGTACAACCTTTCCAATCAGGGTCTTTTTCAGGCAGGCCTGATCATGGTGTCCATGCAGGTTTATGGGCAGGCTGATGTAAATAGACTTGTGTCTGTGTCTGTACACCTACTGTACCTACACCCTTTTTATTCATTCAGGTCCAGAAGCAAAAATGGAAAAGGACTGCACGCTTCCTATTTTGCTGAATGTAAACATTACAGAACAGAGGTAGCCTGATGTAAGCAGACATAGGTCTGTTTACATCCAGCTGCCCATAGAGCCATTACAGGTTTGCCCCTGTTCACTGTGCTAACATACACATGGACATAAACTGAACAGCTATGGATGTAAAAAAGCTGAGATCCGTCCATTACCATTCAGCTGTGATCCAGCAGGGGATCTGCTCACGAATCCCCTGCTGAATGGTGTGGACAAAGCCAGATGATCATCAACTTGAGCCCGACTGTGTAGGGGCAGAGTCAAGGGGGGCGGCAAAATAAGGTTTTGCCTCGGGTGTCAAAAATCCTTGCACCAGCCCTGCATGTGATACATTCTACACTGTGTGCATACATGTACTGTATATCCTTTGTTGTTGCAAAAAAAATGCTTATTACAAAACTGATGTTGTTGCGTTGACATAGTTCTCATAAAGAGATATTCTACGTAACAGAATCAATAATTTAAGTACTAACATTCTGAAGTTCCTCCTTAAGGAAATTATATATTACAATTTAAATATGTATAGGAGAGGACTCTAATTCAATGGACATTGAACAGGTGCTCTCAGAACCAGAGAGAGCAGTAAAGCAAGTACTAATACTTCATACTTCATCAAATTACCATCCTGTCTGCACATTGCATATGGATTTGATAAGATGAGCTCAACCATAGCACTTAAGTACCTTTCAGATGTGTCATTATAAACTTAGAACCAATTTATAGTCTATCTCATCCCAATGAACATCCTGTGTGATTTGTCATTTATCAGTATAATTTTATTTCATGTTAGACATTTTCAATGGGACATTTAAACACCATGAATAACACTGAATTGTTACAGAAATAGCTAATTAGAGCAAAAATAACTTGCATGTACAGATTCAGCATAGACTGTGTCAAAGCAGCAAGGGTAATTGGTTTCAATTAAATGTCTGCATGTTACTTATACCTTTTAAATTATGATTAAATATTTTGTATTAATTGAGGAAAATAATAAATACATTTAATTTAGGCATGCAGTCAAGGATGCACTTTTGGAAAATATCACATATTACAACTGACATGATTGAGTGATATCACTTTAAGCAGATGTGAGTTTTAGAGATAAACAAGTTGGACTTTTCTTTACAAGGTACAGTTCTGGGCCAATTGGTAGCTGCTCCTTTAAGGGAAATCTAAATTGATAAGTACAGTATTTGGTTGCTATTTCTGGTCTACAGAATATACTAATTTCTCTGTAGGCTGGCTGCCAATTACCATACACCTGACCAGCATGTGCAGCCAAACATCCTCACCTACATACAGAGTCTGAGGCCAATGATTAGTTCCTGCGGCAAGCTCACACCTGGTTTAGGTTAGTGATGAGCTTCGCGTTCGAGTTAAACCTAAGTTCGACTCGAACACTGCCTGTTCGCCCGTTCGCCGAATGGCGATCAAATGGGCTTTGCGGGAACTTTGAGTCCATAATTAATTTAATAGGTTTTATTTAATTTCCATAATTAATATTATTCATCCGCTGGCCAGGGAACTGAACCCACAGCCTCTCCTTTGCAAGCCCGTTATTCTAGCACCTATGCCACTGAGCCAGCTGTTTAACCACTTTAGCCCGGAGGATTCGGCTGCTTAATGACCAGGCCACTTTTTTTCAACTTGGCACTGCGCAACTTTAACTGACAATTGCGCGGTCATGCAATGCTGTACCCAAACAAAATTTACGTCTTTTTTTTTACCCGCAAACAGAGCATTCTTTTGGTGGTATTTGATTACCTCTGCACTTTTTATTTTTTGAGATATTAATAAAAAAATTGAAAATGTTGCGAAATATTTACATTTTCTACTCTGACAGTTAAAAAATATCAAATATATTCAATTTTTGTCATATATTTAGGCCAAAATGTATTTAGCTACATGTCTTTGACAAAAAAACTCTCAATGAGCATGTTTTTAACCACTTTAAGACTGGAAGATTTTACCCCCTTCCTGACCAGGCCATATTTTGCGATTCGGCACTGCGTTACTTTAACGGACAGTTGCGCAGTCGTTTGATGCTGTACCAAAATGAATATAATTTGATAACCTGTGCGATTTAACATTTTTGAAAAAAAGAGCGACAATTTTGGAAAAAAAAACAACATTTTTCACATTCTGATATATAACATTCCCAGAAAAAAATTTACAACTCAAACTTTTTAACATTTTAGGCCAATTTGTTTTCTGCTACATATTTTTGGTAAGAAAAATCGCAATAAGCGTATTTTGATTGGTTTGCGCAAAAGTTACTAACTACGGGAAAGATTTATCATTTTTATTGTTTTTTTTTTTACTAGTAATGGTGGGGATCTGCAATTTTTTGCGGGACTGTGACATTGCGGC
Organism: Pelophylax lessonae; assembly: GCF_965119305.1. NCBI lineage: Eukaryota > Metazoa > Chordata > Amphibia > Anura > Ranidae > Pelophylax > Pelophylax lessonae. The sequence continues at coordinate 123,042,750 of NC_138776.1, read as the reverse complement.
GGACAGATCGGACCCCTAACTGACATTTTTGACACTTTTGGGGGGACCAGTGACATTACTACAGTAATCAGTGCTAAAAATATGCACTGTTACTGTAATAATGACACTGGCAGGGAAGGGGCTAACACTGTTGGTGATAAAGGGGTTAAATGTGTGCCCCATGCTTACTGACGTGTGTGGGGGGAGGGGGTTCTGTGACAGAGATCACAGGTTCAGCTATGCTGAATCCTGTGATCTGTCCCCGCTGTCACAGAGAAGGTCCGCCCACTTTGTTTACACAAGTGGGCGGATTTTTTCACTCTTTCCCCGACGATCGGGGAAGAGAGACGGTGATCTCTGTCTCTCCTCCTCCGGCTCGACTCCCACTGTGCCGAGACAGGCAGGAATCCAGCGACATAGGTCTACGTCGTTGGACCCAGGGCTGCCACTGTGCTGCAGTAGCAGCAACGTGAGCAGCCTTAAAGTGGTTAACCTAAGACTCTCTCTGCCTAACTAACTTCTGTCTGAGTTTGACACTTGACAGCTCTTTTATAGGGCTCTGACTTCACCAGCGTCCCATAATCCTCTGCTCAGGTGCAGTGAATAAATTACTGATGTCACATCAGAAGGGGCGGGGACAATAAATAGGTTTTAATTAAAATCCATAATTAATATTGATCACCTGCTGGCCAGGGTATTCAAACCCCCAGCCTCTAATTTGCTAGCCCATTATTCTACCAGCTACGCCACCGAGCCAGTTGATTAACCTAAGACTCTCTCTGCCTAACTAACTTCTATCTGAGTTTGACAGCTCTTTTATAGGGCTCTGACATCACCAGGGCCCCATAATCCATTGCTCAGGTGCAGTGAATAAATTACTGACATCAAATTCTTCTGTATATCATGCTGCCAGTTTTCTCTCCACTCTAGGTGCTAGTCTCGCTCCATCTGTCCATATTAATACAAATACTTTAATACAAAGCCCTGGGCTGTACTCTGTGTGTATCAGCCATGTTTCAAAGTGAAATTACAAGCTTTAGCTACAGTCCCTGCCCGTTGATCACACCCCACTGGTACATTTAAACCTTATTGGGCTTAATCATAGGGACCTCTACAGTTACGCCCACACATGGTGAAATGCAGTAGAGTAGCATTGCCAAACCCTGGGGTCTGTATATGAAGCTTGTGCTTTGACTTTGGAATGTGGCTGATGCACACAGAGTGTAGCCCAGGGCTTTAAACCATAAACTGTGTTACCACAATGCACGATAATGCAATTCACACACATCTAAAGTCAACTGTAAATCACCTGGGTTATAGTGTACCTTAATGAACAGATGCACATGTTTTGTGTTGGCTTGTGCTTAAAGGAGAAGTATAGCCTAAGCTTTTCTGGACATACTATGAATCACAAAGTTTCAGTTTGTTCTGCACTCCTGTGATCTGTTTTTCAGCTGACAGTGAGCTCAGCAATACATATGGTTGGTATCTGCCAGAAGCCTGAATCTGCACATGGCTCAGCCTTTCCTGAAATCTACAGTGTGGGAGGTGTTTTTTACTAGGGAAGGCATGAATCCATCCAGCAGGGGGAAGTCTGATGAAGGAACTGATCTCCGAAACATGTAGCGGCCCACCACCTGCTCTATTGGACACCGGCCGCTGCATCCCCACCCTGCCTTCAGGAAATCTCATGCCGACTCTGCTGAGACACAGACGAAAGGACGCATCAACAGGAAGCGGATCACCGGATATCCTCATTGCAACCACTTAGCACAGTGGATAGGAAGACTCTAGACAGATCTTTGCTATGCCCATGTCACATTTACCAAATGTGAGTGCTTTTATACTTTTAACCTAAAAAAAATACTCAGAGCCTACTGCACTTAGATGCACCTTGTCTTTTTATCTTTAACAAACAAACGGCAGATGCCGGTGGACATTGAATCTGGGGAACCCACTGATTGGCTCCCGCTGTGCATGATGACAGCTGGAGTAAACTACAGGCAGTGCGCATTCATGCCTACTACCCAATAATGCGGGATCACATATATATATATGTGACCCTGCGCATATGCTGCCCTGTAGCAGTAAAACTGCTATAGGGCGGTCAGCAAGTGGTTAATAAATTGTGCAGGACCTTATTTCTTATATTGATACTGTATGCATAATGAGAGTCCATTCATTTTAAATAGGCTGCCTAATCCAACACACCTCGAAGCACCAAAATGGTTGCATTGCGTTGCATTGTCTTATGGTGCGAATGGACTCTTAGACATGACACTAAAAGGTAACATACTTTTGTACTTGCTCTGCCCCTAGTGTTATTACGTTAGTAAAACCAATTTTACAAGCTGCTATTAGAGTCAAATATCTTTCCATTGTACAGACAAGAAAAATGATTTCATGCTTCTGACTGCACTCCTTGCACCAGTTCCCCTCTTCCTTCTCTGGCTGCATTTAGTTCCAAATGTCCAGAGGTGCACTGGAAAAGGAAACAGGATAATAATATAAATTTTACATTTTGTGAAATTTCAGGTTTGGTTATGTCCCATTTAACCCTGCTGCCCTAACTGGACCATAAATGTACCTTAAACTGCTCTGGTCTTAGGTTTAGAAAACAATTAAGTCACTGAATAGGCATGATGGTCAGAAAATTTGTATTTTTAGTAGAGGGGGGAAATACAGTAATGGTCTTCATACCTAATCAGTACTAGATTTCTTTCTTTAGAACCCTATCATGAGGGAAATCCAGAGGCTGTTATTGTTTTTCTTTTTTGACAGTGCTAAGTATCTGGCTATGCTCTTGGCTAGGGATGAGCTTACTGGTGTTTGTAAACCGACTGGCTGGGGATCCTGGATGATATCATTGACAAAATATTGTTTGATTATACACTGTTTAAAAAAATTAAAGGAACACTTTTTAATCAGAGTATACCATTAAGTCAAAATATAAAACTGGAAAAAATCTGCGCTAGGTCAAGCAAAAATATCATAATGGTAAGCAGCCACTTAACCAACTATGATACCAGTCATAAATGATCAATAAAAATAAAAACCCTAATAGTGCAATTATAAATAATCATATGGTAAATAATATGGCATGAAAAAGGCTAAACATGCAGTGAATAAACTATGAGCAAATTATATCTTTGAAAAAAATCAATCATATGAAAGTGATATAATGAAATAAGTGCAAAATCCAGTGTTAGGTGAACATAAAAGAGTCCTTTCAATGAAAAAGTCCTTTTTTAACTAAACTTTTTAAATATTAAACAAGAGTGTCCATAAAGTGCAAAAAAGTATATAAGTAAAATTGATTGATGAAATCCACCACCAAGCACCAAAACTTAGCATATGCTTCTTACAAGATAGCATAGACCATAAATTATAATGATCATAAAAGCACAAAATAACCCAGCATCCGAGATAGGCATTGGCTGCTCAGCAGCAGCTTCGATGAATTGTAAACAGGCAGAAATGAGTAAAAAAACAGCAAACTGTCAGCTCTTGAGAAAGGATTTTCACAGATCAGAGCAGGTTCACCCTGAGCACATGTGACAGACGTGAAAGGGTCTGGAGAAGCCATGGAGAATGTCATGCTGCCTGTAACATTGTTCAGCATGACCAGTTTGGTGGTGGGTCAGTGATGGTCTGAGGAGGGATATCCATGGAGGGACGCACAGACCTCTACAGGCTAGACATTGGAACCCTGACTGCCATTAGGTATCGGGATGAAATCCTTGGACCCATTGTCAGACCTTACGCTGCTGCATTGTTCCTGGGTTCCTCCTGGTGCATGACATTGGCCGGCCTTACGTGGCAAGAGTATGCAACCAGTTCCTGGAGGATGAAGGAATTGTTACCACTGAATGGCCCCCCATGCTAGCCTGACCTAAATCCAATAGAACACCTCTGGAACGATATGTTTCGGTCCATCTGGCTCCGCCAGGTTGCGCCTCAGTTTGTTCAGGAACTCATTGATGCCCTGCTCCAGGTCTGGGAGGAAATACCCCAGGACACCATCTGTCGTCTCATTAGGAGCATGCCCTGACACATACAAGCACTTGGGGGCCATACAAACTACTGAGTACCATTTTGAGTTGCTGCAATGAAATTTCAGTAAAATGGACTAGCCTGCTGCATAATTTTTTCAGTTTAATTTTCGGGGTGTCTTTGAAATCAGCCCTCTGTAGGTCGATTATTTTCATTTTCATCAAACAATGTGGCATCCTTTTGTGTCTAACACATTACCCAGTCCATATCAGTATAGATATCCCCATTGAGATCTGATGTGTTTTGAAAGTGTTCTTTAATTTTTTTGAGCAGTTGTATATACACCAGTTAGCCAGGGATCTATATATCCAATGATTCTAGTGCTAGACCACCTCTGTAACTCTAAACAGGTAACCTGTAAAGGCTTTTAAAGTATCTCCTATAGAGATTTTTAAGTACCGTAGTTTGTCACCATGCCACGAGTGTGCGCAGTTTTAAAGCATGACATGTTAGGTATCTATTTACCCAACGTAACATCATCTTTCATATCAAAGAAAAATTGGGGTATCTATTGTGTTTTGGCTTTTTCTTTATTCTTTAAAGTGTATTTTTTCCAAAAAATTGTGTTTAAAAAAACCGCTGCGCAAATACGGTGTGACATAAAAAAATTGCAACAATTGCCATTTCCCTAGGGCCTCTGCTAAAAATATATAAGTATATATATATATATATATATATATATATATATATATATATATATATATATGAGTATCTCACATTTTTGCAAATATTTTATTATATCTTTTCATGTGACAATACTGAAGAAATGACACTTTGCTACATTGCAGTGTGTGTACAGCTTGTATAACAGTGTAAATTTGCTGTCCCCTCAAAATAACTCAACACACAGCCATTAATGTCTAAACCACTGGCAACAAAAGTGAGTACACCTCTAAGTAAAAATGTCCAAATTGGGCCCAAAGTGTCAATATTTTGTGTGGCCACCATTATGTTCAAGCACTGCCTTAACCTTCTTGAGCATGGAGTTCACCAGAGCTTCACAGGTTGCCACTGGAGTCCACTTTCACTCCTCCTTTATGACATCACTGAGCTGGTGGATGTTAGAGACCTTGTGCTCCTCCACCTTCTATTTGAGGATGCCCCACAGATGCTAAATAGGGTTTAGGTCTGGAGACATGCTTGGCCAGTATATCAGCTTTACCCTCAGCTTCTTTAGCAAGGCAGTGGTTGTCTTGGAGGTGTGTTTGGGGTCGATATCATGTTGGAATACTGCCCTGCGGACAAGTCTCTGAAGGGAGGGGATCATGCTCTGCTTCAATATGTCACAGTACATGTTGGCATTCATGGTTCCCTCAATGAACTGTAGCTGCCCAGTTCCGGAAGTACTCATAATGCCCAAGACCATGACACTCCCACCACCATGCTTGACTGTAGGCAAGACACACTTGTCTTTGCACTCCTTACCTGCTTGACACCATCTGAACCAAATACGTTTATCTTGGTCTCATCAGACCACAGGACATGGTTCCAGTAATCCATGTCCTTAGTCTGCTTGTCTTCAGCAAGCTGTTTGTGGACTTTCTTGTGCATCATCTTTAGAAGAGGCTTCCTTCTAAGATGACAGCCATGCAAACCAATTTGATGCAGTGTGCGGCGTGTGATCTGAGCCCTGACAGGCTGGCCCCCAGCCTCTTTAAGCTATGCAGCAATGCTCGCAGCACTCATACATCTATTTCCCAAAGACAACTTCTGGATATAATGCTGAACACATGCACTCAACATCCTTAGTCGACCATGGCGAGGCCTGTTGTGAGTGGAACCTGTCCTGTTAAACCGCTGTATGGTCTTGACCACTGTGCTGCAGCTCAGTTTCAGAGACTTGGCAACCTTCTTATAGCCTAGGCCATCTTCATGTAGAGCAACAATTCTTTTTTTCAGATCCTTAGAGAGTTCTTTGCCATGAGGTGCCATGTTGAACTTCCAGTAACCAGTATGAGAGAGTGAGAGCAATAACACCAAATTTAACACACCTGCTTCCCGTTCACGCCTGAGACCTTATAACACTAATGGGTCACATGACATCAGGGAGGGAAAATGGCTAATTGGGCCCAATTTGGACATTTCCACTTAGGGGTGTACTCACTTTTGTTGCCAGCTGTTTAGACATTAATGGCTGTGTGTTGAGTCATTTTGAGGGGACAGCCAATTTACACTGTTATATAAGCTGTTCCATCACTACTTTACATTGTAGCAAAGTTTCATTTTTTCAGTGTTGTCACATGAAAAGATATAATAAATTATTTACAAAAAATGTGAAGGGTGTACTCACTTTTGTGAGATACTGTATATATATATATATATATATATATATGTTTGGGGGTTAAAAGTAATTTTGTAGTAAAAATACTGATGTAAACAAAAAGTGCCAGAAAAGGCATAGTCTTCAAGTGGATAAACACAGGCCACCGAGGTATCTGGTTATAGACACTAGATGGCCAGGAATCTGTCATTTGGGACAGGAGTAGCAGTGGGTGAACATTGGTGGGGGGGGGGGGGGGGGTTGGGTATTCATGTCAGCAGGTCGACATCATCAGGCAACAGGTAACTGTGAATGATGTGGATTTACATCACTGGACAATGTAACTGATGTTTAATTTACTTTAGGATAAATTGTTTATTTATGTTTATGGTGTATGGGGCCCTTTAAGATACATTTGTGGTGGTGGTGCTTCCACCAAAAAATGATAGATTCCTGACCAGCTGCTTTAAAAAAAAAACAGCTGGGGATCTGTCATTTAGCGGCGGGAGCACAACTGCTGTGCTAACACTAGTGCGCCTAGAGTTAGAACAGTGATAGTGCTACCATCACTAAATGACAGATTTTTCACTGGTTTGTTTCAAAAGAATAGCTAATTGAGGATCTGTCATTTTTCAGTAAAAGCACCACTACCACAAAATAAGAGATCCTTGGTCAGCTTTGATTTGCAAACAACCAGCTGAGTTGACCTGGATGACTTAATTGACTATGGGTCATGTTTATCAAAAACATTTCCAATGTCTCACTTCTTGATAATAGTACCATGTCATTTTTTAAAAATGTATGGTAAAAATAAATATGTTTGGTTATTATACTTGCCTTAAAGTAGATGTAAACCCTCTCTTATACCCAGTGAATTGAAAAGCCTCTGATGATACACAGAGATTAAACAAATCTCCCTACATAAGGTTTACTTGTATATACTGCATGCTGTCTTTCTCTTTATACACTCTTTGGAAAGTGCAGATTGTGTTAAAAATCTTTCTTTCTGTTTCAGCAGCACATAGGGTTGGGCGTGGAGTCTGGGCTTACACTGTGTAAGAGCTGTTTGGAGAAAAGGCACACACCCCCACATAGGCAGAGGAATGAAGGAACATGCAAAGCTGTATTCAGAATAGACAAGCTCTCTGCTAATATACCACTAAGCTTCCTCCCTGACACAAATTTTAAGCTGCTGTTATGTCTCAGAGAGCCTGTCAGAAGTGACTCTGCTGATAACAAAGAAACAGAGCAGCAGAAAGACACAGCACTTAGAGCTTTGGAGAGAGATAAGTAAACACTACAGATATATTAGGTCAAATTTCAAGAATGAGGTTTAAAAACAATTTAAAGTATGTGGGTTTAAAATCCTTTTGACTGCTAAACTGATGCTTATCTCTGTCGAACAACGCTGTCAGAGAAAAAAATCTTTGTCACAGAGATCTGAACGTTTGTTGAAAAATCAAATAAATTAACATGAATTCATAAAAATGTTACTTTTTGTTTTGTTTTAGAGATTGTGTGTGCTTGGCTAAAATAATATAGTTTATCAGTGCATGACTGAAACTTAGATTCTTGTCATTGCAGTCTTACGATATTATGTGGGAACTGACATTATTTTTTGTGTGTTAATGGTAAGATGAAAACACACTATATGGTTGATTTTCCAAAAATAATAAAAAACTAATAACACTTTTGGTATTCATTTACTTATATACAGTATTTTTACCCCATGGCCTGAGAGCATTTTGTTTTGTATGACTGCCAGAGCCAGATAAACACTTTTTGTTCTACAACTTGAAACATGGACTATATGTGTTTACGGAATGGAGTAGAATGATGTTAGGCAATGCACCAACACAAACATGAGAGAGTTAATATCCCATTCCTTATTCTTCTTAAAAAAAGTTTTCTTTATTACTACATGAGTCCCCCTTGTAGAGATTCCATTCACTTCCCTATCCAGTGACTACCTGTCACTAGGTCTTAACTCTTCCCTACTCGGTCCATAAAAAAAAAAAAAAAAAGGTGTAGAGCTGAACAGTGATGGGTCACTGGCTCATAGATTAAAATAAAAAATAAATTTATTTACATACAATCTGTCCACAGACTAAGGCCCATTTTATTTTAATAGGCTGCTGTACCTGTTCCTAATCCTGTAAATTAGGAAAAGGCCCCTGCACCTTTTTAATATCTCAGCCACACAGAAACCACATGGTTGCGTTTTGCCTGCGGCTGTGGAAATGCTTGCAATTTACATGCATTCCTACCCTTGCAAATATGTGAACCTAGCCTAAACTGATACAGTGGGCAAAATTTATTATTTTATCCCCTGCAGATTTTGTAAGTTTGCCCACTTACAAAGAAATAAAGGGTCTATCATTTTTATCATAGGGGTATTTTAAATAATAGATACAGAATATCAACCAAAAATCTGGAAAAAATACATTAAACAAATGTTATAAATTGTGTTGTAGTTTAGTGAGTAAAATAAGTATTTGATTCTTAAGCAAAACATGACTTAGTACTTGGGGGAGAAAAACTTGTTCGAAAGCACAGAAGTATCTATCATTTAACCACTTTACCACCGGAGGATTTTGCTGTCTTCCGTCCAGGCCACTTTTTGCGATTCGGCGCTGTGCGACTTCAACTGACAATTGCGCGGTCGTGCGACGCCGTACCCAAACGAAATTTATGTCCTTTTTTTCCCACAAACAGAGCTTTCTTTTGGTGGTATTTGATCACCTGTGCGATTTTTACTTTTTGCGCTATAAACAAAAAAAGAGCGTTTATTTTGAAAAAATAACAATATTTTTAACATTTTTTTATAGGAAATTCCCCCCAAAAAAGATGTAAAAACCAATTTTTTTAAAAATTTTTGGCCAATTTGTTTTATGCTACATATGTTTGGTAAAAAAAATCGCAATAAGCGTATTTTGATTGGTTTGCGCAAAAGTTATTGCGTTTACTAACAAAGGGAAAGATTTCTGTCATTTTTGGTGTTTTTTTTTTTAACGCGTAATGGCGGCGATCTGCGATTTTTTTTGCGGGACTGCGACATTGTGGCGGACAGATCGGACCCTTGACTGACATTTTTGACACTTTTGGGGGTACCAGTGGCATTACTGCAGTAATCAGTGCTATATATATGCACTGTTACTGTAAAAATGACACTGGCAGGGAAGGGGTTAATTTTATTGGAGAGGGAGGGGTTAATGTATGCCTGGTGCTTACTGACGTGTAGGGGGGGAGGTGACTGTGTGAGTCATGGACAGATCGGATGTCCAGCTATGCTGAACAGTCCGATCTGTCACTCCCTGTCACTATGGAGATCCGCCCGCTGTGTTTACACACAGCGGGCGGACCTCCAGACTCGATCCCCGACGATCGGGTAAGAGCAGCGGCGATCGCCGCTGCTCCTCCCCTGGCCCGACTCCCGCTGTGAATGAAAACAGCGGGAGCGAGCCTCCGGCGGCGCGCAAGTGCCGCCCAGAAGGGGGAGTGTCTAACGACGTTAATACTACGTCGCTGGGCGATAACGAACCACTCTGCCGCAGTAGTATTACTGTGAGCGGTTCTAAAGTGGTTAAAATACACCTATGACAACAATTATAGACTCTTCATTTCTTTGTAAGTGGGCAAACTTACAAAATCTGCAGGGGATCAAATCATTATTTTCGCCACTGTATGTAGTTACATATGATAAAATAGTAGATACTAGATACTTCTGATGTAATGTTTTTTTCAATACCAAAAAAAGTATTGATTTTACATTACTGATAAGTTCCCAATAAAGATAAAGACAAATGTGCTTATATTATAGGGCTTAACAGTATATTTTCTTCATTCTAGTACTTTAGAGCAGGTTAGATTATCTACATATTATATTGCATTTTTCTAATATGGGACAATCATTTTTCCTTACACTAATGCAAGAAACCTAGGATTCGTCCACTGAAGTGTGATGGATTTCCTAGGGAAGAAAAGCGCTTCACAAGAAAATCCTAACATGATGTTGTCATAGTTTTTCATCTAGAAGGCCCAAGATACATATCGTGGAGGTTAATGGAACAGTAAAGGTCAGTAAGTTAGACAAAATGTTGTAATACTGTATCTTGCCATAAATTGTAGATAAGGGGATGGTTCAATAGTTAATGTCAAAGGTCAGCCTAGTCCTGAAGCATCAGAGATTTAAAAATACCCGTTAAAGGAAAATTATAGGTTTAGTATGACTGTAAAATCGTAAACTTAGGCCATGACAAAGCTGCAAAATAGCTTAAAAAATTCCACACTGGAACTTCAAATTATTCCAGAAATTGAACAGAAGTAAGGAGGATATTATAATAATAATAATATAGACATCAGATATATATCTAATGCCACATTGTTTTGAGAGATATGCATTTGGTTGGGATAAGTAACAATTAGCTTAAGATAGGATTATTCAAAAGAGAACATTCAGCAATAATATAAATAATATTTCTTTTTGATTGTTATACTGAAGTTTCCAGTTTATTAGAGTACTCTTTTTTTAGACATATAGATCTTTAAGTGATATTTAATAACCACTGGGTTAAAAATAATAATAATAAAATGTCTCTCTTGCTTTCTGTTATAAAACAAATTAAATAAATGCCAGAACATTACAAACACCCCCACGATGATCCCTTTTTGGAAAGTGCACACCCCAAAAGATCTTATATTCTGCAAAGTTTTTTCGGAAATAACAGAAACATGATAGTAATAAGGTAGTTAAGCTAGACTTAGCCTTTAAAGGTCATCCAACGGAGCCATGTGCAAGTCTTCATTTATTAGTGCAAGAAAGTTCCCTGCAGTATGAATCTGTAGTGTGCTTATACTGCATTGTGTGCAATGGTTAGGTGTTATGAATAAGCCCCAAACACTTTAAACTAGCCCCCCCCCCCAAAAAAAAAAAAAAAAAGAAGTCTACAATCTCTAGTGGTCAGGGGCAGATTAAAATGTCAAAAAAGAATCCCACAATCATGTTTGTGGTCAGAGGCATTGCAACCCCCCCCCCCTTTACCTCACCCCGCGTTATCACATTATTAGTCAGTGGCAATGTAAACCCCTAAAACAATTGCACAACATTAGTGGTCAGCAACATTTAAACCACCCAAAACACTTCCACAATCATTGATGGTCAGTGGATTTTTTAAAATTCCCCACCTCCTTCACATTCATCGATAATCATTGCCACTGTAAATACCCTCAAAACTTTCCCACATCCATGAGCGGTCAGTGGCACTTTAATCTCCCCACCACTCACCCCCCACCTTGAATCGCAGTCTTCTCTGCTGAAGCCTTGAGGATTTATTGAATGGATTCAATCAATTCATCCTTCTTCCTTCACTTCCCACATTGTGAGAAGAAGGGGTGGGCTCTCCAATATATTGTTGACATTTCTTATAGTTGTGATTGGCCATTACAGTGATTGCAAGGCACAGAGATGATTGGATCAGCCCTGTGCCTTTTGCCTTTGCTCTCCAAAGTCTAATTACAGTGGGAGCAGTCAGCAGTGGCATTATGTGTGCCTGAATGCATTAACCAAGATAAACAAGAAAGCCATTTTAACTGACCTGTCAAAATAACTACTTCCCCTAGTGGCCAGTGACAGCGAGATAGTTAAAGGACAACTGTATCTTTAGTAAGCTGTCTTTTAACCACTTGCCGACTGCTCACAGTAATCCTACTGTGGCAGTGCGGCTCTCCTGGGTCCAGTGACGTAGACCTACATCACTGAAGTTCATGTGATTCCGGCAGCGCTGTGTTTAGACACAGCGGGAGTCAGGCCAGGGGAGTAGAAGCTGCGATTGCCGACTCCCTCCCCTGATCATCATGGAAATGGTGAGAAGACCCACCTGCTTATGTAAACAAAGCAGACAGGTCTTCTCATTGACAGACAGAAAGGGATCTGCAGACTCAGCATAGCTGAGACTGCGATCTCTGTGTCTGTCACAGAACCCCCCCCTCCCCCACACATGTCAGTAAGCATGAGGCATACATTTAACCCCATGATCACCAACAGTGTTAACTCCTTCCCTGCCAGTGTCATTATTACAGTAACAGTCCATATTTTTAGCTGTACTGTACTGTATTGTACTGTATGTCACTGGTCCCCCCCAAAAGTGTCAAAAATGTCAGTTAGGGGTCCGATCTGCCTGCTGCAATGTCGCAGTCCCGCAAAAAATCGCAAATCGCCGCCATTACTAGTTAAAAAATAACCAAAACAATAAAAATGACATTAATCTTTGCGGTAGTTAGTAGATGCAAAATACGCTTATTGCAATTTTTTTTACCAAAAATATGTAGCAGAAAACAAATCTGAAGATGTCATACGCTCTGACGAAACGCGCATCAGGTGGAACGCACGCTGCACGCTCTGGGAGCCTGGTGGAATGCAAGCCTGAAGTTACCGCTCTCCACCCATAGGCAACTTTCTCAGCAAGCGAAACTTTTAATTTTTTAACTACTTGTACTGTGCGATTAGCTATATTTAATAAAGGCTATCCTTGCACTGTCTGGAGCACTTTATTTTCCCCCTAAAAGGGACCCTGAGGATCGATATCCAGGAGAGGGATCCCGGACCACGGAGGGACTACAAGGCCCAGCAGATACCCCTTTCAGGCCTAGGAGGCCACAAAGCCCTGAAGGTCTTTTTACCATATGGTAGTTAAGACCCACTACATCTGGTGAGTGCACACCCCCTTTAATCCCACTTATCACGCCCAAGTACCAGCAGGTGGACTACTGGAGGATTCGCACCCAGCACCTGCACTTTATTTATCTGGCACCGAATTTATACATGCACTAAAGTCACTTATGAACTTTGCATTTTGGACATTTTGTGGCACAATCTTATCCTTATTTATTATTGACATCACTAAGCACTTTATAATTAATTAGTACCTATTGTGCATAATTTTTATTGTGAATATTACTGTAGACTTTCTGTGCATATTAATTTTAGTAATTTATTATATTTATTGTGCATCTTATATAACACATCCACTTGTTATACACATTATTTATTATTCATATCACCTTGATGACCTTTACTGTTTATTCTAGAGTAATATTAGCAAGCGCTATATAAATCCCACTATTGGGGGTTTTTTTCCTCTCAACTACTTCTCACTCTATAGCAGCTGCTATTACTTAAATAACCCACCCTTTATCACCTCCTTACAATAGGACCACCATAGGCGCAAAGGATATACACCTATTTGGGGTATATAATCTTCTCAGAAAACAAATTGGCCTAAAATGTTAAAAAAAATTTATTTTTTACATTTTTTTTGTTATAAAGCAGAATGTGAAAAATATTATTTTGTTTTTCAAAATTATTGCTCTTTTTTTTATAGCGCAAAAAATAAAAATCGCACATTTGATCAAATACCACCAAAAGAAAGCTCTATTTGTGGGGAAAAAGGATGTAAATTTATTTGGGTACAGCGTTGCAGGACCGCGCAATTGTCCTTTAAAGTAACGCAGTGCCAAATCGCAAAATAGGGCTTGGTCATTAAGCAGGAAATTCTACCAGTCTTAAAGAGGTTAATGAATCTCCCAACCTCTCTGAGTGCAGCTCACCTGGTTACATACCTACCAGTCTTTCTGCTCCAGAGATCTTCACTTTGCAGCTGCTCCTTGGATTACACAGCCTTTCCTTTGTGGCCCTATTCATTTCTTAGGAGATGTATACATTCGGCGGCCTCCAGTGGTCCAGTATAGTATGCCCCCCCCCCCCCCCCCATAGAAATGAACAGGTTAACAGTGCACATGCAGAGGATTTGACATTTTTATTTAATGTAGGAAATTAGGGGCTGACACTGCTGCTCATTGTGAGAAAGTGGCCTAACACTCTCAGCCTGAAACAGAAAGTGCTCTTAATGTCAGCATCTCTAGGTTAGAAACTTTACAACAGGATTCACAAAAATGTTTTTTTTTTTTTTTAAATAAAAATAGATTTAGGATTAAAGTAATTTTAATGAGGCTTTTACATGATTCAATTTTTTTATATTGGATTAAATGTAGAGATGTGTAAGTATGCCATTGGGCAGACATTAGATGAACCACTACAATGTATTTTTCTCTACTTAACAGCTGTCGAAATGTGATTTTAGCCAGAGAGACCCTTTATTGTTTTTAAAGAATTTGGGCAGTGGAGTGGCTAAATGGTTAGTACTTCTGCCTACCAGCACTAGGGTCATTGGTTTGAATCTTAAACATGGCACTACCTGCATAGAGTTTACATGTTCTCTCTGTGCCTATGTGGGTATCCTCCCACACTGCAAAGACTTGCTGGTAGGATAATTATTATAACAATTTGAGCAATGTAACCATCAATACACAAATTAAATTGTGATAATTAAAACATGTGTGCACTTTCATATACGAAATGAAAATATTAAAGCTTTAGTGTGAATATAAAGAGATTAATATCACTACAGATATATTAGGAATACCCGTATGGGCATTAAAACATGAGTGATATCAATAAGGGTGATATAGTAAACTGAATAGTGACACAACAAATCACAATATAAGTGACATAACATTCAAATTATAAAAAATTCTAAAAGCATAGTCCATAGATTGAATCTAAATGAGTGTATGTAAAAGAAATCTTCAAAACGTGCTCCAAGTGAATATTGGATGAAAACCCACGACCAAAAAAGTATTGCTGTGAAGAAATCCACCACCAACGTGAAAGAAGGCTTACCGGAAGAAATGGACCCAGTTTTGGCATACGCCTTTTGGGTCAACTCAAGTGATGGTCTATGCACACCTTGTAGGAGAGGGGAGAACGATATTGTAGTTTCTCCCACCACTCTCCGTATAGCTCTGCTTGCACTTGGATACTTCTTATCCACTCTCAATAGAAGGATTCAGTAGAGAATTGTTAGCATCAATGTCAAGCACAGATATATTCCTTTTCAACAGTCCCTCATTGGGTAGATCATCATAAAAAGGAAACAAAAAGCCTCCACATAGTGTAAAACCATACAATGAAGGGATTTATTAAAAGTTCAAAACACTTACAATTCAGTTGATAAAAAGCATTTTGAAATGTAAATGTGTCCATCTGTATACAGCATGGCTATGCAATGGCACAGACAGAACTCAACCCAGCACGTTTCGTCTAATTAGACATCATCTGGAGTGTGAGACTGTCACTGTAATTGCGTTTTTACCAAGCACTGTGACCCCCAATTAGGACGAAAAACCTGTGACTCCGCTTGGGTATGTAAAGGGGATGACTTTCTGCATAACCGTCAAGATGGCATGGGGGTGTGCGATCCAAGCCTCACTGGCTCCTGTCTAAATTGGCCCTAGTATGAATGTGAGTTAGGAACGTTTGTATGAAAGGTCCCTGAGGGCAAGGACTGGTGAACATACAATATGTATGAACAGTTCTGTGTAAATTGATGGTGCTGTATGAGTACCTAAAATGATTTGACAAGTCATAGACTTGCATTTAAGATTCAAGCCAGCCATACATGGTTTGAAGTTCAGCAGAGACCAGATGAATTTCAGTACATGTATGGGCAGGGTGGTTAACCTACTTATTGACTTCTGTAAAACTGCCCTGTTGGGAAATTTCTGCTCGATCAGTGCTGCTGGCTATAGCTGGCTTTGCTGATCAGTATATCCTGACACTGAAGACATCTTCTCACTGTCAGAATACAATAGTTTAGCAGGGAGGGTTCCTCCATCCACATCAAATGTGTGGATAGGGGGAATCAAGGCAATCACTGGTTGAACAAAAAAATCATGAAACATCTATGGGCTACCTAAGCAATGTAGTACTGTAAAGTAAGAATCAGAGCCCTTCATATGCAATGGGTAAATATGGCTGCCCTCATGTACATATATAGAAAAATACATATAAATAAGGTTTTAAACAAATTAAGGTAACTTCTCCTAAAACTAAATTTTGTATTTGACAATATGCAATAAAGGATATGAATTCCTTTTCAGGAATTAATGAAGGGGTTCTTTTATGATTATTTTTAAGATTGTAAAAACTTGTGTTTCCCGCATTTAAGTATATGTTGTGTGGGCAATTAGCTTCAAGAGAATAGCTTGCAGAGAGGTAATCCAGATGCCAAAGTATGTTCAAGTGATTCTGGCCAACATTTATTCATCAGCATTGCAGAAAACATGACCAAAACAATAGGCTTTCTTGCAGGTATAATAATCACAGTCCATAAACTAACAAAAGTTATTTTAGCCTCCTGGCTAGTACTGAGACCACACTGGGTCAGACAAATTAAGTGGGGAACAAGGTGTGCCAAGTGCTTAACCACTTCTGGACCGGAAGATTTTGCTGTTTAATGACCAGGCCCTATTTTGCGATTCGGCACTGAGTTATTTTAACGGACAATTACGCAGTCGTGCGACACTGTACCCAAACAAAATTGACGTTCTTTTTTTCCCACAAATAGAACTTTCTTTTGGTGGTATTTGATCACCTGTGCGATTTTTATTTTTTGCGCTATAAACAAAAATAGCAACAATTTTGAAAAACAAACAAACAATATTTTTCACTTTCTACTACTGTATATAACATTCCCCAAAAAAAATGTAAAAATCAAAATTTTTTAACATTTTAGGTCAATTTGTTTTCTGATACATATTTTTGGTAAAAAAAATCACAATAAGCGTATTTTGATTGGTTTGCGAAAAAGTTATTGTGTTTACTAACTACGGGAAAGATTTATGTATTTTTATTGTTTTTTTTTTTTACTAGTAATGGCGGCGATCTGCAATTTCTTCCGGGACTGCGGCATTGCAGAGGACAGATCAGACCCCTAACTGACATTTTTTACACTTTTGGGGGTACCAGTGACATTACTACAGTAATCAGTGTTAAAATATGCACTGTTACTGTAATAATGCCATTGGCAGGGAAGGGGTTAATTGGTGATCAAGGGGTTAAATGTGACCCTGGGGGAATAATTCTAACTGTGGGGGGGGGGGGGGTTGGGCTTTTGAAATGATCATAGAGACATGTGATCCTATATAGCAGGATCGCATGGTCTCTGTGATCACTTCAGGGAGAATGACAGACGGCTGTGTTTACATCAGCCGTCTGTCCTTCTCTGTCAGCGGGGAGAGATTGCCGGTGTCAGACGGCAACCTGAGCCGCCTGATACCCGCACTGGCTTCCCTGCTGACGATCGGGGGTGGGAGCGTGCCTCCGGAGGTGCGCACTTGCCCCCTAGTGGCCTCCCAACAAATGACGTTAATTAATGTGATTTTGCCTGGGAGAGCCACACTCCCGTCGCTGCACTGCCGACGTAAAAAGGCAGTGCAGCGACGAGAAGTGGTTAAGCCACTTTATACTACTACAGCTCTTTCACTGCCACCAGTTTATCTTAAAAAATGCCAAAGCCTAGGCAGCAGGTACACTACATCCGCAACTCTTCTGTGGACAGACAGGGGATGTATGCCATAGATGAAAACAGTGTCAAGTGTAGAAAAAAAGTGGGGGTATCTTAAAAATCTGCTCACTTTGTAAACTTGCTTGATGTTAGAGGTACAGTAAGTAATTACAACTATCTACAGTATTTCTGTGAATTCGGTGCCTACATATGAACTGCCAAATAAAAATGTTTTACAAGGGTGTCAATTTTACAGGCTTAAGAAAAATGATGTTTACACATCAAAGGTTTGGCATACCTACACACTCCAAGATCAACTTGCTGAGTGTTTAAAAGCATTAATTGTTTACAAAGTGACTTCATTCTGCTTACGCAAGTGTCACTTTCAGACAAGCTGCCTTTTGCTGTTTACATCAATATCTTTTCTGGATTAATGCTAATAAAGCACTTGTCAATTTAAAAGTAAATTTGCCTGCACCTTCTGGCAGTTCTTCAAGCTGTTTATTTGAAGACAGAAATCCAAGCAGACGCTATGCTAGAACAAGATGGAGACAGAGATAACTGAATGATATAAACATTAGATCTAAAGTCTGTCTAATCAAGCCGCAATATGGAATACATGACATATTACAATTAAGAGCACAAGAGAAACTTGGAATGATGTGCCAAAAATACGGTGTTCTCTGATCTGTAGGGTCCAAAGACATTCATCCAAGTGTTTGAACAGTCAAAACAGAAGATCAGAATCCCTCATTTAGCATCATATGCAGTATATACCCATCCATGTTATAATCTCCCTTTCTCACTGCTTCCTAAGCGCTATTCAGTGAAAGCCATGCTGTCCATATTTTCAAAATAATATAAACGAACATACTTAATGAGACCCTGCCACCATCTCATGCCAATCAAAGCTAGCCTCTTAAGTTAAAGTACTCATAAGCATATGCCAGGCTGCATTTCAAACATCATTTGCCCCCCACAGACATTCTTTTTAATCACTTCGGACACTAAAGAGTCTCTGCAGTTCAGATGCATAGATCTGTTCCCTTTTCTCCAATCCTGATAAAAGTCAAAGTCTGGGCCTTGGTCTGACTGAAAACACTGTTAATTCAGAATATCCCTGGCACCTGCTAGGACCTTGGCTTCCTCTTGTGGGCTTCATTCATGTACATCATTCAACACCTACTATGGCATTTTTTCCCCAAATTTGAATCAAACACTGCTTTACTATGGAAAAAAGCATCTAACATATGGTACCTGTTAAGGTATTGACCAGGGAATTTTTTTGTATTCATTGTATGCATATCTCTATACAGAGTCCACTTGCTATTTAATGCATGCAAGTTTAGCATCTATGACAATTATAAAATCTTTGCAGTCCAACTAATCTTAAACACATGATCCTCCCTGTAAGGGGCGTGGCTGAGGACATGGCGCCGTGAGACAACTCGTGGCGGGGCTCCGTGTGCGCTGGTGAGCGGCCGCTCTGGGGAAAGAAGCCGGCGTTCCCTACAGGACACAGCGGTTGCTCAATCCGGAGGAGTGAGGGGAGAGAACGGGAGTCAGACAGCCTGGTGAGCCAAAGGAGCATCCCGGGATCCGTATCGCCCTGCTGTTAAACACAGAGCCGAATCGATCCCTGGAGGTCCGCAGCGAGCCGTACCTAGTTAGAGGAGAGTCTGATGCCAAGGTGATCAGAAGCAGCCCCAGACATCACTTCGGAACTGTAAGTGAATTTCCTTAAAATAATATTTCTCTAAAAGGGGGAACTGACTCCTGAGAAAACAGCCGAAGCAATACACTGGGTGGATAAAAGCTGTATTCTGGTCTATGAGTGGGGAAGGGGAGAGAGCGGCTGTTAACACGCCGGTGAGACATACAGACATCTCTCAGTACTTTATTCGAACCCCCCCCACACAAGAAGAAAGTGTTTCTTATTCCAAAATGGCACAGACACGCTCGGGGTCGGCTAACATAAATGCCTCAAAAAAAACTGGCAGTAATCAACGGGAACCTGCTGAAATCCCATCAGGGAATCTCAATCAGCAAGGGACGGACAAAAACACGCAGAGAACTGACTCCCCTACCCCCCAAAACTCCCGAACACAGGACAGTTTAAACGTGGAGTTGAAAGACTTATTGGCAGCTATACCCACAAAACAGGACATGTCGGAAATGGCATCCTCAATTGTCCTGGCATTGACACAAGAAATCAATTCTCTTAAAGGACAGATGGATGCAATGTCTAAAAAAATAGAAACGGTGGAAGTGGAGACAAACGCTTTAAATGTTAGAGTGGTTCATATGGAAGACACACATAAAAATTTTGCTAGGCAATTACTGATCTTGAAACTCCAACAAGACGATGGGGAGAACAGAAACAGAAGGAACAATATACGCCTTCGGGGGTTAACGGACGCAGTGCAAGGCCCAGATTTAAAAACTAAAGTAATGGCTATATTAAATATATTCTTAGAAACCACTCAAAATGAAGAGATAGAAATAGACCGAGTCCATCGGGTTAAAGCCCCCAGAAGTATGGGAACAGACTTTCCCCAGGACGTCCTTATAAGGATCCATTACTTTTCAATTAAGGAAAGAATTATGAAAAACGCATGGAGAAAAGGCCCACTTGATTATGAAGGTTCAACAATACGGCTGTTACCGGATCTATCAAGACAGACACTTAGGATGAGAGCAACCTTAAAACCAGTTTTGGAAACCATACAGAATGCTGGGGCCAAATACTATTGGGGCCACCCTTTCCATTTAATTGTGGTTAAAAAAGATAGTTCTTATATTCTACGGTGGCCGGATCAACTACCGGGTCTTTTTACATTTCTCGGAACCCCCCCTGTAGTGGTGCCGGACTGGCTGGAGTTGCAGGGATACAAAGACTCCCTGGGGCTCCATATGCCCGGGAAGGGCCTATAAGAAGGGGCTAACACCCCGAAAGGGGTGAGACCCCACATTGGGCCGTGGAAATGAAGTACACACCGAGGGGGATTCACCCCCGAATAGAGGGACCTAAAATGTTGTGTTTTCTGTTTTTGATTTCCCTTTTTAGCCTAGAGGGAACAGGTAATATGGCTTGAGGAGCAGGAATAGCACGAAACAGACTAGAATTGGATATTTTGTACTGACCATAAGGGGGGGATAGACCTTTAATCGGCCAGATAAACAATTGGATAATTCCCCCTCAATGAGGGACCATACGTATTGGGCTTAAATCAATCTTTTAAACAATATAGACATCTTTCGTGCTGTCCTGCTCTTTATAAATAAGTAAAGTCGGAGCGGCTGCTCGCCGGTCCTCAGGGAGCAACGCTTATAGTTTGAAGTGGGAAGACTATTGTATTGGGTTGTTTTTTCCTGTGATTTCTTTTTCTTTTTGTCTTCTCGCTTCCTATAAATAGTATAGGTCCCACGGAACGACCTTCTCACTCGCCCCGAGAGTAGATAAGTGCATAGTTGCGCTTCGGTCAAGGTTTGACAATTAGGGAAAACAGGAGATTAACAGTGAGGATCGAGCATTGATATATCCCATCCCTCCATTTTTTTTTTTTTTTTTCTCCCTCCCCTCTCTTTCCCCCCCCCCCGCCCCCTTATATTGAAAAGGTGGAATAAGTTAAAGTTACTGGGGATTGAGGAGGGGGAGGTAAAATGGCCAGGGCTGGCAGAGCAGGTTTAAAGATGACCTCATTAAATGTAAGGGGTCTATCTACCCCCGAAAAACGCATGCGGGTATTGAATGACATAAGAAAGGGCCATACGCAGGTAGCCTTCTTCCAGGAGACATACTTTAAAACTGATAATATACCTAAACTGTGCAATAGATTTTATCCATGGGCATACCACGCCCCCTCACCAATATCAAAATCAAAAGGGGTCAGTATGGTTATAGCGAAGGAAGTAGACTGGATACACCGGGAATCAAAGATAGATCCACAGGGAAGATACCTTATGATAAAGGGTACAGTGGGACAAAAGGTAATAACACTGATCAATGTATACTTCCCAAATGTGAATCAATTAACATTTTTACAGCAGCTATTACCGATGATCCTTGATTTTCGGGAAGGAATACTGATAATGGGCGGAGACTGGAATTATGTGGCAGAACCCCTACTAGACACTTCACGAGGCTCCTCCCACCTGTCTTATGCAAAACTCAATGGTCTGAGAAAAGAACTTTCTCTTCTCGATTTGATTGATCCGTGGAGGATTATGCATGCAGGCGAAAAGGACTTCTCGTATTTCTCCGCATCGCATAACATGTATTCAAGGTTAGATAGATTCATGATCCCTCAGAGTGAACTGGGAAGGGTTAAAGCTACTGCAATTGGAACGCCTATTATGTCGGACCATGCTCCAGTACACATAGTACTGGATCTGGACTCTGTACCATCAAAACCCCCCACATGGAGATTAAATGAATCCCTTTTACAATCCACGGAAATAAGAACAGAAGTAGAACTTGCTTTGACAAATTACTTCAAAGAAAATAATGGAACGCAGATGTCACCGTCTATGACGTGGGAAGCACATAAATGTGTTATTAGGGGGACGTTAATGATGTTAGGATCACGGCGTAAAAAAGAATATGAAAAGAGAATATCGGAATTGTTGACACAGCTAGGAAAACTTAGTTCAATGCATAAAAAATCATTAGCGCAGGTACATTTGCATGATCTTACTAAAACTAGAGAAGAACTAAATACCCTTCTATATCAAAAAACAATCAGAAGTTTAACACTCATGAGGAGGCAAATATATGAATTTTCCAATAAACCGGGGGCCATGTTGGCAAGGGCGCTACGTGGACCTCAAAAAAAAACAACAATTGCTCAGATACAAACAAAAAAGGGTGAGAAAGTTGTAAGGATAGAAGAAATTGTGGAGTTTGGTAATTTTTACCAATCTCTTTACAATATAAACACAGGGGGAGAAGTAGATAAAGGAGACAGAGATCAAGTTATAAAAGCAAGGGAATATGTGGAAACTTCTGGGATGCCCTCACTAAAGAAAGAACAAATAGAGGCAATGGAAGGAGACATTTCAGAGGAAGAATTAGATTATGCTATAAATCAAAATAAACCCCACAAAGCTCCGGGCCCGGACGGTTTAACCTTACCATATTATAAACAGTTCTGGTCCCAGTTAAAACCCCCCTTATTAGCTCACTTCAATAACATTTCTAAAGGAAATCAGGTCCCTAGAGACAGCCTTCGAGCATACATTTCCTTAATACATAAAGAGGGTAAAGATCCCTCCTTATGCGGAAATTACCGCCCTATTGCGTTATTGAATCTGGACACAAAACTTTTTGCTAAGATCATTGCAAATAGAATTATAACATATATCCCACAGCTAGTACAATTCGACCAAGTGGGATTTATCCCCTCAAGAGAAGCAAGGGACAACACAACCAGAGTAATCGATCTCATATCTTACGCCCAGCGCACACAAAGGCCCCTAATGCTCCTATCGGTGGATGCCGAGAAGGCCTTTGACAGGGTGGCCTGGGATTTTATCGAGGCCACCCTGTCACATATTGGGCTGGGAGAGGGAATGAGAACAAATATCATGGCATTGTATTCTGGACCTACAGCTGCAGTGAATGTAAACGGATGGAGATCAGATTTTTTCGAAATCAAAAACGGAACAAGGCAAGGCTGCCCGCTGTCGCCGTTAATCTTCATCCTGACGCTAGAGCCTCTTTTGTGCTTAATCCGCAAAAACACAGAGATCAAGGGGTTACACATGGGGGGAGGGTTCCATAAATTAGCGGCCTATGCGGATGACCTAATTTTCTTTACAACAAACCCAGTACAGGAGCTGCCTTTAATTTTAGAAACAATGCAGAAATATGGGAAATTTTCACAATTTAAAGTAAACCTAGCAAAATCAGTGGCAATGAATATTACAATTCCAACGGAGATTTGGAGGGAATTGCAGCCCTCTCTTTCCCTTCAATGGACAACAAAGTCATTTATATATCTAGGAGTGCATATCACACCCCGAACAGAAGACCTATTTGAGGCTAACTTTCCCCCTTTCTTGAGAACACTTAAAAAAGATATTTTGAAGTGGCAGACCCTGGCTTTGACGTGGTTTGGTAGAAGCAGCTCTTGGAAGATGAATATACTCCCAAGAGTGCTCTATTTATTACAGGCTCTGCCAATAGAAATTCCAGAATATTTTTTTATGCAAATGAATACCTTGATGAGAACTTTTGTCTGGGCTAATAAAACTCCAAGAATAGGAATAAACATTCTTACCCGGCCTAAAATCCAAGGGGGGATAGGTCTGCCGGATTTGAAACGCTATCACAGGGCAATACATCTTACAAGGGTGCTTGACTGGCATTGTAATGAGAAAGCTAAACAATGGGTAAGCTTGGAAAATGCGTTGACAGAAAGCCCAGTTCCCTGGGGCCCTTGGGTACCGATATCTTCTGGCGACCCTATCTTCTCGCACCCGACGATAGGGACTACAATGAAGGTATGCAGAAGTATACAAAAAAAAGTACAGATTGCACCTCCAATATCCCCTATGTTACCATTAGTAGGAAATAGAGAGTTCCTGCCGGGTCATAATAAGGGCATGATCAGAATCCTATCACAGAGAGGGAAAACACGACTGGTAGATATATGGACGCAAGAGAATCCCCCTACGGTGAGAGAGATTATGACCGGGTCAGAGGAAACGATGGATATATTTTCTGCGTTTCAAATTAGACATTATTTGGTGAAATTACAGAAACAGGGATATTCCCCTCGGCCCCTGACATCTTTCGAAACTCTATGTAAAGGAGGAAATACAATTCCACATGCTTTATCGTTCTTTTACTCCCTTCTGACTAAGGAACAGGACGAACAAGCATTACCCTTTATGGTCAAATGGGAAAGAGAACTAGGAACTAATTTTAACCCACAACAAACAAAAAAAATATTAGCACTCGCACATAAGGCCTCTATAGCTAATAGATACCAGGAGATTAGTTATAAAATTATGACGAGATGGTACAGAGTCCCAGTAGTATTGCATAAGATGGACAAAAAAAAAAACCCTGACAATTGTTGGAGATGCGGAGAAACGGGGGGATCAATGCTTCATATCTTCTGGTCTTGTCCCCGGATCAGAGGCTATTGGTCAGAGACAGCGAGAGTGATTAAGGATCTCACTACAATCGAGGTGGGAGAAGATCCGGCTTTATGCCTATTGCACTTGACAAAGTTATCAACCAGGAAATATAGAAATTCCCTGTTGATCCATTTGCTTAATGCGGCCAAGGCGTGCATCCCTGGGGTATGGAGACAAATTACACCTCCATTATTACAAACTTGGCTCGCTAAGGTAAACGAAATATACCGGATGGAGACATTAATAGCAGCACGTAACGGTAGGGAGGAAAAAGCCCGCATCTGCTGGCAGCCCTGGACCATTTATACAGCCTCGGAAGAGTACCTGAGACTGCGAGAAGAGGAGATGGGAAACGGAGGGTAGGGGGGGGAATGTCGTTTTTCTTCTTTTTTTTTTTTTTTTTCTTTCTCTCTTTTTGCAGGATGGGATATATCAAGTGTATCAATTATTTTAATTAGGAGAATAGTTATGGAGGATAGGAGATTCAAGGAGTCTGGGGGAATATGAAGGTGGAGTTTTTCTTTTTTTTTTTTTTTTTTTTAAACACTTGGGGTAACTGAATAGTAATATACTGAAGGGGAAGAGATAGTATATTTGATTTATGGTTTTAATATGTAATCACGTTTATGTTCTGTTAGATTTGTATTTTCCACTGGGTGGAATGTGGTAAGGATGAAGTGTATCACTATTAATTGATGTGAAGGGAGGGGGGGTGGAACAAATGGGTAGGTGCTTGTTTGACCTACCCCCCCCCTTTTTTTTTTTTTTTTTTTTGCTCACTTTTTGAGCACTAGGGGTAACTAAATAACAAACATATGGAAGAGAAAGAGAGAGCACATTTTGACTTATGGTTTAATATGTAACCACATCTATGTTTTGTTAAGATTTGTAATTTTCACCGGGTGGATTGCGTTTTGAAAGAAGGGTATCACTACTCACTGAAGTGAAGGGGAGAAAGAACAAAGGGGTAGGATTTTGTTCAATCCTACCCCTTTTTTTTTTTTTTTTTCTCTCTCTCTCTCTCTCTCCCCCACTTCTGTAGAAACTTGGGAGAATCTCCTTTAGGGATTTATATGTTGATTAGAATGGACATTTATGCAGTAAGCTTTCTGAATATTATGAACATCAGATATTGTTTGTATGTGATTGTGTTGTGTGGAAAAATAATAAAATATTGGAATTAAAAAAAAAAAAAAAATC
The DNA here is from genome assembly GCF_965119305.1 of Pelophylax lessonae. Taxonomy (NCBI): domain Eukaryota; kingdom Metazoa; phylum Chordata; class Amphibia; order Anura; family Ranidae; genus Pelophylax; species Pelophylax lessonae. Next base: position 123,016,710 of record NC_138776.1, on the reverse strand, counting down.
TTAAACACATGACTCTGGGACCTTAGGATTGCCAGAAAAAATGGGCAATGTAAAAATGTGTGTTTTTCCATTCCTCCCAATGTAAGTGAAGAGATAAACCTAGAGGTGTCAACATACCCACAAGAGACAGGTATCGTAGCGGGTGGGAATTAGAAAACTTGTTTGGTATTATTGAGGTGGGAGACTCAAAAACACTTCAAGGTGGATGGGAGCACCCAAAAGTCAAAGGTAAGGCAATGGGGACAACTACCAAGAATTTCAGTAGGGAAGGTTCTCATGTAGATTTCCCAGGAGATGGCTGGCATTCAGTTACTAAGGCTGGCAATACACAGTTAGCTTTCTCTTACAGCCAACATGCTGAAAAAAACAAAGTGACAAACAAAAAAAACAAACAAAGCATACAAATGGGTAAATGTAAGAATCCCCCTGCAGGGATATTATATTCAGAATGCCTGCTGTTGGGTGGATCAATCTGTAAAACAGCCCATAAGAAATTGCTCTTTGATATGTAAATACAGTGACATTTCGGGCCGGTTCACACCATAATTTCTGTTTTCTGGATGCATTTCTACATGGGCATTTTTGCTGCATTACTGTGCATTTTCTATATATTTTTGGTGTGTTGTGGCGTATTTTGATGCGTTCTGGGGAGCCTTTTTTACATTTTTCTACGTTCCATACAGAAAGATACAGATGCAGCATGTTCTACTTTTGTTGACTGGCACTGCGCTGGTGTGAAGTTAGATCATTGAAATACATGAAAAACACTGTACATGTTTTTTTAATGCAAAATAATAATAATAAAAAAAAGAAAATTGCACCTGGTGTGAACCAACTCTTACAAAAGCTACTCTGTCATAAGTTGATGTAGATTACTATATACAGTATCCCTGGTCTTGCTACTATTGTATTGGATATTGAATTAAAATTCTGTAGGTAATGTAGGATATTTATTTCATACTAAACACATTCAGTGCTGAACTAACTAACTTTATGAATGTAAATTTTCTGTTGTAGATTCCTGAAGATTGTAGATATTGTTGATAGCTGAAAAACAAAATCAATGACCTAAAGGCTGCTCATTTTTTACTCGAGTTGCAGTGACAAGGCTTTCCAGTGTTTGACATCTTTTCTTACTTACAAATAAGTCTTTATGATCACTCAGTGCTTGCAGCCTAATATCATGTTTTACCTACAATAGCCTTAACAACACTACCTTCCAGCTCTAGAGCATATTCAAGTGAATTTGCACTTGGGAATCTGATTTAAAGTTTAAACTTTTGTCAGCCAGTTTCAGAGTTTTGCAGTATCAGTTCTGATAAATAATGATAGGAACCTGGCAACTTATCTTACAGTTGAAAATGATTCTGTCAGTAACGTACTTAGTTTGAAAAACAAAGTTAGCTTGTAAGTGGGAACAGAGTGGCTGTGATTAAATCTAATAGATTTTATATGGGAGAATGGTTGGCATCAGTGAAAATACAAAACGTATGGCTCTATTTTTCATAGTCGCACTACAGGAAGCCAGCTGAAATATGTACTTTAGTGAGATTCTTGCATTTCATTATCTGTTTTCATAGGCAATGTCAATTTGCTTCTTAACATAAATATTTAAGCAAGAAAACATGTTTTCCTACAATAAACTGAAGAAGCTAAAATATTTGTGCCTCCCTTTTCCCAAAAGTATCAATCCAGTACACCAAGCATATAGGTTGGTGACACCAAGGTTAGATGGCTTTGAACATGTGGGCCCTCTATTATGGTGATATCTACCTATGTGTTTTTCAACTCTGGAGAGGTGTTCCCAGAGGGCAATCATTAAAAATATGCCCCTTTCTAAAATACCAGCTTGATAACTATGAGTGAGTGCCTTTGATTTAGATCCCTTCCAGCAATCCTAATTCTGCAAAGTGATTTCCTATAAATGCCCTTCTCTTACTCTGGTTGGATGTGGCCTACTAACAGGTGCAATTTTCTTTTTTTTATTATTATTATTTTGCATTAAAAAAACATGTACAGTGTTTTTCATGTATTTCAATGATCTAACTTCAGACCAGCGCAGTGCCAGTCAACAAAAGTAGAACATGCTGCATCTGTATCTTTCTGTATGGAACGTAGAAAAATGTTCACCACAGGAGCAAAGCTGTGAAGTAGAGCACCATATAGGTATGTGTTTATGAAAAAATATATATGTGTAGCACAAATCTGCCCTCTACTGGTGATACAAATACATCCCCTGCGCACAAGTGACCTCAAAACAAGTCTTAAACAGACAATACCGCAGCTACTTTAAGAAAGAAAATGTGTAGAATTATACTCAAATATATAGAAGTATACTCAAATATATATCGTCCCTTGGAACATATACAATGGTATAAGTAGCGCAGGTATAATTGAGGAGAAATGACGTAGTTAAAACCTGTCACATCTTATTATAGTCCTTAAACGTCCATCAGTGGCAAAATTTCAAAACAAGGGGTTAATTCTTCCAGCAATAGTCCAATCCACCAAGTGAGAAACACCACCAAGTGTTGGGGTCACCACTGCTCTACACCTCCACCGATGTGATAATGGGGGGAATGGCAACTCACCAGAAGCTGTGGCCCACCTATTTGCATAGGACAGGCAAACAAGCTGTTGTAACACAAATCCCACTCAGGAGCGATTACTGCTGCTATTACTGGATTTCAATCTCGGGTAGTCACGTGTCTCCCTTCTCCTCCCGATAATTGCTCAAATGGTGAACATAGGGGGAAAGAAGGAACCGCACTAGTGTGATATTGTTTCACCCATCAGATAATTTATTCAAAAAAACCCCAATACAAATGTACTCACAAACGCATTAAAACCATATGCCTTCAATATCCTAGTAGATATCAGTGCTACGGGTACCGTGGTATGCTGTGTCGATCCTGCTCACCCTCTCCACGCTGGTGTCTCGGATCTCCAAAGCTGCCGCTCGTGTCCCCCGTGCACTTCCGGTCGCCGTAAGGTTCATGCACTGACGCGTTTCGTCATTTCCGACTTTTTCAAAGGGCGTGAACCTTACGGCACAGCGTCCGATTATATAGGAGTGTCTGCTGACGGTTTTGACGAGGATCTAATGACCCGCCCTCATATGTAAATTGGGCCGCTCCATGACAGCGAGCACTTCCGCCCACACCGGACCGCTGAAAAGGTCCTACATCCTGCTTGTCTTGCCCATACTTAGGTCCTATTCCCGTAAGGCTACACTACACGATTATCTGGTTTCCCATTAGTCATACAATGTGCAGTGGGCGGTCGTACCAAATACAGTATACAGCCACCGTTATCATAATTGTATTACATTAATCTACGGTGTCCCATTGATTAGAATGATATACATTTAGGTGGTCTTGTGAATACAAGACATACCCATATACCGTCAGCATGCTCCTCCCATATTCATGTAATAATAAATATACAATGAAATACAGGCTAATTATCCTTATACACCTCATAATGATGTGCATATCAAAAATTACATAGAAAATTACATAAAAATCACATTCACAATATCTACTACACTCCCCATAACAGACAGTGTAAGTAACAATAAATTAAAAAATATTTTGTAAAATTCCATAAAATTAAAAATGAAATGGAAAATAAAATTGAAAATAAAATTGTGCAACTACTCAATGTCCAATACCACATGTGTGGTCACGAATGATTTCCCAAAAGATGCCAACCAATGCAACACATCAGAAGTCGATAATGATAATAGTGGGATCCAATAGGAATCCACACAAAGCAATTAAATTATATTATATATAATATATATAAAAAGGTCTAAAATTTAAAGTTAAAATTTTAAAATTTAAAATTAAAACACTTATTAAATGGTCTCAAAACCTGATATTCAAACTACAATCCCATTTTCTAAAAAGATCTTTAAGGGTTAAAAAATACAATTAGAACTGTAAACTACAACAAAGGTGCATTCTCCCCCTATGTACTGTCCATCAAAGATCACTGATGAAACAGTTCAGGTCCAAATCTATGTTTAACCCTTTGGGGACCAGAGCCTGGGTGAGAAAAATCCATCTGGTTTCGCATTTGGATAGTTCTCGAACCCAGTTAGATCCCCTCCAGGATGGAGTCACCCTCTCTACACCCCAAAACTGTAGATCAGTGGGGTCCTGGTTATGATGCCTCCTAAAATGCTCCGATACGCTGTGGTCCTTAAAGCCATTTATAATGTTTGTGATGTGTTCACCTACACGTTTCTTAACGGTCCTTTTTGTTCTACCAATGTAAATTAAATTACACGGACACATTAAGGCATATACTACGTGTGTGGTGTCACAAGTTATTAAACTTTGAATTTTAAACTGTTTCCCTATAGCTGGGACCTCAAACACTTCCCTTTTCCTCAAATTATTTTTAGTGAATGAGCACGCCCGACAACGCCCACATTTGTGGAAGCCTTTCCTATCAGGGAAGAAGGTAACGTTTGGGGGGTCCAAAACCTTTTTTACCACTCTGTCCCCAAAATTGGGGGCTTTACGGTATATAAAGGAGGGGTTAGTTGGAAGAACTGGGCCTAGTACCCTATCTTTTAAAAGCATAGGCCAGTGCTTTTCAAAAATTGCCTCTACATTTCTGTAGTCACTTGAAAAGTCCGAGAGGGAACTCCATTCCTTCCCATTATCTACACACTTGGTTTTGTTTTTTAAAACCTCAGATCTAGGCAACTCGAGAATCTTTTTAATCTCTAAATCCAACTTATCTTCCTCGTATCCTTTTTGAATGAACCTCTCTTTGATAACAGCTGATTGTGTCATGAAATCATCATCAAACGTACAGTTACGCTTCACCCTCATGAGTTGGCCCCTGGGAATGTTCTTTAACCACGTAGGGTGGTGGCCACTCATGATGGAAAGGTAACTGTTACGATCTGTTTCTTTAAAAAAGACCTTTGTTGCAAACCCTGTAAAATGTCTAAAAATGGTCACATCTAAAAATTGTATACTTGTCCTGTCCCAATGAAATTCCAGCTTGATATTATTGGGATTGGAATTTAGATGGGACATAAATAGTAACAGAGACTCCTCCGAGCCTTCCCATATGAACAGGATATCGTCGATGAACCGTTTGTAATAACGTAATTCGTTTTTTTGTTGGTTAAATACAAATTTGTCCTCCCATTCAGCCATAAAGATGTTCGCCAAGCTGGGAGCAAATTTGGCTCCCATGGCGACACCTGTCTTCTGACTGAAAAAATAATCCTGAAACCAAAAATAATTATGCGAGAGACAGAAATCCAACGCTTTATGGATGAATCTCTTTTGTTCAAAGGGAATCTCATCCCTCTTACTCAAAGCCCAATTAAGGGCCAACAGAGCATCATCATGCTGGATGATGGTGTACAGCGAGGACACATCGGCCGTCACTAGGAAGGCCGATGAGTCCTCGCCCAACAACACATCATCCAGCGTTAACAACAAGTCTTTAGTGTCCTTCAAGAAGGCTCTCGTAGTCAACACACTGGGTTGGAGAAATTTGTCAAGATATTGGCCCAACCTAGCGGTGATGGACCCAATCCCATTAACAATAGGACGGGCTGGAGGACATTCCACGTCCTTATGAATTTTGGGAAGCGTGTATATTGTGGGTATCCTACACACGCTAGGGGTCAAATATCTTTTCTCCTTTTTTGTTAAGGCATATGTCCTATAACCAAACTCAACCAGGTTTTTCAGTTCCTCATCAAACCTGGATGTCGGATCGGCGGACAGCTTGATATAAGTTTTCTCGTCATTAAGCATACTAGACAATTGATGGTGGTAAAAGCTTTTATCAAGTATTACCACTCCCCCTCCCTTGTCCGCTGGTCTAATAATGATCTCTTTCCTTTTTTCCAAGGATTCGAGACCTTCTGTAATATGCCGCATGCTATTCTGAATTTTCTTAGTGTTGGGAATTAACTCCTGCAAGTCTTCCAGAACTGAATTTTTAAAGACTTCCACATAATGATTGTTGTTCACTTGAGGGTTCATGGTGGATTTGTTTTTTAAACCACTATTCAACATTGATCCCCGGTTCCCATTATTCGCAGAGGTGTTAGAATTATTACTCACTGAGATGATGGGGTTATTCAAAAAGTGCTTTTTCAGGTTCAATTTTCTAATGAACTTATGAGTGTCAATGTACACATTAAACTTATTAACAGCCCGTTTTGGTGCACATTTTAATCCCTGATCCAGCACATATAATTCTTTCTGAGTCAGTTCCACTTGGCTCAGATTGAAAATCCCTTGGTTTAGAGTTCCCTTCTCCTTTTTCTTGTGCTGGACTCTACGTCCAGCTCTGACTCCTCTTCCTGTGTGTTGCTTTCTACCGGTCTTCCTGGGCCCCCTGGATGTGAGTGTTGGAAGGGGCGGCGTCTCCCCCGTCCCCTCCCTCTCCCTAAAAAAGGCCCATTCCTTGAGGGTTGGCCATTAGATGTTCCATAATCTGCCAGGGGTTGGTAGTAATTGTTATGTATGAAATTAGGATTAGGGTGACCACTATATTGTGGATGAGTGGTAGTTCCACTTTTACCCCTCCCTCGTCTTCCATTGCCGAATCCCCTATTGGACTTCCCTCTTTGGGGGACCTCAGTCCACTGTCTATTCCCTGGGCCATAGGTATTCCAATTACCTTGGTGCGATCTCCAATTGGGGGTGGCGTCTCTGGGTTCCCACTGATTTCTAGGGGGTCTCCTAGGTGTATTATTCCGAATAGGAGTGATCGGAGCATTTGAAGTTGCTCCTCCTTCTCCTAATTCCTCTATTTGAGGTTCATGCACTTCAATATTCGTGGTTTCCAACTGCCATTTGAAGATAGTTTTATTTTCAAAGTCTCTCTTGTCTCTGTTATATTTCTTAACCTTCTTTTTCTGTACATCCTTATCTATTTTATCTAACTTCTTTTGTGTTGCTTCATTAAACTCCTTTAAATCACTCGTTCCCACTACATTATCTATTTTCTCTTTTAATTCCTTAATTTTATTATTGATCAGTTCCATTTTGCGTTTTTTGCGTTTTAGAAGAAGGGTTTGGAGATCCATGCCAGCCTGGTGGAAAAAATCACACCATTCTTTCATCGATTCCCCGCCCTCCAGGCCATCCTGGGGGGCTAAATCCCATCTTAAACCTCTGCTCACAAGTCCTTCTGCTAGGTACATTTCTGTTGTGGAAATGTCCCACCAGGCACGGACCTGTTTTTCTAGGGTTAAGGACAAAGATTTTGGACCCCCCAAACGTTACCTTCTTCCCTGATAGGAAAGGCTTCCACAAATGTGGGCGTTGTCGGGCGTGCTCATTCACTAAAAATAATTTGAGGAAAAAGGAAGTGTTTGAGGTCCCAGCTATAGGGAAACAGTTTAAAATTCAAAGTTTAATAACTTGTGACACCACACACGTAGTATATGCCTTAATGTGTCCGTGTAATTTAATTTACATTGGTAGAACAAAAAGGACCGTTAAGAAACGTGTAGGTGAACACATCACAAACATTATAAATGGCTTTAAGGACCACAGCGTATCGGAGCATTTTAGGAGGCATCATAACCAGGACCCCACTGATCTACAGTTTTGGGGTGTAGAGAGGGTGACTCCATCCTGGAGGGGATCTAACTGGGTTCGAGAACTATCCAAATGCGAAACCAGATGGATTTTTCTCACCCAGGCTCTGGTCCCCAAAGGGTTAAACATAGATTTGGACCTGAACTGTTTCATCAGTGATCTTTGATGGACAGTACATAGGGGGAGAATGCACCTTTGTTGTAGTTTACAGTTCTAATTGTATTTTTTAACCCTTAAAGATCTTTTTAGAAAATGGGATTGTAGTTTGAATATCAGGTTTTGAGACCATTTAATAAGTGTTTTAATTTTAAATTTTAAAATTTTAACTTTAAATTTTAGACCTTTTTATATATATTATATATAATATAATTTAATTGCTTTGTGTGGATTCTTATTGGATCCCACTATTATCCATATCGACTTCTGATGTGTTGCATTGGTTGGCATCTTTTGGGAAATCATTCGTGACCACACATGTGGTATTGGACATTGAGTAGTTGCACAATTTTATTTTCAATTTTATTTTCCATTTCATTTTTAATTTTATGGAATTTTACAAAATATTTTTTAATTTATTGTTACTTACACTGTCTGTTATGGGGAGTGTAGTAGATATTGTGAATGTGATTTTTATGTAATTTTCTATGTAATTTTTGATATGCACATCATTATGAGGTGTATAAGGATAATTAGCCTGTATTTCATTGTATATTTATTATTACATGAATATGGGAGGAGCATGCTGACGGTATATGGGTATGTCTTGTATTCACAAGACCACCTAAATGTATATCATTCTAATCAATGGGACACCGTAGATTAATGTAATACAATTATGATAACGGCGGCTGTATACTGTATTTGGTACTACCGCCCACTGCACATTGTATGACTAATGGGAAACCAGATAATCATGTAGTGTAGCCTTACGGGAATAGGACCTAAGTATGGGCAAGACAAGCAGGATGTAGGACCTTTTCAGCGGTCCGGTGTGGGCGGAAGTGCTCGCTGTCATGGAGCGGCCCAATTTACATATGAGGGCGGGTCATTAGATCCTCGTCAAAACCGTCAGCAGACACTCCTATATAATCGGACGCCGTGCCGTAAGGTTCACGCCCTTTGAAAAAGTCGGAAATGACGAAACGCGTCAGGGCATGAACCTTACGGCGACCGGAAGTGCACGGGGGACACGAGCGGCAGCTTTGGAGATCCGAGACACCAGCGTGGAGAGGGTGAGCAGGATCGACACAGCATACCACGGTACCCGTAGCACTGATATCTACTAGGATATTGAAGGCATATGGTTTTAATGCGTTTGTGAGTACATTTGTATTGGGGTTTTTTTGAATAAATTATCTGATGGGTGAAACAATATCACACTAGTGCGGTTCCTTCTTTCCCCCTATGTTCACCATTTGAGCAATTATCGGGAGGAGAAGGGAGACACGTGACTACCCGAGATTGAAATCCAGTAATAGCAGCAGTAATCGCTCCTGAGTGGGATTTGTGTTACAACAGCTTGTTTGCCTGTCCTATGCAAATAGGTGGGCCACAGCTTCTGGTGAGTTGCCATTCCCCCCATTATCACATCGGTGGAGGTGTAGAGCAGTGGTGACCCCAACACTTGGTGGTGTTTCTCACTTGGTGGATTGGACTATTGCTGGAAGAATTAACCCCTTGTTTTGAAATTTTGCCACTGATGGACGTTTAAGGACTATAATAAGATGTGACAGGTTTTAACTACGTCATTTCTCCTCAATTATACCTGCGCTACTTATACCATTGTATATGTTCCAAGGGACGATATATATTTGAGTATACTTCTACACATTTTCTTTCTTAAAGTAGCTGCGGTATTGTCTGTTAAAGACTTGTTTTGAGGTCACTTGTGCTCAGGGGAAATATTTGTATCACCAGTAGAGGGCAGATTTGTGCTACACATATATATTTTTTCATATATTTCTTTTTACCCTTGCTGCCATGGAGGTCATAAAATTCCTCAAGTCTAGGAAACTAGACCTTAAAGAGATTTTCAAACAAAATGTGGCACCCCCGGTAGATGAGGACCTTTCCATTTTGTTAAAATCTTTGTCCTTAACCCTAGAAAAACAGGTCCGTGCCTGGTGGGACATTTCCACAACAGAAATGTACCTAGCAGAAGGACTTGTGAGCAGAGGTTTAAGATGGGATTTAGCCCCCCAGGATGGCCTGGAGGACGGGGAATCGATGAAAGAATGGTGTGATTTTTTCCACCAGGCTGGCATGGATCTCCAAACCCTTCTTCTAAAACGCAAAAAACGCAAAATGGAACTGATCAATAATAAAATTAAGGAATTAAAAGAGAAAATAGATAATGTAGTGGGAACGAGTGATTTAAAGGAGTTTAATGAAGCAACACAAAAGAAGTTAGATAAAATAGATAAGGATGTACAGAAAAAGAAGGTTAAGAAATATAACAGAGACAAGAGAGACTTTGAAAATAAAACTATCTTCAAATGGCAGTTGGAAACCACGAATATTGAAGTGCATGAACCTCAAATAGAGGAATTAGGAGAAGGAGGAGCAACTTCAAATGCTCCGATCACTCCTATTCGGAATAATACACCTAGGAGACCCCCTAGAAATCAGTGGGAACCCAGAGACGCCACCCCCAATTGGAGATCGCACCAAGGTAATTGGAATACCTATGGCCCAGGGAATAGACAGTGGACTGAGGTCCCCCAAAGAGGGAAGTCCAATAGGGGATTCGGCAATGGAAGACGAGGGAGGGGTAAAAGTGGAACTACCACTCATCCACAATATAGTGGTCACCCTAATCCTAATTTCATACATAACAATTACTACCAACCCCTGGCAGATTATGGAACATCTAATGGCCAACCCTCAAGGAATGGGCCTTTTTTAGGGAGAGGGAGGGGACGGGGTAGACGCCGCCCCTTCCAACACTCACATCCAGGGGGCCCAGGAAGACCGGTAGAAAGCAACACACAGGAAGAGGAGTCAGAGCTGGACGTAGAGTCCAGCACAAGAAAAAGGAAAAGGGAACTCTAAACCAAGGGATTTTCAATCTGAGCCAAGTGGAACTGACTCAGAAAGAATTATATGTGCTGGATCAGGGATTAAAATGTGCACCAAAACGGGCTGTCAATAAGTTTAATGTGTACATTGACACTCATAAGTTCATTAGAAAATTGAACCTGAAAAAGCACTTTTTGAATAACCCCATCATCTCAGTGAGTAATAATTCTAACATCTCTGCGAATAATGGGAACCGGGGATCAATGTTGAATAGTGGTTTAAAAAACAAATCCACCATGAACCCTCAAGTGAACAACAATCATTATGTGGAAGTCTTTAAAAATTCAGTTCTGGAAGACTTGCAGGAGTTAATTCCCAACACTAAGAAAATTCAGAATAGCATGCGGCATATTACAGAAGGTCTCGAATCCTTGGAAAAAAGGAAAGAGATCATTATTAGACCAGCGGACAAGGGAGGGGGAGTGGTAATACTTGATAAAAGCTTTTACCACCATCAATTGTCTAGTATGCTTAATGACGAGAAAACTTATATCAAGCTGTCCGCCGATCCGACATCCAGGTTTGATGAGGAACTGAAAAACCTGGTTGAGTTTGGTTATAGGACATATGCCTTAACAAAAAAGGAGAAAAGATATTTGACCCCTAGCGTGTGTAGGATACCCACAATATACACACTTCCCAAAATTCATAAGGACGTGGAATGTCCTCCAGCCCGTCCTATTGTTAATGGGATTGGGTCCGTCACCGCTAGGTTGGGCCAATATCTTGACAAATTTCTCCAACCCAGTGTGTTGACTACGAGAGCCTTCTTGAAGGACACTAAAGACTTGTTGTTAACGCTGGATGATGTGTTGTTGGGCGAGGACTCATCGGCCTTTCTAGTGACGGCCGATGTGTCCTCGCTGTACACCATCATCCAGCATGATGATGCACTGTTGGCCCTTAATTGGGCTTTGAGTAAGAGGGATGAGATTCCCTTTGAACAAAAGAGATTCATCCATAAAGCGTTGGATTTCTGTCTCTCGCATAATTATTTTTGGTTTCAGGATTATTTTTTCAGTCAGAAGACAGGTGTCGCCATGGGAGCCAAATTTGCTCCCAGCTTGGCGAACATCTTTATGGCTGAATGGGAGGACAAATTTGTATTTAACCAACAAAAAAACGAATTACGTTATTACAAACGGTTCATCGACGATATCCTGTTCATATGGGAAGGCTCGGAGGAGTCTCTGTTACTATTTATGTCCCATCTAAATTCCAATCCCAATAATATCAAGCTGGAATTTCATTGGGACAGGACAAGTATACAATTTTTAGATGTGACCATTTTTAGACATTTTACAGGGTTTGCAACAAAGGTCTTTTTTAAAAAAACAGATCGTAACAGTTACCTTTCCATCATGAGTGGCCACCACCCTACGTGGTTAAAGAACATTCCCAGGGGCCAACTCATGAGGGTGAAGCGTAACTGTACGTTTGATGATGATTTCATGACCCAATCAGCTGTTATCAAAGAGAGGTTCATTCAAAAAGGATACGAGGAAGATAAGTTGGATTTAGAGATTAAAAAGATTCTCGAGTTGCCTAGATCTGAGGTTTTAAAAAACAAAACCAAGTGTGTAGATAATGGGAAGGAATGGAGTTTCCTCTCGGACTTTTCAAGTGACTACAGAAATGTAGAGGCAATTTTTGAAAAGCACTGGCCTATGCTTTTAAAAGATAGGGTACTAGGCCCAGTTCTTCCAACTAACCCCTCCTTTATATACCGTAAAGCCCCCAATTTTGGGGACAGAGTGGTAAAAAAGGTTTTGGACCCCCCAAACGTTACCTTCTTCCCTGATAGGAAAGGCTTCCACAAATGTGGGCATTGTCGGGCGTGCTCATTCACTAAAAATAATTTGAGGAAAAGGGAAGTGTTTGAGGTCCCAGCTATAGGGAAACAGTTTAAAATTCAAAGTTTAATAACTTGTGACACCACACACGTAGTATATGCCTTAATGTGTCCGTGTAATTTAATTTACATTGGTAGAACAAAAAGGACCGTTAAGAAACGTGTAGCTGAACACATCACAAACATTATAAATGGCTTTAAGGACCACAGCGTATCGGAGCATTTTAGGAGGCATCATAACCAGGACCCCACTGATCTACAGTTTTGGGGTGTAGAGAGGGTGACTCCAACCTGGAGGGGATCTAACTGGGTTCGAGAACTATCCAAATGCGAAACCAGATGGATTTTTCTCACCCAGGCTCTGGTCCCCAAAGGGTTAAACATAGATTTGGACCTGAACTGTTTCATCAGTGATCTTTGATGGACAGTACATAGGGGGAGAATGCACCTTTGTTGTAGTTTACAGTTCTAATTGTATTTTTTAACCCTTAAAGATCTTTTTAGAAAATGGGATTGTAGTTTGAATATCAGGTTTTGAGACCATTTAATAAGTGTTTTAATTTTAAATTTTAAAATTTTAACTTTAAATTTTAGACCTTTTTATATATATTATATATAATATAATTTAATTGCTTTGTGTGGATTCCTATTGGATCCCACTATTATCCATATCGACTTCTGATGTGTTGCATTGGTTGGCATCTTTTGGGAAATCATTCGTGACCACACATGTGGTATTGGACATTGAGTAGTTGCACAATTTTATTTTCAATTTTATTTTCCATTTCATTTTTAATTTTATGGAATTTTACAAAATATTTTTTAATTTATTGTTACTTACACTGTCTGTTATGGGGAGTGTAGTAGATATTGTGAATGTGATTTTTATGTAATTTTCTATGTAATTTTTTATATGCACATCATTATGAGGTGTATAAGGATAATTAGCCTGTATTTCATTGTATATTTATTATTACATGAATATGGGAGGAGCATGCTGACGGTATATGGGTATGTCTTGTATTCACAAGACCACCTAAATGTATATCATTCTAATCAATGGGACACCGTAGATTAATGTAATACAATTATGATAACGGCGGCTGTATACTGTATTTGGTACGACCGCCCACTGCACATTGTATGACTAATGGGAAACCAGATAATCGTGTAGTGTAGCCTTACGGGAATAGGACCTAAGTATGGGCAAGACAAGCAGGATGTAGGACCTTTTCAGCGGTCCGGTGTGGGCGGAAGTGCTCGCTGTCATGGAGCGGCCCAATTTACATATGAGGGCGGGTCATTAGATCCTCGTCAAAACCGTCAGCAGACACTCCTATATAATCGGACGCCGTGCCGTAAGGTTCACGCCCTTTGAAAAAGTCGGAAATGACGAAACGCGTCAGGGCATGAACCTTACGGCGACCGGAAGTGCACGGGGGACACGAGCGGCAGCTTTGGAGATCCGAGACACCAGCGTGGAGAGGGTGAGCAGGATCGACACAGCATACCACGGTACCCGTAGCACTGATATCTACTAGGATATTGAAGGCATATGGTTTTAATGCGTTTGTGAGTACATTTGTATTGGGGTTTTTTTGAATAAATTATCTGATGGGTGAAACAATATCACACTAGTGCGGTTCCTTCTTTCCCCCTATGTTCACCATTTGAGCAATTATCGGGAGGAGAAGGGAGACACGTGACTACCCGAGATTGAAATCCAGTAATAGCAGCAGTAATCGCTCCTGAGTGGGATTTGTGTTACAACAGCTTGTTTGCCTGTCCTATGCAAATAGGTGGGCCACAGCTTCTGGTGAGTTGCCATTCCCCCCATTATCACATCGGTGGAGGTGTAGAGCAGTGGTGACCCCAACACTTGGTGGTGTTTCTCACTTGGTGGATTGGACTATTGCTGGAAGAATTAACCCCTTGTTTTGAAATTTTGCCACTGATGGACGTTTAAGGACTATAATAAGATGTGACAGGTTTTAACTACGTCATTTCTCCTCAATTATACCTGCGCTACTTATACCATTGTATATGTTCCAAGGGACGATATATATTTGAGTATACTTCTACACAGGTATGTGTTTATGTCTATTCCGTATAATACCAGATATTTCTATCATTTCTCTAATAGAAGTGGTATATTAACCCACCTTTCAATCTATACTGATGGCAATTTTTTGGGGAGCTTGAATGCCCAATTTTCTTTGGTGTATTCGAATTATAGATACTCAGCGTAAGATATAAAGGATCTATAGATGTAAAAACAAATAGTATCAATGAAAATTGTCATATATCTATTGTGGTGGAGGATATGGTTATTAGTGTGTTAACAAATAATATAATTTAGAGTTCATACATACAGAGCTGCCCTTCACGTGTCAGCCTCTAGTATCCTCTTTCTTTAGGTACACCCCAAGGGGATAGCTTGATATATCCTTAGTGATATATGGAGGTTGGAAACCTAGGATAATAAGGGCCAATGCATATGAGTGTATTGATGGTCAATTCCATATGTATAGCCATCAGACATAGGGAAAGTTGTTGACCAAAGGTGGGAATGGAAAGAATAGGGGACAGGCATCCAACCTATTTATGGTGCAAAGATAACTTGAGGCAGAATGGAATATATATTTGTTACATACAAATGGGATACAGGCACCCACCTATTTATGGTGCAGGGGTGACTTCAGGCAGGAGGTATATATTTTTCATACTAGTAAAAAGGACATATGTCCCAGACTCAAAGGTCCTGAAAAAGAGAGGCCGGCAACCTAAGATCATAGGGGCCAATATATGCACGTACATTGATGGTCACTTATATATGTATAGCTATAGCAGGGAGGACAAGTTCTTGTAAGGATGGAAATAAAGGGAAAGGGGGACAAACACCCACCTATTTGTGATGCAGAGATGGCTTTAGGCAGGAAAAAGCATATATCTGTTTCATGCAAGTAGAGAGGACAATAAGTCCCGGACTCCACAGGTCCTGAAAAGAGTACCCATCTTATTAGCATAGGTTCTATAATACTATTGCTGTAAGACCAGCAGCAGTAACATGCATCTGTCTGTCGGATATGGCGTCTGTAATACATACCTTTCTGTTGAAACACCAGCAACCTGCCTAGTTTCCATTAGATCCTGCGAGTCATATATAGGGGGTGGAGGAGGGGAGTTAACCGCTCCCATTGTGCTGTTTTGGCGCCAAAATTGTGTCAACACAGGTGACACCACTTGCATTCGCCTTGGTCGGCAGTGGCGCTGCCAAGCCGCGTCATCTCCGGTCGCACCGGAAGTGAGGTTAATCACCTCGGTGCTCGCCCGACCGAAGTGAGAACCGTCTTCCGGCCAGAGATATCCGGCGTCCTAGGAGGAAATAGTCTCTTCTGCTCCAAACCTACGGACTGAGTGCCTGGGGATGAACTCCCTCTAGTGGCGCTCGGAAGTATTACCTGAAAGGGCAGTCTTGCTGAGTGTGAGCGAGCAGAGGGACATACACCTATCCCAATATGCGATTATTCAACAGCGCAAGAACTATATATCTGCCAACATATGGAGTTATATTTACCGGAATATATACAATATAACCTAATATAAGGCAGTGTGAAAAACAAATAAATCAGCAATATCTGTATCGCCCTTATCACCTCCCTAGTCACTAATCCAAAAATATACAGAAATTCATCTCTGCACCTTACAAGAATCACAGTTGATTATCATATAATTTATTCACATGTGTACTTAAATGTATGAGGGAATTATAATCCTATACTAGAAGTATAGGTGGTAGTCTCTCTATGTGGACAATATCCATTACTCTTTGGTCTCTCTGTGGACAATCACCAGGGACAGGAGGAAGGGGAAAAAAGGGGAAAAAAAGGAAAGATGGGACATAGAGGGGGCCGATGGATATTATAAAAAAGGTTTGTAACTGATTACATAGTTCAAGCCAGGATATACGGTGGCCTTTAAATCATATATCTATCTAGCCTCACGGGCGAGGACTTTTTTGTCAATGTCTCCCCCTCTTGCATCTTGGAGGACAATATCCAGAACAGTAAATTTAACGATCGATTGGTCGAATTTATGCTTTAAACCGACATGGCCACCAATAGGGGTATTTATTTGGCCATTATTGATATATGAGATGTGATCCGAAATTCTTTTCTAAAGGGGTCTAATGGTTTTACCCACATAAAAAGCTCCGCATGGGCAAAGCATTATGTATACTACCGCTTTGGTTTGACATGTGACCAATCGATTGATAAATCTCCTATGTCCATTAGGCATTGTAAAGGATTCACCCTCAAGTATGTATGGGCAAAAATCACAGCTCCCACATTTATAGAGGCCTTTAGTGTGAGATATTTCATTAGGTCTAGAATAGTGACTTGTGACTAGGCCATCTCTTAGGGATTTAGCTCTCTTATATGTGATGTTTGGATGGTCATCTAAGTATTTGCTGAGTATTGGGTCATTGGTCAGGATTTCCCAAATTTTTCTGTAAGATGTTTCGGACTTCATTATATTGTTTAGAATACGTGGAAATAAACCTGACTTTATTATCTTCTTTTTTGATTTTTTCCTTAAAGAGCAGGTCATGTCTGTTGTTCCCTTTCGCTTTGTTGTATGCTTTTCTCAGCATTGTAATGCTGTATCCTCTCTGCAGCAGACGTGCTTTCAGCTTGTCTGCCTCTATTTTGAAGTTGGTGTCACTTGAGCAGTTTCGTCTCAATCTTAAGTATTGAGAGTATGGGATACTCCTAATTAGGGCCTTCGGATGGGAACTCTCAGAATCTAATATTATATTCCCTGCTGTCGGTTTTCGAAACAATGTTGATCCAATACTTCCATCTTCCTCAAAATAGAGAGTGGTATCAAGAAAGTCAATCTGCTGATTACTCCATGTCATAGTAAATTTTAGGTTGAGGGTGTTAATTTGTAGTCGTTTAAAGAAAGCTTCAAAGAGGTCAATATACCCGTCCCAAATGATGAGGACATCATCTATGTACCTGAGCCAGGTAATTATATGGCTCAGGTACATAGAGAGGGCCTCATCATTGAAAATATCTCGTTCCCATCCACCCAGGTGCAGGTTGGCGTAGGCCGGGGCACAACAAGTGCCCATGGCCACGCCCTGCACCTGGATGAAATGGGAACCATCAAATGTAAACACATTGTTTCTCAGGATGTGTGCTAGTTTCTCAGGATGTGTGATAGGGCTTCGCTTGGGGGCTACGTTCATCTAAGAACCTTTTAATTGTCTGCAATCCGAGTGTGTGTGGAATCGAGGAATATAGCGCCTCGATATCCAATGCAATCATGATACATCCCATGGGCATTACCCGATCGTACAGTACCCTAAATAGGTCTGGTGTATCTTGGACAAAAGAGTGCAAGCTCGTTACATGAGGTCTCAGGTATTGGTCAATTAACTTACTTAGTGGTTACGTATAGGACCCTATCCCTGATATAATTGGGCGTCCCGGAGGTTTTTTTTAGATCTTTGTGTGTTTTTGGCAGTGTATAAAACGTGGGTGTGCGGGGTAGATCGATTTTTATGGCCTCATATGTTTCTTTATTAATTATGCCATTATTATACGCTTCGTATATTAGCACTTTGTATTTATTTTGAGCTGATAGAATTCTCTCCTCATTGATGGGCTTGTACCACTCTCTATTTTTTAGGATGTCCCAGCACATATTGCGGTATTGTAGATATAGCGATATGTCAGCTTCCTTGCGAATAACTGCAGGTCTTTTACTATGTCGAAATGTGTCATATTACTATCAGGACAGAAGCTGAGGCCTCGGCGTAGGACCTCAATTTCATCCTGTGTGGGGGTATAGGAGGATAAATTTATAATAGAGAAAGTAGATTCAGTTGGCAAATCAATATTATACATTTGTGTGTGGGGTGTTTGTTCAAGTCATTGTTTTTTTGGTGCTTTGGGTGTAGCACCCAAATTTGTGCTGTTTGTGGCTCCTGCATAGGACGTTATCAATGCTTGTTGCGTACCTATAGTTGTGTTGTCATTCGTTGCATGCGCTTTAGTGCGAATTCTCATATTACCTGTTTCCATGTGTATCGGTTGAGAAGATAGAAGTGGAGTGGTGATAGAAGAAGAGTGAGTAGAACCGTCACCAAGATTACTAGGTGGATAGAAGACTGTGGTATCTTCCACTAGTCTTTTCTTTTCTGTACCCCCGTGCTCCTCTGGTGCCCTGGGTCTTTTTCTAAAAGAACGATTCCTCGGTCGTGAGTGCTCCGATGTGCGTGAAGAAAAAGAAAATTGTGACACGTTAGAATCTGATTCGCTATCATTATAGTTTCTCCTTCTATTATTGTTTCTTTGTCCCCGCCAGTTTTTACCTGTAAAGTTATTTCTAGGTTGTGGCCATGAGTATGCTGAACCTGCTCCAAAGGCTAACTTGTCTCTGGAGAACTTCTGTTCTTTTTTCTGGATTAATTCCTTAGTGAATCCATCCAGTTGTTCCTTAATCTCTTTTTCTTTTTCTTTAAAGGTGGTTTTAGCAAAAATATCTTTGTACTCTAGTTGCATGGCTTTTATTTCTTCATTAACAGCTTTTTGTTCTTCTTGATAATAGCCTAATAATAATTCCATCATTCTACGGGAGCATGATTTTAAATTGCTCTCCCATGAATTTTTAAACTCTGGGCTAATCTGCCAAATGTTAGGGAATACCTGGATCCGCAGACCTTTGGGATTCAGATCTTCTGTAATATATTTTTGGAAATATTTTATATGCCAAAAAAGGCTAGCCCTGCGTTCTAGAGCACGTTGCAATTTTTGTATAGCCACCTCTACTTCAACATCGTTATTAGTTGTATCTGAACATTCTCGCTGTATTTTTATCATGTACCCTTCCCAATCATCCCCCAAAAAATCAGCCATATCCCTGCTCAGAGGGTCCTATTCACATAAGAGACACAGGGTTTGAATGTCCAGATGTTTGGTATAATTGTACCTCAACGTCTGAACTGGAGAGACTCCTTATTTATCAATATTGTATATTTACCTCAATTTCTATGTATATTTTGTAGAAACATACTTTACATTTAGGCCTATATAGTAATATAGTCGATCATACTACTCCCACATTGGCACGGACGGAAAAGGAAAGAAGGGTGTGTTATCCACCCGAGTTATATCGCACAAAAGGTTGCCGTGTAATTTTTGCCCTTACCCCTATTGAAATACCAGCAAAAAATAATAGAGAAAAGAGATGGGGCTTTACGGGCCAGTGGGAGTAGAAGGATCAGACACAAAACCAATTTATAAAACCAAATAACATTTTATTAGTTGATAGGGTAAAAAAGGCATGGACTACCATGCCCATATTACACAAACGGACTAACATAAAGAATTAAAATCAATCAAGATGAGTCATTCACAGTATAGAAGTATATCCCGTGAGGGAAACAAAAAGCCTGTGTACAATGGAAGGTAGGTCTCAAGGTGGAATGCGGTCAATGTAGGTCCCCAGCAAGCCGACGCGTTTCGCTCAAGGCTTCCTCAGGGCCTGAGAGACCATAACAGACCGGTATTTCTATAGGTGATATAAAATATGACAGAGTAATAATTAGTCACTTATAAGTCCATTAGTAAATCATCAAAACACATTATACATTATTGCGAGTAGCTCTGGTTTTGTACTGACCCTTATTGGTAATGACTCAAAGAGGTGACAGGGTTGTGGCGACACAGATACTGATTAAGTAGAGTAAGGAATCCCGGTGGACAAGTTCTTAAGGAAGCCAACAGACCTTGAGTGAATTTCATACATGACCCTGTTATGCCAGCAACAGGACCTGTCCAGGTTTTAGGGAAGGTAATAGTCCACTCATGGAGAATATGTCTTTTCAAATTTGAGGGTTGTGTCAGTTAGTATTGCTGCTGTGTTTTCATGAATCAGGTGCCATGACATCCTTTGTTTTGGGTTTATTTAAGTTTAAGGCTGGGTTCACACCCTGTGCAGAACAGCTAACAGCAGGGGTCTGGTGCATCCCTGTTCATCATTTCAGGTTTGATTTTGGTCCGAATTTTGTCTGAATTCGGACCTGAAATAGACCAGAAGATGCACAGGGCTCCTATGCAATTCGCTCTGTAGCCCTCCCGGAGCTGTGTGACTCGGCTCCATTGAGAGCCGGTCACAGGATCCTGACATGCGAATTGGATGCAGGGAAACCAGCATCCAATTTGCAATAGTGTGAACCCAGCCTTAGGGTTCTTTTTTGTTAAGGCTGTGGTTGGAGTTAAGGTAATGGGCGTGAGTTGGGGGTTAAGTTAAACTAACCAACTATTTTGTAAAGTAAATATGAAAATAGTGCTCTGGTAATGTATCGGGTAAATACAATATGACAAAAACCCTTTCCCTTCACCCGTGTTATATGGACAAAGCTATGACTTATGTATAATGGCAATGCATAATGGATGAGTCTTTTCTCTTGTCACAGGGATCAGCATATAATAAACATGAAATCAACGTTTGGTATTTTTATGATGTGTGACTCGTTTTGCTTTACTTTCACATTTATTTCACACTGGAAATTAATCAAGCTGTCATACTCTGAAAACTGTTGTCCAATCAAATGTTATAATTCTCTGCATAATGGCAGAAACTCCAGACAGGCTTTAAGGATATGACTTGTAACATGTCATTCATGAATTGTCATTCATGACAGGAACCAATGATTTAATTGATTTGAAAAATAAATCAAATCTAACATGTTTATATCACTAAATGTCTGAGCCATCTATACTGTATTCATTTAGTTATGCCTGCTAATAGAAGTCTACATTACCACATTTTACATTTTCCATGAGCATGTCCTCCCTAATTAAAAATCTGTATTTTTACACCTTTATCTTTTCATGGGTGTTAAGCTGTGTTTTTCTTAAATCAGCATTTCTGTTTTCCCTATATGAGAGCAGAAACCCTTTTTAATTTAACTTCATTTAAAAAAAAAAAAAACACTGATGTTAAAAGCAGTAATGGCACTTTTCCACATCCTTGTTAAGCCACAGGTAGTAAGCCAAGGCTAAAATATAATACACTTTGTAAGTAATTGTCATTACCTATGTGGGGGCTGTTAAAGAATTATGCCCAGAGGAAATCAAATATTGTTTATCATGTTGTCTACCTACACCGGTCTTGTTGTCTGCTAGTGTAATATTACTAATAATTACTTAAATAATAGTTTAGAGTCTATCTTCGGCATCCCACAGCAGGAGATTATGCTCAGTTGGCTAAATTTCAGACTTTTTCTGATTTTATTAATGTATTGGGCAGGCCGTAGATGGTGCAAATTTCTTTCCTACAACCATGCAGGAAATACATTTTCATGTTTCCATGACAGAAATGGTGCACTATGCCAACCAAGGAGATCTGCATACATGTTCCCCACTAAAATGGGACACAAATCTACCTGCAGAAAAGGGCACAATACTACCCACAGATTCTACCCACACCAAGGGGCCTAATTCCCCCCACAGAAAAGGGTGCAATACTACCCTTAGAGATGGGCCTAATTCCATCCACAGAAAGGGGTGCAATACTACACTCAGAGAGGGGCCTAATTCCACCCACAGAAAGGGGTGCAATACTACACTCAGAGAGGGGCCTAATTCCACCCACAGAAAGGGGTGCAATACTACCTTCAGAGAGGGGCCTAATTCCACCCACAGAAAGGGGTGCAATACTACACTCAGAGAGGGGCCTAATTCCACCCACAGAAAGGGGTGCAATACTACACTCAGAGAGGGGCCTAATTCCACCCACAGAAAGGGGTGCGACACTACCTTCAGAGAGGGGCCTAATTCCACCCACAGAAAAGGGTGCAATACTACCCTCAGAGAGGGGCCTAATTCTACCCACAGAAAAGGGTGCAATACTACCCTCAGAGAGGGGGCTAATTCTACCCACAGAAAAGGGTGCAATACTACCCTCAGAGATGGGCCTAATTCCACCCACAGAAAGGGGTGCAATACTACACTCAGAGAGGGGGCTAATTCCACCCACAGAAAGGGGTGCAATACTACATTCAGAGAGGGGCCTAATTCCACCCACAGAAAAGGGTGCAATACTACCCTCAGAGAGGGGCTTATTCTACCCACAGAAAAGGGTGCAATACTACCCTCAGAGAGGGGCCTAATTCCACCCACAGAAAGGGGTGCAATATTACACTCAGAGAGGGGCCTAATTCCACCCACAGAAAATGGTGCAATACTACCCTCAGAGATGGGCCTAATTCCACCCACAGAAAGGGGTGCAATACTACACTCAGAGAAGGGCCTAATTCCACCCACAGAAAGGGGTGCAATACTACCTTCAGAGAGGGGCCTAATTCCACCCACAGAAAAGGGTGCAATACTACCCTCAGAGAGGGGCCTAATTCCACCCACAGAAAAGGGTGCAATACTACCCTCAGAGAGGGGCCTAATTCCACCCACAGAAAGGGGTGCAATACTACCCTCAGAGAGGGGCCTAATTCCACCCACAGAAAAGGGTGCAATACTACCCTCAGAGAGGGGACTAATTCCACCCACAGAAAAGGGTGCAATACTACCCTCAGAGAGGCGCCTAATTCCACCCACAGAAAAGGGTGCAATACTACCCTCAGAGAGGGGCCTAATTCCACCCACAGAAAAGGGTGCAATACTACACTCAGAGAGGAGCCTAATTCCACCCGCAGAGAGCCCAATTCAATCCACAGCAGACCCAGAAAGAGGGGCCTATTGCAACCCACAGAACACCCACAGAGAGCCTAATTCAACCCTCAAACACTGACGCGACCTTATGGAAGTGACCTTTAACAAACCCTTAATCACTGACATGTGCGATAAATTACAACTTGAGAAAATGCGGTAATTACTGAGTAATCGAAAAAATACTGCATTTGTTTTTTAACACTAAATTCTTGGTGAATTGAACTTTCACAACTGATTTATCGCATGCAGTATTTTACCACATTTTAATTGCCATTATTTAACTCCTAGTGAATCATTGGCTTTTATGGAAGGGAAAGGTGGGGTGCTTTTTTTTTTTACCTACTTTGTTTGTTTTTTTAATCTAACTGATAATATTCCGCATGGGTCAGATATAAGGTGGACCCTTTGCATGGAGTGTCTTTGCCCTGAATTATTTTGCATAAAATAGAAAGTAGCAGAGTATCAGAACTGTTTTTTTTTTTGCAAAGAAATAATACATTTTCCTTTGCTTTTCTCCGCATGAAAAGGGAAAGTATAATTAGAAAAATGTAAGTTAGCAATGCAGCATAATGTGTTAAAAAATATGGTAGGCACAGGACTTCAAACAGCCCTGTGAACCAGCCTAGCAGCATAACATACATTAATTTACCTCAGTAATTGACAGAAACAATGTGCAGGCTGTTCAATTCACTAAACTGCATTGATGTACAGTAAAATAGAGACTCTGACATCATTTTTGCTGTAACCTGTGTTAAAGGAACCAAGTGCAATAATTTTTCTGCTAATTAAAATAGACTATTCAGTTCATTTTCTAAACTAACTAAAGCCTCTACTTAAAGTATATCTAAACACAAGAATAAAAAATGTTACAAATTGCAGTTTACTAAGCCTTATCTGTGTACTATTTGTGAAGGCTGCATTCGTTTTCCATTTTCAGGCTAAGAATATTTGCTGCAAGTGCAGAAAAATACCGGTTGAAACTAATAGAAATCCAGTATCTTTGTAACTTCCTGTGTACTGAAACAAAATCTAAAAAATATTTTTGGATTTCCAAGCTGTCATTTGTTAACCACTTAAGGACCGCCGGCCACAGATTTACTGCGGCAGGCAGCCCCTCCTGCGCGAACCAACGTAACTGTACATTGGTCGCGCGCCTGCAGCTAGGGGGCAAGCTCCCGCCCCCACTGGGCAGCGGGGACTCCGATGCACTGGGCTGGTGGCTCTGATTGCCGCTGGGCACCCGCGATCGCTCCCCGCTGAATGAGAAGGACGTTCAGCTATTGTAAACACAGCTGACCGTTCTTCTCTCTGGAATGATCACAGAGCACCTGTGATCCTTCTATATAGGATCACATGTCTCTATGATCATTTCAAAAGCCCAACCCCAATACAGTTATAAACACTCCCCTAGGCTTACATTTAACCCCTTGATCCCCCACTGTGTTAACCCCTTCCCTGCCAGTGTCATTATTACAGTAACAGTGCATATTTTTAGCAATGATTACTGTAGTAATGTCACTGGTCCCTCCAAAAGTGTCAAAAATGTCAGTTAGGGGTCCGATCTGTCTGCCGCAATGTTGCACTCCCGCAAAAAATTGCAGATCGCTGCCATTACTAGTAAAAAAATCAATAAAAATGACATAAATCTTTCCCATAGTTAGTAGATGCAATAACTTTTGCGCAAACCAAGCAAAATACTCTTATTGCAAAAAAAAAAAATACTCTTATTGCAATTTTTTTACCAAAAATATGTAGCAGAAAACAAATTGGTACAAAATGTTAAAAAAAATTTGATTTTTACATTTTTTTTTGGGAATGTTATATAGCAGAATGTGAAAAACATGTCTTTTTTTTCAGAATTGTCGCTCTTTTTTTGTTTATAGCACAAAAAATAAAAATCACACAGGTGATCACATACCACTAAAAGAAAGCTCTATTTGTGGGAAAAAAAGAACAACAATTTTATTTAGGTACAGCGTCGCACGACCGCCCAATTGTCTTAAATTAACGCAGTGCCGAATCGCAAAAAAAGCCTGGTCATTAAGGGGGCAAATCCTTCTGGTCCAGAAGCGGTTAAAGTATATCTAAACACAAGAACAAAAAATGTTTCATATTGCAGCTTACTAGTCCTTTATCTGTGTATTATTTGTGATGGCTGCATTCGTTTTCCATTTTCAGGCTAAGAATATTTGCTGCAAGTGCAGTAAAAAAAACAGTTGATCCTGAAAGAAACCCAGTATCTTTGTAACTTCCTGTGTACTGAATCTAAAATCTAAAATACAAAATCTAAAACAATATTTTTGGATTTCCAAGCCGTCGTTTGTTAATGACACAACCCCCTCCTCCCTAGGTAATGAAGATAATAGGACAGAGGTGTTTTTGTAATCCAAATCAGGAGAACAGCTTGGTGTGACAATGCTGCTACCCCATACATATGATACAGTAGGTGATCATTGGATAGGAATCCAATCACTTTAGGATATGAATGGAGTTACTAGCATTGCTAGGATTGTGAAAGACCTGGGGCACCCTTGTGCACCCAGAATAGAAGAATGACATGGTCTACATTGCATTCTGTGCAGTGTGAGAGGATAAAGGGGCATTGTTATAAAAAGCCTGAGCCTGCTCACTATATACATAGCACAGTTTTGTGAATGCGGGGATCTGTGTGTGTGTGTGTGGGGGGGGGGGGCTTATAATCTTGGAATCTGGGAGCAGCCTTTGAAATAAGGATGCCCCCAGACATTTGCCCCCCACCCACTTGAAGGAGTAAGAGGTACGTAGTACCCCCGGCTACTCAGTCACATTAAATTAGGCAGAAAACAAACACACAATACATTTGGCAAAGCCCTCCATTAAAAAAAAAAATGTTTCCATGGTGTAAATCAATAGTAAATCACTTTGTGCAACGATATAAATCCACATCAGTCATGATGAATGATGTTCACTGACCCGAGCCATGCTAACTGCTGGAGATGCGCTTTCAAATTACTTTCATTTGTGACTGGAGCAGCAGTCAGCATGTTTTGTTGCGGCTGACATAATTCATCACGATTGGTCTGGATTTTTTTGCTTGTGTGGGGTCCCCCTTAAAAACCATACCTAACTATCATCAAAAAAAGGATCCTTTTTGTGTTTTT
The DNA here is from genome assembly GCF_965119305.1 of Pelophylax lessonae. Classification (NCBI taxonomy): domain Eukaryota; kingdom Metazoa; phylum Chordata; class Amphibia; order Anura; family Ranidae; genus Pelophylax; species Pelophylax lessonae. The sequence goes on along the minus strand of NC_138776.1, from coordinate 122,990,306 downwards.
TTTTTATTTTTTGGAACTCCCCCCCATAAAATACATGCCAACCCCTCATCTATGATAAGGGTCTGGTATGGATGTTGGACCTAAATCATGGTAGTTTGTTTAGAAAAAAAAACAAATCATCTGGGAATTGTCACAGCATTTTAAAGTGTTCCTAAACCCAGGACCCTGCATTCACTATATCTGGTCTCCCACAGTACACAGAACATGGAAATGCAATTATTTTAGTAAATATAAACTGCTAAATATCTTTTTCTCATCAGCAGTATATAGCAGTCATGCGGCTTCTGTCAGTGTCTGGTTAAAGATTGTAGGAGGAGTTTTCATACTGCTCTCACTGTCCTATGAGGCTGCAGGACCCCTGACCCTCTGTCTGGATAGTACTGATTGGCCCGGTGCTGATCACATGCACCCTCCCAAGAAAAAAAAAACTCTCTAGCAATACACACCAAACTGAGCATGTGCAGCTTGATTCCACTAACTCAGTCTTATCTGGGGATGTTTTGCGGACAAGGCAAGAAGGGGAGAATCTATGCATACAGGATCAAACAGCTTTTCTACACAATGCTGAGGATTAACCCCTTAGGTTCCACAGTGAGTATAACAAGCATGCTTTACTGTATATACAGACTTATTTTACTGTTGTGGGTTTTGTAACACCTTAAGTGGTATTTTTTTTTGTAAATGTCACTTTTGTATTCCGCACAATAGGCTTTAAGAAATAACAATATTACAAGCAGGATTCGATTCAAGGCTCCTGACACATGGTATCAGTGCTCATATTATGTAGGAAAAGATGGAAATCATTATGTCACGTTATTGTAACTGTGTTTCACATGTCAGTGACAGAAGAAGCCTGCAAGCACATACATCATATGATAAGGATTGCTGATGTACGAAGTGTGCACTTTGTTCAGTTTAAGAGAACATAGATAGGCAGCTCAAATGCTTAGGAAGCCAAACAGGATGGTTTTGAAGGATGTCCCTAAAAGTAAAATAGCCTGACCAGTATCTCATTTATTGTAAATGGCTTATCTCTCCAACATTTCTTTTACTCCTCATGTTGACTAAATGAGGTTACATTTTTAAACGTGTAAACAGAAATAATATCAGGAGAATATTAACTAATTATTATTAGAGACAAAATCCTGTATAATAACAATCCTATATAAATCCTGTATAATAATAATAATAATAATTAGAGACAATACAGTGGGGAAAATAATGATTTGATCCATTGCAGATTTTGTAAGTTACACTTACAAAGAAATGAAGGGTCTTTAACCAGTTTAAGACTGGAAGATTTTGCTGCTTAACCACTTAAGCCCCAGAGGATTTGGCTGCTCAATGACCAGGCCCTATTTTGCAATTCGGCACTGCGTGACTTTAACGGACAATTGCGCGGTCATGCGATGCTGTACCCAATTGAAAACAACGTCTTTTTTTTCCCCACAAACAGCGCTTTCTTTTGGTGGTATTTGATAACCTGTGCGATTTTTTATTTTTTGCGCTATAAACAAAAAAAGAGCGTCAATTTTGAAAAAATAAAAATAATTTTTAAATTTTTTTATATGAAATTCTCAAAAAAATTTTTTTTTAACATTTTAGGCCAATTTGTTTTCTGCTACATATTTTTGGTAAAAAAAATCGCAATAGGAATATTTTGATTGGTTTGCGCAAAAGTTTACTAACTATGGGAAAGATTTATTTCATTTTTATTGTTTTTTTTAACTAGTAATGGCGGTGATCTGCGATTTTTTTTGCAGGACTGTAACATTGCGGCGGACAGATCGAACCCCTTACTGACATTTTTGACACTTTTGGGGGTACCAGTGACATTACTACAGTAATCAGTGCTATAAATATGCACTGTTACTGTAAAAATGACACTGGCAGGGAAGGGGTTAACTTTATTGGTGATCAAGGGGTTAAGTGTGTCCCTAGGGGCGTGATTCTAACTGTTAGGGGGCATGGGTAGTGGAGTAATCACAGAGACATAGGATCCTACATAGCAGAATCGTATAGCCTCTGTCATTACTTCAGGGAGAATGACAGACGGCTCCTGAGGGAGATCACGAGTGGCCGGCGGACATCGGAGCCGCCGGTCACATTTGCTGGCTAGACAGGGAACGAGCAGGGGCGGGAGCGCGCCTGGGGGTGCGCGCACTTGCCCCCTACAGGCTCGTGGGTGAGCGATGTACCCATACGTCACTTCGCCTGTAGGGGGCTGACTGCCGCAGTAAATAGTCGTGCGGCAGTCGGCAAGTGGTTAATGACCAGGCCCTATTTTGCGATTCGCCACTATGGTAATTTAATGGACAATTGCGCAGTCGTGCGACGCTGTGCCCAAATAAAATTGACATTTTTCCCCCACATACAGCTTTCTTTTGGTGGTATTTGTTCACCTGTGCTATTTTTATTTTTTGCGCTATAAACAAAAAAAGAGAGACAATTTTGAAAAAAAATATATATATTTTTCACATTCTTTTATATGACATTCTCAAAAAAAAAAGTAAAAATCAAAATTTTTTGACATTTTAGGCCAATTTGTTTTCTGCTACATATTTTTGGTAAAAAAAATCGCAATAAGAGACAGCCAAGAAACCGTAAGGATTTAGAGAAGATCTGTAAAGAAGAGTGGACCAAAATCCCTCCTGAGATGTGTGCAAACCTAGCCACTAACTACAAGAAACGTCTTACCTCTGTGCTTGCCAACAAGGGTTTCTCCACCAAGTACTAAGTCATGTTTTGCTTGGGTATCAAATACTTATTTTACTTGCTGAACTGCAACTTAATTTATAGAGATAGTTTGATGTGTTTTTTCTGGATTTTTGGTTGATATTTTGTCTCTTTCATTTAAAATACATCTATGATAAAAATTATAGATCCTTCATTTCTTTGTAAGTGGGCAAACTTACAATATCTGCTGGGGATCAACTCATTATTTTCCCTACTGTATGTTGGAATCTGACTCTGATCCTTGTACTGTCCATTGTTACTGCTCCGAACCCTAGGTACCTCCAGAGATAACAAATGTTATTTGCTGCTGTAAACTCAAATCTCTGAATTAATGTTACAATTAATGTCATAGAGTGCTCCTTTACCAAATTGCCCCAGGTCTTTAACTCTATTACCCGACATTCCCTGGACTCCCATTGATCAATGGACTCCTGGGCACGCTCAAGGGATATAAATTGCAACTCCTCCTGTGATTAGTAAGGCAAACCTGATGGAGCAACCATTATTTATTATACAGGATTTATATAGCGCCAACAGTTTGTGCAGCGCTTTAAAATGTGAGGGAAGACAATACAGTTACAATACAATTCAAAACAGGAGGAACTAGAGGGCCCTGCTCGTTAGATCTTACAATCTAGCTTTGAACAGGTACAAAGCCCACCTACACTATATTACCAAAAATATTGAAACACATGAAAGCACATGAAATTTAATGGCATTTCAGTCTTAGTCCATAGCGTTCAATACTGGGTTGGCCCACCCTTTGCAGCTATAAAAGCTTCAACTCTTCTGGGAAGGCTGTCCATAAGGTTTACAAATGTATCTATGGGAACGTTTGACCATTCTTCCAGAAGCGCATTTGTGAGGTCAGGCAGTGATGTTGTATGAGAAGGCCTGTCTTGCAGTCTCCGCTCTAATTCATCCCAAAGGTGTTATATCGGGTTGAGGTCAGGACTCTGTGTAGGCCAGTCAAGTTCCTGTACTCCAAACTTGCTCAGCTATATCTTTATGGACCTTGCTTTGTTTTTCAGGGGATGAGCTTATCCCCTTAGTTCCAGGAAAGGGAACTCTTAAGGCGTCAGCATAACCAGACATTTTGGATAATTTCATGCTCCCAACTTTGTGGGAACAGTTTGGGGAAATTTGATCACTTGTGCAATTTTTATTTATTGAGCTATAAACAAAAAAAGAGCGACAATTCTGAATAAAAAAAAATAAAAAAAACTTTATTTTTCACTTTTTGCTATATAACATTCAGCAAAAAGAAAAAAGTAAAAATCATTTTTTTTTTCATCATTTTAGGCCAATTTATATTTTGCTACATATTTTTGGTACCAAAAATTCCCAATAAGCGTATTTTGATTGGTTTGCGCAAAAGGTATCGTGTTTACAAACTAGGGGAAAGATTTATGTCATTTTTATTTATTTATTTATTTTTTACTAGTAATGGCAGCGATCTGTGATTTTTAGTGGGACTGCGACATTGCGGCGGACAGATCGGACCCCTAACTGACATTTTTGACACTTTGGGGGGGGACCAGTGACATTACTACAGTATTCAGTGCTAAAAATATGCACTGTCACTGTAATAATGACACAGGCAGGGAAGGGGTTACCTCAGGGGCGATCAAAGGGTTAAGTGTATGCCTAGGGAGTGGTTTCTAACTGTGAGGGGGGTGGGCTTGTGGAATCAACACAGAGACCTGTGATCCTAAATTGGAGGATCACAGGCGCTCTGTGTTCATTCCAGGGAGAACAACGGTCTGCTGTGTTTACAACAGCAGACCATCGTTCTCTCTCCACGGGAGCGATCGCGGGTACCCGGTGGCAATCGTGGCCGCCGGCCCCGTGGATCGGCTTCCCCGCTGCCTAATGGGTCCCAGTCACACTGGCAGAATGTGTCCAAAGGGACTCCCCAGTACAGTTTTTCCAGTGGGGTGTAGTTGCTCTGGTCACTTCTTTTTTTTTTTTTTTTTTTTTTCCAAAATGGTCACTTCTAGCTTATCTGTTACTTTATGTGGATTCACCCCATCTGTTATTTTGTCGTCTATTTAATACTTGTTTTACACCAATCTGTATTGTTAGTTATACTGCATTCTGACAATAAATACAAAATTGCTCATCTCTGTTGGAATGATTATTTGACTGATACCATTACATAATACTTTTGGCTATATTTGTTACTGTGCATGGCTTAGTTTATTCTTCTTTTACTTACAACCTAATAGTACAAACAGACAACAGAAAGCTTTTTCTATTTTGTTAGAATGAGGAGTGAATAACAAGTATTGCAAAAGCTCAAATTCAAAAAGCAAGTTCTATGAATTCGGATAGCAATTTCTTCTTAGAGCTGCTGCTTTCAGTGCCGTGCAACAGGTATTATAAAATTACTAAGAGCTAGCTTGTTCACATGTGTTAATGCAGCAATAGAATTGCAGATGAGTATAGACTAGGCTTTCTGAAGCGACTACATCTTAGCATTGCAAATTTAATTTTTTTTTTTGTCAGTTTTCAGCACAGGTTCATTTAAATGCTACTTAATGGGTCACAAAATCCAAGATAGGAAAAGGAATAATTTATAGGTATAATATATGTATGGACGTATAAATGCTTTACATTGTATTTTCAACTATATACAAGTGTGAGAAAAAGTCCTCTGGATTTATTCATAAATGGCTTCTAAAGTATCATCTGATATTTATCTTTTATGCAAAAATACATTAAAGTGCTAATTTAATATAGTGTAACACACGTAATATTTGCAATATCCTTAGTATTTTCCGTTTTTTACAACTAAAACAATATTTTCTGAGATCACTAATGTTTTCCTTGCAGGGTTAAACTGAATTTATTGCATACACATTTATTTATCAAGGCTTTTGAAAGAAAAGTGAAATAGAAGCATTATCGAGCTATGCTGCAGCATTATATAAGCCAATGGCTATCATTGCTGTGTCTGGGGAGACCTCTTCTGCAACTCCAAAAGATACTGCATCTTAATATCTACTAGCATGCATTCCAGACTGCTTGATATGCCAATTGTTTCCAGCATCCACTGCTGTCAACTGCAGGGACATGCAAAGTTCATAAAAATTAACTGGGTGGGGTAGCTTACCTGAATTGCCTTATAGTGCCAACAGGTTTCCAAATGAATTATAAACCTATGACTGATACCAGTAAAAAAAATCTTGTAATGGTACTAGGTCCTAAAACCAGGAATTTAACTCCAAAAAGTGTAGTGTGCATGTTCCCCAAGTGATACAAGTGATATTGTGGGTGTGGTTTGTCCGTGTGTGGCTTGCTTGGATCTGTTCTTTTTAAATAATAAGATTTATTGAGTATAAAAATACACATACACAGAAAAAAAGTAATGGATTAAAGGGCAATAGTTGAGGTAGATTGGGATAGAAGGGATGAAACTCCCCCATTTTACATAACCACTGAGATCCAATATATACTAATGTACCACAAGTAATATGTCCTAATAGCTATAAAACAGCTTAAATACAATTGTGCAAATGTTGTGTTAGCTCATCTCCATTGTATTTATGGGTGTGTGCAGCCTATAGCATTGGGTCCGCACCCCAAAGCTCAAACACAGAACAACAGAGGCAGCGGCTAGGGATGTACACATGTCGGGGCCACAACGCTATGCTTCACAGCCATGTCAGAAATTACAAAGTCCAAAACACATGTGAACAAGTCCCTTATTTTTCTAAAATTAGAATTTTAAAATAATTAATTTTTTTTTTTTTAGATTTTTATTTATTTATTTTTAGCATTTTTTAATTGCCCTTTTGGGGGGCTTTGGTGAAATATCAGGGTTGTACACAGACCCCTGACATCATACATCTTGAGAAAGAGACTGAGGACAGGATGGGGGCACAGATGCTAGAACTGATCCCCCTGCAGCGCAGTCAGGGGGAGGGAGAGAAGGAGAAGCAAACAGCGGTGCAGGGGGAGGAACAAGGATCAGTATCTGCAATAAGGCAGTACAGCTGGTCTTCCTGCTCAGCAGATGCCGGGGCCCCCCTTTGGAATCAATAGGACACAGGCTCGATACAGGAGGGCAGGCTGTACTGCCTTATCATCGGCCCTGGTGCCCAGGCACACCCGGCACACCCCCTCAGCACGCCTTTGATTGTATTTCTCTAGGTAAGGTGCACATTATCATCATAACCCCAGAAAATTAAGGGGTAAAGAAACTAAACAGAGGAAGACTGGAAGACTGTCAGGAACCATGAATCAGACTGGGACCGAAAAAAGCAGTAAAATTCACACCTTTAACCACTTAAAGTCTAGCCACGTAGACCTACGTCGGCTGACTTTGCATGGTTGTACCGGGGAGATGCCTCAAGTTAGAGGCATCACCCCAGTACCGTTTTTTAGAGCCGACGGTCGGCTTTCCAGCGGTAATGACCGATGTGGCTCAGGAGCCGCTCGATCGTTACCCCGGCGAGTGGGAGGGGTCATCCCCCCTCCCGCCGCCTTCCTCGGCTTTGCCCGGGTCTCCCGTCCCACTGGGAAACCCGAGCACCCAGCCGGCACATCCCCTGGCTAGATGGAGTCCCGATCAAAGCCGGAAGCGGCTTCGATCGGGTCTCCGATGACGTAACCCGGAGGCGGCGTCCATGATGTCACGTCCGGGTTACTCTGCTGCTAAAGGCGGCAGATTCAAAAAGTGAATGTATTCAAAAATGCAATTTTCAGCGTTTTGAATGCATGGAAGTGTAGTGGAGGGGTCGAGGGTCTTTTAGACCCTCGATCCCTCCATAAAGAGTATCTGTCACTGCATATTGCTGTCACAAGGGATGTTTACATTGCTTGCGACAACAATAAAAGTGATCAGATTTTTTTTCTTAAAACCTGTGTTAAAATTAAAAAAAAATTAATAAATAGGAAAAAAAAAATTTAGCCGCCCCCGTCGCAGTTAGCTCGCGCACGAAAGAAAACGTAAATGTAAGTCGCACCGCAAATTAAATCGCTGTTCAAACCACACATGTGAGGTATTGCTGTGATCGCCAGAGCGTGAGCAATAATTTAAAAAAAAGAGCTACACACTTACTCTAAACTGGTAACCGTTAAAATTTTTTAAAGCGTCACCTATGGAGATTTTTATTGACCGTAGTTTGTCGCCATTCCGTGGGTGTGCGCAATTTTAAACCGTAACATGTTGGGTACCTATTTACTCAGTGTGACATCATCTTTGACAATATACAACAAAATGGGCTAACTTTACTGTTTAGTTTTTTTAAATGCAGTGACATTTGATTTTTCGTAATTTTTGCAAAAAAATGGAGTTTGAAAGACCGCTGCGCAAATACCGCGTGACAAAAAATATTGCATTGACTGCCATTTTATTCTCCAGAGTTTTTGCTAAAAAATTATATATAATGTTTGGGGATTTTAAGTAGTTTTCTAGCAAAAAATACTGATTAAACTTGCAAACAAAAAGTGTCAAAAATAGGCTCAGTGGTAAAGTGGTTAATGTAATAATAAAAATAGTACAAATCAGAAATGTAGTCAAAACATAAGCCAGGGTTTCAGAAGCCCAAACAGGAAATCAGACAATTTAAAGATCATGGAGCCAGAAATAAGCATAGTCAGAGGCAGAGGAACAGGATTGGGAAAAAGAAGAGACGTCAGCTGGACAAAGTCTTTCACAGGGACACAGCAGAGAAACTTCAGATATGTTGACAAGGCAAAGGCAGGACAGGAATGAACAAGGCAGCTTAAATAGCCAGAAGGGGCTGGCTGTAGGCGGGATTGATGGACAGATAATAATACCCAGGTGAGCCACTGAAGAAAACAATGAGTGTTGACAATAATCCGACAGCTGAGCAGCCGGGGCACAGACAAGAGAGCTGCTGCTGGCCCAGCAGCAAAGACAAAAAGTGGGAAAAGAGGGGGAAATGTAAAGAAGAAAGTAGAAAAAATAAGAAAAAGGGAAGGGAGGGTACCCAGGTGGGAGCCCAGCTGGGAAGCTCCCAAATAGACTTTGAGAACAGTTTGAGAGTTCAGAGACAGGACTGAAATTTGATGAACTGCAAAAGTCAATCCAGGTGCGCTAAGTTTCATAAACTTCAAGTGTCGTTTTTGTAGACTAGCTGATAACTACCCAATCTTCATAATATTATTAAGTTCATCAACCCATTCTTTTTTATTCTTTATAACTCATCCAGGAATGATGGATAATAAGACTGCTTTTGGGGTCTCGGTCCAGCCAGTTTCTTTAATTTTGTGGTACAGTTGAAAGATAGTTCTTCAATAGGGCCTAATATAGGAACAGGACCACTAGACTAGGGATGATCGAACTTTTGAAAAGTTCGGTTCGACCAGAACACCCGAACTTCACGAAAGTTCGGTTCGGATTTCAGAACCCCATTGAAATCAATGGGACCCGAACTTCGGTAATCAAAAAACACCATTTTGAAGCCCCAAAACCCAATAAATGCCCCCTAAAAAGTGCCTAGGGTTCTGGGTCATGCCCCATTAACTATTAATCACACAAAAAAAAGTTCTTAAAAATTGTCATTTTTGATAAAAAAGCCAATTATTGAAAAATTAAAAAAAAAAAAAAAGAGATTTTTTGATTTTTACTTTGAATTTAGTATCTGGGGGGTCTAAAAGGTGTGCATGTGAAGTTTCAGCTCTGTAGCATGTCCAGAACCATGAAAAAAAAGAGATAATTTTTCAGTAGAACAGGGATGTGGTTCGGGAGCCTCCTTTAACTTTAACACCTATATGATCTTTTTTTCTGGTTCTGGACATGCTACAGAGCTGAAACTTCACAGGTACACCTTTTAGACCCCCCAGACACAAAATCACACAAAAAAAGTTCTTAAAAATTGTCATTTTTGATAAAAAAGCCAATGATTGAAAAATTATAAAAAAAAAAAAGAGATTTTTTTTATTTTTACTTTGGATTTCAGATCTGGGGGGTCTAAAAAGTGTACATGTGAAGTTTCAGCTCTGTAGCATGTCCAGAACCATAAAAAAAAAGATCGTTTGTATTAGAAAACTTTAAGCACAGGAATATGGCTTCTCTGCTGTAACACCTTGCCGGTTTAATAGAAGGCATTTTTTTGGGTTCTTTGCAGTCAGGAAAAACATCTGAACTTGTGTATAGTGGTACTGTGCACAAGTTCTGATGTTTTGCCTGCCTCCAAAACCCCCCAAAAAATGCCAGCAAAAACACACCTGGGCATTTTTTTTTTTGACGCTAGCGTTTTTTTTGGCATTTTTTGGGGTTCTTTTGAGGCAGGCAAAACATCTGGACATGTGTATAGGGGGTATATATAGACATATATGTCTGAATATATACCCCTAGACATATATAGGTGTGATAGTAGCAGAAATAAATGCTTGCGCTAATGAAATCATTTACAGTAATATATTTCTGCTACTATCACACCTATATATGTCTAGGGGTATATATTCAGACATATATGTCTATATATACCCCCTATACACATGTTCAGATGTTTTGCCTGCCTCAAAAGAACCCCAAAAAATGCCAAAAAAACGCTAGCGTCAAAAAAAAAAATGCCCAGGTGTGTTTTTGCTGGCATTTTTTGGGGGGTTTTGGAGGCAGGCAAAACATCAGAACTTGTGCACAGTACCACTATACACAAGTTCAGATGTTTTGCCTGCCTCAAAAGAACCCCAAAAAATGCCAAAAAAAACGCTAGCGTCAAAAAAAAAATGCCCAGGTGTGTTTTTGCTGGCATTTTTTGGGGGGTTTTGGAGGCAGGCAAAACATCAGAACTTGTGCACAGTACCACTATACACAAGTTCAGATGTTTTTCCTGACTGCAAAGAACCCAAAAAAATGCCTGCTATTAAACCGGCAAGGTGTTACAGCAGAGAAGCCATATTCCTGTGCTTAAAGTTTTCTAATACAAACGATCTTTTTTTTTATGGTTCTGGACATGCTACAGAGCTGAAACTTCACATGTACACTTTTTAGACCCCCCAGATCTGAAATCCAAAGTAAAAATAAAAAAATCTCTTTTTTTTTTTTTTTTATAATTTTTCAATCATTGGCTTTTTTATCAAAAATGACAATTTTTAAGAACTTTTTTTTGTGTGATTTTGTGTCTGGGGGGTCTAAAAGGTGTACCTGTGAAGTTTCAGCTCTGTAGCATGTCCAGAACCCCAAAAAAAGATCATATAAGTGTAAAAGAGGGGTCCCACCATCCCTGCTCTACTGAAAAATGATCTTTTTTCTGGTTCTGGACATGCTACAGAGCTGAAACTTCACAGGTACACTTTTTAGACCCCCCAGACACTAAATCCAAAAAAAGTCATGCCTGCCTCCAAAAATGCCCGATAAATGCAAGAAAAAGCGCCGTAGAGAAGCCGTATACCTGTTCTAATAAAAATTATAAGAAAATGCTAATTTTTGGGGGGTTCTGGACATGCTACAGAGCTGAAACTTCACATGTACACTTTTTAGACCCCCCAGATACTAAATCCAAAGTAAAAATCAAAAAATCTCTTTTTATTTTTTTTATTTTTTTTTTATAATTTTTCAATCATTGGCTTTTTTATCAAAAATGACAATTTTTAAGAACTTTTTTTTGTGTGATTTTGTGTCTGGGGGGTCTAAAAGGTGTACCTGTGAAGTTTCAGCTCTGTAGCATGTCCAGAACCATAAAAAAAAAGATCGTTTGTATTAGAAAACTTTAAGCACAGGAATATGGCTTCTCTGCTGTAACACCTTGCTGGTTTAATAGCAGGCATTTTTTTGGGTTCTTTGCAGTCAGGAAAAACATCTGAACTTGTGTATAGTGGTACTGTGCACAAGTTCTGATGTTTTGCCTGCCTCCAAAACCCCCCAAAAAATGCCAGCAAAAACACACCTGGGCATTTTTTTTTTTTGACGCTAGCGTTTTTTTGGCATTTTTTGGGGTTCTTTTGAGGCAGGCAAAACATCTGAACATGTGTATAGGGGGTATATATAGGCATATATGTCTGAATATATACCCCTAGACATATATAGGTGTGATAGTAGCAGAAATATATTACTGTAAATGATTTCATTAGCGCAAGCATTTATTTCTGCTACTATCACACCTATATATGTCTAGGGGTATATATTCAGACATATATGTCTATATATACCCCCTATACACATGTTCAGATGTCATGTCTGACATCAAACATGTCCTCAAAAAAACACTGGCAGTGGCAGCCCCTGCAGCATAAAAAATGCTTGCTGGTGAGAAGCCACATACCTGTCCCGAAGCAACTCAGAGAAATTATCATTTCTCTATAGCGGTCACCCTGCTATGGAAGGGTTTTGTCACCCTGCCATAGCAGTCACTGTCAGTTAACCCTACACTACACTACGGTCCCCTGACACTTAACACTTTCCCTACAGAAACTAATTTTTTGAAGCTAACTTAAGTGTAAAGGAGCACTCTAACTACACTAGATATCCCTTTCCTCACACTAAAAATAGCTAAATGACACTTTTAAAGTAAAATTAACAGAACTGCTTCCACTCTCTTCCATGTCCAGTATAACAATGCTGGGAATATGGCGGGGGCGATCTTATATACTGGGGGGCGTATTCACTAATGATTGGTCTAGGGACCCCCTAGTCACTCCAATCACATTCCTAGCATTCTCCTGCCCCCTCAATTGGCTTTTGCTAATGGTTCTGGTCCAATCACGGGCTTTTAAAGCCCATTTCCTGAAGCATTGCATTTTGGGCGGTTCTGGTTGCCGAATTCCGAACTTTTTGGGCAAAAAGTTCTAAATTCGGCCGAACCTTGAACACCCAATGTTCGGGCCGAACCGATGGTGGACCCGAACCGTTCCATCATCCCTACACTAGACATGTAATATACTGTAGATCCACCATCTTTCCCAAATCCCCAACACCAGTCAGGGATCAATGATAATATTTTTTATAACATGGCAGGGCATCTATAGTCCCCTGATAAAGTGATGTTGGAATGTTGGAAGCCTGTATGCTACCTTGTATCTGCATATACCAAGCGTTTTTCACCAAACTGAATGTAAGAGTTACTATTTTTTAATAAATATTGTGATTTTAAATTACTTTACTATAATATATGATTGTTGCGTGCTGGACAGAACCTTAAAAGGACCATAACAAGGGACTTTCCTTACACATTTAAACACATTAGAAAGACCAGGAACCAGGCCAGAACTGGTGGATCATTGCCTTAACCATCAATAGGATAGGAATGGTGGAACATCACCCTGAGATTCTTTGTAATCAAAAAGCGCATTTGATTACTCACTAAGGTGAGAGTTCTGTGAGCACAGAGGTGTCACAAGGAAGAATAATACACCATAAAGTTTATATATGTTCACTTGAGAAGCATTGTATTTGTGAATAAGTGATCATTCAGACACATCACCGCTTGAATATGAACTGTCACATGTTTTGAGAGATATTCATCTGAACTTTTAGATGGACTGCACTATAGATATGCACGATATGTTATGGTATATACCACAGTGAAATTGTATATGATTTTGTAATACACATTACATTATAGAGTTTGCACAAACTAATGTTTTACTATTACTCTGTCTATACTTGTGGGAACACAGTGGCAGGTTGCAGAAACTCGCCTAAACATTTTATGTTTATTGTGGCTTTATTTGAAATCTAATTTTTTATCTCTACTTGTACACATTTTGGATCATTATATTATCACAGAGGTAGTGCAGAGGTACACATTCACTTTCATCACAGGGCATCTATGCTATCTTGTTAACAGCTTACAGTTCCTTTTTTGTGCTTGACTGACTATACTCAACTTAAAGATCAGGAAACTTTTTTTCCCAGTTCTTATCCCTGATAGGGTGGCTTAATGCTCTCTTCCAGTCCCTGATGTGAGAGGGTCAATTTGGAAATGCATGGGTTAAAAAGATGCTGTAAAGCTGGGATGCAGCTTGTTGTAGAGCTTGATGTTGTATGACCAAGAGTGGTAAGGTGTGTTTGGAAATTCTTGAGTTGTATGTAATTAAGCCATATGCCTGGTTGAGGGGGGTCTGTAGAGATTAAAGCTATCAGAGGTTTGAGGCCAGAAGAACACATGTCCTGATAAATAATATAGCTTCCTTTGCTAAAAGCTATTGCAGTTCAGTCATTGTAAAAATTCTGATTTGCCTGGTATTGGAGTTAAAGGGCCTCTGTAAATGTAAACTTTATATTTACAGATTGCAGAATCCCAGATTATTATAAGTGATATAATTGAAGTGGGAAGGTCTGTAAAGGTGGATGATGTGTTTTGCAAACCCAAGAAAGAGATGTTATGCATAAAAGAGATGTATTGCTTTCTATGGTCAATCAATGTTTTGTATGGGCATGAACAAAACCAGTCAGGAATACAACATAGAACTGCAATGATTCGATAGAGTTCAAGGTGTGGCAGACACACTCCACCCTCCATGTTTCATTTGACCAAAATATCACAGGGCGGGTGAGCAGAAGATTGTGGCTAGAGGTAATTGAGTAGGGCTGTTCTAAGGGTATGAGAAAAAGGATGCAAAACTCTTATAGACAGGGTTTTGAGGAAATAACAGAAACCTGGCAGGATATTCACTTTATTGAGCAGCATCCTCCTGAGCACAGAAGGTTTCTTTGTAGACAAGTTTGTTGGGTAGATGTTAACAAAGGTGAATATTTAGGTTTATGTATTTTATCCACTTGAGAGGGATGTGTAGGATGAGTACCCCCAGGTATTTAGTGTAAGAGTCCAGCACCAAAGCAGCTAAAGATTAAAGGAACCACTTTATCTCTTCTTCGAGACATAAAAAGAAATCAATTCCTTGCACAATATTGACACATTTCAGCCCCTTGTAAAGGCCTTAGTCATAATTTATGACTAAGGCCTCTACAAGAGGCTGGAACACGTAATTCTTTTACAAGGAATTGATTCCTTTTTATGTGTTGTTAGAGAAAAAAAAGTGATTCCTTTAGTCTTAAGATGCTTTGTGCCAAACTCTTATTCCTTTGCTGAACAAATGGCAAGTATCACGTGAGTTCGAACACAGGTGTCTGGATCTCATTCTATTCATATAGGATTTTGGGGTAGTAGCACCATTACCTCTTGTTTGGATACCCCCAGGTATTTTATTGAGTGGGAGGCCCATAAAAGGGAAATGCAGTCTTTATAAAGCCCTGCTCTTGTTATAGCAGCAAAACATCGAACACTGTGATTTTGTGTCAGTAATTTTGAAATTGCTCAGGTGTCCAAACTGTTCTAGTTCTTTCAGTATAGAAGGGAATGCTATTTTGGGGTTTTACACAAAAAGAGTAGGTCATCAGTAAAGAGACTTCATTTATGCTAAGCATCTTTAATTGTAATGCCTTGTATAGAAGCATTAGCACACAGGGCATAAGTTGGGTGTTCTATCATTGAAAATTATAAGAATGGTAACAGGGGACAGCCCTGATTTGTTCCTTTTGAAATGGACACCGGCTCATAAAAAAAGCAGGGCATGAGCCCATATAGCAAGCAATTGAGCTGCAAGTTTGAAAATGACTTTCTAAGCTTTTGCTAGATTTTCCAGGCTTCAAAGGTTTGTTGCACAATTGCAGCAAGTCCCCATTGCATGACTCCAGTTCAACTTTCTTTGCAAACATTCTGCACTCTGCTGCAAGTTCTGGTTCAGTTATGTTGTGCAATAGTCATCCCACCACAGGGGTCACTGTGACTTGCAGAGGTCTTGCTGTAGACCACTGCAACTTTGCTCTTGATAGAGAGTTGCCATGCAAATTTGCTACAATTTTTAAAAGTGTCAACTAGAACTTGTGCTTCAAGTGCCCTGCATATGTACAACTTGCCATAAAAATGTGCAACAAGTTAACAAAACTTACAATTTAAAACTACTACAAATTTGTGGCAAGTTATCTTTGCTATCTGGGTGACTCAGAGACAGCAGCAGGAGCCATTGGTATCCCACTGTTGTCAGCTAATGAGGAGAGAGCGGGGGGCGAGCTGTGCTCTCTGTGTCTTATGAACACACAGACCGGGGATCAGGAGCATACACACACGAGTGTCCCCTTAACAGGGAGCTTTCAGTAGGGGCACTCAGCAAGGGGGGGGTGCCAGGAGCACCAGCAGGGGACCTGAGAAGAGGGGGCTTGTGGCTGCTTTGTACAAAACCATTGCACAGAGCACGTAGGTATAACATGTTTCTTATTTTAAAAAATCTACCTTTAGTATCACTTTAAGCTGACCATCTACTCTACAATAGGATTGTATAGTCTTCATTAGACTCACAGATACATGCAAGTGCAAGGACCTATCAGGCTTGATATAAGCTGAAAGGTTTGTTGAAGTAAGCCCTCATACAATATACTGTAGCTTCTAGCCTCACAGGAGGTATTTCCCACTCCCAACTGATTATGATATTACACAATATAGTAGCTTACACCGACCCTAATATGGGGGTAGCCTCAGAAACTACACAGTGTGGCAGATAGAGAACATGCAATAACCAACAGGAGCTATAACATAACAATAACACATCATCAATAAATTAAGGACACAAAAACAATTGTGGTCTTTTAATAAGGGGTAAACAAAAAAACAACTTAATAAATAACCTAAATGTTATATAAATACCTAATAGCCTAGCCATAAAGCTTTTGCTAAATAAATGTTTAGAATATAAGCAGTTACATCAGCATGAGCAAGTAATTTACCTCTAGCATTAGTCTGGATGACAGCCTTTTAAAAAATAACATCACCATGAAGACCCATGGTTGGGGAGGGTGGGTTGAGTGGCTGCTCTACTGTATGCTTTTCTCTCCCCAACAACAGGATGCCAGTTTAAATAAGGGGGGTGTGACCTACATATACAATATGAGACCCCATTTTCCATTTCATGTTGTGGCCTCAATAGTTGCTGCATCCCCTTATCCAAAGTAATGGAAAATGCAGGCCACACCTATTCCCTCTCCCGAATACTAGCTTAACTCCTAAATAAATAAAACACAGACACAAATGATGGCAACATTTTTGGCCGCGGCACATTATGGGGCAAATAAATATCAATAAACTCTAACATCATACTGATGATAATTTATTTAAAAATCAACGTAAAACTTTTAATAACTGCAAGTCCAAATTTGCTCAGTCATAAAGGACTCGAGCACCAATTTCATGAATCATGACTACCAGTCCCCCCTTTCATTAAAAAGAGTGACAAACCACATATCGTACCTTGCGATAAGGGAACAGGGAGGGGGGGGGGAGCTCGTCACGCTGTCACAGACCCACTGGCAGCTAGCTCACAGCGGGCTCCCTTATATAATGAACCCCACCTTTCCAGAGCCTTCCTTAGTGTCACGTGACCTTCTCGAATATTCACGTGATACTTTTCCTTCCCACCTAAACATTGTTTTCCCGCCTAGGCGCTTTTTAAAATATTTAAAGGTATGGTACCTTTATTTTCTGAGGATATATATATATATATGTATATATATATATATATATATATATATATATATATATATGTATATACAGTATCTCACAAAAGCGAGTACACCCGTCACATTTTTGTAAATATTTTATTATATCTTTTCATGTGACAACACTGAGGAAATGACACTTTGCTACAATGTAAAGTAGTGAGTGTACAGCTTGTATAACAGTGTAAGTTTGCTGTCCCCTCAAAATCACTCAACACACAGCCATTAATGTTTAAACCCCTGGCAACAAAAGTGAGTACATCCCAATGTGAAAGTGTCCAAATTGGGCCCAAAGTGTCAATATTTTGTGTGGCCACCATTATTTTCCAGCACTGCCTTAACCCTCTTGGACATGGAGTTAACCAGAGCTTCACAGGTTGCAACTGGAGTACTCGACCACTCCTCCATGATGACATCACGGAGTTGGTGGATGTTAGAGACCTTGTGCTCCTCCATCTTCTGTTTGAGGATGTCCCACAGATGCTCAGTAGGGTTCAGGTCTGGAGAGATGCTTGGCCAGTCCATCACCTTTACCCTCAGCTTCTTTGGCAAGGCAGTGGTCGTCTTGGAGGTGTGTTTGGGGGTTGTTATCATGTTGGAATACTGACCTGCGGCCCAGTCTCCGAAGGGAGGGGATCATGCTCTGCTTCAGTATGTCACAGTACATGTTGGCATTCATGGTTCCCTCAATGAACTGTAGCTCCCCAGTGCCAGCAGCACTCATGCAGCCCCAGATCATGACACTCCCACCACCATGCTTGACTGTAGACAAGACATACTTGTCTTTGTACTCCTCACCTGATTGCCACCCCAAACGCTTGACACCATCTGAACCAAATAAGTTTATCTTGGTCTCATAAGACCACAGGACATGGTTCCAGTAATCCATTTCCATGGTCTGCTTGTCTTCAGCAAACTGTTTGCGGGCTTTCTTGTGCATCATCTTTAGAAGAGGCTTCCTTCTGGAATGACAGCCATGCAGACCAATTTGATGCAGTGTGCAGCGTATTGTCTGAGCACTGACAGGCTGACCCCCCACCCCTTCAACCTATGCAGCAATGCTGGCAGCACTCATACGTCTATTTCCCAAAGACAACCTCTGGATATGACCCTGAGCACGTACACTTAACTTCTTTGGTCGACCATGGCAAGGCCTGTTCTGAGTGGAACCTGTCCTGATAAACCGCTGTATGGTCTTGGCCACCGTGCTGCAGCTCAGTTTCAGAGTCTTGGCAATCTTCTTATAGCCTAGGCTATCTTTATGTAGAGCAAAAATTCTTTTTTTCAGATCCTCAGAGAGTTCTTTGCCATGAGGTGCCATGTTGAACTTCAAGTGACCAGTATGAGAGAGTGCGAGCGATAACACAAAATTTAACACACCTGCTCCCCATTCACACCTGAGACCTTGTAATACTAACGAGTCACATGACACCGGAGAGAGATAATGGCTAATATGGCCCAATTTGGACATTTTCACTTAGGGGTGTACTCACTTTTGTTGCCAGTGGTTTAGACATTAATGGCTGTGCGTTGAGTTATTTTGAGAGGACAGAAAATTTACACTGTTATACAAGCTGTACACTCACTACTTTACATTGTAGCAAAGTTTCATTTCTTTAGTGTTGTCACATGAAAAGATATAATAAAAGATTTACAAAAATGTGAGGTGTGTACTCACTTTTGTGAGATACTGTATATATATATATATATATATATATATATATATTTTTTTTTTTTGTACTAAAAAAGAATAGGCGACCAAAATGTTTGTGCCCTCCCTTTCATTCTCTATAAAGGGGCAGCTGCAGAATGCCTACTGCATGACAGCTGAATTGTCTCATACTTGAAGGATAAGGTTGTCTAAGTCTAGGCCGGCTTTAATATAAAGGGTTTGTTCAAATTGGACATAGTACACAATGCATGTGCGCTGGTATGTGATGCAAATGCACGCTGCTCATTTTTTTCTTCTTTTTTTTTTAAATTCCTTTGTTAATTATTTGTGCTGCAGCATGTTGTAAAGTGCTGCAGCGCAATGTAATGTGCTGTGCTGTGCTGTGATAAATATTCTGCATTATTCATTGCAACGCACATCAATATAGGACATTGCTGTGAACAGGCCCTAATACAAAGAAATGCCTTGTACTTTGTCTTTGCATTGGGACTATGTTGGGTCCAATGAGGCTGGTTTGAGCAAGCCCTTAATGTTAGATTATAAGGCTATGACTTTACTTTAACCCCCTGTCGACCACTTACAGTAAATATACTGCGAATGGCAGCAGGTGCAGGCACAATCACGTACCTGTATATCGGGCCTTTCTCCCGAGTTCAAGAGTGCTTGAATGTGCCCCCGCTCGACCTGCACTGTGATTTGACACTTCATGAGCAGATTGCAGCCAATGATTCCCAATGTTCCTATTGGGAGTATCTCATCAAATATGACATTTTTGTCGCAGGGGCATGCCAGAAATCAGACTTGTATCTTAGGCAGACTTCTGGGAAAACTGGTGAGCCAATCACACAAGCAGGAAATTATGTTTCTGGGGTGTGGTCAGTACACATTCTGTGTGTAGAACAGCTCCAGATAGCCATATTGCATTGCATTTTCAGAAAAATACAACAGCTGCACATTGAAAAGGAAAGGTAGCTGTGAGCTAGATAGGGGGAGACCAGTGGATGTGGTGTACCTGGATTTCGCTAAGGCGTTTGATACAGTTCCCCACAAGCGCAAATCTGCTCTTGGATACGGAACTGGCTTAAAGGGCGTGTCCAAAGGGTGGTAATAAATAGCACATACTCAGACTGGTCTGAGATGGTCAGTTGGGTCCCCCAAGGCTCAGTCCTGGGACCAACCTTGTTCAATTTATTCATAAACAGCATTGAGGGGATCAGTAGCTCTATATCAGTTTTTGCAGATGACAAAAAATTGGGCAGGTCAATAACTGCACAGCATGAAGCAGATATCCTACAGAATGACCTGGACAAAATAACAGAGTGGGCAACGACATGGCAAATGAGGTTTAATGTGGAGAAGTATAAGGTTTTGCACTTGGGGACTAAAAACATAAAAGCGCAATACACTTTAGGGGGGGAACCTTTGGGGGAATCAAAAATGGAGAAAGATCTGGGAGTCCTGGTAGAGGATAGACTAAGCAATAGCATGCAATGTCAAGTGGCAACTGCCAAAGCTGGCAGAATATTAGCATGCATAAAGAAAGGGATGTATTCCAGAGATAAAACTATAATCCTTCCACTTTATAAAACTCTGGTCCCACCACATCTATAGTATTCTGTCCAGTTCTGGTCGCCGGTCCTCAGGAGGGATGTGTTGGAGATGGAGAAAGTCCAGAGAAGGGCAACTAAACTAATCAGGGGATTGGAGGACCTTAATTATGAAGAGCGTCTGCAATCGCTTGATTTATTCTCCCTGGAGAAGAGATGCCTGAGAGGGGACATGATAGCAATTTATAAATATCTCAATGGTGATCACAGCATAGAAAAAAAGCTATTCAGTCGGAAGGATTGCATGAGGACTAGAGGGCATACAATGCGATTAGAGGAGAAGCGTTTTAACCTCAGGCAACGTGGGGGGTTCTTAACTGTTAGGGCTACAAGATTGTGGAATTCTCTACCACAAGAGGTGGTTTCTGTGGGAAGTATGGTGGCTTTCAAAAGTCTCTTAGACGTACATCTCAAGAATCAGAACATTCAGAGGTATGAGAAATGATTACGGCCACATACACCTACACGGGTTGAACTAGATGGACTATTGTCTTTATTCAACCTCACCTACTATGTTACTATGTAATTTTTAATAACATTCATCCACAATATGATTTGTGTCGCAAATTGTATACGCTATATTGTTTTTTCTTTATTTGCTATTTTTTCCCCCCACAAAAGTGGAGTTACCCTTTAACCACTTGCCGACCAACAGCCGCAGGCCTGCAGGTTTCCTCGGATCACCGTACCTGTACGGCGGGCACCCGCGATCGCTCCCCGTGAACAGAGAACGGCGGTCTGCTGTTGTTCTATTTAGGAACACAGGTCTCTGTGTTGATATTGCAGGTCCAACCACCCTACAGTTAGAAAACACCACCTAGGCCCACACTTAATCCTTTGAGCGCCCCTGGGTTAACCCCATTCCCTGCCAGTGTCATTATTACAGTAACAGTGCACATTTTTAGCACTCATTACTATAGTAATATCACTGGTCCCCCCAAAAGTGTCAAAAATGTCAGTTTGGGGTCCGATCTGTCTGCCGCAATGTTGCAGTCCCGCTAAAAATCACAAATCGCCGCCATTACTAGTAAAAATAAATAAATAAATAAAAAATGACATACATCTTTCCCCTAGTTTGTAGACACCATTTAAAATGCAAACCATTTAAAATATGCTTATTGCGATTTTTTTTTACCAAAAAAATATGTAGCAGAATACAAATTGGCCTACATTTTTTTTTTAGGAATGTTATATAGCAGAAAGTGAAAAATATTGTTTTTTTTTTTCCAGAATTGTCGCTTTTTTTTGTTTATAGTGCAAAAAATAAAAATCGCACAGGTGATCAAATACCACCAAAAGAAATCTCTATTTGTGGGAAAAAGAACATCAATTTTATTTGGGTACAGCGGTGCACAACCGCGTAATTGTCCGTTTAAAGTAACGCAGTGCTGAATCGCTAAAAAATGGCCTGGTTATTAAGGGGGAAAATCTTCCGATCCAGAAGGGGTTAAGTAAAAGCAGCACATATTGTACACATTACAAATTGTTAGGCACACAATTAACCCCTTGATTGCCCCTTGATGTTAACCCCTTCCTAGCCAGTGCCATTAGAACAGTGTTGATGTACAGTACTATCACTGATCACTGTATTAGTATCACTTGTGACATTAATGTCAGTTAATGACCCTCCCAGATACTGTCTCTTAGGGCGAGATTGCCCACCACCCTATCACAGATCCCACTATAAGTTGCTTATCACATACTTCCCAACTTTTTGAGATGGGAATGAGGAACACCTATTAGCAAAAGTATGTAGGCATAGGACACACCCCCTGCCACACCTCCTCAAAAGGGGAATTATGTAAACAAATTATTAAAAAGGGTTAAACCCACAAGTGCTTTTTTTTTTTTTTTTTTACCACTACTATTTCCCTATACTGGCTTTTGAAATTTACAAATTCAGCAAGTTAGAAATTGGATGAAAGGTTTAGCACTGGAAATCACTTTTTGAAAGATAAATAGTACATTTTATACACAACTATATTGATCAGACCAAAATGAGGAGGAAAGAGGGAAAGAGGGACATCCCCTTGAAATCAGGGACAGTTGGGAGCTATGGATCACTACCATTACAGTATAACGTCTATAGCTGCGTAAATTCCAGCATATACAGTATACCAGAGATGGTGGACGCTATAACTTTCACACAAACCAATCATTATACACGTATTGGGACTTTTTACCAAAGACATGTGGCAGAATACATTTTGGCCTAGATTTATGAAGATATTAGATTTTTTTTTAATTATTGATATGTTTTATAAAAGAAAGTAGAAAAAATATCTTTTCTTTTTTTCAAAATTTTTGGTATTTTTTCATTTATATAATAAAAATAAATAAATAAAAAGCCCAGTGGGGATCAAATCCCACCAAAAGAAAGCAATTTGTTAGAATTACAACTTTGTATCATGCCATTTCACCTAGATGCTTTTCCAGTGCTCTGCCTGTACTTTTTACCATACTTTGTGCCTGGAAAATTGATAATGTCCATGGCATCCAAAAAGCGTTCTTTTAGCTCAAAATTGCTTTTGGACGAACTGGAAAACAGCAACGGTGTATTGGAATTATTTGATGAACTGAGCAATAGCGATTCGATATGGATAGCTGTGATACGGATCAGGCAGCGCCCCCAAGATTCCCATTTACTGGTGCACCTGGTATGAAAGTTGACGTTGACCATGACAACCCCTTGGCATACCTACAATTATTTCTGACCGATGAGGTTATTGAAAAAATAGTTACCAAGTCAAACCGGTACAAAGAGCAACAATGCGATACGCAGCAGAAGTTTGCAAGATGCAGAAAGTGGGAACCACTGACCAAAGATGACCTTTGGAAATTTCTGGGCCTAATAATTCTTCAGGGAGTGGTGGGGAAACCCCTGCAGAAGTGGTATTGGACAACCAATACATTACTTGCCACTCCATTCTTTGGCACGGTCATGTCAGAATACAGATTCTCCCTCATAAAGAAATATCTCCACTTCGAAAACAATGAAGAATTTGATTAAATTTATTATTACTATATTATAATTTATGATTTCGTGTTTCAAACTTTATCCTACCTGAAATGTCTACTAGACTTGGTACAGATTTAAGTGAGTTATTCCTATGAATTACAGGCCTAAAATATAAAACAACAGATTTCCATGCAAAACAATGTACCGCTTTTAGCATAAAAATTCTTACATAATCAGACGGCCAGGGAGGTTAAAGCTGCTTTTCTGTAATTCATGCATTACATAGGGAAAAGCAGCAATAAAGTGGCCTCCAATCATATGTATTGTATGTTATATGTGATTGTATAATCTTCAATGTTTCAATTGAATTTGACTGAAATGCAAATCCGCGTGGGTTCACATAAAATATATTTTGGGGTGCTGATGTATGGAGCATTGATTGTATACACTAAGAAATCATAATTAAATGAAAGCAAGCTGTGAAGCTGTCCTTGCCCTTTACTATCTCTTCTTTCAATGAGATTTTATAAACTTTGAATGTAAGATATTTTTAGATTGTATAACAATAATGTGTATCATTCAACTCCGGATAAAAACATGTTATTGCTTTGCAAAACATAATGAAGCTAACATTTCAAAGAACTCCCTGGAAAGCTGCAATGCTATATACAGGTTGCAGAAGGGCCTAGTGACAGGTTTCTTACAATAGTAAGTATGTCAAAAACATTTGAAAGGGAACAAACATTAGTGGTCACACACATGGGATTATTTATTAAAGTTATATTGAAAGTTGTTACACTTTGTGTAAGTTTATTAAATAAGCCCTTGTGTACAAAGACTAGGAATAACAACTAATCACGGTTTTACTGTAATCCCCGTAAGCATATTGATCTTAGCTCTTCCTAATGTATTTCTTTAGTCACTTTTCCCCAGTTTAAAAGCAAAGTGCAATTAATTAATTTCATATATGTCTGGTCTTTGTGTATTAAATTTGCATGATCCCAGCTTCAATTGCTATCACATCCATGTAGTCGCTTTGGGGTTTATTTACTAAAGCTATAGAGGGCAACATTAATCACAATTCTGCAAAGAAACCAATCAGCGTCCAGGTTTTATTGCTAAAGCTTAATTAAACAAGCTGAGGTTGGAAACTGATTGGTTTCTCTGTAAAATTGTGACTAATTTTGCCCTCTCTAGCTTTAGTAAAAAAAATCCCTTTGTGACTAAATGAATAAAATATGTTTTAAAAAGTGTTAACTATTAACAAATTGTTTTATAGAATAGCTGTACAACAAAGACATTGGCTTAGATTGGTTTATAGAATTTATTGGCTAGTCCCAGGCCAACATGTTTCCAGCTTGACAACCTAGGGCAGTGATGGCGAACCTTGGCACCCCAGATGTTTTGGAACTACATTTCCCATGATGCTTAACTACACTGCAGAGTGCATTAGCATCATGGGAAATGTAGTTCCAAAACATCTGGGGTGCCAAGGTTCGCCATCACTGACCTAGGGACTTCTATGGTGCGCAAGCTACACAAACCTCCACCCTTCATTCCCTCCACAACTGATTGCTTGCATCCCGGTCAGCAAAATTCTGCAGGCTTTTCCAGATTTTGAGGTACTGTTCATGGATGAGAAGGCCATAATCTGGGAAAAAGGCAAGAGGGTAATCTGATTTGTAGCAAAGTGATAATGAAAAACCTTCAGTCCAGGTGATCAAATGCATTTTTCTACATCAAGTGGCGTTAGGCATAAAGCAATTTTGTTCTTAATAGTATGGTTATTAAGGCAAAGTATTTTGATGGTGCAGATCTTGTGGAGGGGACAAATCAATCAATGTTTTTTGATCAATGATGGAATATAGAAAGTTGTAAGTGGAGAGACAATGTTTTTGCATATATCTTTAAATCTACTTTAATCAAAGATAAGGCTATGTAACTTGATCTTTCAGGATCAAGGTGATATGGGATTCCTGGGATTGTTGGGTGAAGAAGCATACGGTAATTCTGAGATAGCATTAAAGGTGGTGTTTATTATGGGACTTAATCTTTCCAAACTGTTTATAAAATGCTCCAGAATAGCAATCTGCTAAAGATTCTCACTTATCTACAGTGGATGATATGTACAAAGACGTATTGCCACATTTGGGAGGGTAACTTAAAAAACAGTGAATACGATCCTGGGACACAAAAGTCAAAGTACAAAAATTTAAAATTTGAAATTAAGGCTCTCAACAATGAAAGCATTGTGAAATTGCCAGGGAGTTTGTGAGTATACTGTGAATCAAAAGATCCACATGCTCTCCATATGGTCACAAACCAAGAGTCAAATGTAGACTTTCAAACCCACAATGGAAGTTCCAAGCATGGCTAGATGAGTAAGAGGGCATATAGTTTCTTGTATAGTCCACCTACCTGATCCAGACAATATGTATATCTGTAAAAGTGAACCAACGCTCTACCCATGATAAGTGAATAAATGTATAAACTCCACAAGTGCTCTATCACAGTAAAAACATACACCAATTAGGCATAACATCATGACCACCCACCATAACCCGTCAAGGCATGGATATCATTGACCTCCGAAGATAGAATGTAGCATCTGGCACCAAGCCATCAGTAGCTAAACCTCCATGGATTGGATTTGTTTTTCCAGCACATTCTACAGGTGCTCAATTGGTTTGAGATCTGGAGAATTTGGAGGCCAAGTCCACCATGTCAGCAGCATTACAATGAAAAACAGCTCCCTTCTCCCACCTCTAAATTTCCCGGGGTACATAGCATTTTGCTACACATTAAGTAAGAATTTATATTTACTTTAAGAGATGCCTACAAGCCTTACAGTAATCCATTCTTGTGTGCTTTATAAGTAGCACTTCCTGTGCTTTCACTATCACAACTATGGACATTGTGAATATGGCAGCTGGAACCCTTAACCTTTAGAGTGAAGGACTGGCTTATCCAAAAGCCCCATTACTGACCCTTCTAAGTCGTGTGATATAGGGTCAAAAGCTAGGTAGTGCATTATGTTTAGTTGATTTTAACTGTTGCAAAACCCTGCATTGGTTTGTGGGGTCTTTAAACTAGCTGGGTTCACCTCAAACCCAGATAAGATCTGAACCTGAGTGTCATCCTGTCAGGAAGGGGTTCACCATCTGGTGGAACTGTGGCTCGTAGACCTATAGGCTGCAGTTCTGGTGTCCACCAGCAGGTGTCTCTCAGCAGTCAGAAGCTCAAGCCCTGCCAGTGATTCTCCTCTTTGCCATCGTGTTTTGTCCATGCCCCTGACCTGTGTTCCTGCATCCTGATCTTGCATCCTGATCCTTACCCTGGTCCTGACCCTGACCCTGCAGCCTGATCCCTTACCTGCCTGCTTGTTCCTTCTCCTGTTTACCCTCTCACTGTTCTGGCTTGCTCCCTGCTCCCTCCCTGTATATATTTGGTTTGGGCAGTTGTTCATTGTTTGCTCACTCACTTATTAGAATATCTGGTTTGATTTATACAGTTCTAGTATATTGGAGGTACATTCATTTTTTTGTTATACACTTATTCTTAATAAATAACTTTATTTAACCTTATACTTGTGCCTGGTACTCTCTGTGCAAGCCCACACATTTCTGGTCACACCTGTTTCACAGGATACCAGCGTTCGGTATCCCTAACACATCCTTAGCTTCTGCCACCCTATTTCTGTTTTTTTTTTTTTTTTTGGTCGGGGGGGGGGGGGGGGGGGTATTTTGCTGGTACAAGTAAAGCTGACCTTTGCTTGCAGCACGTCACCACATACTTGTGCAGTAAAATAGTGTGCACCAAGGCACCACATGTTTATTCTCCTGATTGCTATAGCTACCTGACAAGTAAAGCTGATAGGTGGAGATCAAGTTCTGCAGGACAAAGGGGTGCTTGCACAGAACCATCTAGAGGCAGAGCATGTCTTTTCTATCTCAGAGAGGCCATACTTTACAACCAAAGAAAGCACAGGAGGGAATTGTCAGAGAAACGGCCATGCTGCAACTGGCAACTCCGCCAGTACTTCCAATGGCCGCAATGGACTCAGGCCATAGACTCATTGTCAGTGAAATGGCTGTGCTGCAACTGGCAACTTTGCCAGTATTTCCCATGGCTGCAATGGACTCAGGCCATAGACTAATTCACTGGCCTATAAAAGGACTCTGCTCAGCCCATCAGATTGCTGGATTGTCTTCAGCTCTTCCTGTTTCCTGAGCATTGCTACTTCCTGGATTCCCGTTTGACCCGGGTTGTTCCTGACCTGTCTTCTCTCTCTCCTGGCTTTGACCCACGGCTTCGTCTGACCCTTCAATCCTGCTCCAGTGTTTGACCCTCCGCTTGTGTGACCATCCTTGCTCTTTTGTCCTCTGCCTGACTTCTAGTGTACCGATCCCGGCTTGCTCAACGGACTTGCTTCTGCTCAATCCCCTTGTCTTGGCGACCTGTTTGGACTGATACCTGTGTATGACCCTCGGCCTGACTTTTACCTACACATTGCTTGATTCCCTGGAGGCCCTACAAGTTGTTCCGGATACCCTTGTGAACCTTTACCAGCACTCCACAAGCATCCAGTGCTCCTTGGGACGCGTCACCTCCTGTCCCACTTCCAGGTGTGATTCGCACCGAGCTGCAAGGGAAGCCCTCTCAGCATTTGGGCCTCTACCAAGAAGTGATCTGACAGGAATTGAGTGCTTCCAAAGTTTTCCTTTATTCCTCCTCTTAGGCACAAAGCAGCCAGTTCTCTACAACTGCTGCTTATGCACCCTCTTTTTATAATCTTCTTCGGCCAATCAAGCTATAGTTTTCAAACTGGATATGCAGAGTTGGTGGAAGTAATTCATTATACAATCAAGGGCCCGCTGCAGGAGAATAATGTTGGTCATGTGCAAAGTATTCTTCAGATATTAAGGAAGATGATGAAGATATCCCCAGGGCAATGGGGGCAGCAAGAGTAAGTGATGTAGCAGCAGTGGGAGCTTACTGAAAAGTGGGGGTGGATGAGGAGGTGGCAGACTAATAGTGGGTCTCACCTATTGGTGATCAGTAAAGTTCTGAGGGAGGCAGAACAGCAGTGAGGCAGGATTTTATTCAGGGCAAGGGCAGTGCACCATGGACTGAAGGAATCTGCTGCCCAAATCCATTTAGCAGCACTGCCCAACTGATTACTGCTATTTCCAAGAGTGGTCTCTTGCCAACAGCACCATTGTGGTCTGCAGCTTCTGCCTGCAGCATATCAGCATGGTAAAAGTGTCATCCATTTGGGCACCACATGAATTTGCACTACAGACCCCAGTGAAAGAAGCAGCTCAGTGAAACACATTGGCAGCAAAGATCCCACACTCCTCTTCATTCTCCTTCTTGTTCCTCACTTTCCACATCCCCTCCACAACATTCTACTGCTGGATCTGTCACAACATCTGTGGCCTCTAATGACAGGTTGAAAAGGGTTGAATCTCTGTAGAATTCTTCTGCATCCACCCTGCTGTCCCCACCAGCTATATCCTTCCCAAGGCAGATGTCTCTTCACAGCCTCTAGAGAATAAACTCTATCCCCAGGTCTCAATGCCAGCTTGGAGGCATATCTGCTGAATTTACAGCTGCTACCATTCTAGCTTGTGGAATCACCCTCCTTCCATGAGTTTATGGCCTGCACTACATCACAGTTCCAGCTTCCCTGTCCTTACTTTGTCCAGAAGTCTATCCCACACTGCACCAGTATAATAAATATAATGTGCCACGGGCAACACTGTCAGTAGCAGGGTACACATGACATTGGACACGTGGCCCACAATCATGGGCAGTGATGCTAAATATATTTTATCGTACATGGATCAACGTGCTCTAGAGTGGGAAGGTTTTAGGATGGAGCACCCTGATGGAACTGGTGGTACTGACACATGTTTGTACACTGTAAACAGTACAGTCACCTGTACCTCTCCTCCTCAAAAACCTCATCCTCTAACTCGTCAGGAAAAGTAGATCCACCCGTACACCCCAGATCAAATGCAACATCCCCAGATAAAAAAACTGCGATCCTATTTTGCAACTTGTATACCACACAGGTCCAGAGGTTTTGGTAGCTTTCCAGGCCCATCACACCATCTTAAGCCAAACAAGTCTGTGTGTGACAATGGCACTAATCTACTGACTGCCCTTTAGTAGATAAAATTAACACATGTAACTTGTTTGGTTTGGAGCAGCTGTGCACGGCAACCAATCAGCTTTTCAAAGCTTAACTGAACAAGCTGAAACTAGAAGCTGATTGGTAGTAGCATACTTTGAAAGTTTGTTGTATTTTCACCCACTTGGTGCTGTGCTTAAGTTGTGTTGTGCTATGCTCAGGGGATGCACATTGGGGACAACATGATGCATTGGATCACATTTCTAGTCTCTGATGTTATCAGTGCCCCCCCCCCCCCCCATCAGAAGTTCAGGTAAGCAAAGAAGAGAGAAACAGAAGGCAAAAATCTTCCAAAAAGAGGAAAATGTAACTGCTTAGAGAAAAACACAGGAAAATAACATTTGTTTTACAGATAGCTAAGTGGAGTTAAATGGGATATTTCAATAGAACAAAAATAGCCCCCTTATTTAAGTGCTGGATGAGGCAGGGAGACCCTGGGTGGGACTTTGTGTGCGCCACTGAGAAATCACACAAAAATAACGCAATAATACATTTTTATTCCATTATGATAAAACTAGTAAAGTACAAAAAAAACATTAAAAACAATAAATTCATGTATACAGTTCATCTTGCAGTAATAAGACATACAGGGCCAAAGCGTTTTGCGAACAGTTTCCATCCTCAGGATCCACGTCTTAATTGTATATTCTATATCCTGAACTGTAAATTTTCCAAAAGTAAACAAAAAAATAAACAATATGTACAAAAGAATATATAGATCAAACAATACATAGGCAAAAGGATATCTCTGACAATATCGGGGTTTTTTTTTTTTTGTTTTTATTATAATGAAGTTTGCCTATGTATTGTTTGAGATATATAAATATATTGTACATTTTGGAAAATGTACAATTCATGATATAGAATTTACATTTAAGGCATGGATCCTGATTCCTGAAGAAGCAAAATCTTCAAAAACATGCATTGTTCCTGTGAGCTTTAATATTGCAAGATAAACTGTATACGTGAATTTATTGCTTTAAATTGTGTTTGGTACTATACTGTTTTCATCTTTTTGGAATTAAAGTGTATTATTTTATAATTTTTCTATGATTTCTTGATGACATACACAAAGTCGCATTCATGGTCTCCTTTCATCATCTGGCACTTCAAAAAGGGGGAAGTTTTTATTCTATTGATATATAAAGGGATGGTGCCAACTGAGAAAGAAGGAATATATATATATATATATATATATATACAGCATATTTCTTTACAAAACAATTTCTCCACATATCGTTCTACATATACTATATGGGATATTGCATAGTAGCTTTAATACTACTTTAAACTGTTATGCCACTGCCCAATTTGTACAAAAATGGGCTTTAGCTTCATTTTTAAAGACCTTTTGTGACTACAACTTACAGTGGTTGATTTTATATCTTCTACCACTGGATACAAAGTCAGATACAGAAAAGAAAAAAAAAATACAATAAAAACCAAAAACAGGAAAATTCTCTGCACTTGATAGGATAATAATATAAATGCTAGCTCTATAACTTAAGTGAAAATCAGGTAAAGGCATACCATTTCGATAGACTGTGTAGCTGCACAAGGACCTTCTAAGACTTAGGAATCTATTTTACCTAGATGTGGGCCAACGTAAACTTGGACAATGCTCACTTCTATCTAGCTGTCCATGTATATATTGTAAAGCAAGGGGGGAAGTAAAAAATAATATTGCTCAGTTGCCTCGTGTTGATTTTATCCACCTCTGGGTCAGGCTAATTAAAGAGCCATTCTCTTTGTAAAAGATTTCTTAGTAGAGTATATGTTCACAAGAGACAGAGGAATCCCACTTTTGCATAACACGGAATGTAGAATGCCAATACAAGCAGCTCAGTCATTAAAATATAATTAAAGGCAAAACTATTTTTTTTTTGTTTTGAAAAGAGTGGAAACGTATTAGAATATACAGTAAATGCAGTTTTTATTGCTAACTGTGTCCCCGTTAGAGAGATTCACCCTCTTAATTTTTTCTGTTCACCATTATAGTTGAAAGTTAAAGTAAACGAAAATTTTGGGTTGTCCCTAGAAAAGTGATAGAGGAGAAATCTTCCAATGGGGACACTAGTTCTGGTCACCTGTGGGTCCCCAAGGAATTCCCTTAAATTGCAGGGATTTCCTCTCACTTCCTGTTTGGCTATGGGACAGGAAGTGCAGAGAAATCACCATCATGGGATACAGAAACAAAATCTGACAGGGGAAATAACCCTCCCTTGCTCTATCTGAAATGAAAAAAAAAAACGGAAAATTGTTTCATACTTACCGTAATTTTCCTTTCCTGGTGCCTATCCATGGCAGCATACTAGTGATAGAGCCCCGCCTCTACTCCTCCCTCAGGACTAGTGAGTAGCATAAAAGAAAGGCCCAGCCCCCTGTCCCATCATTCTCTGTCATATAGAATACCAAGGGTGGGAGCATATGCTGCCATGGATAGGCACCAGGAAAGGAAAATTACGGTAAGTATGAAACAATTTTCCGTTTTCCTGGTGCCTCCATGGCAGCATACTAGTGATAAATAACTAGCAAGACAAATGGGTGGGTAATGCTAAATATGCAAATCTTTAATTGGGCAAAGACATGGCTGACTGAATAGTCCTTCTGCCGAACTCTACAGTTGTAAGCGACCCTGGGTCGATACGATAATGTTTGAAGAATGTATGACGTGATGACCATGAGGCGGCCCTGCAAACCGTCTCTAAGGAAACGTTGGCCCTTGCCGCCCAGGAAGCCGAGACTGCCCTAGTAGAATGAGCTCTTACTTGTGAAGGTGGAGATAGCCCCTTGACTTTATAGGTTTTCTGGATGAGTTTGATGATCCATGATGATAGAGTCCTCTTGGTGGACTCTTTGCCCCTGTTTTTCCCAAAGGGGATGACAAACAAACTGTCAGATTGTCTGAATGAACTTGTGATTTCCAGATAGGCTCGAAGAACTCTAGAGATGTCTAGGTCGTGCTGAGTTGCATCCGCGTTTTGGAAAACCGGAAGGGCCCAAGGTTCTAGAAGATGGGAAGAGGAGGAGACCCTGGGGATGAACCCCTGTCTAGGGCGAAGTTCAACCCTGTCCGGAAAAAAGGTGATGTGATCCTCACTTATTCCCAGGGCATGTAGCTCGGAGACTCGTCTGCCGGAGGTGATGGCCAAGAGGAAGGCAGTTTGTAATGACAAATTCCAAAGAGAAGCCTGTTCCACTGGAGAAAATGGGGGGTTACAAAGAACTTCCAGGACCAGGGAGAGATCCCACTGTGGAAACGAGCGTCTAACGGGAGGGCGAATTTTCAACACACCTCTTAAAAAGGTAACCACTAGAGGATCTTCGGCCCATCTCTTGTTGGTTGCAGCCGAGATTGCCGCTACCTGTACTTTGAGGGAGCTTAGTCCCAATCCTAAATCCAGTCCTGTCTGTAAGAAGGCTAAGATTTGAGAGGTAGAGGGGAGGACGGGGTTGAAGTCCTGCCCCGCGGCAAACGCTAGGAATTTGTTCCACACTTTTGAATAGACCGCGTTGGTAGAGGGCTTCCTGGCTTTCAAAAGTGTCGTGATGACTTCAGGGGTACACCCTAAGGCCTGAAACCTTTGCCTTTCAGTTTCCAAACCCGCAGATCTAATCTCTGCGGGTTCGGATGAAATAGTCCCTGCTGGGACAGTAGGTTGGGAAAAAGTGGAATCCTGATGGGGGGTTCCACACTGAGATGGATGGCTAGAGGGAACCATGGTCTCTTCGGCCAAAAAGGGAGTATCGCCAGGACTTGTACTGATTCTGTGAGAAGTCTCTGGAGAAACTTCAGAATCAGTGGGCGGGGAGGAAAGGCATAGGCTGTCGAGAAATTCCACGGGCATGTCAGGGCATCGACTGCTTCCGACTGAGAGCAGGGGAGACGAGAGTAGAATCTGGGCAGTTTCGAGTTGTCCGGAGTGGCAAACATGTCCACTTGAGGAGGGTACCAGAGGTTGGTGATTTGGAGAAAAACTTGTGGATGTAGGGACCACTCGTTGTTGTCTGCGAACCTCCTGGATAAAGCGTCTGCCACTGTGTTCAGCCGGCCCGGAATGTAAACGGCCCTGAGATCTCGTAGGTTCCTCTCTGCCCACAGCATGATGGGTTGGACCTCTCGGAGGAGGGTCCTGCTGCGAGTACCTCCTTGTCTCAGCAGGTATGCCACTGCTGTCTTGTTGTCTAATCTCAGGAGGACTCTGTGGCCTTGGAGGAGGGGTGCCAAGGAAATCAGAGCTAGAAATGCCGCTCTTAGTTCCAGTACATTGGATACCACCCCTTTGGTTGAGTGGTACCATCTTCCCTGAAGCTTGACCTCCCCGCAATGGGCGCCCCATCCGTGCCCACTCGCATTGGACGTAAGGATGGTCCAGTTGAATGAGCCTAGGTGACGGGGGTTGGCAAGATTTTCCTTCTTCGTCCACCAAAACAAGCTTCTGCGCATTAAGGCGGTCACTTGGATTTTCTGGGAGAGGTGTTGTTTTCTCCATTGTGACAGAAAACCTGTTTGGAAAAACCTCAGGTGCCAGTGGGACCATGGCACCATGGGAATACAAGAGGACATTGTGCCGACTAGACTCAGACACTGAGAGGCCGTCAGATGAGTACTCCGAATTACAGTGAACATCCTCCGTATGATAATATCCATCTTCTGGCTGGGTAAGGACACTGTCCCCACTTGGGTATTGAACATGGCTCCCAGGTAAACCATATGTTGTGTCGGGGACAAGTTGCTTTTTTGAAAATTTATGAGCCAGCCGAACTCCTGTAAGGTCTGAAGGAGAATTTCCCTGTGGGATCTGAGTTGATCTGGATTGCTTGCCAACAGGAGAATGTCGTCTAGATAGTGGTACACTCTCAACCCCCTTTCCCTGAGGGGGGCTAGGACAGTTATCAAGGTCTTGGTGAACACTCGCGGAGACGTGCAGAGCCCGAATGGCAGGGCCTTGAACTGAAGGTGTATCTCGCCCACAGCGAACCTCAGAAATCTCTGATAAGTTGGGAAGATTGGGATGTGCAGGTAAGCATCTTGTAGATCGAGAGATATCAACCAATCGCCTGGCTGAATGACCTGAATGATAGTTTGCAGGGATTCCATTTTGAAGCTCTCGAGTTCTATATATCGGTTGAGCCTCTTGAGGTCTATCACCGGCCTCCAACCTCCCGTCCTTTTTGGCACTAAGAAGAGTGGAGAATAGAAACCGGTGTAACGCTCCGCCAATGGAACCGGTATAGCTGCACCTTGAAGCTGAAGATCTGTCAGGAATTGGGATAATGCCAATGCTTTTGATGGCGAGGCTGGTATTCTTGACTCTTGAAACGATGCATGAGGAGGAGGATGAGCAAACACCCACCGGTGACCCTGATGGATTGTTGACAGAACCCAGGGGTCCTGACAACGCGAAGCCCAAATTGGGAGAAAAGCCTGTAGCCTGGCTCCGACTGGGAGGGGTTGCGATCTTCTGGCGTCAAAAAGGCTTCGTTGCCTCCTGGGGAGTGGTGAAAGCCTTGGTTTTGCGTGTGTTCAAAAAAGAGGCCTGGGTGCCTCTCCAGGGTCTTCTGTTATCCCTGTTCTGTCTGGTTTGCCTAAAATCTCTGGAATTTGAGGGTCGGAATCTAGACGAATAGACTCTTGTTCTCTTGACTTTCCTGTCTTGTGGCAGGAGACCAGACTTGCCTCCAGTTACCCTGGAAATGGCCTTGTCCATTTTTTCTCCGAAGAGGGTTTTGCCGTCGAACGGAATCTTACACCAACTCTGTTTGGACGCAAGGTCGGCTGTCCATGGTTTTAGCCAGAGGGCCCTTTTGGCCATTACTGTGTGGAGCATTGATTGTGCGGAACAACGTATGGTATCGATGGCGGCCTCTCCGATGAAATCGGCCGAAATTTTCAGTTCCTCCAGTGCCTTGACAATGTCTTCTCTAGGGACATTTTGGCGTAGCGCTGTCTCAACATTTTCTGTCCAAGCCCTGATGGCATTGGAGACAGATGTAAGGGCAATAGCCGGTTTACAGGCTGCGCCCGAGGCCAGGTAGCTCCTTTTTAGGTCCAGATCTATTTTCCGATCTAGCGGATCTTTGAATGACGCTGCATCTTCCATAGGTAGTGTCACGTTTTTGGCGAGCCGAATGACTGCAGCATCCACCACCGGCATGGAATTTAATGATTGCGCTTCAGCCTCGGCTAGAGGGTAGAGTTTATTAAGACGGCTCAATGAAAACTTTTTATCCGTCTTCTTCCATTCCTCTTCGATAATTTCTCTTATCTCGCCCATAACAGGAAAGAATACTTGTTTCCTCTTAAGGAAGGGAAAATATGTTTTTGACTTAGGAGTGGGTTCTTCAGGATCCTCCCAGGCAATTGCTGTTTTAACTGCCTGAATAAAAGGTGGGATTAAGGCATAGTTAAAGCCTGACGGGTCCGACTCCTCTATGGATTCTTCTGAAAGGTGACCTGAAGATGCCTCTCCAAGTAATGGAGCCGCAGCGCGTGAAGGGTTTAGCCCAGAGGGGCCTGGAGCGCTATCATCCCTGTCCGGAACTTGAGCTGCAGAGGGAGCCGCCTGTGCGGGTACTAGAGTTGTCAACTCCGAAAGGGAATCTTTCATTGTCTGCTTTAGCAGATCCACCACTTGTTGGTTTTCCAACTCCCGGTTGGCTGCGTAGTCCCGAAAACAGTCCTGGCAGACTAGTTTTCTAGGTAAGGGTACTGCGCCACAAGCCCAGCACTTCTTCCTTGATGAATGTGATGGCGGAGAAGGAGAGCGACGGTATCTTGACCTAGATCTTTCTGAAGATCTATAGTGGGAAGATCTTGATCTGCGATCTGGACTGTCATGGTCGCGGTGCCTCGAAGACTTCCCGGATCTTTTGGAGTGTGTTGGGCTGGAACAAAGGACACTTGTTAGTCCATACAAGCACTCTTTTCCTTCTTACTTCAATACTTACAGAAAGGTGGTCCCATACCTATTGTGAGGATCTTGGTTACGTGATGAGTGGCTCATCGTAGGGCGTTGCAGAAGGACCGGCTGTGAGAAAAAAACGCAAGAAGGAAAACAGAAAAAGGGAGAAGAAAAGAAGGGCAAAAAAAAAAAAAAAGGTTTTATTGAAGACAAATAACAACTGAATAAATGGAAATGATGACGGAGGAAAAAAAAAAAAAAAGTATTATAAAATGCTACCTACCAAGGTCTTTAACAAGTCGGTAGGAGCAGGGAAAGATGCTGTCTTTCGGGTGGACAGCAGGTGGAATGGCCCTTTAATAGGCAGAGCAGCCTAAGAGAGCACAAAACCCCTCCCCTTAGCTTCTGTGGGAACTCAGGGCAAAATTACACCTGGTTCCCACATCCAAGATGGCCGCCCGAGCCTCAGCCGCACTGCGCATGCGCCCGCGCATGCGCAGACCGTTCCTCGTGCACGGCCCTACTCCCCGCCCTACGAGGCGGTCCGCAGAGACGCCGAGACTCTGTGGAGCAAGGGGCGGCCTCGATTTGCATGGCGCTGCAGGGGGAATCCCAGGACTGGGAGCCATGTACACAGGATCGGATGTTTTCATAGAAAACTTAAAGGAACAGGCTGAAAAGGTAAGACAAAAGGCAAGAAGGGAAAAGAAAAAAGAGGGAAAGAGAAGGGGAAGATGACAATGAAAACTAACACAAACAAACAAACACACAAATAAGTCCTGGGAAACTTAAAAGGGGAATCCAAGCTGAAAAGAGGGAAAAAAAAAAAAAAGACGGTCCTTGTGCAAAATCCTGCAAAGCCAAACATTTAAAGATTTTTAAAGAGACAGTAGCAGTATGCGTTCCTATGAGGAAACACTGCAATTTGTACCCCAAAGATCCACAGAAGGGGGTTCCCGGCCTTATTAGTGCTTTGAGCGACCCAAGAACCGGGACTGCGCACAGGAGAGGCTGAACCCGGCGGAAAGCTGCCTGGAGGCAGAGGTATGGACATACTGCTTATTCTTCACCAGTCAGGAAGGTATGAGGAAAAAAAGGAGAATGATGGGACAGGGGGCTGGGCCTTTCTTTTATGCTACTCACTAGTCCTGAGGGAGGAGTAGAGGCGGGGCTCTATCACTAGTATGCTGCCATGGAGGCACCAGGAAAAAGTTTTGCCTTTAGTTATACTTTAAGCCATTGAGCCTTGTGGTATTACTTATGTTAAGCTTAGAAAAAGAAGATGACAAATTAAAATGAGCACACTTTTGTTAAAGTATGTTGTTCAATTAATGTGCTTTTAGGAATTTTTACATTGCAAAGTTCATTTAAGGGTTTATTTTGCCAGCTCAGATAAGAACTGCTGATAGTATGAGGTTTTAAGTGCATTCTGTGTTACTGATGCCAAGTAATTTAAAATAACAATCATTTCACTAATTTGAATTTTACTATGAATTGTTGTTTTATGACTAATATAACAGCAATTGAAAACAAAAATAAAAAGATTATAAAACAATTTTAAGAAATAATTATAAACATTTTTTTTTATCTTTTCATGGCTGCTCTTAATTAGCAATTAGGTTGGGTAAGAATGCTTAATAAACATAAATTCATGTTTAGTTTTTTTTTTTTTTTTTAATGTTTCTGAGTAATTTGTGAAGATTAAGATGTCACAATGCTGACAAGTACCTAAAGGAAAGCCCATTAGTCATCAGACATGAAAAAGACAAGTGTGGATAATTTATGCTATAGCAAATACAACTGCACTTAGTTTGAGAAATTAGATTCCAAATGTGAACACCACAATCTACAGTATATATACGTGTTTTTTGAAATAGAACATATATACTGATAAACAGTCAGTACAGTAGCTACCAGGCTGTCAGCAAGTGGTCCATGTTTCTTAGAGGGGTAC
The DNA here is from genome assembly GCF_965119305.1 of Pelophylax lessonae. NCBI lineage: Eukaryota > Metazoa > Chordata > Amphibia > Anura > Ranidae > Pelophylax > Pelophylax lessonae. The sequence continues at coordinate 122,951,810 of NC_138776.1, read as the reverse complement.
TTCTACTGCGTTTTGGTACTTTTGCTTCTCATAGTCAATTCAGTATAGCAGAGTTATAGCAAATACATCAATTACAAAAACAATGTAAAAAAAATCACTATTTTATCTTTTTACAGCCATAGTGGATTGTTTAGAAATTATTTATATACAACATAAGAATACTGGTAAGAAAGCTATTTTATTAGCTTTTACAAAAAAAAAAAAAGAGGTCCCTGAGGACGCACTATCGTGTGAATGCGCTGGGTGTAGCTTTTAGCGTAGTCCACAGCGGAGGTCTGGGTGGCGGCGATTGATGTATGTGTCGGCGGCTTGTTTTTATCCTGCTTAACACATTTTTTATCTGTATACTCTTGCTGCTGTTTCCAATAAATACTACACTATATGGCACTATTTTATTTTACTGCCTATGGTGTCTGTTGAACAACAAGTTGAGTATTGTCCCCTGGAGGATTTAGGAAGGAGAGCCAAGGTTATTCCAAATTAATGTATGCAGTTACCATCAACATTAGCTTTATTGCTGCACATTGATTGGGCAGCATCATTGGCGATGAGTGTACATTGCTGGTGGGCAAAGGTTGGTGACCGGTTAGCACTTTCTTCACATAGCGTGGCACTGGATGCACAGGTGTAATCTCCCTATTGTTAGTTTGTTGCAATATTACACTATATGGTTTTCTTGCTTTATGGATGCATCTTGAGTTCCAGTTTTAAAAATGCTTGGAGTTTGAGACTTACCAGAGGAGATATAAACTGTTTCCAGGATTTGTGTTCTACATGCGTTTTTGCTGCACTTAATGGAGCAGCCTAGAATTCTGGTGAGATAGAAATCCAGCTAACTGGGACATTGGAAGGTTCTGCCCTGTTTTGCTTCACCAAATGAACTTGATGAACTTTTATTATCATTATTTTTTTGCACTTTAATTAGGTATTACTTATGGTATTTGGATTTATAGTTCTGCGATTTTATGTGTTTTTTTTATGTTTTGCCAACAGCTATGTATGGGTGTATAGTGCTGACTTTATTTTTTGTTTTGAGGCTTTGATTAGTGTGGCACTTCAATTTTCATTTTTGTAACATTACACTACAAGCCAAGGAGACTGTGGAGATCCTTTAGGGGTGTAGAAGCCTCCTGCCCTGGGAGCTAAATTATTTACATCAACATCAATACTTTAAAATAGCAATACCAATAGGATGACTTTTCAAGCCTTTAGCTATATTTCCACTTTCCTCAAATGTATATGGCTGGGAGAGCTGGTTGTAGCTTTAACAACAGGATTCAGCAGTTATTATAAAATGATTATTGGGCTGAGTTAAAAAAAAAAATACAACTTTTGTGTCAACAAAGAGTTACTTATGGTGTAAGTCTCCTTCCACATGGGGCAGGCTCTGTTTGAGTCCACCCAGCTCAGCAGGGAATCTGTTCATTGATTCCCACTGAGCAGGTGGATGGCTGTTCTGTGCCCACTCTTCTTATGCAGAGTGGAAACCGAAACAGCCAGCTCTTCTCTATGGGCGATCAGATGTAAACAGACCGCCTGTCCATTTATGCCTGACTGCTATTCGATCTGTCAGACAGATGGGGAACTGCTCCCCATCCATCTGTTTTTAGAAGATAGGATCGGGTTGGATTTTGTCAGGTGTCAACGGACACATGTCCGTTGACACCCACCACTCCATTGGGACTGGAGGACTAAAACTGGCAGGTGGACCCGATCGGTCTGCTAGTGTGAAATGTGCCCAAGGATAAAAAGGTGAGTACCTAAAGTATTTTATTAGCAAAAAAAATATATTTAAATAATGGGCAGTAGGTTCAAGCAGAGCTTTTAGCTGCAAGAGGCCAAAAGACTATTCTGATACAGGAGATGCTCATGAAATGGGCCCATAGGCGTTAGCTTGAATAGACTGTGTAGACAAAATTTGACCAGCTGCTGTAAAGCTTATTGCAGCCCATGGCTGTTGGTAAGTATACTTCTGGTGTGCAAGGGTTAATTTTGTTAACCTCCTCAATACTGGGCACTTAAACCCCCTTCCTTCCCAGACCAATTTTCAGCTTTTAGCGCTGCTGCTATTTGAATGACAATTGCGCGGTCATGCAACGCTGTACCTAAACCAAATTTGTGTCATTTTTTCCCCACAAATAGAGCTTTCTTTTGGTGGTATTTGATCACCGTCAGGTTTTTTCTTTTTTGGTGAACAAATAAAAAAAGACTGAAAAGTTTGAAAAAAAAAAAAAAGTTTTTTTGTTTAGGTTATAAAATTTTGTAAATACATATGTTTTTTCCTGCACTGATGAGCACTGATGATGCCACACTGACAGGCACTGATGAGGAGACACTGATGGGGTGGCACTGATATGCAGCACTGATGGGCACTGATAGGTAGCACTGATATGCAGCACTGATGGGCACTGATATGTGGCACTGATAGATAGCACTGATATGCAGCATTGGTGGGCACTGATAGGCAGCGCTGATGGGCACTGATAGGCAGCACTGATGGGCACTGATTGGCGGCACTGATGGGCACTGATAGGTGGCACTGTTGGGCGGCAATGATCGGCACTGATGGGTGGCACTGATCGGCACTGATGGGTGGCACTGATCGGCACTGATGGGGGGCACTGATGGGCACTGATAGGCAGCACTGGTGGGCAATAATGGGCACTGGTGGGCGGCACTGATAGATGGCAATAACGGCACTGGTGGGCAGCACTGATAGATGGCATTGGTGGGCAACACTGATAGGGAGGGCACTGGGGGGCTCTCTGAGCCCTGCTTGCCACCCCTGGTGGCCATAGTGGGCATCCCTGGTGGTCATGGGTGGGCATCCCTGGTGGCTTAGTGGCACCCCTCCCCCCCCCAGGGCTGCACTGGTAATCAATGTTCTGATTACCAGCACAGACCCCCCCTGTGATCAGTGAGTAATTAGAAATACTCACTGATCACCCCCACAGCAGCACCGATCATCCCTCTTCTCCTCACTGACAGGATCTGTCAGGAGGAGAAGAGATCGAAGCCGTTACAACGGCTCTATTTACATTACATGACGGCTGTGATTGGACACAGCTGTCATGTGATAAGGAGGGCCAATCACAGGGCCCTCCTGCCGAATGATGTTGCTCTGTGTCCGAGGGACACAGGCACATCGAGATCGCGCCGCTGCGCGTGCCCGCGGCGGCGCAATCTCTCTCCTTCTGAAGGACGTTCCGGAACGTCCATTCAGAAGGACGAGACTCCCACCCGGCCGTATATGTACTATGGCCCAGGTGGGAGGTGGTTAAGGGAGCTAGGCTCTGAAATTACAGCAATATGTTAAAGTGGAACTTTAGTCAGAAAATGATATCTTGATAGATTAGTTCAGGCTGGCCCATTTTGCCGGAGTAGCTATGTAAAACATAAGAAAAAGGCATATACTGTTTGAAATCCAGTAATACACCATGGCACCCTGCTCTATACATGCTCAGTTGCATTTTTGGCATTGTGACAAAAATCAGAGTTACTAGAGGCTAATCTGTTAACAGCCAAAAGATTTTGTCAGGGATCTCGTACAACAGATGCTCATTTCTGTGCAGCAGGTGCTCATTCTTATACGCATCTGCAGGATCATGAGCATAGAAACCTAACCAGACTATCAAGGACTAGAATATTTGCAGACATGTGCGCTTACACATAGGCGTACATGTGCGCACACATCCACAGATCATGACGTCCAGCAGCCTACAGAGTTTAAACTGAGAGTCTGCCTGGCCTTAGTGCTGGATTGCCTTCAGCTTCAGTTCCTGTGTTCCTGGTTCTTGGAAGTTTGCTAACCTTGTTCCTGACCTGGCTATGCCTGACATCTCTCTTGGTTCACCTCTGCCTGTTATGTCTGCTGTTTGCTTGTGTTACCAGCCTCGGCTTGGATTTCTGACTACGTCTCTACCTCCTGACTTGGCACCTCACTGCCTACATCTTACTAACTTCTGCCTGTTCTTACCTTGAACTTGATCCCAACCCTGCACCTGGCTGTTGCTGAACAAAGCTTGTGACCAGGTTCCAAACTACCACTGGAAAGACTCCTGTGCTTTCAAGCTTCAGCTCACTACAACAGTTTCCTGGCACCTGCACCCTTCCATTGCCCTAGCAGTCCCTGTCTCCACTACCAGGGGCGCTTGAACAGGAACTGTGCAAGAGGCCACCCTAATCATCTTGGACTCCACACTCAGGTACGTGACAGATTTACTACTTCTCGGGGACCCTGGGCTTCAGCAAAATGGCAGCCCCTGGCAAGAATAAACAGGAGCAATGCTGGAGGGAATTTACAGCACACAATAACTTTAGTAGCTTAATTATTCATGTGGAATGTATGTTCCTTGCTATAGAACATTATTTTATATCAAGTTGTTATGGGTAAAGATCTGCTTTAAGTAGCAGCAACATGTAAGCCAGTAAACAAGAAACATGGTGGAGTGTCTTGTCAAAAGATGTCACTAAGACTTTTCAATTCTGGGAATTTATTCAGAACTGGCAATCCCTTTTTCAGAGGAAGAGGGGAAGGTTTATGTTTCAACGATTTATGTATACCGCTGATATAAACACTTACTTAAATACTTAAATATTAATATTGCAATTCTTTTTGCCAGATTATGATTTATTCTTTTCATATATGTGGTGGTCCTTAGTGGAATGCTTGAAAAATATTTACAAAATATAAATTATAGTAAATTGGCTATACATTTAAATCTTTTTAAACATTAGAATCACTACCTTTCGTTCAATTCTCTTGTTTTAATTATTTTTTATATGATCACTTGTACCATACATATCATTCTTGGTTTTCATTGTGTTAAAGGAAAACTCTACTTTAAAAAAAACTCCACTTTAAAAAAAAAAATATATATATATATATATAATATATATATATATATATATATATATATATATATATATATATATATATATATATATATATATATATATATATTACCTAGCATAACATGAAATAATGAAAAATTAAAGCCTGTGTATGGAATGCTCTAAAAGATCTTATTTCCTGCTCACTGCTAAAATGTCAGGCATCTACAGTACTGCCATTAGTTTTAATGTGGTAAGCCTTCAACCTGTGGTTTTTTGGACAATAAAAGAGCATTACCGCAGGTCATCACTCTTTGCAGAGTGCTTTCTCTTTGCGTCAAACTCCCATTGTTAAAATTGTATTAAACCCTCATCAGTTTTTATATAACACATTGAGCACAATAAAATGAGCATTCCATTGAAACCTTTTTTTTTTTATTCTTACCCCTGGACTTTTGGTTTACAGTTTTTAATGCTGTTGGCTCCTGCTTTCTCAGTGCTTCCCTGAAATTCTGGTCTTCAAAGGAAAGAGTTAACCATGGACAGTGCATTCCCCAGTTAGTCTTTTAGCTTGAAGAAGGGGTGGGGAGGGAGGAGCAGGGTAATATCTTGCCACCCTTGCCACTGTGTTGCTATTGATGCACACAGTGTAGGGAGACACAACTCCAGCCTCAGCATGAGTTGCTCCATAAGATGCTGCAAGAGAAAAGGGGTCACCCTGAAACAGAAAACCTGTCACAGCAGACATTTCAGTAAGTGATTAAAGCAGCTGATAAACAAGCTTAAAAAAATTGAGCATTTATTACAATACAGCAAAGTATGATTGGCTCACAGTGTTGGCCCACTCTTTCCCAGTCATGCTGCGCTTGTGATTACAGGAAGCTAATATAATACCAAATTTTAGAGCTTATACTGTCTATATTTAAAACACATGTAATTATTTACCACTTAAGCCCCGGAAGATTTTACCCCCTTCCTGACCAGGGCCTATTTTGCGATTCGGCACTGCGTGATTTAACGGACAATTGCGCGGTCGTGCAACGCTGTACCTAAACTAATTTGACGTCCTTTTTTTCCCACAAACAGAGCTTTCTTTTGGTGGTATTTGATCACCTGTGCGATTTTTTGATCATGCGCTATAAACAGAAAAAAAGCGTCAATTTTGCAAATATAACAATATTTTTCACATTTTTTTATATGAAATTCCCCCCTTCAAAATATGTAAAAATCAACATTTTTTAACATTTTAGGCCAATTTGTTTTAAGCTACATATGTTTGGTAAAAAAAAATTGCAAAAAGCGTATTTTGATTGGTTTGCGCAAAAGTTATTGCGTTTACTAACTAAGGGAAAGATTTTTTTTTTTTGCGAGTAATGGCGGCGATCTGCGATTTTTTTCGACATTGCGGCGGACAGATTGGACCCTTGACTGACATTTTTGACACTTTTGGGGTTACCAGTGACATTACTACAGTAATCAGTGCTATACATATGCACTGTTACTGTAAAAATGACACTGGCAGTGAAGGGGTTAACTTTTTTTGAGAGGGAGGGGTTAAGTGTGTCCCTAGGGGCGTGCTTCTAACTGTGATTGGATGTGGCTACTAGTGTAAGAACAGAGATCAACGGTCCTACATAGTAGAACTGTGTGATCTCCATTCTTACATAGGGAAGAATAACAGGCGGCTTTGTTTACATTAGCTGCCTGCCTTTCTTCCGGTGTAATGGACAATTGCGAGTGCCTGGCGGACATCGGGTCCGCCGGGCACACGCGCGGGGGGGGGGGGTCCGTGACCGCGCGGGAGCGCCCTAGAGCCTCAAAGGCTGGCGACGTAGTCCTACGTCGCTTTGCCTGTGAGGGGCTGACCACCGCAGTAAATAGTCGTGCGGTGGTCGGCAAGTGGTTAAATAAGTAAAAAAATATTTTAAAGACTGATCTTTTTTTTTTTGTTTCGTTTGAAAGAAAATTAAATAAAAGGATTTCCTAAAGACTGGGTCTGGTATGATATATGAAATAGTTCCTTGTGGCTTTGTACAATAATTTTTAAACACAGAACTTTATTGGCAAAGTCCCAAAACATTGTGTCTATTTTACCAAAGTATCTAAAAAAGGATGTTTTATTCAAATAGGACCACAAAGTATTGTTATAGAGCCCTGACTCCATCTTCGAGCAACCTCACTTGAATGGCCATTTTTAAACAATAACTAGCAATGCAACTAAATAACTATGCTAGTTTCATAGCATCTGATAAAAGAGCCTGTAACATGTATATACTTCCAGTTTATCCTTAATTATTTGCTGCATAGTACTGTACTGTAGTAGTGATAAATCATTATGTGGGCCTTTGTACTGCTATGCCCCAAAGCAATTTTGTTGCCTATCACAGCGGTTAAGGCCTTGCCAAGGTTCTTAGCAGACATTGTAAAAGATGCAGAAAGCATATTCATGTTTGTTGTTCAAATAAAAATAAATATCAATATAAAACAACCCCAATCTACATTGGCTTTCCGATATGCTAAGGAAGTTCTAGGCATGGCCATTAAGATGGAGCAGAAATTATATTGTACATCCAGTTGAATGATTTTAATGTGCAGTAAACTATAAAAAACAACTAATACACCCAGAGACAAGTAAATGCTTCATTGAAAGAATTTTGAAATAAGTATCTGTCATTGCTATAAATCAGATTTTATAGTTTTAATATGTCTAAGATTTATTAACAGGTGATTCATCAAGCTTAATTAAAGGATTTAGCTGTCACATTCAGGAGCTGAAAGTTTTATAAAATATTCCAAATTATACAAAGAGGAGGGGGACATGTTCCATTACATCAAATGGATGACACATGTGATATGGAAATGACTACTCACCATTAAAATGGTCAGATTCCTGGAACTAGACAGATATGCATTTGACATTCAGATTTAGATAATAACAATATCAGCACATCAAGCTGACATTTATGTTTTCAAAATTGTTTATTAAATATATTTTTAAGATCATTATTGTAAGGGATGATTTCTTAAAAGGGACCAAGAAAAGGTTCCTATGTCCATTAAAACTACGACCCATGTGTGTAAAAATATATTATAAAAAGCAATAAATAATATTAAACCATAGCAACCAGATCCTTAGCAACGTGTGTTGTGATTGTTGTATACTGATGTTGACACAAGTTATAAGTTATAAGTTTTTTATTTATTTATTTTTTAACACAGTGAATAGCTGCTTCTTGATAAATTGGAAGCTAGCCTTAATTTCCTTCAACATTAGGAGTGGTTGCAAGTGCCTGAAAAGAAGGTTTTTGTCTGTGGAATGCTATCAGATTGTCTATCATTTTTCATTAAATTTGGTCTGAAATTATTGAAGCCAGTTTTTGTGAAAAATATTTGTGTTTGGAAGATATAGACAAGCTGGTCTCTTGCAGACAAATGAGACTGGAGTGAGGAGATGCATAATAGGTAAAAGCAAACCTGGGCCAGGGAGAGATAAAATCTTGAACATTGTTTGGGTTTTTTGTGAATGTTGTAAAAATCATCATCCAAAATGAGGCAAAAAGCATTTCTAATTGCACTGTAGGTTTGCACTTGACTGAGATTAGGAGGGTGGAAAGCTTCCATTTCTGGTGGAGAAGGAGAGAGATATGCAGGAAGAACAGCTAGAAAAGGAAAGAAAGCATTAAAACCAATCTTTAGGCACCAGTGCTGTCACATATAAGAATGGCATCACACAAGATACCTATTTCTCCTTACCTAGAAGTGATAGTGCTTGTCCCAACTTCCAGGAGTGCTTGGATGGAAATTGCTAAGGATGGAGTGGCCAACTTTATCATCTGGAGCTCCTCATACAGTACATTACACTATCCCCCTAACAGCACAACAGAGCACGTATGCCGACATAGTTAATTTACCCAAGTCATTTGAAAAATCAATTGAATGAATCGTCCCAGAGCCTCGGCCTATGAGCCCTGCCCAACTAATAGAACCCATTTAAAATTTGGTACATGAAGTTAGTAGGAACATTTAAACATCTTTCTGATTGGATTGTAATTAACTTTCCTAAGGTCAATTTGGAGGTGGGCTTGGGTAAGGATGTAGCCATACCCACTTATAATGCATCAGTACAAACTGGAGAGGTTCAGTAGTAGTCTTTTTCACCCAAAAAACCCCTAATTGCAACCAATTTGGGTAAAATAAAAAAAACAATCCTACAAATAAGTGTGTATGGTGGGAACTTAACACGTACAAAAACAAAAATGGGAATAATAGAGGCTCCCTTTACTATTAAGATCTTTAAGTTATCCCAACATTTTTTTGACATACAGTAGGTTGAGGAACCATTACTAATAAAAGGTCTAAATTTTGAGCCATCATCTCCCCATAATCTATTTATCTCATTAACCACTTAATGCAAAATCACATAAATAAACGTTAGCTAACTTTGGGTGGTTGTACCGGGATGATGCCTCTAGCTAGAGGCATCATCCCGGTACCGTTGTTTAGAGCCGGCGGTTGGCTTTCCATTGGTAATGACTGATGCGGCTCGGGAGCCACTCGATCATTACCCCGGCGAGCGGGAGGGGACGTCTCCGATGATGTAATCCGGAAGCAGCGTCCAAGACGTCACATCCGGGTTACTCGGCTGCTAAAGGCAGCAGATTTAAAAAGTGAATGTATTCAAAAATGCCGGGCTCTTCCCTCTTACACCAATAAATGGGAGCTAGAGTTAGCACTACACCTAGTGGCAGGCAACAAAGGCAGCCTCACAGAATATAGTAGCCTCTGAAACTAACCACAAGGTTCTAATGCACTGGTATTTAGTACCACAAAATACCTAGCATCTTATCCCTCAACGTGCTTTCGAGGTTGCCTGGATGCAGGCACCCACTTATATATATGGTGGACGTCTCCCAAAGTGCGGGAGTTGTGGAAGGCTATATTTCACATTCTTTCCGCTTTGATGGACATATCCATCTCCCAACCCCTCTCTGGCCCTCTTGAACATGAAACTGGACAACGTCTCCAGATCCCGACACAAATTACTTCTACAAGTTACTACTGGAGCCAAACATACCATTACAAAAGCCTGGAAATCCCCACGCCTACCAATACCTGAAGTAGAACACAGAATCACAAAAGCAATGATTCATGCCAAAATCGAAGCAGTACTATTAGATAAAGTTGATAAATATGATAGGCTCTGGCAACCGTGGGTCGACTATTTCCTCCCACCTAATTTCGATACCTCTCTTCTGTTGCCATGATGCACCTCCCTGTATTTTACCAAGTTACTTTTATGGCGCCAGCTCTCCCCCCCCAGGCGACACCCCTTTTCCTTTTCCCTCTCCCCTCCCCCTTTATCCCTCTCTCTTCCTCCCTCTCTCCTTGAGCTCTCTTTCTCCCACTTCCCTTTCTCCCCCTGTATGTGCTCTCATACGATTGCTAACTCGTTCCAGATATGATGAACCCCACAGGAATGGTTATGCCTTTGAACTTACTAAGATCCATGTCTCTTTTCTCAAACCTCAACTGTAACCCCTGTTAATTCTAACATGGTTTTTAACTTTACTATTGTTGCTTTATTTTTCTTGTAATATTTATATGATTCTCAGAGACATTTCTCCCTGCAGGATAGTTGATGGGTGGTTGCGCCACCCCACGCACGCACAGCATGTTCTCTATATGGGGTGCCTGTGTGCTGGCTGCGACCGACCCACCTCCCCTCATCCTCACTTACTGTGGTTCCCCCCCTCCCCCGTATCCATCCATATGCATCGTTTATTTTGTCTCTTCAGCTCTCTGTAACACCATGTTATTGTACTCATTGCTGTATTTACTCTTTTGTTCATTGTTCTTTGGACGTTTTACTTCACTTGTATACCTTAAAATGTTTGAACAAGAAATGGTATTTAGCAGTTTAAATGTACTACAATAATTGAATTTTCATGTTCTGTGTACTGTGGGAGACCAGATATATTAAATACAGGTTCTGGATTTAGTAACACTTTAACCACTTCTGGAACAGAAGATTTTCCCCCTTAATGACTAGGCCATTTTTTGCTATTCGGCACTGCGTTAATTTAACTGACAATTGTGCGATGCTGTACACAAATGCATGTGATGTCTGTTTTTTTTTCCACAAATAGAGCTATCTTTTGGTGGTACTTGATCACCTCTGCGATTTTTATTATTTGTGCTATAAACAAAAAAATAGCGACAATTCTGAAAAAAAAACAAAAAAAAAAACAATATTTTTCACTTTCTGCTATAGCTATATAAGATTCCCAATAAAAAAAAAATCAAAATCAAATATTTTCATCATTTAGGCCAATTTGTATTCTGCTACATATGTTTGGTAAAAAAAAAGCTCACAATAGGCATATTTTGATGGGTTTGCGCAAAAGTTATTGCGTCTACAAACTAAAGATTTATGTTATTTTTATTTATTTACTTTTTTTTTTTTTTTTACTAGTAATGGCGGCAATTTTTAGCAGGACTGGGACATTGCGGCGAACAGTTTGGACACCTAACTGACATTTTTGACACTTTTGGGGGAACCGGTGACATTACTACAGTAATCAGTGCTAAAAATAAGCACTGTTATTGTACTAATGACACTGGCAGGGAAGGGGTTAACACCAGGGGCGATCAAAGGGTAAATGTATGCTTAGGGAGTGTTTTCTAACTGTGGGGGGATGGGCTTATGAAATCAACACAGGGACCTGTGTTCCTTAATAGGAGGAACACAGGAGCCCTGTGTTGATTGCTGACAGAATAACAGTTTTCTGTGTTTACAACAGCAGACCGAAGTTCTGTCTCCGCGGGGAGCGATCATGGGTGCCCGGCAGCAATCGCAACCGCCGTTCCCGCAGATCGGCCTCTCCACTGGCGAATGGACGCGAAGGCCTCCGGCGGTGCGTGCACACCTCCATAATCGCTCTTGCGAAGCGACGCACAGGTACGTCGTTTTGCGGGAACCTGCCGACCTGCCGCCGTGTGTCTGGACAGCAAGTGGTTAAGCACTTACATAAATTCATTGGAGTGCTAACACTGAAAACATTTTACACATGTAAAACCCAGACAGATACATAGCACAGCATAGCATAGCATAAACACCCTGAGAGTGTAGTAGAATTGGTCTCTGAGGATGAGAAATGTTTAGCCCTAGTTTTATATTCTATTGAAATAGGGGAGTTTGATATAGTTCAAGCCCAAGTGTAAGGTGTAACGGACCCCATACTCAAAAAGAGTATGTCTGCTGTATAAGCTTCCCTTGCCTGGTACCAGCACGATCTAAGATTCCTTAGCCCACCCAGTCACTTGTCGAGACATCAGTGTAGGGTGGTAAGAAGCATAAGAATGTTTATTCTAACACAGGCACAAAGAGATATATACTCAGAGGACAATCCCGCCTTCTTTGCATAATGATACAGGGCAGAATAAACTACATTCGGTAACATGACACACAGGTATATTTAACTTTCTTTAGAAAGGGCTGCTGGAGAACCCCCCCCCCCCCCCCCCCCCATCCACATACACATATACTGTACATCCCATATTAGGATGATCCCAAGGCAGACAGAAACAATAGAACAATGGGATACAGCTACTTAACAATAACAAACCCCCCATATAGTGTCAGTCTTTCAATCCCAGTGGCGGTGACTACCGTCACATAAGGCCAAGTCAATGTTTAATCCAATACATGCAAAGGGACCATTTATTACAGCTTTTTGGAAGACAAGAATTGCATATGGATCCTATAGACCTTTTGACCAGTTGTACTCCTTTTTTTATATTTGTTTTTTTATTTTTGACATCTACTAGTCACCTGTCTGCCAAGTCTATTTGTTTGCCAAAAGTATCGGGTAAGCCAATTATGTCAGTGTACATCATTGTAACTCTAAGGAAGGGCCACAACTTTGAAACATGTTAGTGATGGTGTAAGAGCGGTGAGGTTGCCTCATGGAGGATTTTATACAGAAAATGTGTTTGTTTTTATTGTTAATAAATTGTTTTACCTGCATTAGTTCTAGTGACTGCTGCTTGTGATTTTCATATAAACTATCCCAATGCTTAACCACTTCCCGCCCGCCCTATAACAGATTGACGGCAGGAATGTGGTTGTATTATCCTGACCGGACGTCATATGACGGCGGCAGGATAATACAGCTCTGCACGCCCCCCAGGGGGCGTGCAGAGCGGCGATCGGTGATGCGAGGTGTCAGCCTGACACCCTGCAACACCGATCTCAGTAAAGAGACTACTGACGTAGCTCTTTACCATGTGATCAGCCGTGTCCAATCACGGCTGGTCACATAGTAAACAGGAACAGCCGTTGATCGGCTTTCCTTAGTTCGTGCCTGACAGGCACGAGTAAAGGAGTGTCGATCGGCGGCTCCCCTGACAGGGGGGGGGGGTCAGCACTGGTAATCAGATCATTGATTACCAGTGCAGACCCTTGGGGGGGGGATGCCACTAGAACCACCAGGGATGCCCACTATGACCCCAGGATGCCCACCTATGACCCCAGGGATGCCCACTATGGCCACCAGGGATGGCAATCAGGGCTCAGGGAGCCCCCCATTGCCCTCCCCATCAGTGCTGCCCGCCAGTGCCCTTCCTATCAGTGCTGCCCACAAGTGCCCATCATTGCCATCTTTCAGTGTCGCCTACCAGTGCCCATTATTGCCCACCAGTGCCGCCTATCAGTGCCCATTAGTGCCCATCAGTGCCGCCCATCAGTGCCGCCCATCAGTGCTGCCCATCAGTGCCGCCCATCAGTGCCCATCAGCGCCCACCAGTGCCGCCTATCAGTGCCCATTAGTGCCCATCAGTGCCACCTATCAGTGCCCATCAGTGCCACCTATCAGTGCCCATCAATGCCGCCTATCAGTGCCTAGCAGTGCCGCCTATCAGTGCCCACCAATGCTACCTATCAGTGCCGCCTATCAGTGCCGCCTATCAGTGCCGCCTATCAGTGCCACCCCATCAGTGCCTCCTCATCAGTGCCTGTTAGTGCAGTCTCATCAGTGCTCATCAGTGCAGGAAAAAAACGTATTTATTTACAAAATTGTATAACATAAACAAAAAACTTTTTTTTTTTTTTTTCAAACTTTTCGGTCTTTTTTTATTTGTTTAGCAAAAAGGAAAAAACCCACAGGTGATCAATTACTACCAAAGAAAGCTCTATTTGTGGGGGGAAAATGACATAAATTTGGTGTAGGTACAGTGTTGCATGACCGCGCAATTGTCATTCAAAATGCAACAGCGCTAAAAGGGGAAAATCGGCCTGGGCAGGAAGGGAGGAAAGTGCCCTGTATTAAAGTGGTTAATATTACTAATGCTATAACTCCTTTTTTTTTTTTTTTAACAGACTACCTATCCCAGTCATTGACCCCTGTGGTAGTGATATGATTTACAATTTACATTAAGCTGTTGTTGTGTCCCACCTGTGATGCAGGGATGTGCAGTCAGGGGAGGCAGGGGAGGCAGAGCCTTTTTAATCAAGCAAAATAATATATTATTGTGCTATATGTTATATAATAATTTATTATGTATCTATTTACTGTTAAATTACTGGTTTGATTGTTTCCAGCATCAACAAAAAGGGTGACTGAAAAACATCCTAAAGGAACAGCGTTTGTAAAAAATGTTGTTAAATGAGTAGAACTAGTAAACTAGTAGAATTGCATTTGCTTACATAATGAAAATTGAATATGACACTTGAGAATATGTAATCTGTGTGTATCTGACTCTGATACTAGCCAGTGCCTCACCAGCCACTGACCTCACCGCACGTCCCTGCTGTGATGTATTTTTCTGTTGAACTTCATTTCATTATTGATTTTCCTATGTATACTGACATCTAGTGGTAATTCAGCCTCATTTGAACCTTTTTAGCTTCTGTATTTGGTATATCCCTTTGTTTTCTCCTGTTAATTAATCCTAGTTAGTTAAATCCTATCTAGAACCTCGCTGCCCCTTCCATGTTACCCCAGTCAGCATTAGCCATCACAGATTTATTTAGATTTGCATCAAAAAATAATAAACAGAATTATTGTGCAGGTAGAAATACACGATCTGCTGGAAACCACACAATAGGATAGACTGTGAATGGCAAATATAAACAGAAAGTTGCCACGCTAAACATTAAGTCATACAGATGAATAAAATTGACGAAAAAAAAAAAATCTTTGTAGTGTAACAGTTTATATTGCATCCATGGTGCTAACACAAAGTGCAAGTTCTAATGATTAAAAACGTCCTTGGTGTGCATTCGATATAAATAGACGTGACAAGTTTGTAAATCAATCACCCAGATTTGCCTCCACCAAAAGAATTATGAATTGCCTGCTTCCCGGAATACTGAACTCTAAATTATGAGTCAGAAGGGCTGTATGCAAACCAAAAACAGCAAATCCAATTCTACCCCCTCTTATGTTAGTGAGGGTAGTAGCATGACTAGTGGTGAGGAATACTCCAACATGATGAGGGAAAACACTCACATAGTGTAAAACTGTAAACAAATTGATTAAAACACAATAGTGCTAGTAAATCACAATGTGACAGTTAAAATCCAGCATATAAACAGAGGTACTTATTCCTGGGAATTGATCCAAAAACTTCATAATCTCGGCATGCGTAGTAATATCCGCCTGTCCGTGGATTTTATCTGTCACATTGTGAGTTACTAGCACCATTGGGTTTTAATCAATGTGTGTACAGTTTTACATAATGTGAGTGTTTTCCCTTTAGCCCCCATGCTCATCATGATGGAGTATTCTTCACCACTAGTGAAGAATATTAATGGAGCTAATAAAAGGAAAATATGATGTAGGAATAAGACCTTTGTCAGATGCCAGATCTACTGACATATTTATATTATTATTGCAATACATTTGCTTGGTTGTGCACTAAAAAAAACTAAATATTTGGAACTTACACAAGAAGCAACACAAGGATAAATCTCAGGGTGCCTGAAGCAGCCAATCACACAACACCATAACCAAAGTTCCAGCACTGACACTGCAGCAATCACACTTGGCGAAAGGTGGTGCTGCTTGGAAAATGCTGATGCCAGCCTGAAAGCTTGCAAAACGAGGGAAAAGTTGCACTACCCAAAGGTTAGTATAATAGATGCTTCCGGTTTTGTCATCTCCAGTTTAGGCTATTCTGTTCGCTCGGCTTTGCATCGTGGGAGGCGCTTCGTACTGAGCACCGGCTGGTCCAGCGTTGCTCCCAGGCTCTACCATCTGGATGCCCAGCTCAGCTGGGGCATCCTTCATCCTACCCTGGGGATTGGACTCCTCACCTAGTGGCTCTGCAGGTCATCACCTCTCACCACCAGCGGACACAGCCCGAATGGATACCGGTTTGGAATGATTTTTATTGATTGATATATACACAATTTTTACTTCATATATGTTTTCTTCAATAAACATTACTTTTTCCCATGGGCTGTTCTTACAGCATCTATTATACTAACCTTTGGATAGCGCTGCTTTTCCCTCTTTTTGCAAACTTTCAAGCAGCTAATCACCAAGCCCCGGTGCAGTCCCATGGGAAGAAAGGGAGGGCTGCATATGTTCCCCCATACCCAGATACACTAGATATTTTTCCTCACCCCAAGAAGCTGGATAGAGTGGAGAGAAAAGTACAGGAAGGTGAGAATATATTGCTGGTGGCGCTGCCATTAAAATGAATCTGTTGCTTTACCGCGTAGACAAAGTACAGGTTCACTTTAAAGGCTTATCACAACTGTAATATTATAAAATAGTCTGTATACACAAACACCAGCTGCCTCTATTTATAACACACTAAAATCGAATGTAAATGTTTTACGCATTTAATGCAGTCTGTATAAGATGTTGTTTATTCTATTTAAATAAAAGTAAATCATGAACCTTAGAGTTAATTGAAATCATATTGGATGCTATCTGTTTTTTTGTATTTAGGAAATGTGAATTCAATTGGTTTACTCAGATCTGATTTCCTGCTTTGCTATTTTCACCACCATGTAGGATAATTGAATATTTATTTAATGCTATATGTGCTGACAGTACTACAGTACTGACGCTCAGTAATGCATTTTTTTTTCAATACATTTCTTTTTATTGCAGTCCCTGTGTAGGTTTGTCTTAAAAGCAGAGACTAGCATGCACTTAAACATTTTTCATATTTTCATCTTGGCTAGTCTCATCACCCATGTTTAAAATTGTTGATTATAGCAATCTTTACTTGCTTTAAAAGTGCACTTATCTGGCTTTACTTGCATAGAAATTGCTACAGCAGAATATATTTCTGTGGTTATGAAAAACTCCTAATGGGATTTATTTTTTTAAGGTCCATTTACCATAAACTTGAGTCACCTAAAACCAGGAAGAACAAGCAATACATAGGGTCTCTTGTTGTTGTTCTTGCTACTGAAAAATGTACCATATGTCATATAGTGCATGAGATAACAGAGCATGACTGTCCAAAACTGCTATACTGAACAATATAAAGGTAACAGTTCCAGTACAGGCAAACCTAAAGTGTAACTCCACTTTTGTTGAAAAAAAAAAAAATTCCCCTCTGGGTAATCTATGTACATTGCAAGGATTATAACAACCTTTGTTACAGATTCCTACCTTTTGTTATTCTGAAATAATGACTGTTTGTTGTTCTCTGCCTCTGTGCTGAGTGGGTCTAATGGGAGTGGTTTCATAATTATCAATCAGCTGTGCAGCTGCAGGGCACTAATGAGGAAAGCTGCTGGGCCTGCATCCCTATTGGAAGTATCTCACCAAAAAATATATTTTTGTTGCAGGGGGTGCCTGAAATCTGACTTGTATCTTAGGCAGATTTCTGGGAAAATTGGTGAAATTATGTTTCTGGGGGGTGGTCAGTACACATTCTCAGGTAGCCATATTGCATTGCATTTTCAGAAAATTACAGCGGCTGCAGATTGAAAAGGAAAGGTAATTTTTAATAACCTACAATTACATTATGACTTGTGTCGCAATTGTATACGCTATATTATTTTTTATTTGTTTGCTATTTTTTTTCCCCATGGAAGTGGAGTTACCCTTTAAAGTGAATGTAAAGCTTTTTTTTCCCCTTTTTTTTATTCAAAACTTTTATTGATTTTTCAAGGAACATACTTGTTCACACTTCGCAGACGCAGCCGATTAATAAGAATTGAAACAATGGAGAGCGTTTAGCTCAGCCGTCATGGCAGTTTAAAGGTCAAACATACTAAAATTGAGTCATCTACACAAGTACAAGTACAGGCACTTATTTAAATAAACAACAACAACAGTAGTATTATGACTGCATGCTCTTTTTTTCTTTAAAATAACAAACCTGCTCTGTGCTCTGGTTTTGCACAGAGCAGCCCTGACCCTCGGGTCCCCCACCGACACTCCTGCCCCCCCTGCTGAGTGCCCCCATAACAAGCCACTTGCTATGGAGGCACTCATGCCTGCTTGCTCCCGAGCCATGCTCTGTATGTCTATAAAACACTTGGCCCTGCCCCCCCGCTCCCTCATCACTGGCTCTGATTGATAACAGCCAGAGCCAATGGCTCCCACTGGTGTATTTGAGCCAATGAGAAGTGAGAAGGGGAAGAGAGTCTTGGCTCTTATGCACATCGCTAGATCAAGATCAGTGTCAGGTATTTATTAAGAGGGGCTGTGGGGGGACCTGCATGCAGAAGGTTTTTTTTTTTACTTTACTGCATAGAATGCAGTATAATACTGTATATGCACTTCAACAATGCAAAAATAGATATAGTAGACCTGTTTGTAGAGCCACCTAAAAAACATTTTCCCACATAAAAAAATCAACACAATTCTTCAAAATTGGCCTAAAAATACCATTTATTGATAAAGCACAAATAGCAGTGAAACAAAAACATGATGGTACAACAAGGTCTAGACGTGAGATAAATGATCTCCCACTGAACTCAGATCTGGGCCTATTTCCTAATCTATTTACAAATAAAGTTTATTTATTCATCAAAATATCAGATGAATAAGAACATTTGTATTTAACAGTAAGAGTGGTGCTAAGAAGTTATGGCCAGTGTGAATCAAACAATTTTAGGCAAACATAGCATTAAAGTGGAAGAAAAGCCTAACGCTATTCTTAACAACAATCCTTCCCCCTACTTCTACGTAGCCTGCATACCTGTTTAAAAAATATTGACGTACTTACCTTTTCTAAATCTTATCCACTCACTTGATCATAGAGCTTTGGCTCCCCTGTTTAAGGGAGCACTCAACAATGGCTGTGAATTGCAGGAGCTGTAATGTCACCCATAGGCTCCCATGGGCCACCATATTAGATGTATATGCTGTATCTCCTCATGGTGAAGATGTTTTTTTAATGAAGATTTCTAACAAAGGTGATTTCTTTGAATGTACAGCCAACCAGAATTTTTCTTTTACATGAAGATCACATTGAATAGGGAAATTTAATGCACCCATTAAAGGGCTTCACCCATTAGCAGTGGTGGCCGCTCATAAGGGCTGCAGGAGTGCCATCCCCCTAATCCATGCGCCCAGCCCCTTGTCCCAATGCAAGGCGCCGGACGCATGGACTTCAATTTATTTTTTTTTTGAAGTGCGTGATTAGAGTCTGAGGCTCTAATTGGCTTCAAAAAGGGTGGGCTCTGGGCGCAGAGCACTGCGACCCGAGCCCACCCACTTGTGTGGCATTAGCAAATTAATATTCGCTAATGTCTTCCTGCTTCTCCTCCCGGCCAATCAGGAAGCGGGTCCTGAGACCCAGTTAGCTAGAAGTCCTAAGACCCAATTGGCTAGGAGTCTGAAGACCCGATTGGCTGGGAGGAGAAGCGACTGCCAGGACTCAGGAGGAGCGCCAAACCCGCTACCTAGATGGGGTGAGTGCGGAGCTGGCGGTTGGTGGGAGGCAGGCTAGCGGGAAGTGGCAGGTGATGGTTGAGTGAAGCACTGACTGAGCAGGGGTGGGGGGAGTGAGGGGGCCAGGTTTGTTTGCCGCCCCCCCATAAAAATTGAGCACCAGCTGCCACTGCCCATTAGTGTGGTAGTGGAGGTGAAACAGGAAACCGACCTAGATTGGGGTATTGCTCCCTGTCCCTCCACTTCCCTGCAGCAGCCACTCACTGATGTAGGAGAGCCAAAGTTTCAGGATGAAGTGACCAGACTGAAGCAGATTACAAATAGGTAAGTACATGGGGTATGTAGGATAGGTAGGAGGAGGGGAGAGGAAATTATTTTAGGAATGGTTAATGTTAGGCTTTTCTTATGCATGTGTGTGTGTGTGGTAGGAGGGCAGGAGTAGTAGCTTCCCCGGGCACAGGGTAGGGTACTGTGTGGAAATTATATTTTGTAGAAACTGTCTCAGCTGTTGAAACATCATTGTCTTACTCCAGCAGTCTCCATAGCTCACCCCAGGCCAGCATAAAGAGTTGAGAGGATAGAGGAAAGGCTGTATCTAGTCTGCAATCTGGCCTGTTCCACCTCCAAACTTTACCATGCTGTGCTGAAAATCCATGTTATACCTTGTTTAACCACTTGACCCCTGGAAGGTTTTACCCCCTTATGACCAGGGCATTTTTTGCTATTCAGCACTGTGCCACTCATTTTATTCAGATAAGTAGGTCTTTCTTTTGGTGGTATTTAATCAGCACGGGTTTTTTTATTTTGTATTATATAAACAAAAAAATACAAAAAATTTTGAAAAAACAAAACAATAATTTCTACTTTCTGTTATAAAACATATCCAATTAAATCTAATTTCTTAATAAATTTAAGCCAAAATATATTCTGCTACAAAGTGCATTTTTGGAGACTCTATACTATTGGGGACACCAGCACAGTTCTCATCCTGATCAAGATGGTGATCCATACAGACGCTATTGTAATCATAGTAATCAGTGACTTATAGTGTGACTGCGATAGCGTACTGGCCAGTTTTGGCACTTACAGACACTGGCTGGGAGGGACACTGACTGACTAACTGACATTGGCATCACTAGTGAAACTAATATTGTGATCAGTAATAATATTCTACACTGTATTAATGACACTGGCTGGGAAGGGGCTAACATTAAGGGGCAATCAAGGGATTACCTGTGTGCCTAACAAGTGTAATGTGTGCTGTTTTTACTGACAGATCTGGCTGCTTTTTCTCCCTGAACTCAGAGTTGATTTCAGGGAGAAGAAACAGCCAGATCGCTGTCTGTGTACATAGTTCTGTGTGTTTGTGAACACAGAACTCTGTGTTGTGATTGGCCACAGCCAATCAGCAGGTGTACAGCCATAATTATTGGCTATAGCCTGCTGACAAACTTGTGCTGCAACCAATCACAGCTTAGGTCAGCAGGAGGCATGCACATGTGCGCCGCTAAACCAGGAAGAACACTGTGACATACAAGTACATTGTGGTGCCTGGCTGTGCCGTCTTCTTGCAGTAAATCTACATTGAGTGGGCAGAAAGCGACTACCTGAAAGAGAAAGTTAGCCAAGTACAGTGAATATGTGTTTTTTAAAGAATAATAAAATGCATATACTGTATGTATGTATGCAGTGCTGGGCAAAGGTCCTTTACCATCCAAAGCAAAGAAGTCAAAGTGAGTGTCCCTCACGTGCTGTGAACTACTTCAGCAGCTTAGGGTGTAGGTCCTGTCCTTTATGTGCCACACTACTGCTGTGGTACCCAGGGCAGCTGCCTTTTCTGTCTACTCCTTGGCCCTGTATGTATGAATGAACTTGTGTATACATGTGAGTGTGTGGTTGTGGGTATGTTGGTGTGTTGTTGTGTTATGAATAAAAGTGTGAAATGAATCATAGGGGGTGCTGTGCACTAGGATGTATATACTCCTGACCTCTGTACTCTGCATAATACTCACTCCTGTCCCCTGCCCTTTGTATGTTACACGCTTCTGACCTCTGAACTATGTACATTACATACTCCTGACCCATACACTCTGTTCACTGAGCTGTACATTACTTTTACTCCTCACTACTGCACTTTGTTCAATACTTTTACTTCTGACTTCTACACCCTGTACAATACAGATGTTATGCACTCTGTACTTGTATATGATGATCAGGGGCACACCTTGGGTGTGAGAAAAATTATTGAGTGTGCACATCACAGGGCACAGTTTGACATTTTTGTCCTGGGCACTGAATGACCATGTCCCTGCACTGAATGTTTATATTTGAATTTGACCAGGTGTCAGCCTCTGACAGTTTCATATACACTAAAGCTCAGACTTAGGTTGGGAGATTTTGTTCAATGACATCTCCCAGGAAACCTGGACAGTATGTTGACATACATCAACCAGCTTGGGATTTATCATTTTACTGCAGAAGTGAGATGGGCATTTGTTCAACATTGTTGGGTAGTGGCATGCAGATATATTGGGAATTGGGGAAACAGCATCAGGTGGCAAGTCTTCATGATTGACAAGTATCTACATTGCTGAATGAGGGGACAAGGGACAAGATACATTGCAAGGTGGGGGGGAGGGGGGAGAAAATATTATGAAAATGTTGCCTGAAATGGTTCAGGAAAAGGGGCTGCATGCTCACTGCCCTTTCTTCTCTGGCCACTCAGAATGCATGCTTGAATAAGGTATGAATTGGAGGACCCAACACTGTTTTTTCAAAATAAGAAGAAAGATGATGTGGGGTTTTGAGTGCCCACAAACTCGAATAGTCCGATGAAGGACCTCCTGGAAGCTAGAGTTCTTCAAAATTACCTTTAGCAGCCCCAGGTTGAGAACATGTGCCAGGCAAACTACATGTGTGATAATTCTCAGTGAGTAGGTTATTAGTAGTAATAGCTGTCACACAATATTGTCACACAATATGAATGAGTGAAGCAAGAGTTCAATTAACTGAGCATTTGCCTAACCCAGCAGGAAATCTGCAAACCCCGAATATAGTGCTCAGACCCAATTAGAGAAAGCTAAATCTTGTATTTTTTTGACATTTCAAGGCCTGCTTTTAAGGGGTTTTTTTTGTAAAAGGAGTCATGGGTGACTAGAATCTTTTAATGCAGCTTAAAGTGATTGTAAAGTCTCGTTTAAAAAAAAAAAAAATAACAAACATGTTATACTTACCTGCTCTGTGTAGTGGTTTTGCACAGAACAGCCAGGATCTTCTCGGGTCCCTCTTCGGTGCTCCTGGCCCCTCCCTCCTGCTGTGTGCCCCCACAGCAAACAGCTTGCTATTGGGACACCCAAGCTGAGTCACAGCTCTTTTTAGACACAGAGCTGTGACCCAGACCTGACCCCTCTATCTCCTGATTGGCTGACTGACTTTGACAGCAGCGGGAGCCAATAGGGAGGGGAGTCTTGGGCAGCTGAGACACTCCTGCAACATCGCTGGATAAAGATGGGGTTCAGGTACAGTAAGTATCGGGGGGCTGATGCACACAGGTTTTTTTTTATCTTAATGCATAGAATGCATTAAGATAAATAACTTTCTGCCTTTACAATAACTTTACTTGGCCCATGCAAGCCAGTGTTGCCAACCCCCCCGAGTGAAATTTACTGGCAGAACGCCAAAATTTACAAACGGCACCAATTTTTTACTGGCACTGCAAAAATGTACATAAAATGGCCATTTTCAGTGCTAAACCGTGCACATATTAATACTTAAACTATAAACATGTAGATAGTGCTATTAGAAATGTGTTTAACAAAAGTCAAAAAACATATTTCTCCATTTACATGAAGGTCAGATTAATATAACCCAGCCAGCACAGAGTTCCCCCATATATCAGAGTGTCCAGGATTCTCCCTTACAGTGTAACTCTGACATAATGAGGAATGTTGCAGATCTTGATTTAAGCGGGAACTCTGATGTAAGCGGGTGCTCTGGTGACCAGAAATCACCTTATATCAGGGTCCACTGCATTCCCCTTTACATCAGAGTTCCCACTTACATTAGGGTCTGCAGCATTGCCCTTTACATCAGAGTTCCCTTTTACATCAGGGTCCGCAGAGTTCCCCCTTGCACTGTAAGGGGAGAATCCTGCAGACTCTGATGTAGAGAGGAATATCAGGAACTCTGATGTGGGGTGGGGGGTGACTCTGGTGACCAGAGACCACCTTCCGCAGATTAATTACACTAAGGTAAGGGGGGAGGGATTCCCTGCTATAAGGGGGAAACCTTTATATCAGTTCCCCATTACATTATTGTATTTACCCAGCCCTTACATCAGTAACCCCCTCTTAGACTGGCCTGGTGGCACTGTCACTTACCTCAGGGTGGTCAAACACTGCGGACATCATACGGGAGGTGGTCAGATGCTGCGGACATCATACAGGAGGTGGTTAGAGGCTGCGGACATGATACCGGAGGTGGTAAGAGACCGCGGACATACTACAGGAGGTAGTCAGAGGATGCGGACATGGTACAGGAGGTGGTCAGAGGCTGCAGACACCCCCATTCCACCCCCAGCAGTAATGTCCTAATCTGTCCCCCTTCACCCTCCACATCCGTGTCCACCTCTGCCACCCTTTACATCACCCTCCCACAGCAGAGTCCTCCTCTGCCCACCTTCATATACCTTCTACAGCACTGTCCTTCTCTGCCCCCTTCAGCCCCCACAGCACTGTCACTCCCTGTCCCCTTCTGCCCCCACATCACTGTCCTTCCCTGTCCCCTTCAGCCCCACAGCACTGTCCTTTCCTGTCCCCTTCAGCCCCAGCAGCACTGCCCTTCCCTGTCCCCTTCAGCCCCCACAGCACTGTCCTGCCCTGTCCCCTTCAGCCCCCACAGCACTGTCTTTCTCTGCCCCCTTCAGCCCCCACAGCACTGTCCTTCTCTGCCCCTTCAGCCCCCCACAGCACTGTGCTTCTCTGCCCCCTGCCTTCAGCCCCCACAGCAATGTCCTTCTTTGCCCCCTTCAGCACCCACAGCACTGTCCTACTCTGTCCCTTCAGCCCCCACAGCACTGTCCTTTTCTGCCCCCACTTCAGCCCCCACAGCACTATCCTTCTCTACCCCCACTTCAGCCCCCACAGCACTTTCCTTCTCTGCCCCTGCCTTTAGCCCCCCAAAGCACTGTCCTTCTCTGTCCCCTTTAGCCCCCAAAAGCACTGTCCTTCTCTGTCCCCTTTAGCCCCCCACAGCACTGTCCTTCTCTGCCCCTTTCAGCCCCTACAGCACTGTCCTTCTCTGCCCCCTTTAGCCCCCCACAGCACTGTCCTTCTCCGCCCCCTTCAGCCCCCACAGCACTGTCCTTCTCTACCCCCTTCAGCCCCAACAGCACTGTCCTACTCTGTCCCTTCAGCCCCCACAGCACTGTCCTTTTCTGCCCCCACTTCAGCCCCCACAGCACTATCCTTCTCTACCCCCTGCCTTCAGCCCCCACAGCACTGTCCTTTTCTTCCCCCACAGCACTGTCCTTCTCTGCCACTGCCTTTAGCCCCCCAAAGCACTGTCCCTCTCTGCCCCCTGCCTTTAGCCCCCCACAACACTGTCCTACTCTGCCCTCTTCCTTTACCCCCCCCCACAGCACTGTCCTTCTCTGCCCCCACAACACTGTCCTTTTCTCTGCCCCCACTTCAGCCCCCACAGCACTGTCCTTCTCTGCCCCCTGCCTTTAGCCCCCAAAGCACTGTCCTTCTCTGCCCCCTGCCTTTAGCCCCCCCCCCCCCCCACAGCACTGTCCTTTAATTTAATAAAAGTAAATTTATTTATTTATTACGGCAGTGTTAGCAAGTGTTATTCTTCACTGTTGAGGTCCTGGCAGTATACAATTTCTGACGTTTTGAGAGTAACTTATTTACTTTTTCTTGAAATTCCCAAAACTAGCAGCAGACAGGCTCTAATGCCAATATATAAGTGATTTTTGCTCTCACCATCCTTCCTGCTAAAAGACACCAACCTGGTTTACCTGGTGGTAATGTGGGAAGGTAAATCAACTTTGTTTTGTAACAACTTTGCTATAAAAAAGGTAAAAAGCCGACTAGTTTTGGCAGATCTTTATCTGATGAATATGATTGCTCATTTCTCTTAAAAAGAAAAAGTAAGACCAAGGACCAAAGGAACCTACAAATTAAATAGACTAGAAACAGAGCAATATTAAAGATTAAACAGGAATCCAGAAAGTACAAAATATTGTGTGTTATAAAAGCAGAAAATTAAAATTAAACACACACACAGTAAAACCCTCACACGATAAAGCATAATCCTACAGAACACACTGACCTTGATGCAGCATTTAAATTCTTCTTTTCACAATTATCTTTATAAGTGAACATAAAATTTGATCTGGTACACAGGTTATATAATTTTCTTCCCTATAAAACTTTAATGATAACACATCACCTTAAGCATTTATTACTTGTCTTTTAAACCATTAGACAAAGGCCCTTTGAACGTTTTGATCTGCAGGGCACAGATAATATGGCTGATCCAATTATTATTTTACAGCACTAATGTTCTTATTACAGGACTACCATCTCTTTTTCTCCTATGCGGGCTAAATGTGAGGACCTTTTGTATAATATATATTTTGTATAACCGAAAATCCTTTAATAGTTATACAGTAAAGCTCCAAGAAATGGGCTGTGCATTAACCGGAAATATTGAGATTAAATAAAGTGTAAAGACTTTAGAAGGAAAGGTTTTATGGTATTATGTACTGAAATACTGGAGAACCTACTTAAAGGGCTTCTCCAACCTTAGAATATGGAGACACCTTGACTATGGCTTTCAAAAAGTGAAAATCTTTACCACACTATCATTTAGTGTCACTTTCATTTTCTAACCTGCACTGGCAAAATAGCATCTGAAATGAGTACAGCTGTCCATACACTGATATTTTATTTTTTGAACGGAGGATTCCCCTCCAACCTGGTACATTGTATTCTGAAAACAGCCTCCACAGCTGTCAAAATTCCAGTAGCTGTTCCTTTTAATCAACTTCTGTCAAGCAGGGTCTGTAACACACTGATCTCAGTTCAGCCGATCCCTGCTACTTAAAGTGTTACTAAACCCACAAGAGTAAAATCAGTCTGTAAATGCAGTAAAGCATGCTTGTTATACTCACTGTGGAACCTAAGTGGTTAATCATCCACATTGTGTAAAAAGGCTGTTTGATCCTGTCTTCTCTGATCCTCCCCTTCTTTTACGGTCCCCAATCCATCTCCTGATAAGACAGAGCCTTTGGAGTCACTCTGCACATGCTCAGTTTGTTGTGTATTGCTAGAGAGTTTTTTTTTTCTCTTGGGAGAGTGCATGTGATCAACACAGGGCCAATCAACACTGTCCAGTCAGATGGTCAGGGGTCCTGCAGCCTCATTGGACAGTCAGAGTAGAATGAAAACTCCTCCTACAAGCTTTAACCATACACTGATAGAGGTCACAAGACTGCTATATACTGCTGATGAGAAAAGGTATTTATCAGTTTATATTTATTGAAATATTTGCATTTCCATGTTCTGTGTACTGTGGGAGACCAGATGTAGTGAATGCAGGTTCTTGGGTTTAACTACAGCTGGTCAATATAATAACCCAAATAGAAACGGTGAACAGTGCAGTTTAGTTTATTCAGGTAGAAATAGCATTTGTAAAATAGTTTTCAATACAATGAATGTATATAAGGGGTACTTACAGAGTGTAAGCATTTTCTTACTATTGTAGTGTGTAACTGTGGTTTTGCTTTGTGATTGTATAAAAGCTTCATTGAATTAAAGAAAATAAGTTGGTTGATGGGTGCAGGATATGTTCTGCAGAGACAGTGAGAGTAGACCCACTTACTGTTGTTTCTGTGAGACCAAAGGAAAGTATGTTTTCCCCTTTCTAGGGGGGAACATGAGCCAGAGGTCATGTTCTCACATGGACTAGTGCAGTGGCGTAACTAGATTTCTCAGGGCCCCGGTGCAAGAAATCATGAAGGGCCCCCCACCCCCCGAAAAAGCATATTTTTGACACTTTTTTTTTCCAATGTATAACAAAGTAAAACATTTGTTTCTGGTTTCAACGGCGGCAATGGTGGTGGGGGTGGTATCAGTGGCAGCAATGGTGGTGAGGGGGGTGGTATCAGTGGCAGCAATGGTGGTGAGGGGGGGGTGGGATCCGTGGCAGCAATGGTTGTGAGGGGGGGTGGGATCCATGGCGGCAATGGTGGTGAGGGGGTGTGGGATCAGTGGCGCCAATGGTGGGGAGGGGGTGGGTTCAGTGGCAGCTATGGTGGGGAGGGAAGTGGGATCAGTGGCAGCAATGGTGGGGAGGGGGGAATGGGAACAGTAATAATGCTGGTGGACTAAAGAAACACCTCCAAATTCACCCATAAAAGGAAAACAATTGCAGAGTGACCCTATGCACTCAGGAGTATAGGACACATATAACACAATGCTGCTACTTATATACAAGTAATTATAGGTAATGAAATCGTGTATAAATGTTGTAATATGAATTAGATCACACAATACAAAATAGAAAAATTTCAGTAGCGCAGGAATGGTGGTACCTCCTAGCCACCTGAAGGGCCCTTTCACACGGGCGCTCCGTATGTCCGCAAATCATCCTATCATCCTATTTTTTTGCGGATGATTTACGGACATAATGTAAGTCAATGGCATTGCGGATGTCAGTGGAATACCATCCTCTGACATCCGATTTTCTTCCTTTCAGTTCTGTTCCGTTTTTTGGAACGGAACAGAACCATATTTTTCTTCCGTTTAAAAAACGGAAAGGAAGCAAAATCGGATGTCAGCGGTGTCATCCGCAATGCCCATAGACTTACATTATGTCCGCATATCATCCGCAAACGGATGGGATGATATGCGGACATACGGACCGGATGATACAAATGTCATCCGCTACGTGGAAAAAAAAAAAAAGAGCCCTTACGTGTTTAAAGTAAATTGAGAAAACTGACTATTATATAATAACTGAATTACTGCACACTTCAGCTTAAAATCATTTCATTTAAAAGTCCATAAACTCAAATGGGCAATAACTTGAAGCACACACACGTACATATATCCACACACATATAAATACATGCACACACATACATATATAGATGCACGCACATACATACATACACACACATACAGTACACACA
Source organism: Pelophylax lessonae (assembly GCF_965119305.1). Lineage (NCBI taxonomy): Eukaryota > Metazoa > Chordata > Amphibia > Anura > Ranidae > Pelophylax > Pelophylax lessonae. The sequence goes on along the minus strand of NC_138776.1, from coordinate 122,922,911 downwards.
CATACAGTACACACACATACACACACATACAGTACACACACATACAGTACACACACATACAGTACACACACATGCACACACATACAGTACACACACATACAGTACACACACATACAGTACACACACATACATTACACACACATACAGTACACACACATACAGTACACACACATACACACACATACAGTACACACACATGCACACACATACAGTACACACACATACAGTACACACACATACAGTACACACACATACACACACATACAGTACACACACATGCACACACATACAGTACACACACATACAGTGCACACATACAGTACACACACATACAGTACACACACATACACACACATACAGTACACACACATGCACACACATACAGTACACACACATACAGTACACACACATACAGTACACACACATACACACACATACAGTACACACACATGCACACACATACAGTACACACACATACAGTACACACACATACAGTACACACACATACAGTACACACACATACACACACATACAGTACACACACATGCACACACATACAGTACACACACATGTACACACACATACAGTACACACACATACACACACATACAGTACACACACATACAGTACACACACATACAGTACACACACATACACACACATACAGTACACACACATGCACACACATACAGTACACACACATACAGTACACACAGTACACACACATACAGTACACACACATACACACACATACAGTACACACACATGCACACACATACAGTACACACACATACAGTACACACACATACAGTACACACACATACATTACACACACATACAGTACACACACATACAGTACACACACATACATTACACACACGCACACACATACAGTACACACACATACAGTACACACACATACAGTACACACACATACACACACATACAGTACACACACATACAGTACACACACATACAGTACACACATACAGTACACACACATACAGTACACACACATACATTACACACACATACATTACACACACATACACACACATACAGTACACACACATGCACACACATACAGTACACACACATACAGTACACACACATACAGTACACACACATACACACACATACAGTACACACACATGCACACACATACAGTACACACACATACAGTACACACACATACAGTACACACACATACAGTACACACACATACACACACATACAGTACACACATACATACACACAGAAAGCCTTTTTAAAAAATGTTAGAGAGAGGTCTGTACCTTCCTGTAACTTCCTGCCGACCGGGTATTGCACTGTAGGGGGAGGCAGAGAGCACAGCACACACTCTGCTTTCAGTTTGCTATACGAGACCAGCTCCTTCAGTGCCGATTTATCGGGGAGCTCCGGTCTCAGCTGCGGTTGCCGCTCCTCATCTCTATACATACAGGGGGCCCTCTAAGGCCCCCTGCAGCATGGGGCCCGGTCGCCATGGCGACCCCTGCGACCCCTGTACGTCCGCCCCTGGACTAGTGACTGATGTTGAAATGAGAATGTAAGGCCATGCACACAGGGCGTTTGAAAAAACGAGCTGCAAAGCCAGTTCTGACGCCAGGAAAAAGCAGCTGTAAAAACGTGCTTTTAGAAGCATTCTGTATTGGCGTTAATGCATGTTTTAACCACGTTTTATTAGCGTTAGCATTTACAGCCTTTCTCTGCCCTCTTCTATTTTCCAACCTCAAACCCAACTACTACAGCTTACAAACTACTGACGTGGCCTAACGCTTTATGCGGCGTTAAGCAGCCTTTAGCAGCGTTAGGCATTTTTACAGCTTAACGCTGCCGCTCCAGAATGCATGGCCCTGGGTTTTTTTACAGCTTTAAAACGCCTATGCCACTTACAGCTCCTTAAAGCCTGTGTGTGCATGAGGCCATAGAATAATTTAGAGGGGCATTTTTAGGCTGCAAAAAAAAAACCGCCTGATGCTCCTAGAAGCAGCTGTGATAACGCCGTGTGTATGAGGCCTAAGAGATTTCGTTTAGAACTTTTGCTGAATTACCAGGCTTGCATCAGTGAGAGAATTAATGATACATGAAGCTGTAGAAATATGTTGAAATTGTGTTTTGCTATAAGCATGTTCCTGATCTTACAATCACAAAGTTATCATTTGAATTGGGAAGTTGCAAAAAATAAAGAGCAATGATGACATTTCTGTGCTTTCAACAACGCTATAATAAAACTTGCTTTCAGGAGGATCAATTGAGTACTGATAAAAGATTGGAAGTCGGGCTTGATGGTCATCCAAGAGGCGGGGTAGCTACTTGCAAACAGATAAGAGAAGAGACCTTCTTTTTTCTATAGTGTACAGCATTTATATAATTTCTGCCTCACACAAGTGACCCTTGGGTAGAACCTCTGGATTTAAGAATCTCTAAGATCCCTTTGGAGGTTGAGGCAAATGTAAAGCTTAACTTTATATTTTTTTTCTAAAAAATATTGTTTTCAATTTTAGTAGTCCTTTTTGAATATCAGTGCTGATGATCTCCTCCAGCCTTTTTCAGCTACTTTCTTATTCCAGCTTAGCCTAAACATCATTGCTGTGGACCACCTTCTATTACACTAATATTAAGTGTCAGTAGGTCACATGTAGTCTCTGCCATAAAGTGATGTTAAAGGGGGACAACAAAGGGAGACAAATGTTAGGCACTTGTCACCATTTAACAGGAATTTCCCAAACAAGGACCTTTATGACTGGATCACTAGGTGTTGTTTATAAAGAAAGATATATATTTAAAAACTGAAAGAAACATTTAAACAACATTAACATGCTAAGGCTAAAATGAGATTTTGATTATTGGGTTTAGGTCTACTTTAAGGTAGGACCCCTCCCCAGATGTATACATAGTTGTTGAAACTCTGTCAGGAATGGGTTCCCCTGCGAGTGGAACTATGGCTCCCAGACATAGAGACTGCAGTTCCTGTGTCCGCCAGCAGGTGTCTTTGCAGCCAGAGGCTATTGGAAATCAGTCATCACCTGATGCTCGTTGCAGAAAAAGCTCTGCCTGTGTTAGGCTGGCCACACACTATACAATTTTCTTGTACAATTTTCCTTTGGATTTACCAAAACCATATAATATGAGGTCATACCTAAACACTTTCAATTTGTATGCAATCAGGCAAGCCCTTACACTACATAGTTCAAGGTAAATCTAATGAAAATTGAACAATAATATTGTGTAATGTATGGCAACCCTTACTCCTCTTTGCCTTGGTGTTTGTCCATGTACCTCTGTCCTGTGTTCCTGCATTCTGATCCTGCATCCTCATCCTAGTCACCTGCTTTCCGGTTTGGCTCTCTGGACTGGTTCTCTGCCCACTATCCAGTTTGGCTCCATATACTCATTGCTTGCTAATCAACCTGACCTCTCTGATCCCCTGACCATTACCCAGCCTGATGGTCTGCTGCCTGCTGATAGGGTGCAGTCTTTATCCATACTGCCTACTAATGGAGTCAAGTCCTATTCCATACTGCCTGCTGATGGTGTCAAGCCTGCCTCTATACTTGCTGATAGGGTTCAGCCTGCCTCTATGCTTGCCAATGGGGTTCAGCCTGCCGCTGGTGACCTGATGTCCTCTGCCAAGCCTGCCGCTGGTGACCTGATGTCCTCTGTTAATTCTTCACCTGGTTGCCTGCTATACTCTGTCAAGCTTGCCTCTGATGCTCCCTTGCCTGTTACCCAGCTTGGTGGTCCTGTGTTTGTTGCCCCGCCTGATGGTCCTGTGCCCAATGCCCAGCCTGGTGGTTCAGTACAAGAAACAAACACAGAAGAGCACACCAGTCTAGTGCATTATCCCTAAAAAACTATTTATTAAGGAATTGTCATAAATTGTACTCACAAACGTGCAATAAACTGTGATGTGAATTCATCCCACCACTTGTACCAAGCTACTACATTCATGCACAGGAGTTATTTTCTCTGATTATTTGAGGTGTTTCTTGGGACTCCAGCTTCTATGTGTGTGCTTAGGCAAGGTCAGAGCTAGGAGCCTGTTGCCAGGAATTGAAGATGGTATTAACTGTAGAAGAAAGATAATTGAGATGGTAACTCTGGCCAAAGGTTGTTTCACTAGTATTGAGGCATCTGAACAACAGACTGTTTTAAATGCATGTGATAGTCCTAAAGTAATCTCAGAGACTCCAGCTAGGGAGGACAAAATGATGTCACAGTTTTTAAGCTTAAAGACTCATTAGAAAAAAAAATGATGCAGTGGTAGGACATTTAACTATTGCAGAAATAAATAGAATTTAAGAGAGTCCCTAAGGGGGTTAAGGATTACAAAACTGTGTTCATTTTAGGACAACAATTTTAAAGTTAATTGGCTGAGATGTCTGCGGCATTGCAATAAGTCATGGCTGCAATTCATCATATTACAAAGAGAATGCAAACTAACTAGAATTCAGTTGGAGCATCTAGAGGCCGCCCCTTAGAGGGTGGGAACTGTCAGGAATGGGTTCACCTGCATCTATTGCCATCCTCCCAGAACCACGCTCCCCCCATGCGCCTGCTGCGGCACGCAACTGACGAACTCTGTGATTACCGTATTCTTATGACAGAGCTGATCAGAGATCAGGATAAAGGGCCAATCACAATCAAGGCCCTTTTCCACATTATCAGCTGTGTCCAATCACAGCTGATCACATTGTAAACACACTTACAAATTATCGGCATTCCTTTCCTCACTCACTGTCACAGCGTGAGGAGAGCCAGTAACCGGCAATCCTGACAGGGGACATCCACACTGATAATCAGTGCCAATCAGTGCAGCCTATCAGTGCCCATCAGTGAAGGAGAAAAATTACTTATTTGCAAAATTTCATAACAGAAACAAAGGAAAACTTTTTTTTTTCTGTCTCTTTCTGTTTGTTTTGAAAGATAAAACAAAAAAAAAAAAAAACATTGGTGATTAACTACCACCAAAGAAAGCTCTATTTGTGTTAAAACAATTATAAAAATGTCATATAGGTACAGTGTTGCATGATTATACAATTGTCATTCAAAGTGTGACAGCTCTAAAAGCTGAAAATTGGCCTGGGCTGGGCAGAAAGGGGTAAAAGTGCCCAGTAGGAAAATGGTTAAGCTATGCCTGTGCTACTCCTCTTTGCCTTGGGATTTTTTAATTTGCCTCTGACCTGTGTTCCTGCATTCTGGTCTTGCATTCTGATCCTGAATCCCCATCCTTGTTCTCCCTTGTATGACCCTGGCTCTGACACTGACTATACTTCTCATATCCTGCTTATCTGTATATATTTGGTTTTAGCAGTTGTTCATTGTTTGCTCACTCACTTATTATATTCTCTGGTTTGATTTATGAACTTCTGGTATAGTGGAGGTGCATTTATAATTTTGTTTTCCACATATTCTTAATACATTACATTATTTTTACATTATACTTGTGCCTGGTATTCTCTGTGCAAGTCCACACATCTCTGGTCACACCTGTTTCACAGGATACCAGCACTCAGTATCCCTGACAACTTCTCTGATATTATGGAAAGCAACTACAGCACTGAAGTATTAGTTGCGGTGGACTTAAATTTAAGATTCTGAATTGGTGGGTATTGGAGCATATAGTGGTTTTGGAACAGTACCCATAATATTGAACTGGGTCCCAACTATGGCATCATCTCTAATATCACCTGGCATTTGACCTATAAGCAGGGTCGCTGATAGGGGGGGGACCACCGGTCCTCTTTTAGGGGGCCCGAGCACACACAGGGAGGGGGATAAGTGATGGACAACAAATACAGAAATCTTCCTCCAGAAGATGAAAGCTGATCTCTCTGCCTCTTCCTGCTACCAGCTTTTATCTGCTGAGAAAGGTACAGTTGTCCCTCACTAATCCCCCTTACTGTGTGGGCCCCCTCCCAGCAGTGGCTCTAATGTTGGCTCTGCTCATGAGTTTGTTTCTCTCCCACTGTCTCTCTGATCCTGGAGCTCCAACTGTCCAGCCTGTATATTTTTTAATTTAATTTTTATTTATTAACTCAGTTTTTTCTTTTAGATTTAGCAGGAATTATGTGAGTTATGCTTTATTTGTGTCTGCTAAAACTGATATTATTGTAATTTTAGCTAAATATATCTTTAATATTTTCTTGGAGGGGGCTGTCAGGTAGTCTGCACAGGGCCCCCCGATTTCTATCAGCAGCCATGCCTATAAGATCTAGTCTTTAATTTTAAGCTAGCACTCCATTATGTTTTTAACTGTATTGGAACAACATTTTGTTTCAGAGTTTAATTGCCACACAGATGAATACAAAGATGACAGTACATTGTGGTAGTACAAGGTCTACAGGAGTACAAATATAAAGACAAAGCAGAGAAGTTGTGAAAGGTTTCAGCACTAACCTTGTACGCAAGTATACAATGTTTTGTAAGCAGTACTTCCATTATGATAATTATATGTCATTTTTTTATAAATAACTAATACAACAACCGATAAACATAAAAAAATAACATTCTGGAATGCAGTGTTTCTGAAAATTAACCCTTTTTTAGTATTTCCGGTTCCCTAGATCTTTTCTATGCATTATTGAGAAAAACTGCAATTAGTTACTACTTCCACATCAAAATACCACCCAAGGTGATGCTGGGTCCATTATCTTAGGACTCCTCCCTACCTATTTCATGTAAATCTTCTAAGATTTCCTGTTAATCCACCCATCTAAACCAAACTTTCCTAACTTTTCTAATTTTTTCTTGGACATCCTCTAGCTGCCTAGGGTAGTTTATACTGTATAGTGAAGAATTGTGTTGTTGGAAAAGACATAGACTTTAACGGCACTAGGCAAGTAAAATATAACTATTTTATTGGTTTACAATTAAAAAGTACATTAACAACATAAATCCTTCGCCTCAACAAAGGCGTTGATACATTTAACCACTATCAAGAGGTATTGGTATATGGATATACAGAATAGTAATCACTGCAATAGTGTAAGCATACGTCACATCAAAAAAGGATCTCCCAGACGATGGTAGGAATGTGTGTTGTCGTCCATCTAGATCGGTTAATGTGATGTCAGATGTGCAGATATCTCATAGAGCCAGAATGCTCAACACGTTTCGCTTAAAACAGCTTCTTCTGGAGTTACTGGTTCAATTGCTCTGAGTATATCCAAGTTGTATCCGCATGGTAAAGGGCAAAGCCATAAAATAACGGGGAAGGTGGAGTCTGTAGCCAGGAATGCCAAAGAAGTAGTGATTATTAAAGAATGTAGTTCATGTTCGTACACATTGTCCACCAGACCGTATATTTATTCAGTATGGGAACATAAAGGGTAAATCAGCCCAGCAAAAAAAGGAGGGGGGGGGGGTCAGCCGTGTATGTACTTAAAATTGCTGCCAACAAGGCGTCTGGTCACTGTATCTCCACCTTCCCCGGATGGGGAACCGCCAACTGTTGTGCAAACCAATCAAAATACGCTTATTGCCAAAAAATTTTAGCAGAAAACAAATTGGCCTAAAATGTTAAAAGAATTTCGATTTTTACATTTTGTTTTTGAGAATTTCATATAAAAAAAATGTAAAATATAGTGTTATTTTTTCAAAATTGTCGCTCTTTTTTTTGTTAATAGCGCAAAAAATAAAAATTGCACAGGTGATCAAATACCTCCAAAAGAAAGCTCTGTTTGTGGGAAAAAAAGGACGTCAATTTTGTTTGGGTACAGCATTGCAATTGTCAGTTAAAAACATGCAGTGCCGAATCGCAAAATAGGGTCATTGAGCAGCCAAATCCTCCGGGCTAAAGTGGTAATAAGTCAGTTTTTCAGACAGACCTGTTTGGAAGATCTATGCATTCCTATGGACAGGCGAGTCCATTTAGGAGGAACAGATTGGAGGTAACTGTGTGTAAACAGACAGCAGAGTCCTTTTACTCCTGGCTGCCTATAGAGCAGAGCGGGCTCTTTCCATGTAAACTCTGCAGAAACTGAGCAGTCACAATTGTGTCATCCACCAATCAGCTCATAGATCCTCTGCTGATTGGAATGGAGAGGGGCCTTAGGAACATTTTAGTGCCTTTATCCCCCCACCCCATTTTCATCTACCCCTATTAGGTATAATAAAAGTATACAGACATTTTTATGATGAAATTTATTGGCAATAAAATCAATGACTTATGACCAGAAGGGCCGAATCCAATCACATTCCCACACAATATGCATGAATGTCCTATGTGAACTCCAACATTCATGACACAAGGAAAATTCCTTTTTCCCATTATAAATAACCATACAGGTGTATAATAACAGTATAATAAGTCTAGTGCAGGCATTTCAACTGTATCATTTTATTTTTGGATGATAGAACAGTACTTAAATAGATATACAACACTTCTGTCCAGACAGCACTTGATACTTTTGATATAATAGTGGTCCACCAATCCCTGGCTTTCTGTCAAGGTTTAGCCTTAGTTAGAGTTAAGAGTCATAATATCTGGACACCAGTTTATTATGATCTGGAAAAAAAAGAAGCTTTTTGGTAGATAGTCACCTTCCCTGTCCCATATTGCAATGGATCGGAATCTTTTATTTGAATATACTTACTGTATAGGACCAGGAAACTGGGACCATATGTTAAGATTTTAACTCCTCAAAAAATGTAGTGTTACTAAACCCACAACAGTAAAATTAGTCTGTATATGCTGTAAAACATGCTTATTATACTCACTGTGGAACCTAAGCTGTTAATACTCCGCATTGTGTCAAAAGGCGGTTTGATCCTGTCTTATCTGATCCTCCCCTCCTTCCATTGTCCCCAATACATCTCCTGATAGAATGAAGCCTTGGGGACACTCTGCTCGGTTTTGTGTGTATTGATAGAGAGTTTTTTTTTTCTTTGGAGGGTACATGTGATCAGCACAGGGCCAAGCAGCATTGTTCAGACAGAGGGTCAGGGGTCCTGCAGCCTCAAAGAACAGTCAGAGGACAATGAAAACTCCTCCTAGAAGCTTTAACCAGACACTGATAGAAGTCACAAGGCAGTATACATTTAATAAAATAATTCAATTTCCATGTTCTGTGGGAGACCATATATAGTGAATGCAGGGTCCTGGGTTTAGTAACACTTTAATGTGGCCATTTTTGTAAAGCTGATTAGTATATTTATTGCCAAACTGAGCCCATTTAAATCCATCCTCCAAATAAAAGAACCCTCTCAAATATGAATTACACCATAAGGAGGGATTGGGAGACTGGATCAATGAAGTATGAAGTATCAGAGATAATTTTAGGGCAAGGAACACATTTTTACTATGACAAGTAAAATAGCTGTGCTGGCTTAAGTGGGGTACACACTAGTAGAAAATCGGCCGAAAATTCCCGTCCAAGGTAAAATAGTCCGATTTACGCCTAGTGTGTACACAACTTTCAGTAGCCGATGCCGACATTTTGAACGAAAAAAAAACCGGAGGGACAAAACCAAAATTTTTTTTGTCCGTCCCCAGACGACCGATTTTCGTTTAATGTGTATGCAGTACGTCCGTGAAAAATCGGATACGATAGACCGCGCATGATCTGAAGTTGCTGACAACCTGGAAGTCTAGGAACAAATGTGCCAAAAAAAAAGAAAAATCGGACGAGAAATTTCGTGAACATTTATGCACGGTCAACTAAAAACGGTTATGAACGCTGAGAAGACAGAGAAAAATCGGAGGATATTTCGTCCGATTTTCGTCAAGTGTGTACGGCCCTTTACTCATGGGAATCTTCCATCTATAAAGTGAGTTTATAAGCATTTCATAGGAGGAAGCTATGGCTGCTTTCACCACCATTTCTGCATTATTGAAGAGCAGAAACAAGATAATACATCCTTAAATCTGGAAGTGCTAGACCACCCCTATTTCTGGATGATTGCAATATCTGTTAGTTATATATAGTGCAGAGTATTTGCAAGAGTTTATATAAATTTAGGTAAGAACAGCATTTTAAAGGAAAACACCTTTGGCTAAAAAAGTATTCCACTTCATAGGAGACTTTTAGGATCAATCATTAAGGAGTAGTTTTTTTTTTTAAATAAAATAAATATATAAATAAACCAAAAAAAAGTACACCTGCAACTTAACATTTCATAGTGTAAGCAAATTCTTTTACTTCCTCAGCTGATTCATGATATTTTTCATGGTACTCGATAGTATAAAGCATGTCTCACATATCAGCAAAATGGCCTGTTTGGAAATTCCTTTAAGGTCTGAAAATTCTCTAGGGCAGACTATAAAAAATAATTATCATCAATTTATAGGAAGTTGTTTTCCGTGTGAAATAAACTGTTGTCTATAAATGTTGACTCTGCAAAATCTGTTAAACAATCAGAAAAAGAACACTCAGTTTTTTTTTTTTTAATCATGCATATATAGAAAACACATTTGGAAATGTACATTTTAAGTAAAAAAATGCTCAAAATAAACTATGTTCATGTTGATAACAAAACAATCTAGATCATTTTGTTTTGGATGGAGCTAATCAGATAGCAGGATTCTTGTCGCTTTTTGCACCTGACTGAGAAGCTACAGAGCACTGGTAAGAGCCAGTAGAGGAAGCTTCCATGTACTAAACTGAATGGCTGTAAACCAACCAAAGTTTTGAACTGTTGTGTGACATTTTATTACCTTAAGGCCCTTTCACACGGGCTTTCCGATCCGGACCGCCTGTCAGTTTTTCCAGCCTCTGTGACAGGCTGGGTTCTGGTCCGAAAGGTTGTGGTTCACTTATTTTCCAGAAAAGGTGAGCTAATCTCCCACGTGGTTTTAAATAAAAATAGGCAAAAAAAGCTCTGCAAAGACATATCTGGCATGGACAGGACTCACTGGTAATTGGTACATTTGATGTAAACAACCCCCAAGTTATCACAATTGGTGGAGAATGCGGGCAGCAGTGCTGGTCGTTTCCTGGTCTTCGCTCCATTTGTGAGTTCAGATCAGAGTCTATCTCTTATCTGCAGTGTGCAGCAGGTGGTGTGCCTGTAAGGAACTGTGAGAAGGTTATGGGGTGTGGCTGGAAAGGATGTCCCCAACAGGGATGGCAAGCCAAGAGTGTCAGCCTGTTTTCAAGGATGCTGTGAAGAGGTGCCGATGCCTGCTGGCAGCAGTGACCCTACTAAAAGGGAAAGAGTGGTCTGATGGTCACAACAAATCTAAACCAAGTGTGCCAGAAATTGAGAGAGGCTCCAGCAGAGGGAACCTGGACAAAATGCATAGGTATATATGTTGTATGGGCATTTATGTTGCCTCCTTTATCGTGAGTGGGGGCATACAATAGCCCAGTGTCCCTTGTCCTAAGACCTAGGGCAAGGTAACAGAATCAGAAAAAGGACTCTGTGCTGGACTAAGTCAAGTGGGAAGCCCACTCTAAATGATTGGAGAGAGCTAGAGGCTGACCAGAAGAAATGGCTGAGTATGGTCGCTCATAGCAATAGAGGGGAAGCCAGGCGGGCTGTCTGTGGACAATGAGGTAAGACTATGTTTGCTGGAATGAAGGGTGGGACTGCTACTGAAAAGAACTGAATATGATCCGCTGAAGGTCATCCTGAAGGAAACTTGCTTCTCCACAATGTGTCTAAGGGGGAGGCAGGAGCTAAAGACGCTTGTGTAAATGTGATAAGGAATAAGGACTATACAAAGACCCATGCTGATGAGGAGTTAATGCAGCCTGCTTAGTCTAAAAATACAAACTCCTATGTTGTGAAAGAAGTGCAACTAGTGCACAGTGATGAAAATGTGATATTGTAATGTAATGTGAAAACTAACAGGTGATGCTGTCGAGCCCCTTGGTCCATCTGTGTCTCCTTGGACAGATACAGTGCTGCAGAGTGCCAGCGAGTGGAGCACAATGGATTGGGAAAGTTGCATCAAGAGGCTAATAGCAATACTGAGAGAAGCTTCTGTAGGTAATAGCAAGGTGGATACTATTACTGCTGTGCCAGTAGAATGGTCTGCAGAACAGTCTGTATTCAAGGGTATATCGGCTGCTGCAGAGGTCAATCCTCTCAGAATAAGGGCATACGCATAGCGGGAGTTTTGACCACAACCCATAAAGGAGTGAATACTCCTTGGAATAGTTTGATGCAATGTTTTGTGATAATGTTAAAAGTTGTCTCATAGTGCATTGCCAGGTTGCTTCCTAGTATTGTTATGCATGAGAGGCACTTCAGAGCACTGTTGGACAGGTCAGAGTTATTGGTTAAAGTACCAGAAGACACAGGAGAGGTTAAATAGACTGGAGTCACCAATCTGGAAAGAAGTTATTTTGAAAAATGTCAGTTGATTAGACAGTCTCTTGCAGAGTGTTGGATAACCAGTAATATGAAAACTTGTGAAGGTCCCATGGGGAATAATGGTTTGCCTATGTGTAGTCCCTTCTCAGATACAGCCCTAACAAACACTGGGGAAAAAAAAAGTCATAATGACTTTCAGAATAATGAGATGTGTAATCCAATGTGTAATATTGCTATTGATAATAAACAGAACTATGTGTTGTTAAATGCTGAGGAATTGGTTTCCAAGGATAATAACACAGGTACTGGTAAACCTAAAAAACAGATGGTGGTGGTAGTAAAAGAGGTTGTTTCCTGATAGATGCCATCAAAGTAGGCCCCCTACAGTCCTGGGGCAGAAGTTCAGGGGGAGATGAAAGGGAACACAGGAACCCAAAGGAAGGCAGTAGAAGAAACAGTAGAGAGACCAGTGGGACTCCGTTAAAATATCAGAAGTGCTTGTGAAGGCACACCTGGAAAAAGTAAAGGCCATAGCGGAGTGCCAGTCAGGCATAGACAGGGAAAAAAGAGATACAAGGTCAGACAGGATTGGACACCTTTAGGTAATAACTGACAGAGAGGTGCCAAAAGAAGGAATTGGTGTGTTTCTTCCTCTGGTGCAAAACAAGGGGGGCTGGAATGTGACAGTGAGGTCCCCCAACAGCATTAAAAGGTAAGGCCCGTACACACGTACCGATTGTCGGCCGAAAATGTTCGGCCGCCGAATGATCGGCCGATTTTCGGCTTGTTAGTATGATGCTTCCGACAGCCGACAGCGCACTTTCGGCCGAAAAGAATCTGTCGTGCAAGCATTAACATTTTTGTTGGCCAACACCAGAACGGCCGATTGTTCGCCAGTCAGTACAGAATTCGGCCGACAGACAGCAGATTTGCAAGACAGGGCATGCTCAAAAAAAAAAAAAGACCAGGAAAGTTAACCATCACATGACATCACTTCTGCAGTCGGCTGTTGTTGGCCGACAAAATTCGTGTGCAGTCTTTTGCAGTTTTCAACAGACAAGACAGCCCTCGGACAAAAGACGGCCGATCGTTCGGCCGACGATCGGTACGTGTGTACGGGGCTTCAGTCTGTGCCAGGTTTTGTAGACAACAGGCACAGTGATGGTGCTGGTGTGTGCTGGGTCCAGAGCTAGGGTTCTGGGCTCCACCCTCCCAAGGAGTCTGTGTGTGTGGATTCAAATAAGCTGCCAGAGAGGTGTGCATGTCTGGGACCCTCACTTGTAAACACACCAAAAAAAATACATAGTGAGCGCCTAGAACAATAGAGCTGCTGGCACACAAGGTGAATACAAAAAGCCTTGCAAATAAACACAATCAACAAAGGTGCAGCGCTTAAATCAGAATACATATATGTGATAATAGATTTGCAAATAATAAATACATAGTCCCAATAATAATGTAGTAATGAAAGATCTAAATAGGTTTTCACCACGTGCAGATGCTCTAATGAAGGCTTGGGCTCTGATCCACTATGCACTCACCAGAGTTAGGACAAACACACACAAATGAAGTGTAAAATCAAAGAATTCCACTGGGTGCCACAGAGAATCCAGTTACATTGAGCCTTCTCCAATTATGCACTCACCACAAAAATACACTATGAACGCCTTAATCAGATCTCCTTTGCAGGCAATCTTCCCAGCTTCCTCTTGTTCATAGCATGAAATACCAATTAAGAGCACCAACGAGCTTGACAATGTGAACTTTGTGATTTTCTAAAACCTAAAGAATCTGTGCAGTGCTGGGGTCTACCACAAGGATCAGTGAGTGACAGCCATAAGCAATTAAACTATGGTATTAAAACTCATGCACTGCTATATAAGTGAATAAATTAATATGAACACGCCATGAAATAGAACTGCTGCAACCACCTAACAAGTGAGTGTTTTTGACAGTGCCTCCAATATAAAATCAATTATTAAATATACAGTATTTACGCTGACCTAGTTAATTATTTCCTGAAATTCGTGCTCTGTGCAGGTATTTTTAAGCACAATAAAATTGGGTGAAAGTGTGGACTATGGAATGAGATAAATAAATAAAAATGTATTTACAATTGAATCATCAACAATTTTATTCCACAACGAAATACCTCAACTTACACAACTAAAATTAAGATATGCCTGGGAACTAGAGTGAGTTAAATATACTACTTTCCCCTCACATCGATAACTACCTAGCAAACAATAATTTGCGCTTTACGGAATCCGTCTGTTATTTTCCTGCAGAAAGACTTGATAATGTAGAAATATGTAAAACTGTGTGCTAATTTGGCCCCTTAAAAATGAAATTAAAGAAATGATCTAACTCCAATGGTTATATTATCGTGGGAAAAATATTAAAGGAGAAGTACAGCCAAAGCTTGTTTCGCTGTACTTCTGTGGATCACAGGAGTGCAGTCCGCTCTGCACTCCTGTGACGTATTTTCAGCAGACAGTGGGCTGACCTCACAGAGTTGGTCAAGGCTTAACAAAGATCACGACCATATGGTCAGTATCCACCCAGAACTCTGGACCGGCTAGGGTGCAAGAATTTTTTACACCCTAGCCGAAAACCTAATTTTGCTGCCCCCTTGGCTCCCCCCTTGACTCCACCCCCTTTGCCCGACCCATGTATATAGTGGGGGTGGTGAGGGTGGTGGAGATTTTTGCGGTGCCTCTTCACCTATTTCTTTAG
The DNA here is from genome assembly GCF_965119305.1 of Pelophylax lessonae. NCBI lineage: Eukaryota > Metazoa > Chordata > Amphibia > Anura > Ranidae > Pelophylax > Pelophylax lessonae. Next base: position 122,907,893 of record NC_138776.1, on the reverse strand, counting down.
TCATGGTCCGCAGGCCCACACCTGCGCCTCTGGACCCAGCCTGAAGACAAATAGTGATGGCCCCGGGCCTGCACCTCTGGACCTGGCTGGAACACCCAGAAGACAAACAGCACCAGCGCACGTGCTTAACACACCAGTGGAGAGCTGGCGCGGTGCCCCTTGATGTGCGCAGTCCTGGGACAAGGTCATCCAGTGCCCAAGGTGAAGATGTCAAACTGCACCCCCCCCCCCACTAGCGGAGTAGGGGGTGTGATGCAGTTTGTAGTGACAAATGCAGCACACCTCATCGATACATATTAGTAGAGATTTCATCCCATTTTAAAACATTGGGGTAACAGTGATATAAAAAGAAATACATCAGTGTGAGTAAAAATGCCTGTGTGTTGGTGTTGTCACTGGAAGGAAAAGGTGCCCCTGCATCAGTTGTGTGACTGGAAGCAAAAATGTCCTGGCGTCTGTGGTGTAAGTCTAAAGGGGAGTATACACAGGTAGTTTTCTTTTCGTTTAGCTTGTAGGCGGTAGAAGAAAAAATTGACAAATTCTTCCCATACACACTAGCAGGGGGGGGGGGGGGTGGTGGAGGAATCCTCCCTACTGTGCCAAAGTATTCTGACAAGGTGACTCCTCCAATCTCAGAATACACTGATCAGTACTGCAGCCATTTGGCTTTGGCTGCTGATCAAATTAAAGTTTTCTAGCATTGCTATTCGATAGAAGTTAATCTACCAATCTATTTCTGTCAAAAAGGAAGAGGGAGGGCTGCACACAGATTAAATTTTTCCACTCCCTGCTGAAATGGCTGAATTTCAATCTTTCTATACCCACCTTTAGGAAGACTGATGTGGTGGTGGTGGTATGAAGGAGGGTTTGGAACTAGGAGGGTGGGGCTCTGTGGGGTGCATTTAACTAAAGCCGATTGCACACATTTTTTTGTTATGTGTGTCTACTTGTTTTGTTTTTTTTTTCATTCAGCTGGTGGGCGGAAGAATAAAAAATGAATGGATTACCCTCATCCACACAAATGAGGCAGATGGAGGAATCCTCTCCACTGTGCCATTGTATTCTGACAGTAGGACTCTCCGCTGTCAAAATACACTGATCAATGCTGCAGCTGATTGGCTGCATGCTATTGATTGAAGGAGGTTGTCCAACAGGACCGTTTGACAGAAGCCAATCTAATAATTGGCCTCTGTTTAAATGGTAGCACTACACACACATCAAGGTTCTGTAAAGCTCATCATACACTATACAATCTGATTGTATAATCTCTTTTAGAACTACCATCAACTATGTAGTACAAGGGCCTGAGTGATTGGCGAGATATGTGTGTCCTCCTATTATATAGTTTTGGTAAATCTAAAGAAAATTGTACAGAGATTGTACAATTAGATTGCATAGCGTATTGCCATTTTTATACAAGTACATAGGAGGGAGTGGACAAAAACACTCAATTGTCAATCCCCATTCACATCTTTGCATAGCAGGAACTCACATTCCCACATGTGTTTTTTTGGGGGGCATTTTGGAGTATTTTCATTTGTCACGCATAGGGCGTTGAATGGCTTATTTATTTTTCTTTTTTGGATCATCCACTTGATATGGCTGCCCTACAAGCAACAATCACCCCAAAGAAGCTCCATAACTTTTTTTAGAGTGGAGCATAGTGGGTTTTTACAGCGCATTTCTGAAATGCAAGGCAAAGCGCACACTTTCAGTACAATTTGCCATGTGTTTGGAAACACACTGATGTGAATGGAGCCTCATTGTTCTTGTGTAAACACACCAATTCCACTTCAGGACCCATTCACATCAAGCATAGTGGGAGTGCAAGTTTTTTGTCTTGTTGTTCCCGTGACATGCATAGGGCAGCCTGTTGATTTCAATGGGGTGCGCTACATGTAGCTCATGGGACATTTCGGGGTGTTGTGGGTTGCTCATTTTTTTACTGTGCTCTTGGCAGCATTTGACACTTGTTTTTTTCACATGACAAAATGTGTGTTGCTTCTGCATTTGATGCACTATTACCAATTAATGCCAGTTCAAGTGGATTGGCTGCCCTACGCATTACAATTGAAAATGCTTCAAAATGCCCCCCCCCCCCCAAAAAAAAAATAAAAAATAAAAACGTGTGGGAATGTGAGTTCCTGCCATGCAGAGATGTGAATGGGGATTGACAGCTGAGTGTTTCTGTCCACTCCCTCCTATGTACTTGTATAAAGATGGCAATACACTATACAATCTTATTGTACCACCTCTATACAATCTCCTTTAGATTTACCGAAACAAAATAATAGGAGCACACACCTATCTAGCCAATCACTCTGTATCCAATCAGGCAGGCCCTTAAACTACATAGTATGAAGGTATTTTGATAGGAGCGAAGGTTATGATGTGCTGTGACTTGTCCCTATGTGGGTACGATGTGGGGCCAACCTAACCTGAAAAACTTGCATAAAAAAGTATTCTGTACAGAGGTCAGAACAAAAAGAAAGGTTAGATGGTCGGCTAAGTATAAGTCGGGACACTGTTAAAGTGTAAATCATAGCAGATAATTTATTGAATGTGGTGTGAAATTCACTACCGTGCAGTATACAATTAGGTAAAATCAATGTGAACAAAACCAGTATACAAGAAACAAGACAATGACATAAAACAAATAACAGGGTACCGGCCGGTGCATATATAGTAAAGGCATCAAGGGAAGGGAGATGATAACAGATAGTGTCTGTAAATGACAGTATGCTTGTCAGTGGGGTGTATCCCGCGTGGGTGATTATCCCTTAATGTATTCCTGTGGAGGTTTGGGCTCTTCTAAGGCGACTGTGGGGATAAATGGTGCAGTAGTTCAGGAAGTATTCCTGTTTTCCTTTTTATATTTTGCACTGTAAACAGTCACGTGGAAGCAATGATTGAATGGGGGGATCCGGATGGATTTTCTCCTAGAGTGTATGGTATGCCTGGTTAGAGGTGCTGTTAAACAGGTTTGCGGGGATGGTTTCTGGGGAACCGTGGAACTGATCGCCGATCTGAATCTGGAAATGTATGGGGACTTGGGTAGAGTTAGGAAAATGTCCTATGACTCTAACGGCTGCAGTGCCATTTCTTCACCCCTCCATTTCTCTGTGTCTTATGCAAAGTCTGTTGCTTCTGTGTAGGTGGGGAGGGGGGAAGAGGGGGTGGTGTTGCAGCGGTCAGTCAGGGTATTGGGGTGATAGGTAAAGCATCAGAGATGTCAGGGGACTATGCTTAAACTACATAGTTGATGGTAGATCTAAAGAAGATTGTACAATCAGATTGTATAGTGTATGGTGAGCTTTACAGAACCCAGGACATACTTCTCCTGTTTTCAATACTACAGCTCTATCCACATAGGCTGTTATCTGATCGCTCAGCACACTCCAAATAAGCAAGCTATTCAAGCTAAAAGTTGGGGCATTAAAAAAAAAAAAAAAAAAAAAAAAAAAAAAAGATTCCTGTGTATTTAGTAAGAACAATGATCACTGACTGATTGCATTTCATTTAAAAAATGTGCACCTAGAGATGGGTGTTAAGCCTCGTACACACTCAGCGATTGTTGGCCGACCGATCGGCCGTCTTTTGTCCAGTGTTGTTGTGTTGGTTGAAATGTACTCTAGACTGCAGACGAATTTTGTCGGCCAACAACAACCAACTGCAGAAGTGATGTCATGTTCTGGTTTACTTTTCGATTGTTTTTTCTTCTCTGAGCATGCCCAGTCTTGCTCATCACATTTTTGTCTGCCGAAATCTGTACTGACTGAAGAACAATCGGCCTTTCTGGTGACAGCCAACAAAAATTTTATAGCATGCACACCAGATTTTGTTCGGCCGAAAAGTAGCAGTCTGTTGTCAGAAGCATCATACTAACAAGCCGACAATCGGCCGTTCGGACGTTGGCCAAAAATTCACGGCCAACAATCGTTGCGTGTGTACGAGGCTTTAGGCAGGAGGGTAGATGATGCAGGGTGTGTGCTAATGAGGTCAGCTGGTTAACTCCTTCCTGTGTCATGACCTATAGTCTGTGCAGGAGGTAAAGCAGAAGTAATGGACAAGTGTTTTCAAACAGTCATGAGGACAGTGAGGTAAGTATATAGAATAAATGGAAAGCTTTGTTATTTCTGCAAAATAGGTACATTAATTCTGTATTGGTACATAGGGGAACTTACGTTTAGAAAAAAAATGGTGAACAAAGGTGGACTTAGCCTTTAAGATGGCTGCCAACTAGATCCTTCAAATGGCTACCGACCGATTGATGGAGTTGTCTTTCCAAATTGGCTTCTAGCTATGTTGAAGCTGTGTGTCCTGGCTTCGGTGAAGTGTGTCAGATGATGAGTCTCTCTCTTAATGATGAGGTGGGATCTGCTGTATCTCCTCTCCGGTCTACCCGACTTGCAATATATTTAGTTGCAGACAATACATTCATAAAAGCCCCAGAAACCTGGCCCAGAGGGCGTACCCTTATTTCTGATCGGTTGATCAGGTTACTATTCAATTATGTTTTTACACAAGCATTAGCTCATATGGCCACCAGGTGGCACTCCAAGACAAGAAATTTCTACTTCAGTGTTCAGGAGAAATAGATTTTTGTAGTAACTAACCTGTTATATAATGAATTCATCTTTTCCTACACAACTTGAACTGTGTAAGTTTACCTAAAAACATATACTGTCACTGAGGGTCTGCAAGCCTTCTAATTTGTGGAATTTAAATTTTTTTGCATATAGCAGCAAAGAAAATTTAAACTACAAAAAGGTAGAGTTTCATACATAGCGGTCCATAAAATATTGATGATATACATAAAGAAATAAAATAATTAGCATACTTTTAAATTACTATTTTAGTATGACGACATTATAACACACGAATTTCTAAAAATAATGATAAAGAATACAACAAACCAAATATAAAATTAGTATATATCTGGATGGACAAGTGTCTTGATACTTAATTGTCTTTAATCTTTTCCTAAAATGTCCCAAAATTGTTAAGGTTTTATTTCATAAAATCCTGAAATATGTCATTCCTTTTTTTCCCTTGGTTTTAAACAGGTTTTCAGAGAGTTTCTTGCATGTTGTTGCATATATCGGTCTGGATGTTTCACCACTTCCTCAAACTCAATCCATCCAAAACCGAGCTTATAATTTTTCCTCCACCACGTGCCCCTTCCCCTAAATTTCTCTGTCAATATCAATGGCATTACTATCAGCCCATCCCCGCATGCCAAGGTCTTAAGTGTTGTCCTGGACTCTGAACTCTCCTTCAAACCCCACATCCAATCGCTATCCAAATCTTGCCGCCTCAGCTTCCTCAACATCTCCAAAATACGCCCCTTTCTAACCAAAGACACAACAAAGCTCTTAGTTCACTCCCTGGTCATTTCACGCCTCAACTACTGCAATTCCCTTCTCATTGGCATACCTCTACACAGGCTATCCCCCTTCAATCCATCATGAATGCTGCCGCCAGACTCATCCACCTTACCAATCGCTCAGTGTCCGCTGCTCCTCTCTCTCAAGCCCTCCACTGGCTTCCGCTCACCCAACGAATTAAATTCAAAATACCTACAACATCTTACAAAGCAATCCACAGCTTAGCCCCTAGCTATATCACTAACCTAGTCTCAAAATACCAACATAATCGCTCTCTTCGTTCCTCTCAAAACCTCCTGCTCTCTAGCTCCCTCGTCACTTCCTCCCACGCTCGCCTCCAGGACTTTTCCAGAGCCTCTACAATCCTATGGAACTCCTTAACCTTATCTGTCCGATTATCTCCTACTCTATTAGCTTTTAGGCGATCTCTGAAAACCCTCCTTTTCAGAGAAGCCTATCCTACCCACACTTAACAAATGTACCTCCATTTTCTCCATCAGCCCTTCCCCCACGGTTATTGCCTTTTTGTTTCACTTTTCCCTCCCTTCTAGATTGTAAGCTCTAATGAGTAGGGCCCTCTAGTTCCTTCTGTTTTGAATTGTATTGTAACTGTATTGTCTTCACTCACATTGTAAAGCTCTGCGCAAACTGTTGGCGCTATATAAATCCTGTATAATAATAATAATAATAATAATGTTGACTTTTTCTAAAGCCCTTCTATTAGTGGAACAATAGAGAGATACTGCCATTGTCACGGATATACAAGATTATTGACTCTCCTTCACCTGTTCACAAAACCATGTTCGTGAGTTTTGAAGTCTTATACACATAGTCTCATTTAACCATCGTGCTGTTCATAATAAAGAAAAAAAAAAAACAATGTCCAGTTGGCTGAAACCCTTTTTCCTTGACAAATTTCTCCATTGTTTTGGGATACTGGGCTCCGTTCACAAAAGCAAATTGCATGTGGTATTTAGGTGTATTTCCAAATACTGCATGCGATTCTGAAAATGCCAATTTACTATTGCTTTATACAGTATTTACCACATAAAGCAAAAATGTTTGGAAAATACCGCATAAAACAGGAGTTAAAGCCAATTCACAAAAGAATAAATAAATCCATGCGGTAAATAAGTAGTGGTCCCGGCATGACTTTATAAAACACCGCATGACTTCATAAAATAGCGTATTTGGTATTTTAGTAGCATTTTCAGTGAATGCCAAAATTAAAAAAAAAAACGCTGTGCAGTATCTTGTCGCACACTCGGATGCATTAAGATACCGCTTTGTGAATGGAGCCCCCAGATTGTTAATAGGGTCTCCTTGTTTCAATTAACAATCCTTCCAAGGTATTTTTATCAGGAGACATTTCACGTAATCTTGGCCCCTCTGAAACTTAAATCCTGCCTTAGAACTAGAAATGATAAAATATAATTTTTTATTCATAAAAATTTTAACATAGGGTATATAACTATATACCTCCGGGGTGTTTGTGGCAGCATTTGTGATTTTCCTCTTTGGTAAATTAGCATCTTAATCATGAAACCCTGGCTAAAGTAGTGTAATTTTTATCCAGCAATCCATGTTAAAATATTAATACTTATTCTTTAAAGTGGTTGTAAACCCACTTTAAAGTCTTTTACCTTTAGCTAAGCCTTTATTAAGTTTTACCTATAGGTGCTATAAATATCTCCTAAACATGCACAGTTTAGGAAATTTACAATGCATGCAGCTGATGACGTCGTCGGCGCATGCGCTCTGAAGGGACGGCCACCTGTGCCGTTCCTTCAGAGCCCTATGCCGTGAATAGGGGGAGTGAGGTAATCACGCCTCCGGCCAATCAGATGGCCGGAGGATGCGAACAAGAAAGCAGGACGGCCAAACATGTCGGCCGTCCTGTCACTGAGCGGGCGGCACTGTGGGGGCTTCCTTTTAAGGTAAGTATTTCATAATGAGCTAGTATGTGATGCATACTAGCTCATTATGCCTTTGTCTTTACAGGTTTTTCTTTTCTCATTTTTTTTTATGAGGGTTTACTTCCTCTTTAAAAATATTTTGGGTACTTTTCCATCTTTTTCATCTTATTTCCTATTACAAGGATTACATGTAAAACATAGACATGGTAATTTTATCTTAATCGTGATTGTGTCCTTTTGGATATTATGATGTCTTATATAGGTGCATCTCAAAAAATTAGAATATCTTCAAAAAGTGAATTTATTTCAGCAATTCAATTCAAAAAGTGAAACTCATATATTATATAGCTTCATTACATACAAAGCAATCTATTTCAAGCATTTTTTTCTTTTAATTTTGATGATTATGGCTTACAGCTAGTGAAACCCCAAAATTCAGTATCTCAGAAAATTAGAATATTACATAAGATCAATAAAAAAAGGATTTTTAATACAGAAATGTTGGCTTACTGAAAAGTATGTCCATGTACAGTATAGTATGCAATCAATACTTAGTCGGGGATCCTTTTGCATGAATTACTGCATCAATGCAGCGTGGCATGTAGACGATCAGCCTGTGGCACTGTTGAAGTTTTAGGAAAGCCAAGGTTGCTTTGATAGCAGCCTTGAGCTCAATTGCATTGTTGGGTCTGATGTCTGTCATCTTCCTCTTGACAATACCACACAGATTCTCTATAGGGTTTAGGTCAGGCAAGTTTGCTGGCTAATTAAGCACAGTAATACCATGATCATTAAACTAGGTATTTGTACTTTTGGCAGTGTGGGCACGTGCCAAGCCCTGCTGGAAAATGAAATCAGCATTGATATACAGTTGGTCAGCAGAGGGAACACAGAGTGCTCTAGAATTTCCTGGTAGAGGGCTGGGGTGACTTTGGACTTGATAGAAAACAGTGGACCAACACCAGCAGATAACATGGCTCTCCAAATCATCACTGATTGTGGAAACTTCACACTGGACCTCATGCAGCTTGGGTTCTGTGCCTCTCCACTCTTCCCCCAGACTCTAGGACCTTGATTTTCAAATGAAATGCAAAATCTACTTTTATCCGAAAAGAGGCCTTTAGACCACTGAGCAACAATCCCGTACTTTTTCTCCTTAGCCCTGATAAGGCACTTCTGATGTTGTCTCTAGTTCAGGAGTGTCTTGACACAAGGAAAGTGACAGTTGTAGCCCATGTCCTGGATATGTTTGTGTGTGATGGCTCTTGAAGCACTGACACCAGCCGTAGTCCACTCTAGGTAAATCCGCCACAAATTCTTGAATGGCCTTTGCCTCACAATCCTTTCAAGACTGCAGTTATCCCTGTTGCTTGTGAACCTTTCTACCACACTTTTTCCTTCCACTCAACTTTCTATGAATATGCTTGGCTACAGCATGCTGTGAACAGCCAGCTTCTTTGGCAAACCTTTTGTGACTTACGCTCCTTAGGGAGGGTGTCAATGACTGTCTTCTGGACAACTATCAAGTCAGCAGTCTTCACCATGACTGTGTAACCTACTGAACCAGACTCAGAGACCATTTAAAGGCTCAGGAAACCTTTATAGGTGTTTTGAGTTAATTGGCTGATTAGAGTGTCACACCATGAGTCTACAATATTGAACTTTTTCCCAATATTCTAATTTTCTGAGATACTGAGTTAGGTTTTTACTGGTTGTAGGCTATAACGCAAAGAAATGCTTTAAATATATCACTCTGTGTGTAAAGAAACTATATAATATAGGAGTTTCACTTTTTGAATTGAATTTCTGAAATAAATTAACTTTATGATGATATTCTATTTTTTGAGATGCACCTGTATGTACATAAATTGAAAAGCAATTTAACAGTTTACAGTCATTATCATTATTATTATTCCCAATGTTCACTAACAGAAAGCCAATGACAAGCTGCGTATGCAGAAAGTGTGCTGCTTTTCTAGCTTAGTCAAGTAATGGACTTCTTCTCCTCAGCTTGTTAATATTTCACTGTTCCTAAAACAATGCAAAGACAGCTGTACCACAGACTTTGTGTATAACCAGTATTACACTGATTGTTTCTTTTTTGGATAGGAAATTTCTTAATTTTACTCAGTTCCGAGTATCCATGAATTTAATTGACTTGTACTCAGCTTTGCTTGCAGAACAATCTTTTCAGGCTGCAAAACCAGTTTTCCTGTTATGTAAGTGGTAAACCTAATGTGATTTTTTAAGATTGGGTCCATCTGAGAACTATGCAATTCTGATGCAGAAAGCATGTCATAGTTGAAAATCAGAGAAATACTGACAAACCCTACCACTAATCTTCCTTGTAGCTGTAACCCTTATCTAAAACAAAACCAATAGGTGGGTCTGCTTTATGTATAAATTAAGTAGTGTGGGCACCAAACTTATAGACCTTTCAACCTTAATTAAATGGAGTGAGGGTATATAGATAATAGGACTCTAAATGTGCCACCCAGAGAAATAGAATAGTATATACAATGACACTTTTTGAAAAAAAAAGGTGAGAGGGATAGATGGCGCTGCCTAGGGGGAGAGTGGTGAGTTGTGATTCGGTCTGGTGAACCACAACCAAAAAAATTATGTTAAATTATAAAAAGAGAAATGTGTAATTATAAGTGATAGTTGTTACACGAATAAAAGTATATACCTCAGTAACCTACTATAAATAATAATTTTATAAATAATTAATATTTATATTATTCAAAGTGGCATGTTCTAAGGGTTGAAAGTATGTTAGTGACACTGTGAAAAAAAATGTAATGCACCGTAATCATAAAAAAAATAAAAGTGAATAAACATGTACATACGAATGAATAAATAAATAAATTCAATCCATACAAATCCTCCATTAACAATACTCCAGAAAGTGACTAGGTACTAAAAAGTAATAAGTGCTGTGGACCATTGCACAGAAATTATTTTATGGTGATATGCCCCAAACACAATAACTTGAAAAAGTGCTGCAATATATGAAAAAATAGGACACTTTTAAAAAATTAGAGAATAAATATATAGTCCATAGAAATATCAGTCCCAGGCAAACTTGAAGGTGGATGGTGAAAATAAAACTGCACGTGCTCCCCGCTCTCCCAGGACAGCACTCACCAGAATGAAAAATGCTTACAGGGGTGTCACGTCCCAATCACTGGATGAATCTGGTTGGTACAGGTGTGACTGAGGTCCCCACAGGGATATCACGTATGGCTGAGTCTCAAACTAAGCCGCATAGGCCACGGGTGCCCGTCCAATTTAGCAGTCCCCAGGTGAATAAAGATGGAAAGACCACGTAGATCACAATACATGTATGAACGGTATATGAGGATCCTGGTCTGTACTAACAGGGTGAGGAGAGGCTAAAGCTTATTGGGTGATCTCAGCGCATGACCTGGGTATCAAACATAACGACTAATCTTGCATAGGCAGCTTAAAATGGACTCGGGAGGTCATGGGGGAGGAGTTATGAGAGTGTGACTGGAAAGGAATCAGATGAGCTCTGAGTATACAAGGTTTGGAACTTGCATCTTGTCTTGTATAGATTAATAGAGTAGCTGGAGAATATGTCATATAGACTGCTACGTAAATTAACATTGGGTGGTGTAAAGGGAAGGTATAAAGTTGGCCTTGAGAGAATAGCTAAGTTGTATCGGTTGTGTTGGTAGTTGAGTAGCAATATAGTTTAGGAGGAAAGGATTGGGGGTGGGGGGAGGGTGTAAGGGGGTAAGGGAGGAGAGGGGGGAAATAGATAAGATATCAGGGTTCTCCTGTCCTCTCTCAAGCCTGCCAGCATGGCCAAAAACTATGAAGGGACTAGAATAGGGTTAGACTGAACAATTATCCCGCATATATGATTTTATTGAAAAAATAAAATATTGTACTCACATCTACAGATATATAATGAGCGTGGTAAAACTGCACTTCTGGAACACAGATGCGTTCCAAAGACCGGAAGCCTCCAGAATTGCAGTTTTAATTTGCTTCTTTAGGATGCATGCCAAGACATATCTGTTAGATGGCCCATTCTTCCAAAAAGATAGTTATCCTCATATAAAAATCACCAGTTACCATCCGAATCAGTAAACAGATTAAATACAGAAACCACTCATAATATTAGAGATAAAGGGCAAATGATCCCCTATATAAAATCACATAAGAGGTCCTTTATATACAGTATACACGTAGAATTGAACTTCTAAAGAAGCCTATCCCCTATATATTTATAGACCTAACAGGCTCCCTATTAAAAAGCCATTGCAAACCATAACAGATTCATGTTACAGGAAAATATTGAAGCAAGCTTTGAAATCTGGGCTAGAAAGGCACCTAATTTGGGTAACATGGTATTACCTAGTTTATTCAAGAAACAAAGAAAAAGTAATGATAACTGGTTGTCAAGAAAGGTATGTACTGTGTAAATGTGGATGTCCAAGATGGTGGTGTTGCAACTTTGTGGGGCATGCTCAGAGATTAGGTCTACGTCTATTGACATAACGAACACCTGAAGACAATTGTTGAATTGGTATACAAAGTTTTAGGTGTATGTGATTACCTATGAAATCCACAAGATACGGTGTGTAGGTTGCACAACTATGCCAAAAAAAGAAAAAACAAACCACAAAGTGCAAGCAGCTGCCTGCGTCAGATATAAATGTAAAGTGTGTCTAAATAAAGTAAATTTACATTTTAATAGCAAAATGACATACTTCCTTCCTTACCAGCTGCACAGATATTGAAGCTGCTACTCTGAACTATATTTAGGTAATCTTTGTATAGACCAATAGTCTCCAAACTGCGGCCCGGGGGCCGGACGCTGTCCCTTGCTTGCTTTTATCGAGCCCTTGGGTCATTATCCCCCCCCCCCCCACACACACACACACTTTTGCTGACAGAGTTCCTGCCACTGACACCAACAATGGAGCACTAATGATCCCATTAAAACCAATGATGGGCCACTATTCCTCCCATTGACACCAATGATGGGGCACTATTCCTCCCACCGATACCAACAATGGGGTACTATTAATCCCCACAATAACCAATTATGGAGCATTGTTTACTCCCACTGATGCCACAACATTTTCTTCTCCCACTGGTCACAGTGCGGTCCCCCTAAATTATTAAGGACAGTAAACTGGCTCTTTGTTTAGAAAGTTTGGAGACTCCTAGTATAGACTATACAGGATTTTGGAGATTTTCCTTTTGTAACCCCCTCATATTCTGTATGCATGATGTATGTTTTGTATTATATTCTTTTTCTACATCTATTTAGAGACACTTTACATTTATGTCTGATTACAGGTAGCTTATTAAGCTTTGTGATAAATGTCCACCAGTCTCTATCTGGTATCAATGACAGAAACAACTGATAATAGGACTTTTCCACTGGATGGTAATTGAAGTTCTGGTGCCTAGGAATTGTATTCTTTTTAATTATCCTAAGCAGAAAAACTAGGAGGTTGTGGGACAGATTAAGAGATCCCTTTCAAGATATATGAACCAAAAAAAAAATAACAAACATTTTATGTTGAATTATGTTCCCCGCTGACAGCTGAATGTAAAAAAAAGAATTGCTGGAAATGAAAAATGAATTAAAAAATGGCTTGGAGTCCCCCCCAAAATCCATGGGAACCGTGGAGACCCCGCTGACAGCTGATGACTTGTTGGTTTTTAAGGACAAGGTGGCCACCTGTTCCTTAACATCCATGTTGTTTACTGGTTGTTAAGGATGCCGACTACTGCCAGTTCCTTGAGTATGATACATACATACAGTCAAAGTATGAAAGGACATGTTTGCATGAGTCTATGTGAGGGTATGTGATTCTAATACCTGATATAGGATAGCACATAGCAAATGGTATACTTATCAAAAAGAGCTGTAAAAGGGAAATAAAGAGAAGGAGGAAGAGAAAAAAGAAAAAAAATGGGGGATGGGAATGAAAGGGATAATGGGAAGGACAAAGAAGGCCAATATACATGTACATGGAAAGCTCCTGTGACAGCTGTATCTTCTGGTTGTAGAGGAGACAAAGAAGTCAAAATCAGAAGAGTAAATGAAATGGGACCACACTGTCCATATGATGTAGTAGAATTCAGTTTTGTCATCATTACATGTAGTCATATGTTTCACACTGACAATATGGTACAGCTCACAAGCGTATTCAGCCAATGATAGGACACAAATTTCTGGCAATTACAGAGTGGGAAGCCATAATAAATGCCTAATTAAGCTCTTTTTTATTTTTTTATAGCAGACTGACAGCATGGATAACACCATAATCTGAGGTTCATTTGGGTATTTATCTACAACCAGTTTCTCATACAAATGTAAGACTTTATCCCAAAAAGGGAGAAGTATCAGGCCAGTACCCCAAATATGTGTCATATTGTCTGAACACTGTAAACAGCGCCAGCAAGTATCTGAAACAGAGGGATCTATTCTATTCAGAAGCGTAGGGCAAAAATACCACCTATATGAAATATACTCTTGTGCATAAGAAGAGATAGACATCTTGTATGTAAATGCCAGTATTTTGTCCCAGTCCATATCGTCAGATGATACTTGTGATTTGTGTTCCCATTTCGATAGGAAGGGAGACGGTTTTCGGGTATACCTCACTCAGCAAGATCCAATAAATCTGAGATAGTAGATGTTCTAGAAGATTGAGATAATAGACATTCAAAATCAGTGGAAAGCCGCATCAGAGAGTCTTAGAAGGGCCATTTACCCACATAGTGTTTTAATTAGCGCAGAATAGAAAATTTTAGTTTAATTTCAAATCAATTTGTTATGTTACACATTTCAGTTTGTTAATTTGTTTTGGAATTAGTTTAGTTTAAATTCATTTACTTTTGTTTTGTTTCCTAATTTTCAAAATCCATACCAGGCATTTTGGGTCAGGTATGGATTTTAAGGGGAACCCCATGCCAACATTTTTAAAATAATTGTGTGGGGTCCCCCAAAATCCATACCAGACCTTTATGTAAGCATGCAGCCTGGCAGGCCAAGAAAGGGGGGGGTACAAGCGAGCAGCCCCCCTCCTAAACCAAATCTGGCCACATGCCCTTAGCATTGGGGGAGTTTCAGGGCAGGGGGAGCTCTGCCATTTCAAAGCACATTGTCCTTATGTTGATGGGGACAAGCCCTTTTTCCCCACAACTCTGGCCTGGCAGTTGTGGGGGTGTTGAGGACCTGGTATGGTTCAGGAGGGCAGGAGGAGCTGCTCGCTCTTCACCCATCCTTCCCTGGCCTGCCAGGCTGCTCAGATAAGGGCCTGGTATGGACTGGGGGGGGGCATGCTGTTTTTTCAACATTTTTTTTCAACATTTTTCATTGCCGCCATTTTTTTGTTTACATTCATCTGTCAGCGGGGAAGCTGACAGCTGATGAGTCATCAGTTTTTAAGGACATGGCGGTCGGCTTCCCGGTCCTCTCCTTAACAACCAGCTATTCTTCACACAGCATTGGAATCGGTCAAGCATTTTTCGACCAATCTAAATTCAAATTGTCAGGAAAATTTGGAATATTAGAATATACAAAATGAAATTAAACAAATTTCAACAAAATTCATTACTTTTCCATTACAAATAACCAATTATGAGTCCAAATTTATATTTGGACCGAAACAAATTGCACACGTCTAGTTTCAATCGTGTGTATTCCAGCCCTGTGCCTGAAGGACAGTGACACAGCGTTAATATCTCTGAAAGAGAAGGCAGGTTCCGATCTCTAAGGGTATGGTGCAAGAAAGGATTTTCTTGCCTGCGCCAGCAAGGGAAGTTGGAGCTTGAAGCTTGTAGGGGAAAAGAAGCAATCCAAATCAAGAGAGTCAGAGGGCTCCACCTAGAGGAAAACAGGCTCCTACCTGAATTGTTATCCCATATTTGTAGCTAACAAACACTCTATTTTATGTCATTGTGCAGTATTCTAGATCTTCATGTTAAATACATGTATACCAGAAGAATTCCATTTTAGATATGTTTCTAATTTATGCATAGAGAGAGGGAGAATGTATCTTTGTATATTATGTATATGTTTTTGAGTTTTGAGGAACATTTAATACTATTAAAAAAAGATACGATGACTTTATGGAGATAGATGGGCATTGGGTAAATATATTTCACAGATCTGATATGCTTTGGATAGAACTGCGATTTAAATTTAGAAATTTTTTGGGGGGGGAATTTTGTTATTTGGCCATGCGTGTTTAGGATCTATGGTATGTAAACAAATCCTCCCACCTTTTACCCTCCTTTCTATATAAATCAGATCATTGTTGAGTGAAATACATTAGAGGACAGAGGTTCAGGGGATCTAGCATTGTGCAAAGGATGATTTAATAAACTTTTACCAGTGGCTTTCATTTTGGAGATTTACTCTCCTTTCCTAGATAAAAAGGGGTTACATTTAAAGTAGAGAAAGGTATTGTGAAGATTGGGGTTACAGGGAGGGTATGTGTTGAAGGCTAGTTTTATGGTTATGGGACAAATTAGTACAGGGAGGGTTAGCTCCAAGGCTACAGAGAGGGTTAGCGTTAGCTTTACAGCAGGAGTTGATGTCATGGTTAAAGTGAGGGTTAAAGTTAATATTAGTGATTTGCAGGGATGGTTAGTGTCAGGGTTAGGTTACTAGGAGGATTATTGTAAAGGGCATCTTTATGTAGGGAATTGCTCTAAGCAGAAAGATAATTTATATTATAATATTGTAAAAGGGTCCCTGCTCAGATTTTACTCCAATACATTGATTTTAATTTTGACTTCAGTAACATGAACAAATAATTTGGGAGCAGCAAATTATTTTTGGAAAAATATTGTGATATTATGTATTACCTACTTTGAAATAAGATAAAAAGTCTGCAATGCAACATTAACTATGGTTCACTGTATAGCAGTAAAGATGTCTATACCATTTTGTGTTAAACAGCACAGGTTACATGTTTTGACAGGTAATGCTGTGTTCTTCATGAAATAATTAGGATCTGGCCACATTGTATTTATATAAAAATAGAGGCTGAGATCTCAGCATGTTTCAGGCTTAACAAGCATTGTAAAAATCAATTGAACAAAATGTCACCCTTGTATGGACTCTGTATAATAATAGATTTGTAAATGTGTGCTTCCTAATGTCCAGTGTGACTTGATAAATCAGCATAGATAACAATCAATTCCAACCCCTTTTACAGAGGTTGGACTGACAGGATCAATCTCCTCTACAGGACAGTCTCCTACCATTCATCTAAATGAAAAATAATACAATTAGTGAAAGAAATGGAGCAGAAGAGAGGAACACATATTACAGTAAGCACAGCATTAAAATAATGAAGAGAGACCATACAATAAAATCAAAGGGTCTCAAATGTTCTGTATGTACAACCAACTGACTTAATAAAAAAGACATCAGATGTTTGACCTCGCTAAGCAAAAATAGCATTATTGCATTTGACTGCACTATGAATTGAATGTTAGAGGACAATTTAAAAACATTTATTTATATATGTTTTTATATATATATTTTATTTACTTTTTATTTATTTTGATTGCATATTTTTATTATGTTTTTTATTATTGTAATATAAATTCAAATTAGTTATTTTAAACTATAGCGCCGTCACACACTTTATTGGTTACATTTTAAACACTTTTGTTTTTCAATGAATGTAGCTGCAGATTTTTAGTAGTGATGGATTACAAAAAAAAATTATTGTGGCACATACTTTACTCTGTACGACAAAAAGGCATCATATGTACATCTGTGAAGGGTTCTCAACATATTGTATAATGTATTTATATTTTGAATATTAGCATGAATGTTATAATGAAAATTTTCCTTTCTGCCTATTTATTTATAATACAGATTTAGTAACAAGTGCCAGTCATTGAAGAAGCCTGCAGTCTTTGCCAACAGGCCAACAGTTAACCTGCAACAGGAAGTGTCAGCAAAAGTATATGCCAACAGTGGCTGCTTATCTCCATCAGACAGTTGTGCTATGCTTAGGTGTTCCTGATCATCTGCTCCTGGTTTGAAAATGGCTAGTCATTAAACTACTGCTTCTGGTTGGATGCCCTTGGTTGCTACAGCATAATTTGGGTGTGGTTTCTGTTACCTTTCTGATACCTGCACTGACCTGCTTGTGGATCCTCCTTATCATTTTGCCACTGGTCATGCAGGCCATTTGACTGCCACTACTCTTATTTACCATTATGCCAATGGACTATTTAGCTTACACTTTAGTTCATTGCCTATAGCAAGTGTTACTTGTTATTCTACAAGAAAAAAACTCTATTCTGAACTTTCAGGCAATCTGTTTTCAAAGCACTGATTTTTCCATGTTTAGTCAAAACACTAGGACAAATTCCAACAGTAAGTTGAGGTTTTGAAAGGATGGGAACGCCACACAAGCTTGTACAGACTTATTAAAAGATTTTTATTTTGTAACAGCCTATAAGAAACCTAAAATAAAAATATTTTAATAGTCTGTACAAGCTGGTGTGGTGTTCTCATACTTTCAAAACTTCAAAAAACTCCTCTGGGGATCCTACAGTTGCTGGTGAGCAGCCTCGAGAACCACAAACCACCCATCCCATTAAAACACATCTGCATTAGGTTCAGCACTCCTACTTCACAAAGATTGCAGATTCCAACAATTAGGTTAGGATTCAAAACCTCAGAAAATGAACAATGCCCTCTTTTTGCCCAGAAACCACAAAGTAGACACTTGGTATAAGAGCAACATGGCTAATTCTGCAACCAATGAGCAAAAAGAATTTTGTTTGGCCACACATCCAGTAAAATCACCTTTATTTCAACAAGTCCATCAAAACATATCCAAAAACACAAATAGAGGGGAACAGTATCACAAGCTAACGCGTTTCATGCTTCCTTTGTGCATAGTCATAGCTCACTCTGGATATGTTTTTATGGACTTGAAATAAAGGTGATTTTCTGCGGGGGGCTGGGGGGGGTCGTACTGGACCACAGTGTTGTTCCCTTTAGGGGTGGTCTGGGGTGGCCTCCCTGTCGGCTCATTGAGGACGTTTATGGCTGGGGGGCGGCCTTTGGGGGGCTCTGCCCCGGGTAATACCGTGGTGCTGATTGATGGCCGAGCCAGGTATGCACTGTTTAATGTGATTGTTATTGATTTCAACCTGTGTACATGTATGTTGTGATTGTTCTTTGTTATCTTTGAAACTTAATAAAAACTAATGAAAAGAAATAAAGGTGATTTTACTGGATGTGTATCCAACCAGAATTATTTTTGCTCGTTGGATTCCGTGATGAATGCGGCCAGCACCTGGTCTGTGTGTTAGTGGAGGTGGAGATGGGGTACTGATCTAGAGCGGTATTCATATACTGCAACCAATTGCCAATAATGTCTAGCAGGATTGGAATTTGTAGCTTGAGCACACTCCAACTATGACAGACCTTCTTTAGTGCCTATGAACTTAACTGGAATTACTTGGCATTGTCTGCTCCAATCAGAGTGAAAAAAAAAAAATCGCCTTCAACAATAATAACAACCTATAACTGTGAAGCATGTAGTGGTATCCTAATAACACTAACTCAAATTCTTCTAGTTCTACTGCTTTTCATGTATAGTGATTAGGTATTACACTTCGGGAGGTATTCTCCTGTTTACAACTTGACTGGTTTGAAATATTTCAGCATGGCAACTTACATCTCTTGGCTTATATACCATGTCCTTCATGGCCCCATTTACCACATTCCTATTCTGATGTTTTATATAGTCTCACAATGGCACACTTTTCTATGGCTTCAGAGGACAGGACTCTTTAGTACTGGACCAGTCCTTCCATTGCAAACACATTGTAGCTTTAAAAAAATATACCCAAGACCTTTTTTATAAAATATTTAATAATGAAAGAATTATAATAATTGAATTCATAATTTTTGATCTACTGTTTAGAAATATATTAAAAAATAATAATTTAAGGGATTATCAGTCTTTTACTATTTTGAACCAGATGCTATCTTTTCTTGAGATTAAGTAAAGTGAAAATACAGGCTGCCTTCTTTTAGGGCAATAAACGGAATCTCATTTTAATAAGTGGCTGGTTCAGCTTATCTGAGATCTTTGCCTGCCATGAATAGGCCTCATGGAAGCTAAGTTTTGAACTTTGCAGATTTAATCATTCATCTCTAATGGCTGCAGTTAGTTTCTGCAGTTTTAAAAAATGACATTCCGTGAGATTATTATTTCTGGTAGATATGGACGTTCTTCCAAGCATCATATGAGTGAGGGGTCCCACTGTTGTTAAGGTGAAAGCTTGGAAAAGTGAGAAAAAAAAAATTCCATTAGGTACTGATATTCTGTGTAATAAAAATTCTGCAAATGTACATCCACAGAACTTGGGAATAAATAGATTCTGATTTCTTGCATTAACGTTACTTTTCGGTGTGCAGGAACATAGGAAAGGAAAGTTTGTGAAATACTGCTTAAAGTACTAAAGTATATAATTTGAATATGTTTAAGTTGAGCGGCTGATCTCTCCACTAAATCTCTCCTCAGATAATATTCCAGCTTTGCCAAGCAAATCTTAAAATGTAAAGATAACTAGTTGAAGCTGCAAGCTGCTGAATACTGCTTTAAAGAAAATAACTATAGGGCCTTTTAGCAGCAATAAAATTATATTTATTTCACATAGAAAAATGCTGCTGGTGGTAAACACAATCCCTAATCACGTTTTCCATTTAGAGTATAGTGCAGGAATATTGCTTAAAGTAAAAAGTCACAAGTCAAATGCTGACACAGGACTTTCTCTGTATATATAAGAAAGAACAAGTTAATAAAATGAAAAGAACCTCATTAAAAGGTAGGGTATTATATGTCTCCTACAGTAGGACTCTAGCTTATGCCAAATTTTTATAGATGTTTGATTTGAGCTGAGAAAAATTTTCAGAAAGTACATACCTCACTCTTTCATCGTTCAATTACCATAATTAGACTGTATAACTATTATTATGGTTATTGTTGTTATTTTATATCACAAAACATCTAATTTAATGCTGTGGAAAGTGAAGGCGTACAGGTGCTATAAATATAATAAAGGACAAATACTATAGAAAAATGGAGTTTCAGAAGCAATGCCCTTGATGTAGAAATACTGGTTAAGGAAACTGCTCAGGAAAATCTTGATCACATTCCTTTGGTTGTTTCAGTTTAATCTTCAATCCAGGAAACATTAGAGCAATGTGTGCATGCTCTGTGTCCATGAGTGTGTCAGGGAATCCATAGGACAGGGACTGATGTGAACAGATCTACCATGTGTATGCGTTATGTATGTATGTATGTCCTTTTTAGTTTATAGTGATTTTAATACAACTTTATAAATGCATTTTAAATGTTACAATAATGATTTTGTACCAATATATTTTTTTACAGGTAGCCCTTAAGTTTCTTCTGTTTTTGTGGTAATTGCAATTTGGGTCAGCATTGTTGATATTTCATAAATTAGACTTATTTAATTTTTATTGTAATAGTTTGCTGCTGTCTTATCCATTGTTTTACTGCTATTAGTACAATAAATCTATGTATTCTGTAGAGTGGTACATACTGACCTTGTATGCATACCTGTTTAGCAGGTGGTCAGGTAAATATTCACTTATTTCAAAAGCTATAGGCACCCCTATTGTCTGACACATTTGCCTGATAGATAGCATGTACTCCACTTTTCTATGGTTTATACCATTGTTTCCCACGGGTGGGACATAGTATTGACATAGAGATCAGCATGGGGAACTAAAGCATTTAGTCAGGTAAAACATTATCCAACACACTTAGAAGTACTGTATAGCACTTAATGGTGCCTGCATCACTTTAATTAACCACTTCTGGACTGGAAGATTTGCCCCCTTAATGACCAGGCCATTTTTTGCGATTTGGCACTGCGCTACTTTAACGGACAATTGTACGGTCGTGCAATGCTGTACTCAAATAAAATCAATGTCCTTTTTTCCCCACAAATCGGATCCCTAACTGACATTTTTGACACTTTTGGGGGGACCAGTGACATTACTAAAGTAATCAGTGCTAAAAATATGCACTGTTACTGTAATAATAACACTGGCAGGGAAGGGGTTAACCCAGGGGCGATCAAAGGGTTAAATGTGAGCCTAGGGGGTGTTTTGTAACTGTGGGGGATGGGCTTGTTAAATCAACAGAGACCTGTGATCCTATATAGGAGGAACACAGGAGCTCTGTGTTGATAGCTGAGATAACAACGGTCTGCTGTGTTTACAAGGGGCAGACCACCATTCTCTCTTCACAGGGGGTTGATCCTGGGTACTCGGCGGCAATTGAGGCTGCCGGCCCCATGAATCAGCTTTCCCACTGATGAGTGGCCATGTACACCCCAAGGATTGCTCCCGCGAACCGCTGTACAGGATGGCGATTCGCGGGAACCTTCCGCCGTATAACTGCGATGGCTGGTCGGCAAGTGGTTAAACAGTTATTCATGCCAGCAAATAAACAGGTACGTATTCAGAATTCTTTTAAGTGGTGCTGCTTATTTCTTTAGGAAAGAAACAGGGTCACATTGGCATTAAGATTGGGATTGAAAAGGTGAGGGGAAAAAAACACATATCTATCTATCTATCTATCTATCTATCTATCTATCTATCTATCTATCTATCTATCTATCTATCTATCTATCTATCTATCTATCTATCTATCTATCTATCTATCTATCTATCTATCTATCTATCTATCTATCTATCTATCTATCTATCTATCTATCTATCTATCTATCTATCTATCTATCTATCTATCTATCTATCTATCTATCTATCTATCTATCTATCTATCTATCTATCTATCTATCTATCTATCTATCTATCTATCTATCTATCTATCTATCTATCTATCTATCTATCTATCTATCTATCTATCTATCTAGTCCATTTATTTTTGCTTTAAACATCTGGTGGAAAGTTTGGATCAACTAGCTTTGGGCTTGAATCTGATTGGGCTTGAATCTGACATCAAGTTGATATGCATTCAGTATTCACTGACAGGTACATTTGTCCTGCAGTTGACCTCCTTATGGCCGGCCTTTGACCTGATTTAAGTGAGTTTTGCATTCCCATAGACTTAATAAGAGTGTGTGTTGAGGAGCCCACCGTGCATACCCCAGCATATAGGGGAAGGCAAAATTTGACCTAGTAAGAGAGGTCAAACATAGCAGTAAGCGCATTCATTGAGAGGTGGTGGGGATCACCGAAGCACCAGCACTTTTCTGATTACGGATTATTATGGACTCACTTATGAATTGTATATACAAGTTGCACATTTAAGGACTTTTTCGATTTATGCAATTACACTGCGATATTGTAATTTTGCAATTTTTTCACATTACACATTGTGTTTCACATTTATTTGCACTGTTTTAGAGCATACCTAGGAACCAGGGTTTGAATTTATGATATCGATTTATATTTGTGTATTCACCGATATTATTTATAAAGGACACTAAGGGGGAACGTTTCAGACTTTGGTTGAACTTGTTTTTGGTAATAATATGTATTCACTTTTAAATTGCATATACATGTTGCATTTTTAAAGATTATTTTTGGTTATGAGATTATATTGCGATATTGTGATTTTGCGATCACGCCATTCAGATGCAATTTTTTTTTTCAGTACATATTTGTGTTTAATGTTTATAATCACTGTATTAGAGTTTACCTAGGAACCAGTGTTTGATTTTGTGATATTGATGTTGATATTGATTTTATGATATTGATGTTTATATATGACCCACCTACTTACTTTTACCGACACTACTAAGGGCATTAGGCGCACACACGCTCTCATTATTTGATTCACATTGTGGGAACACAATTAGGTTGTATGCAGCCACCCACCACAAGGCAAGCCATATATTATTACCTATAAGCATTTTTTTTTCATTCCTATAGACTTGTATGGTAATGAAAAACCCATCTGAGGCAAACAAAAACCCATCAACAAAGGCCCTCAGGTGTGCTTATATTGAAGAAAGGCATTAGAATCAAGTGCAGGAGCAACATTTATTGTATATTTTCTCAGCATTGAAAAGAGTGTGGAAAGATTAGATTAGATTAGTGTTATTTTGAAGGGGAGTTATGGGCAAGGAATGATTGGAATGTAAAAGTAAGATATTACACAGAGCAGGTCAAGAATGAGACTAGGGATGCAGGAGAACAGGAGAAACTACTGAAGAACACTGATATTACTGCAGGTGCCTGATGACTGGGGAAGGTGGAAATGTGTTTTCCAGTACCTGTTTCTGGTCTTTTTTTTAATATAAGTCCATTTTTATTATTTTTACAATATACAGTAACAGGTACATTGTGTCATACTGTATAGAATGCTACAAGTGTGTATCATTAGGTATAACATTGTAGCATATTTCGGTAGACAAATTTTGAGTTAAGTAACATGAATGTTTTTTTTTTTTTTTGGGGGGGGGGGGGTAACTTACAACAATTTAAATGTAAAATCATGTTCTTATGATCAAAAAAAAATCCAAGGTTGTTGTCATATGGTCTATCTTATAGCAAGTACAAGCTATAGGCATTGCAAACCCAGCTTGTGAGCAGACCTGGTGAACTAATGTAATGTATGTAATAATTTACTGCCATAGCAGCCAACTATCAATAATGCCATTCTTGGCTTTTGAACTTAGGCCAGATGGTTTAGAAGGTCCAATAATAGGATATTTGGATAAGCCAGCCTCATTAGTATAAAATGCTGGCTTCCTAGCAGCCATATTGACAATGTGCTTAGCTGTGATAGGAAAAGCATAGGAAGTGCTGATGATACAGTGCATAGGGACTAGCTGCAGTTTTTTAAACCAGTTTTTATGGTGACAAGGAAATGTGAAATATGCATTAGTGCAGAAAATTATAGTTTCCTTTGCTAAAGTAAGTGACAGGGTGATTTATAGCCCAAAATTGTGTGGGAGACGTGATCACAGCAGTCACCTATATAACATAAAGTGTTCAAAAATGGACCTCTGTATCATTATCACCACCTGTTAAAGCTTATATGTCAGGACCTGGTTCACCTGCTGGTGGCACTGTGGGTCTCTCGGATAAAAGCTATAGTTCCAGTGACCATCAGTGGGTGTCTCCCAGCAGCCAGAAGGTTCCTGCACTTCCTGCAGTTCATTTGGCCCCAGCTTCTGGGAGGGTACCTAAGTCCCACCTCTGCGATTGCAAATTGCATTAGTGTTTTGATTGCCATCCTTGCTGCCAGATCCTTATGCCTGTGTATCCTGCTCCTGTGCTAGCCTTTCATCCTGTACCCTGCTGCTTACTCCTGCTCCTTGTTCCCGTACCCAGTCTTGATTCCCCCCTTCCTTGCATCCCTGGTATTCCCTGTTACCCATGTTCCTCATCTTGTATATATTTTGTATATACAGTGGGGATCGAAAGTTTGGGCACCCCAGGTAAAAATTTGTATTAATGTGCATAAAGAAGCCAAGGAAAGATGGAAAAATCTCCAAAAGGCCTAAAATTACAGATTAGACATTCTTATAATATGTCAACAAAAGTTAGATTTTATTTCCATCACTGACACTTTCAAAATTACAGAAAACAAAAAAATAGCGTCTGCAAAAGTTTGGGCACCCTGCAGAGTTAAGATCTTGTACTGCCTCCTTTGGCAAGTATCACAGCTTGTAAACGCTTTTTGTAGCCAGCCAATAGTCTTTCAATTCTTGTTTGAGGTATCTTTGCCCATTCTTCCTTACAAAAGTCTTCCAGTTCTTTGAGATTTCTGGGCTGACTGTCATGCACTGCTCTTTTAAGGTCAATCCATAGATTTTCAATTATGTTGAGGTCAGAAGATTGTGACGGCCATGGGAAAACCTTCAGTTTACGCCTCTTGATGTAATCCCCCGTGGGTTTCAAGGTGTGTTTAGGATCATTATCCATTTGTAGAAGCCATCCTCCCTTTAACTTCAGTTTTTTCACAGATGGCATCAAGTTACCATCCAAAATTTGCTGAAATTTTATTGAATTCATTTTTATAAGAATGTCTAATCTGTAATTTGATGCCTTTTGGAGATTTTTCCATCTTTCCTTGGCTTCTTTATGCACATTAATACAAATTTTTACCTGGGTGCCCAAACTTTCGATCCCCACTGTAATTAGTTGTTAGGTCTCTTCTTAGGTTAACCACTTAACGACCGGCGCACGACGATCTACGTCGGCGCTCAGCCCCGGCCAGGCAAACTGACGTAGGCCTACGTCAGCACTTTTTGCCGGCCCTGTGCGCGCTCCCGCGCCCCGCCGCCGCCGCCGATGACTCGATTGGGTTCAGAACCGATCAGTCATCAGGTCCAGGCCAATCATTTTTGGTCTGGACCTGTTGATCGGTCCTGCCCAATCAGATCTCCCTCTAAGCCTGTGAAATGTAAACACAGGCTTAGAGGAGATGTGCCCTCCCCTCCCAACGGTCTTTTTGGATCCAGCGTGAGAGGAGAGCACATCTTACTGTGAGTAATTGCACCAAGCACATCACACACAGCTAGATAGGCATATTTCACCCCCGATCGCCCCCCCAATTAACCCCTACAGCACCTGACACAACACACACTATATACAGCATATAGCATATACCTATATACCTGTATAAGTGTGATTTGTGAACAGGTGTAGCCCTTGCGACCCCCCCTTTTCCACTCAAATTACCCCCCACCCCCCCTAATAAAGATTTAACCCACTGATCCCCCCTGAACCCCCCCTGATCACCGCCGTTAACCCCTACACCCTCTGTCACATCAGCACTAATACAAACGCAATATACGGTGTTATTGTATTTTTGTATTAGTGTCATTGTGATCAGAATTAGCGCAGGCGACTAAGTTTCTGTCCCAAGAAGGTTTAGGGTCCCCGCCACCCGCCCAATAAAGATTTAAGCCCCTGACCCCCCCCTGATCACCCCTACACCCCCTGCCATAACACACACCGTATACAGTATATAGCATTTTGCTATATACCCGTATAAGTGTGATTTGTGGTCAGGTCTAGCGCTTGCGACCCCCCCTTTTCCACTTGAATTACCCGCCACCCCCCCTAATAAAGATTTGAGCCCCTGATCCCCCCTGATCCCCTCCTGATCACCGCTAGTTAACCCCTACACCCTCTGTCACATCAGCACTAATACAAACGTAATATACTGTGTTTTTGTATTTTTGTATTAGTGTGATTGTGATCAGAATTAGCGCAGGCGACTAAGTTTGTGTCCCAAGCAGGTTTAGGGTCCCCCCCACCCGCCCAATAAAGATTTAATCCCCTGATCCCCCCCTGATCACCCCTACACCCCCTGCCACAACGCACACTGTATACAGTATATAGCATTTTCTATATACCTGTATAAGTGTGACTTGTGACCAGGTTTAGCGCTTGCCACCGTTCCTTTTATCCTTAGGATACCCGCCAGCCCCTTCCAATAAAGATTTAAACCCCTGATCCCCCCCTGATCACATCCCGTTAACCCCTACACCCTCTGTCACATTAGCACTAATACACACATAATATACTGTTTTTACTGTATTTTGTATTGGTGTCATTGTGACTTGAGGTTGTGCTAGCTAGCTAGTTTCTTTCCCAAAGGAGGTTTAGGGTCCCCGCCACCCCCCCCAGATCCCCAGCGCATAGTTTAGAAATAACCCCTTGATTGCCACACACACACGCACGCACCTACACTTCCATTTCTAGTATAGTGTTTGAACAGATCAATATCTGATCTGATCAGAGCTATACTAGCGCCCCCATAGTTTAGGGTTCCCAAAACGCAGTGTTTGCACGATCAGCACTGATTCCTGCCAGCACCTGCGTTTAACCCTTTCACCCAGGTAAGTGTAGTAATCAACAGATTACTGTCACTTACAAAAAAACACAAGACACAAAACCGCTGTGTTAGCAGAGTCAGGCCTGATCCCTGCTAGCATTAGCAGTTTTTTTGGTAGCGCTTGAAATAATCTTCGACAACCAGGTGCTTTTATTACCTGTGAGTCGCATCACTGTACGGGTAAATTTAGTTACCAAAATGTCTAAACGTTCGTACAGTGATGAAGCTATTTACAGTATAATGACCATGCCAGGTGAGAGCGATGGGGAAGCCTCACCGGCAGAATCAGGGTCAGTATACGAACCAAATGACAGCAGCGGCTCCCTGACAGATAGCTCCGACGACAGATGGGTCCCTGTTAGACCCAGGCGTACCCGACCCCATTCTGGTGTTGTTGAGATGCAGGAATCGCAGGGTGCTCGTATGGAGCAGAGTGTGGGTACTAGTGCCGCTCATCCTTCTGGCGACCTGGCAAGCGCCAGCGGCCTAGTACACCCTGGACCTAGTACAACCAGCACTGCAGTAAGACCTGGTGACGTGGCGAGTCCCCTAAGTGCAGTTGAAGCTGGTGCGGTGGCTAGCACAAGTAGTGGCCCGCAGCCACCGCGTATTCGAAGACAGGCCCGTAGAGCCCATAGTGCCCTCCCTGATGCGCTGGCATTTCCTAATTGGCAACCCACTGATACTACAGCGCCAGTACTTCCCCCATTCACCGCCCAACCTGGAATCCACGTGGAGACAGCTGGTTTTACGCCCCTGAACTTTTTTGAGCTGTTCTTCACGGAAGATCTTTTCAGATCTATTGTGGATCAATCAAATTTATATGCTCAACAATTTATCGCCGCCAACCCAAATTCGCCCCTTGCCAGACAATTCGGCTGGAAACCTTTAACGGTTTCCGAATTTAAGATCTTTCTGGGCCTTTCCCTCCACATGGGCATAACTAAACAGAGTGAATTGCGGCTATATTGGTCCACTAGCCCACTTCACCATATGCGCATGTACTCTGCCTCCATGTCCAGGGCGAGATATGAGCAAATTCTGCGATTTATGCATTTCAGCGACAATGAAATCTGTCGTCCTCGGGGAGACCCTGCATACGATCGGCTCCACAAAATTCGGCCCCTCATAGACCACTTCAATCAGCGGTTTGCAGCCTTGTTTACCCCCGAACAAGTTGTCTGCGTTGACGAGTCCCTGATTAAATTTACTGGCCGCCTTGCTATGAAACAGTACCTCCCCAGCAAGCGTGCCAGATACGGGGTCAAACTGTATAAATTGTGTGACAGGGCCACAGGCTATACAGTTAGTTTCCGGGTCTATGAGGGAAAAGATAGCTGTGTGGAGCCCCCCAACTGCCCAGACTACATAGGGAGCAGCGGTAAGATCGTTTGGGACTTGGTGTCACCCTTATCCGGAAAGGGGTACCATTTGTACGTGGACAACTTTTATACAAGCGTGCCACTATTTAGTCACCTGCTCGAATTACAAATTGGCGCATGTGGCACCGTGCGACCTATTCGCCGGGGCTTCCCCCAACGGCTTGTAGATTCCCGTCTTAGTCGGGGGGCGAGAGCCTGCTTGAAAACGGACAAATTGCTTGCGGTGAAGTGGAAGGATACACGGGATGTTTATGTTCTGTCCTCCCTTCACGCAGACACGACAATCCAAATCACTACGGCAACTGGCGTTGTGGAGAAACCCCTCTGTGTCCACGAATATAACCTTAACATGGGAGGGGTGGACCTTAACGACCAGATTTTGGCGCCGTATTTAGTTGCCCGTAAAGCCAGACGCTGGTACAAAAAAGTGTCTGTTTATTTATTCCAATTGGCGATGCTGAACGCCTTTGTCCTATACAAGGCGCCAGGACGAACTGGATCTTTCCGGGAATTCCAGGAAGAGATCATCCTTGCCTACCTGTACCCAGGAGGCATGCCTGCCCAACTTCCCCTTCCAGATGCAGTGAGCCGGCTGCATGAGAGGCATTTTCCTTATGCCCTCCCGAGTACCCCTACCCAAAGATGGCCCCAAAGAAGATGTCGTGTCTGTCGCAGGCGCGGATTTAGGCGTGACACCCGTTATTATTGTCCCAAATGTCCTGACCAACCTGGTCTCTGCATCGGGGAATGTTTTGAGCGCTACCATACACTAGTGGAGTATTAGTGTAGGGTACAGCACGACACAGTGTAGGGCACACAAACACAGGGTCTCGAAGGATGTTGGATGTCCATCGACATTTTGAGAGACCCAAGCTGGAAGAGAAGATCGCAGAAGATCGCAGTCCCTCCCAAATCAAGACATGAAGAAACAGTTAGAAAGAAAAATAAAAGGATCCAAAAACTGTTGTTGTGTCAGTCATTTTATATGTCCTTCTACTCTTCTTACTGTACATTTAAATGTCCTTTGTTTGTTTTTTCATTCTTTTGTGACCTGTTTCTCCTGCAGGTACTCGTCGGCTACCACGCATTGATTTTATATATTCTGACACAAACAGTGTTTGCGCTCAGCATATATGGATACCTTTGCTGATAGCAGCTGTGGTGATTTTCTGATTTCAGCACTGCAGTTAAAATCCTATTTTGGTATACGTGGATAGCGCCGTGTATACCCATCATTAAATTCAGTGGGTGGTTGTTTGGGCGGTTAATGATGAGAATCCAAAAACTTTTGTTGTTGTCAGTCATTTTATATGTCCTACTCTTCCTAATGTACTTTTTTTTAATGTACTTTGTTTTTTCATTCTTTTGTGACCTGTTTCTCTTGCAGGTACTTGTCGGCTACCACGCATTGATTTTATATATTCTGACACAAACAGTGTTTGCGCTCAGCATATATGGATACCTTTGCTGATAGCAGCTGTGGTGATTTTCTGATTTCAGCACTGCAGTTAAAATCCTATTTTGGTATACGTGGATAGCGCCGTGTATACCCATCATTAAATTCAGTGGGTGGTTGTTTGGGCGGTTAATGATGAGAATCCAAAAACTTTTGTTGTTGTCAGTCATTTTATATGTCCTACTCTTCCTAATGTACTTTTTTTAATGTACTTTGTTTTTTCATTCTTTTGTGACCTGTTTCTCTTGCAGGTACTCGTCGGCTACCACGCATTGATTTTATATATTCTGACACAAACAGTGTTTGCGCTCAGCATATATGGATACCTTTGCTGATAGCAGCTGTGGTGATTTTCTGATTTCAGCACTGCAGTTAAAATCCTATTTTGGTATACGTGGATAGTGCCGTGTATACCCATCATTAAATTCAGTGGGTGGTTGTTTGGGCGGTTAATGATGAGTAATACTACGCATTATTCTTGTGCTGATTTCTGATAGGTTCTCTTTTTTTCCGTTCAGCCCACAGGCTGCATGAAAAAAAAAAAAAACCTATATGCCAAACAAGGACTAGCAATGTACTGGTACGTTGCTGGACTTTGAGTGGTTATACCAGGATGATGCCTGCAGATTTAGGCATCATCTTGGTATCGTTTTTTACAGCCAGCGGTCGGCTTACATGTAAAAGCAATCCTAGCAGGTAATTGGCCGCTAGACTGCTTTTACATGCAGTGGGAGGGGCCTCCCCCCCCCACCGCCGCCTTCCGCAGCCTTCCGTGGTTTTTCTCGGGCTCTCCTGTCCCACCGGTTAACCCGAGAGTGCAGCCGGTGGTTCAGTTATCTAACCATAGAGCTAATTGAAGATTAGAATGGCTCCAATCATCTCTATGGCCTAAGATGCCGGAGGCTACGAGCATTTCATGACTTCTTTTTCGCCAGAAATAAACAGGGCCATTGGGAAATTGGGAAAGTATTTTATCACACCAATTTTGGCGTGGTCAGAAGCATTAAGGTCAGAGGAGAGATCTAGAGTATAAAAGACCCCAATTTTTAAAAAAAAGAGTACCTGTCACTACCGATTGCTATCATAGGGGATATCTAAATTCACTGTGATAGCAATAAAAATGATTTAAAAAAAAAAAAAAATTAAAGGAAAGGTGTCAAAATAACATAAAAGAGCAAAAAAGAAAAAAAAATCGAGCTCCGCCCCCTTTCCCCCGTGCTTGCGGGCAATGGCACACGCACGCGTTGGTCTAGTGTCATATGTAAACCGCAATTTCAGCATGCATGTGAGGTATCGCCGCGATCGCCAGATCGAGTGCAGTAATTCTTGCAGTAGACCTCCTCTGTAAGTCTAAAGTGGTAACCTGTAGAGACTTTTAAAGGTTTTTAAAAATGTACGTACGTTTTTGCCGCTGCGCAGGTGTGCGCAATTTTTAAAGCATGTCATGTCAGGTGTCTATGAACTCGGCATAAGATCATCTTTTAAATTTTACCAAACAAATTGGAATTATATAGTGTATTTGTGCAATAAATTTAAAAAAAATGTATTTTTTTCGCAAAAATTGCGTTTGGAAAATCTGTGCGCAAATACCGTGTGACAAAAAAAATTGCAACATCCACCATTTTATTCTATAGGGCCTCTGCTTTAAAGAAATATATAATGTTTGGGGGTTCAAAGTAATTTTCTAGTAAAAAAAAAATATTTTTTCATGTAAACAAAAAGGCACAGAAAAGGCTTGGTTTTCAAGTGGTTAGAAGAGTGGGTGATGTGTGGCTAAGATTGAGCGTAAAATGCCGGGACTGTTCAAACACCCCCCAAATGACCCCTTTTTGAAAAGTAGACACCCAAAGCTATTTGCTGAGAGGCATGGTGAGTCCATGGAATATTTTATATTTTGCTACAAGTGTCGGGAAAATTATTATTTCTTTTTTTTTTGTTGTTTTTTTTACAGAAAGTTGTCACTAAATGATATATTGCTCACACATGCCATGTGTATATGTGAAATGACACCCCAAAATACATTCTGCTGCTTATCCTGAGTACAGGGATACCCCATGTGTGAAACTTTTTTGCAGTCTAGCCGAGTACAGGTCCCCGAAAACCAGTCCCCACTTTCAGGCTTTCCAAAGGCGTAAATTGTTGATTTCACTCCTGACTACCTATCACAGTTTCGGAGGCCCTAAAATTCCAAGATAGCACAAAACCCCCCCAAATGACCCCATTTTGGAAAGTAGACACCCCAAGCTGTTTGCTGAGAGGCATGGTGAGTCCATGGAATATTTTATATTTTGCTACAAGTTCCGGGAAATATATATATATATATATATTTTTTTTTTTTTTTACAAAAAGCTGTCAGTAAATGATATATTGCTCACACATGCCATGGGTATATGTGAAATGACACCCCAATATACATTCTGCTGCTTCTCCTGAGTACAGGGATACCCCATGTGTGAGACTTTTTTGCAGTCTAGCCGAGTACAGGACCCCGAAATCCAACCTCCACTTTCAGGCTTTCCAAGGGCGTAAATTGTTGATTTCACTCCTGACTACCTATCACAGTTTCGGAGGCCCTAAAATTCTAAGATAGCACAAAACCCCCCCAAATGACCCCATTTTGGAAAGTAGACACCCCAAGCTGTTTGCTGAGAGGCATGGTGAGTCCATGGAATATTTTATATTTTACCACAAGTTCCGGGAAATATATATATATATATATATATATATATATTTTTTTTTTTTTTTTACACAAAGCTGTCAGTAAATGATATATTGCTCACACATGCCACGGGTATATGTGAAATGACACCCCAATATACATTCTGCTGCTTCTCCTGAGTACAGGGATACCCCATGTGTGAGACTTTTTTGCAGTCTAGCCGAGTACAGGACCCCGAAAACCAACCTCCACTTTCAGGCTTTCCAAGGGCGTAAATTGTTGATTTCACTCCTGACTACCTATCACAGTTTCGGAGGCCCTAAAATTCCAAGATAGCACAAAACCCCCCCAAATGACCCCATTTTGGAAAGTAGACACCCTGAGCTATTTGCAGAGAGGCATGTTGAGTGTTTTGCAGATCTCACTTTTTGTCACAAAGTTTTGGAAATTGAAAAAAGAGGAAAAAAAATGCATTTTCCTGTTTTTTCTTCATTTTCCAAAAAAAATGAGAGCTGCAAAATACTCACCATGCCTCTCAGCAAATAGATTGGAGTGTCTACTTTGCAAAATGGGGTCATTTGGGGGGGTTTTGTGCCATCTTGGCCTTTTATGGACTTCAAAAGTGTGATAGGTAGTAAGGAGTGAGATCAACAATTTACGCCCTTAGAAAGCCAGAAGGTGCAGATTGGTTTTCCGGGTCCTGTACGCGGCTAGACTGCAAAAAAGTCTTACACATGGGGTATCCTTGTACTCAGGAGAAGCAGCAGAATGTATTTTGGGGTGTCATTTCACATATACCCATGGCATGTGTGAGCAATATATCATTTACTGACAACTTTGTGTAAAAAAAAAAAAAAAATATATATATATATATATATATATATATATATTTCCCGGAACTTGTGGCAAAATATAAAATATTCCATGGACTCACCATGCCTCTCAGCAAATAGCTTGGGGTGTCTACTTTGCAAAATGGGGTCATTTGGGGGGGTTTTGTGCTATTTTGGAATTTTAGGGCCTCCGAAACTGCGACAGGTAGTGCAGAGGTGACATGAACAATTTACGCCATTAGAAAACCTGAGAGTGTTGATTGGTTTTCGCGGTCCTGTACACAGCTAGGCTCCCAAAAAGTCTCACACATGGGCCATCCCCATACTCAGGAGAAGTGGCAGAATGTATTTTGGGGTGTCATTCCACATATACCCATGTCATGTGTGAGAAATTTATCTTTTAGTGACAACGTTGTGTAAAAAAAAAAAATTAAAAAAAAAAATTGTAATTTTCCCGAAACTTGTGGCAAAATATAAAATATTCCATGGACTCACCATGCCTCTCAGCAAACAGCTTGGGGTGTCTACTTTCCAAAATGGGGTCATTTGGGGGGGTTTTGTGGTATCTTGACATTTCAGGGCCTCCAAAACCGTTATAGGTAGTGAGAAAATGCAATGAAAAATGTACGCCCTTTGAAATTCTGATGGTGGTGATTTGTTTTCCGGCTCCCGTACACAGCTACGCTCCCAAAAAGTCTCACATATGTGGTATCCCTGTACTCAGGAGAAGCAGCAGAATATATTTTGGGGTGTAATTACACATATACCCATGGCATGTGTGAGCAATATATCATTTCAATGACAACTTTGTGTAAAAAAAAAAAAAAAAATTATTTTTGTCATTTTTCAAACACCTGTGACAAAAAAATAAAATATTCAATGAGCTCAACATGCCCCTCAGAACATTCCTTAGGAAAGTCTACTTTCCAAAAAGTGGTAGTTTGGGGGGGGTTTGTACTGCCCCGCCATTTTAGCACTTCATGAAATGAGATAGGCAGTCAGAAATTAAAGCTTCGTAAATTTCAGTATTTACACCATAGTTTGTAGACGCTATAACTTTTGCGCAAACCAATAAAAATACGCTCATTGATTTTTTTTTTTGTCAAAGACATGTAGCTAAATATATTTTGGCCAAAAAAAATGACATAAATTGAGTATATTGGATATTTTTTAAAAGACAAAGTTGAAAATGTAATTTTTTTGCAAAATTTTCGCTCTTTTTTTATTAATATCGCAAAAAATAAAAAGCGCAGAGGTGATCAAATACCACCAAAAGAAAGCTCTGTTTGTGGGAAAAAAAGGACGTAAATTTCGTTTAGGTACTGCATTGCATGACCGCGCAATTATCAGTTAAAGTCACGAAGTGCCAAGTTGAAAAAAGGGGTCTGGACCTTTAGCAGCCAAATCCTCCGGGGCTTAAGTGGTTAATAAGGTATTTTGTCACGGAGGTTGGTTCATGTTTACTGTTTGCTGGTGTGTGATTGTCTTTTGTTTCACTGTAAATACGTCTCACTTTAAACATACAGTATCTTACAAAAGTGAGTACACCCCTCACATTTTTGTAAATATTTTTTTATATCTTTTCATGTGACAACACTGAAGAAATGACACTTTGCTACAATGTAACGTAGTGAGTGTAAAGCTTGTATAACAGTGTAAATTTGCTGTCCCCTCAAAATAACTCTACACACAGCCAATAATGTCTAAACCGCTGGCAACAAAAAAGAGTACACTCCTAATTGAAAATGTCCAAATTGGGCTCAATGAGTCATTTTCCCTCCCCGGTGTCATGTTGACTCGTTAGTGTTACAAGGTCTCAGGTGTGAATAGGGAGCAAGTGCGTTACATTTGGTGTTATTACTCTCACTCTCTCATACTGATCACTGGAAGTTCAACATGGCACTTCATGGCAAAGAACACTCTGAAAATCTGAAAAAAAGAATTCTTGCTCTACATAAATATGGCCTAAGCTATAAAAAGAATGCCAAGACCCTGAAACTGAGCTGCAGCACGGTGGCCAAGACCATACAGAAGTTTAACAGGACAGGTTCCACTCAGAACAGGCCTCGCCATGGTCGACCTCAGGAGTTGGGTGCACGTGCTCAGCGTCATATCCAGAGGTTGTCTTTGGGAAATAGACGTATGAGTGCTGCCAGCATTGCTGCAGAGGTTGAAGGGGTGGGGGGTCAGTCTGTTAGTGCTCAGACCATACGCCGCACACTGCATCAAATCGGTCTGCATGGCTGTCGTCCCAGAAGGAAGCCTCTTCTAAAGATGATGCAAAAGAAAGCCCGCAAACAGGTTACTGAAGACAAGCAGACTAAGAACCATGTCCTGTGGTCTGATGAGACCAAGATGAACGTATTTGGTTCAGATGGTGTCAAGCGTGTGTGGCGGCAAACAAGCAGGTGAGGAGTACAAAGACAAGTGTGTCTTGCCTACAGTCAAGTATGGTGATGGGAGTGTCATGGTCTGAGGCTGCATGAGTGCTGCTTGCACTGGGCAGCTACAGTTCATTGAGGGAACCATGAATGCCAACATGCACTGTGATATACTGAAGCAGAGCATGATTCCTTCAGTTCGTTGACTGGGCCACAGGGAAAAAAAGAGGAAAAAAAAAAGAAGTTGAGGGTAAAGGTGATGGACTGGCCAAGCATGTCCCCAGACCTAAACCATATTAAGCATCTTTGGGGCATCCTCAAACGGAAGGTGGAGGAGTGCAAAGTCTCTAACATCCACCAGCTCTGTGATGTCATCATGGCGGAGTGGAAGAGGACTCCAGTGGCAACCTGTGAGGCTCTGGTGAACTCCCTGCCCAAAAGGGTTAAGTCAGTGCTGGAAAATAATGGTGGCCACACAAAATATTGACACTTTGGGCCCAATTTGGACATTTTCACTTAGAGGTGTAATCACTTTTGTTGCAAGCGGTTTAGACATTAATGGCTGTGGGTTAGTTATTTTGAGGGGACAGCAGACTTACACTGTTATACAAGCTGTACACTCAATACTTTACATTGTAGCAAAGTGTCATTTCTTCAGTGTTGTCACATGAAAAGATATAATGAAATATTTACAAAAATGTGAGGGGTGTACTCACTTTTGTGAGATACTGTATATACATATGGTCTGGTCCCAATTTATTTGTGTATCTGGTCACCCCAGCTGCTGACGCCTGACATTATATGAGTTTTTATTGGTTGAGTTTGCATCTTCTACTTTCACAATCTAGGCTTAAAAATATTTGAATTGCAGTGTAGGGGGTACTTCATTTTCTATGTGCTATGCCTGTGTGCACAGATCTGTGAACCCAAAAAATAATTATATTTACCAATGTCTCTATGCAAAACTGATTAATAGCTGGCTCTTCTTTTATTAATTGGGGTCTTTTCCTTGTTATTTTTCATTCTTTAAAAGGTAAAAAAATAAATGCAAGTGCACCTAAACTACCTATAATTACTGCATCTTATTATTTTTAATTTGGCTTGGCTTGGATTTTCATCTAGTGGTAATAGGCCCTAATTGACTGGTGAAGTAGCAGCCACAACAAATCTAAAATCTACTGTATATGAAAATGTACTCTTAAAAAAAAAAAAAAAGCTAAATCCTTTAACTTTTTACAAATTGGCCAGGGGCACAATAATTTGATAGTATAATTTATTTGTTTCTTCTTTAACTACATCCCATCCGCGCTACAGCCTATATACGGCTGCAGCGCGGACTCGAATTTTCGGGAGGCCGTTTTTAAACGGCCTCCCAGAAGCAGGCTCCCCGCGCGCTCCCGCGAGCGCGCATCGGGGAGAATCTGTGTCGGCCGTGTCCCTTGGATACGGCCGATCACAGATCGTGGTGAATGGCCAATCACAGCGGCCATTCACCACGTGATCGGACCATCCAATGAGAGATGATCTCATATGTAAACATATGAGATCATCTCTCATCGCCGGCGCTCCTTCCTCACACGGAGCCTGCAGTGTGAGGAAGGAGGGGGAGCCTCACAGCGCTGGGGACACAGAGACATGTAATCAGGGCACCGATCACCAGTGCCCTGATTACTGCAAGGTAAAAAAACATACACACATTGCCCCCAACAGTGCCCACAGTGCCCGCCATCAGTGTCCCCCATCAGTGCCCACAATCAGTGCCCATAGTGCTGCCAGTCAGTGCCCATCAGTGCCTGCTCATCTAGGCACTGATGAGCACTGACTGGCAGCACTATGGGCACTGAGTGTGGGCACTGATGGTGCTGCCCACCAGTGCTCATCAGTGCCGCCCATCAGTGCTCATCAGTGCCACCCGTCAGTGTCCATCAGTGCCATCCGCCAGTGCCCATCAGTGCCGCCTCTCAGTGCCCATCAGTGATGCCCGTCAGTGGCGCCTCTCAGTGCCCAGCAGTGCCGCCTCTCAGTGCCCAGCGTGCCACCTCTCAGTGCCCAGCAGTGCCGCCTATCAGTGCCTATCAGTGCCGCCTATCAGTGCCGCCTATCAGTGCTCATCAGTGCGGCATATTAGTACCTCCTCATCAGTGCCCATAAGTGCCACCTCATCAGTGCCCATAAGTGCCACCTCATCAGTGCCCATCAGTGCCACCTCATCAGTGCCCATCAGTGCCGCCTCATCAGCGCACATCAGTGAAGGAGAAAAATGTATTTTCAAAATTTACTCGCAGAAAATAAGAAAAACTTTTTTTTTTTTTCAAAATTTTTTGTCTTTATTCTTTTTTTTTGTAAAAAATAAAAAACCCAGAGATGATTAAATACCACCAAAAGAAAGCTCTATTTGTGTGAAAAAAATGATAAAAATTTCATATGGGTACAGTGTAGCATGACCGCGCAATTGTCATTCAAAGTGTGACAGCGCTGAAAGCTGAAAATTGGCCTGGATGGGAAGGGTGTTTAAGTGCACAGAAGGCAAGTGGTTAAAAATACCAC
Organism: Pelophylax lessonae; assembly: GCF_965119305.1. Classification (NCBI taxonomy): domain Eukaryota; kingdom Metazoa; phylum Chordata; class Amphibia; order Anura; family Ranidae; genus Pelophylax; species Pelophylax lessonae. The sequence goes on along the minus strand of NC_138776.1, from coordinate 122,869,440 downwards.
ATTTTATTTTCTTAAAGTTTAATAGAAAGTCAATACAGGGTGCACAGAAACACTTCAAAACTTTCTTTTAATCCATATCACCAACTATTCCCAAAGTATTCAAGATATAGGCTTCAGTTATATGTTTGGTAGAAATTGGCTGGCATCAGGCTAGTAATGAGCATTTGAATAGACTGTAAATAGAAGGAGGTTTTCAGTGAGGGCCCTTGTAACGACACCCCGGGTATGAAAGGGGTTACAGTCGTTTAGGACATTTCATTCCAGAACACAAAAGCAGCTACCGGACACTCCACTCAGCCAAACAAGAAATCCATACAAATAATCCCCCCCCCCCAAGTATGAGACGAGGCTCTGTATTGAGGGTCAAGCAGGAATCAGACTCTTTATTGAAAAGGAATACACGCTTTATATACACGTTAGAAGTAATGCAGTCATCACAAGATAATGACCAAAATCCAGCCCCCAAGATCACACAATTGTTACATAACGAGCCCCCAATAAACATTACTCTGAGTGTCAATACATCCCTTAGCAGACAACAGGTGAGTTCATCATTAGCACACTTAACAATAGGTGAATGGAAATCCACTTTAGACAAAAGCAACATCGTTAGACAGTCAGTCTCCACATTGAAGTTCCTGGAATGCCCATATTAGGAGTTGTACTTCCTGGTCATGGACCTCATACTGTACAGGGAAAAAAATCTTAACTGAGACCCAGTTAAGCCAGACCAATGGGTTGTGGTCGGTGACTAATGAAAATTCCTGTCCATACAAATAAGGGTTCAACTTTTTAAGCGCCCAAACCAGGGCCAAACACTCCTTCTCCACTGCCGCATAGCTCACTTCCCGGAGTAATCGTTTTCTGCTCAGCTATGCGACAGGGTGTTCTCTTCCATCCTCCCCGACTTGGCTCAGCACAGCCCCCAGTCCAAACATGGATGCGTCTGTGTGGACAAGGAAACATTTGTTAGGTACTGGGGCAGCCAAGACAGGGGCATTCACAAATGCTTGCTTGAGGGCTAGAAATGCGGCTTCACAAGCTGGAGACCACTGGACCTGCCTAGGTAAATTCTTTTTCGTCAGGTCAGTCAGGGGTTTGGCCAAACGGGGTAACAAATGCCGACTTGGGGATAGCATCCTCGGCCAGGGGAATCTGCCAATAGGCCTTACACAGGTCTGTTGTAGTTAAATAACGTCCCCTGGCTTTACGATCTAGTAGTTTGTCTACCCTGGGCATCGGGTAGGCGTCAGTGGTGGTCTTCTCATTGAGTCTCCTGTAGTCCACGCAGAACCGGGTAGTTCCGTCTTTCTTAGGCACCAGGACTACAGGTGAGGCCCAAGGGCTGTCAGAGGGCTCAATGACTCCTAACTGAATCATTTCCTGTATCTCCTTCCGCATTTCTTCTCGGACTGCTTCAGGGATACGGTAGGGGGGCTGTTGAAGGGGTGCTTTTCCCGGGGTCTCTACCTTATGCACAGCCAGGGTCGTGTAATCCAGTTCTTGGGAGAAAGTCGCCTGTTTCTCCCACAAAAGCCGCTTAGCCTGTTCCTTCTTTGTGGAGCTTAACCGGTTCCCTAGCTGTACAAGGCTAGTGAGGTCAGTCTGGGGGTCTCTCTCTAGTAAGTCAGGGAAGGGTAAACTTTCTGAGTCATCCGCAGCAGGTGCACATACTGCAGCAACATCCTCCTGCCGTTCCTGATACTCCTTCAGCATTTTCACATGAAAGGTTCGCTGAAGTCTTTCATCTGCACAGCTGGCAATAACATAGGTAGTATCACATACCTGGGCTACTATTTTATACGGGCCCTGCCAAGATGCCTGCATCTTGTCGGTCTTCACCATCTTGAGCACTAAGACCTTCTGCCCAACTTGGAAGATACGCTGTCGGGCCCCCCGATCGTACCATCTCTTCTGTCTCCCCTGAGCCGCCTGAAAATTCTCCCTTACCATCAGAGACAGTTGCTCCATGCGGTCCCTGAGTACTAGAACATAGGGCACTATGGGGGTCCCCTCCTGCTCTGTCTCTCCCTCCCAGTGTCCTCTAATGAGATTGAGGGGTCTGTGGACCCTTCTCCCATAGAGTAACTCAAAGGGAGAGAACCCAGTAGATTCCTGGGGTACCTCTCTGTATGCAAAAAACAGGTGAGGCAAGAATCTCTCCCAGTCTCTGCAAGCGTCCGAAAAGGTCCTCAGCATTTGCTTGAGGTTTCCGTTAAAGCATTCGCAGAGACCGTTAGTCTGGGGGTGGTAAGGTGAGCTCAGCAAGGGCTTAATATTGCACACCTTCCACAACTGCTGGGTGAGCACAGCGGTAAACTGGGTACCCTGGTTAGAATCTCCTTAGGGAACCCCACTCTAGTAAATATCTTAACCAGGGCATCAGTGACTGTCTCTGCTTCAATGTTGGACATAGCTACTGCCTCTGGGTAACGGGTGGCGTAGTCCACCACGGTGAGAATATACTTCTTTCCGAATGGACTAGGCCTGGCCAAGGGACCCACAATGTCAACGGCTATGCGGTAAAAGGGCTCCCCAATAATAGGCATGGACATAAGTCTGGACTTAGGGTGGTCCCCCCCGCTTACCTACCCGTTGACACGTGTCACACGTTTTGCAGTATTGTCGCACATCTTGGTTAAAATTGGGCGAGAAGAAATTCTGTGTAATCCTATGGGCTGTGCGACGGGGCCCTAGATGTCCTGCTAGTGGTACATCATGCCCGATTCACAGAATCTCCAGCTGGTATTTCTTAGGCACCAACAGCTGTTTTTTCTGCAAAGGGGCTTTACTTCTCTGGGATGGCTTAGGGATCCTATACAGTCTATTCCCCATCCATTCATAAAGCTCCCCATCTATTCCTCTTTCCTGAGTATCTGCCTTAGCCCTATACTTGTGTAAGGTTGGGTCCTCCCGGGTTTCCCTCCCGAATGCCTCTGGGGTATCCCAGCCTAGGGGAGCCTGATCTAAGGTACATGTTGGGGAAGATAGTCTTACTGGGGTCTCAGCAGCGGGTGGGCCGGTTCCAGCAGCATTGGGTCTGGGCACGGGTAGTCACTGGGTTGGCTTCAGCGGGGCCCATCGGGGCGTAAGCAGAAACGAGGGGGGCCAAATAATTCCCCAGTAGTACATCCGCTGGCAAATCCTTCATCACCCCCACATTCACGTGTCCCGAACCAACCCCCCAATCCAGGTGAACACGGGCAATGGGTAGCCGGAAAATAGTGCCTCTCGCTACTCTTACAGCTACAGTGTCTCCGTGTGTTGGCTCTCTGGGATGAGGTTCTTCTGTAGGAGGGTTCATGGTGGCGCCAGTATCACATAGGCCATTGGCTACCTTTCCATTAACCCAGACAGTCTGCCTGTGTTGCTGCCTGTTGTCCCGGTTAGCCGCTTGTACTGGATCAGCCTCGTGCAGGACGTCCCAATGTTCTACCTCCTCAACGCAGCGGGCCGCAGGCATGGGTGTGCGGGGGTTCCCCCCTGCTGGCTTTCTCCAAGACTGGGACTGCCTGGCTGGATTCAACAGACAGTCTGGCTTTTTGTGCCCTAGCTGCTGTTTACACCCAAAACACCTGATGGGTTGTGAGTAGTCCTGGGAGTTGAACCTGGGCTGCTGAGAATAAGTGGCCACTGGAGGTAGTGCTGTCGGGCGGTACGTCTGTGGTTGGTAGTCGGCAGGTGGGGGGGTGGCACTGATCGATAATCCACCCGAGCTGTTGTCCTGACTACAGGGTTATCCAGTTTGTGAGCGTCTGTGTATTCGTCCGCCAGGCGAGCTGCTTAAGGGAAGGTGCAAGGTTATCGGTCCCGGACTCACTCTCTGACTTCCAGGGACAGCTTGTCAAAGAAGTGCTCCAGCAGGAACAGCTGCAGCACCTTTTCCCCGGATACTGCTTGGCATCCAGCGACCCAGTGAGATGCCGTGCAGTGTAGGCAGCATGCCAACTCTGTATATGAGTCTCCAGTCTGCTTGCTAGTCTCTCTGAACCGCCTCCGGTATGCCTCCAGTGTGACAGCATACCTGGTCAAAAGTGCTTCTTTTACCAGCCCATAGTTCAAAATATCCTCGTCCTGGATGGCCCTGAATGCTTCACTGGCCCAGTCCGGACAATTTCCCAGACAAAATGGTAACCCATTCTTCTGTGGGCACCCGGTGTAGGGCACATTGCCGTTTAAAATCGGCAAGGTACCCATCAATCTCTACTTCCGTTTCGAGGACATTTTTAAAAGCAGCAAAATGTACCTTTCTCCTTTCAGTTGGTGCTGCTGTGACTTCTGCTGCTGCAGCACCTCTTTGCTGTAGCCAATTTGCCTCCACAGCCGCTATAACTTGGTCTATGATCTCCGCTGTAGGGTTAGGACCATAATGTGCCAGTCTTATGTTAACAGCCCGATCAAAACTTGCCTCTTCGGGTGTCCTGTCTCTTATGCTGGGCCTTTCTATTATGTTGGGTCTTTCAGCTCTATCCATTTCGACTAGTTCTGCGATAATGTCCCTCTCCTTACGGTTGTTGGCCGGTCAGCCCCGGTTCTCCAGTAACTCCTTGACGGTAGAGCGCTTTAGCCGTTCATACTGTGCTTCCATTGGCCTGTGTCCTGTTGTAGCTGTCCTTCTGGGCTGTGGGAATTATCCCGCCGCTTGCCACCAATTGTAATGACACCCTGGGTATGAAAGGGGTTACAGTCGTTTAGGACATTTCATTCCAGAACACAAAAGCAACTACCGGACACTCCACTCAGCCAAACAAGAAATCCATATGAATAATCCCCCCCCCCCAAGTATGATACGAGGCTCTGTATTGAGGGTCAAGCAGGAATCAGACTCTTTATTGAAAAGGAATACACGCTTTATATACACGTTAGAAGTAATGCAGTCATCACAGGATAATGACCCAAATCCAGCCCCCAAGATCACACAATGGTTACATAAGGAGCCCCTAATAAACATTACTCTGAGTGTCAATACATCCCTTAGCAGACAACAGGTGAGTTCATTAGCACACTTAACAATAGGTGAATGGAAAGCCACTTTAGACAAAAGCAACAGCATTAGACAGTCAGTCTCCACATTGAAGTTCCTGGAATGCCTATATTAGGAGTTGTACTTCCTGGTCATGGACCTCATACTGTACAGGGAATAAAAACTTCATATTTCAAGAGAGACATCATTCCTGAATATCACTGTCCCATTTGGAGCCATCCAAACCATATCCCCAGTGCCCACCAGTTTCCTGGTCACCCTGCGCCCCAAGTGACTCCCGTCACAGCTCTTTTTAACCACTTCAATGCAGAGCACTTTCACCCCCTTCCTGCCCAGGCCAATTTTCAGCTTTCAGTGCTGTCGCACTTTGAATGACAATTGCGCGGTTATACAATGCTGTACCCAAATGAAAATGTTATCATTTTTTTCACACAAATAGAGCTTTCTTTTGGTGGTATTTAATCACAGCTGAGTTTTATTTATTTTTTACACAAAAAAAGGGAAATAGACAGAACATTTTGAAAAAAAAAAAACGTTTTTCTTAGTTTCTGTTAGTAAATTTTGTAAATAAGTAATTTTTCTACTTCACTGATGTGCGCTGATGAGGCAGCACTGAAGGGCAATGATGAGGTGGCACTTATGGGCACTGATGATGTGGCACTGAAGGGCACTGGTTAGGTGGCACTGATGAGGTGGCACAAATATGCCGCACTGATGGGCACTGATATTCAGCACTGATGAGCACTGATAGGTAGCACTGATGGGTGCTGATAGGCGACACTGATGGGCACTAATAGGTGGCACTGGTGGGTGGCACTGACTGGCGGCACTGACTGGTGGCACTTATGGGCACTGGTGGGCACTGGTGGGTGGCACAGATGGGCAGCACTGGTGGGCACAGATGGGCGACACTGGTGGACACTGATGGGCAACACAGATGAGCAGGCACTGACTGGCATTACTAATGGGCACTGATTGGGTGCACTGATTGGCAATGCTTGGGTTAACTGATATGCCATGTTTTTATGTGATTCTTGTGCATTTATTTTACTTTGTTGTAATCAGGGCACTGATCATTAGTGCCCTGATAACTTGTCTTGTACTCCCCTTCAAGGAGGAGCCTCTGATCGGCTCTCCTCACCACACACTCTGACAGTGTGAGGTGAGGAGAGCGGAATAACGGCACTTCCTCATTTACATGTGACTGGCTGTGATTGGACACAGCCAATCATATGAGTAAAGAGCCACGCCATTGGCTCTTTACCAAGATCGGGGTCGCACCGCGTCCTAGGAACCCACGCGAGAGCAGCCATTCTGGGGCGCCGTCATGAGGAAACACAAATCTGCTTCACAGAGCTTGGTGGGAGCCCCTCAATGAGACAAGTTGGCAGCAAAAGGCACATCCTCCTTGTTCCTCAATGGTACAGAGCAGCCACTTTTATTTAGGATGCTAATTCACTGTTTTTCTCCTCTTTGCTCCTCAAGGTTGCATAACAGTCACTTTATTTTAGAGTGCCATTTACTGCTACTCCTTAAGGATGATTGGTATGTGGAATGCCTTTAAAAACAGCAGGCCGCAGAGATGGAATATAAAAAGGAGGATTGGGGTGTTGTTGATAAAAAGGAGATTGTGGTGATGATGTTGAAGAAGATTCTTTAGTGCTGACCGTGAGGAGAAGGTTTGGAGGGCTGGTGGTGTGGAGGAGGGTTAGCAGTGCAACCAGGGAGGAGTAGATCTGGAGAGACTCCTCAGATACAAAGAGAAAATTATGCAGGGTTCTGTCCCTTCATACAAAAGAAAGCACAAAGTACTCCATTTTTGGGCATTTCCTGATGGTGGCTGAATTAATGCCCCTTTAGGAATAGCTAATGGGGGCTGAGTGACTCTGGTTTGCCAAATTTTTTTGCAAAGCAGCCCTTTGTGTGCAGCATGTCAATAAACACTTATGAAAAACAGTGCGCACCAAAGCACCCCCTATTTTATCCCTCTGTTTGGCATAGCTTCCATTACATTTATTATAATGGCATTACGTTTATATCTGGTGTCTCCACCACAATGGAAGAATAATTGTGTCAGTGTCTGTAATCGGGAGCACTTCTAAATCACCAACTTAGAGTGCCCCAGGGCACAGAGTCTAAGCCCCAATCTGCTTCTTTAGCAGGGACCCTGATGGTGGGGATGGACTTGCAGCAAGCAGGAACCAGGTTGTAGCCCCCAGGAATGCCCAGCTGAGGATGTGGAGACCATTAGTATGTGCAGAGTATAACGGCAGGAACAGGAGGAAATCCAGGAAAAAAGTCAAGCTCATGATCAGTTGCAGGCAAGCCTAGAAGGTAGATGAAGCCAGGGACGGTACATGGGAAGTCAGACACAGAATACAAGTAATAGTAAGGAAACAGGAGCTCAGAGAACTGTAAAGTTGCTCAGGCAATGCAGGCTGCACTGAGCATGAGTATTTATAGGGAAGCAAACTGGGAGGTGGGCCAGGAAGCAATGGAAGAGAAAGAAAATATAAACCAAATAGTGGGCAACATCCATAGGTGAGCGCAGAAGCCAAACAACACATTTGAAAGGAATGAGGAACTAGGAGAAGCATTGCAGCAAGGAGGAGAGAATTACGCAGGCAGGTTAAATTGTGACTAATTGCACCAGGAAAGCCAAAGATCATAGGCTGTATGCCCTCTCACAAGGTAGCTTTGGTTCCACACTTGTTGCTGAAATAGGCAAAGCTGCCCTTGATGTGTGTCATATCACATTTCTGTGCAACAGTGTACACCCTTTAAAAAAAAAAAAGAAGTTTAATTTTATTTTTAATGGTTTTTTTTTGGAAGACAAGGCCAACCGCTCAGGCACTAGCCTGGGAAGATGTGGATGTGACTAGGAGTTCTTTTGAAGTTATCTGCATATGGTTCCCTGATGCAAAAATGCTTTTTGATATAGCCGCAACTGAATTGCTGTAAAGAGTATAGATAACATAATAGAAAATGTGATGTTTCAAAGGAGTATGAAGTCTCACTCAAGGAACCCAATAAAAGAGAACAGGAAATAATAGCTAACACATACAACAGAGTTTTGAAACAGATCAATTCGTTTTTTTTAAGTATGTACCATGTATTTAATTGAAAGTAAAATTGCAGAAAATAGCCAGACATACTTTACAGTCAATTCAAAATATTTAGGTAGTTTTATTAGGCCACATGTTCAAAGATAGAGATGATACATGTTTTATCAAGAAATGAAAAAAAAAAAGTTAAGGCATATTATTTCAGATAAAAAAGCCAGACATATTGTACTGACTCTGTGCACAGTATGTAGGCACTTGTACTAGGCAGGGCAGTCATTTCACAGGGTGACATCAGGCAGCTTATTCACAAGAAATAAAAATAAGAGTATATTTTTTCTCAGAAAAAATACTGAAATATTGTATTAATTCCATGCAAAGCATTTAAGCATTTACTGGGCTGCATTTTCATAGTGGGAGACCTATTCGTTTAATAAAAAAAAAAAAAACACTCCAAATTAGAGTATATATAAATTAGAGTATATTATCTTACAAAAAAAGCCAAACATATTGTAGACACTCCATTGCACATTTTGTAAGCAGCTATTAAGTATGGGCTTGATGTTCGAGTAGAACGTAAATGTACAAAACAGCCCCAGGTAGCCATATTGCATTGCATTTTCAGAAAATTGCAACAACTGCAGATTGAAAAGGAAAGGTAATTTTTAATAACATTCAATTACAATATGACTTGTGTCACAATTGTATACGCTATATTGTTTTTTCTTTATTTACTGATTTTTCCCCAAGAAAGTGGAGGTACCCTTTAAGCAATTTTAATAGGGCCTATTTTGACAAGGCAGCTTTTACCTAAGTGGGGGAGGGGGGTAGGGAGAAAAGAAAAGGGGGAGAGAAAATGCTTGGGGGGAAATCAAAAAAGAGAAACAGCTAGGAAGAAAGGAGGAGGAGTGAAGGATGACAAAAAAAGTAGGAACATGAGCAAAAATACCCTCTCCCGGGGAGGAAGCCAAGGGAGTAGAAAATTAATGTAGGAGGGGTGAGCTCATTGAGGCAGCAGTAGAGACAAAATACTGCCTAGGTCTCCAAGTTTCATTGAATGTCTCCCTTTTCCCTTGTTTTGCAGAGCGGCTGTAAAGTCTTCCATGTCCCTATGTTCGTTCATGTTAGAGAACCTGAGAGATTTCAAAGGGGGATTGACGTCTTTACATCAAATAAGGATATGGGCCTTTGCTGCATCCAGGAGTTGTATAGTAAGAGAGGCCTTATACTTTTTGATAGGTCTCTCCATCTGATGCAAAAGGCAGGCTGTCAGATTGTCACATAAGTCGTGTAAGTCAACAGCGTTTAATGATACCGGTCACCTCTAGCCAAAATGGCTGTATCTTTGGGTATTGCCAAAAAATGTGGAGCATGGAACCTCTCCTTGCAACATCTCCAATATGAGCTGGGGAGCTGGGGACCTGGGGGGAGATAAGGTGGAACGTGGTTGAAAATTTGTACCACCTGGTGAGGATTTTGCAGCTGGTCTCTTGCACCATGGTAGCAATGAAGGACTTTTGGGGAAAATTAAGAATTTCCGCTTTCTGTTTACCCGTGAAATGCAAACCCAAGTCAGATTCCCATTTCAAGAGAAAGGCTGGAACAAAGTCCACCACTGGGCAAACTAAGGAGGCATAGATCAAAGAAAGGCAATGTCAAACTGATTTCCCTCTATGGCCTATGGTCTGAAATTCCGTAAGCGGACGGGAAATGCCAGGGGATAGAAATCGCTTGGTAGAAAGTGACTCAATTGGAGACCTAGGTGTCCAAGGGAGGGACTGCCAGGCAGGTAAGGTCCGTAGAGATGAATGCACCATCCGAAGTTAGAAAATCTGTCAAGTGGGTATAACCATTAGGTTTTAGGTGGTGGAACTGCACAAAATGGACTCCTGGGGTAAATTCAGGATTGCCAAGAAGGAGCTGCTGAAGGCCTCCCTTGAGACCTGGAGAGTGCTACAAAGAGTGGAATGCACACAGAATTCTTTAGGCATAGGGAGGCAATCCTTGACCAACTCATGGCCATGCTCTTGGAGTATTACAAGTTCATGGCGACCCAGTGTTTCGTCGCACCGTAGCAGTGCCAATCAACCAACCTGGTAAGATGTGTCATACAATGGAAAGCATGGATGTCTGGGAGATCTACTCGACCAAAGAGCTGCAGTAGAGGCAGGCTCTGTAATGCAAGGCACATTTTTTAATGGGGACCAAAGATTCGAAACAGACAGCTGACTTTCCTGAAAAAGAGAGGAGGTTGTCGTATGGGAAGGACATGCAGCAAGTAGAGAACTAGGGGGGGGGGGGGGCACTGTAATTTTTAGCGCACTGCACCTTTCAGACCATGTTAGTGTTATTCAGTGCCAGTGCAGCAAGTCCTCTTTGAGTTTGAGTAAAAGCTGCTCAGAATTTGCAGCGTATAAATTGTAGGGGTCTGAGGTAATGTTCATGTCTAAGTACCTAATCACATCAGTGGCCCATTGAAAAGAGAAGAAGGACTGAAGTTCAAGTTATAGAGGACATGAAAAAAAGATCGAAATTCAGAAGCCATGCAATCTGAAGTGGATAACTTTTGAGCAGTGGATGAAACAATGTGAGAAATATAAGTCCTAATGCGACCCTGGCAAGGAGAGTGTCAGATTTGTTGGAGAACATGTACATCATGCAATGTGACCAAGCCAGTTTCTGTATAGCTTTCTGAAAGACAAGAGAGTAAAGTTTCTCTTGAGTTTGAAGGAGATCATTGTAAGTTAAACTCTCCAGACTAGCTTTATGGGCACATTCAAATCAGCCTAAAGGGGCAAGTAGAAATAACAAATTAAATTGTGGTGCAAACAAATGCAAATTCCAATGGTCTGAGAAAGGAGCCAATAGGAGTTAAGAAACACATTACCATAGCAACCAGCCCACCCCATGTGTGACATCACTTTGTGCCCTGTGTTCCATAGTTTGGTTGCTGTGACAAGCGGCTCTTCCTGTGGACAGCTTCCATCCATTGTGGCATGGCTGCAGATAAGTTCTTTGATTTTATTTTTCTGTGAGTTTGCATTTGGCTTTTTATTTGTAATAAACCCAGTAGAGTAGAGTGTCTACTTGCAGGGTCCTCTCCCATTTCAATTGGATTTCAATCTTACTTAAAGTGCCCCTGATTAGGGGCTTATAGGATTCCCAAGGGTGGGTTGTCCACTAAGTTAAGGGAAAAATATTTAGTTGTGTCACAAGTTAGCCTGCAGTTCCTGCTGGTGTACTCTTACCTCCTTGCTGCAGTGTTTTTCAACCTTGTTTCCTTTCACATATGTAGTTTGGCTGTGTTCACCTATGGGCATCGTCTGCTATTCTGTGGGCTTTTATTTCTTTCCCTTCCATCACTTCCTGGCCCACCTCCGAATTGGCTTGTCTATTTAAGACATGCTCAGTGTAACCCACATTGCCTGAGCAACTTTACAGTTCTCTGAGCTCCCATTGCATTCCACTTGTCCATACTGTGTCTGATTACCCGTGTACCAACCCTGGTTTCGTTTACCATCTGTACTTGTTCTTTACTTGCCCTGACCTCAGATTGTCTCCTGGATTTCTTTTCGTCTGCTGCTTGTACGCTGCACATGCGAGTGGTCTCCGCATCCTCAGCTGGGTGTACCTGGGGGCTGCAACCTGGTTCCAGCTTGCTGCAAGTCTATCCCCACCATCAGGGGCTCTGGTGAAGAAGCAGGCTGGGACTCCACGCTCTGGGGAACCCTGAGCTGGCAATCTACAAGGGCTCACTATCACAGACTCCTGACATTATGGTATTCTCATGTGCTAAACAGATTTCAGGAGATTGAAGCAATGCTTCATTGAGTCTCCAAGACAGAGGACTCTGGGCAGTAAAACCCAGTTGTATGGTCAGGTGTATAAGGGTATGGTCTGAAAGGGATATTTTACCAATCTGTGTTGAGAGAACTTGAGTCAATTCCTTGTAAGGGATAAAGAAATAGTCCAGTTAGGAATATGTTCGGTGGACTGGGGAAAAAAAGGAATAGTCTCTGCCTTAATGGTGGGGGAGGCACCAGGAGTCAACCAGCTGTAATAGATGAAGCTCTGGTTTTTAGGACAGGGTCCATCGCACAGTTTAAATCCCCACCAAAGATCAGGGTCTCCTCTATGAATTCTAAGAAAGCACCAGCACCCACAGGAAAGGCAGGTGGTCCACACTGGGTAAACAGACTTTGGCCAAGGTGACCGTCAAGTCATTAATTTTGCTTTAACAAACAGAAACCAACTTTGAGGGTCCTGTTACACCACGGAGAATAACCATGGGACGGATTTAGTAAGCAAAAAACTAACCCCTTCGACTGTGAGATAGGTGAAAGGCTGTGGTAAATCATCAGGAAATTTCTACTAGTCATTTTAGGAACATAGTCAATCTTAAAAATGGGTTTCCTGAAAAAAGCACATGAAAAAATGCAGTCATACAGACCAAATGGCAGGTAGCAGGACACGAGTAAAAGAAAGATCGGGCTGTAGAAAACTCACAACTCGCCATTCCATATCTGCGAGATACAGAGAAGCAGGGAGATTAGATAGTGAGAAAACTAGGTAGGTCAATCTTCTGAGGAGGCCGGAGTGCACCTGGATGTCTCACTGCTGGAAGCACTGGTTTGTGTCCTGCGGGTTCTCTGCCGTCTCGGGGAAGGTTGACTTGGCATGTCAGTACGGAAAAGAAAATCCAACCAATAAGCACCATGATGATAGGCCAATCAAAGACTTGAAAAAGTGCTGGAAACTAGTTTGGACAGTACAGATAGAATAGCGTACCTTGCTTCTGAACAATAGGGTGAAAAGGGTGGCCTCACCTGTAGGTTGCCCTCCTTCTGGGATAACTTCAAGCAAGGGGCACATCATACTCGCATGGTACAGGTCTATACTCACACTAAGGCTCCGTCAAAGTCAATGGGCCCCCTAGACTAGGCTTGAAGCAGGATCTCCTCCTTGATACAATAGAAATGTACCCTGCAGAGGACATCTCTGGGATGATGGTAGATGCTGAGGCTGGTCGGGGACTCTGCACCCAATGTACACGGTCCAGTTCTAGGAGACTTCCCCTGGAGCTGATTAAGATCGGCTACCGCTGTGGGGTGTAGATCCGAGCCTAAAGTCGCTTCTGCGATGACCCACAGGTGTAGGTTGTCTATCCAATTCCTATTTTCACTGTGATCAATTTTTAGCTGTATCTTTAAGATGGCAGTGGTATGCAGCCTGGGTTGTTTCCAGAGCTGTTAGCCGAGTGTCATTGGCAATAGTAGAGGATGCTGAGGTATTCATTCACTCTATCACTGTGTCATCTGCTTCCTAAAATCATGTATCTCCTGGGAGAGAGCATTTACTATATAGGTAACCATGGTGGATGTCCTGCTTTGTGGGCAGGTCCACAAGCATGGCCCTGAGTTCACTGTCCTGACGGATTCTCAAGGTTTGCAAGATGGTGGATCCTGTGAGTGACTCAGCATGAGGGGGGACTAGAGTCAAACTAGGCGAGTCTGTACAGGAGATGAGGTAAGGCAGTGTTCACAGGAGGAAACGCCTGTGAAGAAAGATTCTTCTTAGAGCATGAGGAGCTGGCTGCTCCGACTCGTGGTGGTGCCATCTTAAATGAGGCAGCAGGTGCCAGAGAAGGAGCAGAGTGTTGGCACTAGAAATAGTGGGTGATCTCTGATCCCCATGGTTCCCTGGCAGCTGATGACAGTCTCCTGTCTCCTGACATAGGTAGCAGCTCAATGGAAAGCCCAGACTGGGTGCTTCAGTCCACACAAAGCACTTGCAGAAACCTGCTGATGCCACCATGTTCTAGCCATGCCCCCCTACCTTACTAGGCAGCCTTTTGAAAACAAATGACACCAGGAAGATTTTAATCAAGAAATCAATAACAGTGTGAATATTTTATAAAAATATACTAGCAAAATATTGTACTGACTCCAAAAAGAGCATTAAAGCACTTTTACTAAGCCACATTTTAAAAAGGAATGACATTACTGTACTGTCACAGCATAGTGACACCACTCTACTATCTCATATTGTACTGACTCAATACACAGTACTTAAGCACATTTTATATGCTGTATTTGAAATGGAGTGACAAAAAAAAAAAAAGAATTACATTAGAATGTGATTATTTCACAGAAAAATGGCAGCAAAATATTGCACAGACTCCATACACAGTATTTAAGTACTTTTACTGGGCAACGTTTTATAAAGTATGGAGAGGAAGGAGATGCCTGCAGTTTATGATAGAAAACAATTAGCATGCATAATTTCATGAAAAAAAAACCTTGCAAAATATTGTACTGTCTCCATGCAGAGTAATTTGGCACTTTTACTAGGCCTTATTTTAAAAAGAAGGAAAACCTGTTTTTAAAAAAAATCAACATTAGATGTTATTTTACAGAAAAAAATCTAGAAAAAAAAAAAAGGTACTGATATTGTACAGAGGATTTTAGAATTTTAATAGGTTGCATGTTGATAGGGAAATACTAGAAAGCCTTTAACCTCCCTGGCGGTATGATTATTTCGGATTTTAGGTGCTGAAAGCAGTACCATTATTTTGCATGTAATTCTTAAGAATGAGCAGCCCAAACCAACTATTTACATATGATTTTTTTTTACTGTGCGTTCTTCTTTATAACATCTCGGGTATGATAAAGTTTGAAACACAAAATCATAAATTATAATGTAATAAAAAACTATAAATAAATTAAAGTATGTATGTATGTATACATATATATATATATAACACACTCGGGGGAATTCAATAAAGCCTCTGTGCCACTTTTCTGGTGTTAACCCTTGTTGCTAATGTATAGTGCCAGATACATTTGCAACTCTTTTGGTTCTGACAGTGACTTGTGCACCAAATTCAGGTGGTTCTACAGATTTTGTGAAATTGCCTCTTCTGCGTTATGAAACTGGTGTAGCATGCACCAAATTCAAGTACAACTTATGGAGAAGTACATGAATTTGGCACATGTTGCACCACTTTTAAAATGCATAGGAAACACTTTTACAAAAAACTGTCTGCATCTGTCTTTCAGTAAAACAGGGACTGATTGTAAATATAGCACTTCTTTTTACAGAAGCATCCTCTAGGGTGGTTGAAATGATTTTCAGATTTTCAGATTTGATGAACCAACTCCATGATCCCCCATTAATGGAACCTGGTCAGAAACGTCCATTCATATTTACCTTCATAAAATAAGTATTAAATAAAAGCAAACCACTTTACACAACATCAAACTGATATTTTGTAGTTCAGGCTGATGTAAAACCACTCTAGAGTGGAAACTTTTAGACTTGCAGCATTCTGGGATGAGTGATATAAATATCATATTTTTTCAGATACTTCAAAATGAAATAAAATTGTTCTGAAACATATTTTACTTGTGTAGTTATAAAATGGGTATTTGGTGCAGAAAGTTGACATCAGCAGGGAGCCAAAGAAAAATAAGTACTGGTTTCAAAAATGGGAACTGTGTTACATTTATGGGTATAGGTTTTAATTAAAGATATTGGTAAACTTATGCTTACAGGAAACCTTTGGACTGGCTGTATTCTAGATTGATTGACTTAAATACCACCTTGTTTCATATACTTTAGACTTAAATACAAATAGTTTTGACATGTTTTGATTGTCTTTTTATAAGTATTCAGTGATGAAAGTGGACATTTGAATGGAACAATTGCTGCATTATCTCTTGTTACAGTGTAAAAATCAAGTGATATAAATAAAATAATTTCAATGGGAAGCTGCTTGCACTGATTTATAGAAACAATCAAACAATATGGATGGTACAATGTGCAGTGCTATCAAATAAGTGATGTGAACAATGTGAAAATAATGATAAAATGCTTCACCAAAAACATATAAAAATGATAAAGTGACAATCCTGTGACCATAAACAAACAAAGTCCACAAATAAAGAAATTGGAGTCCATAAACAGTGAAGGCTAAACACCCAAAAGATGCACCATAAGTCCCAGCAGATGTTAATAGTCCTGGGGTCTTACCAGTGTAAGGTAGGAAAAGGACAACACCCGTGATCTAAATGGCATATATATAGCTGCTTACCAGAAGCTCATGGCCATTCAGCCTAATGAACTGGCCACAAAAGCAATTCACTGAGAAGATGCAGAAATTCCAGTAGGGTCACTCATCAAGTAGTCTCAGGCAAGACAGAGAAGAGAGTCCTGTGGATGGCATATATAGGAGACTTTAACTGTCCTATGAGGCTGCAGGACCCCTGATCCTCTGTTTGAACAGTGCTGATTGGCCCTGTGCTGATAACATGCACCCTCCGTATATTGGAGCTGGCTTTGAATTAAGTTTCATGACCTCCTGCTTATCCAGCAACAAGTGTGTCCGGGGAGATAACATTCCGGGTCATGGCTTCGCTCCTCTCCCAGCTCTCCTCTCCGGTCTCCCGGCTCTCCTCTACTCTCTTCTCTTGGACACACAATGGACACTCCGCTTCTCTCTTGCTACAAATCTATCAACTTTCCGCTCCCTTCACACTTGGCTCCGCAGCCAGAGGAAAAAAGCTAGGCAGCACACGCAGCATGCCGCAGTGAATTGTGGGTGTGACAAAATTGTGTCAGTGGGATGGGCTTAAAACCTAAACCTGCTAACATTTGCAACAGTCCTTGAAGCCAAATATATTCTTTAATGTGAATAAGCAAGAGTAAGAGGTCAGCACAAGGAGTCAAAGGTCAGCACGATCATTTGTAGAAAATAAACATCTTTCACTGAATACGCTTTCTGCACAAAAAAACAGAAGAGATGCATAATACAGTCACTGACTACAGAGCTACAAACGATTGTTGTAGAATATAGCATAAAGAATGCAGTGTTCAGGAATATGAAAACCACTGCATAATGTAAATAGGTTTGGGATCTTTTTTTTTTTTTTAATTAAATTTTAAATTCAATGTATATAATTGATTATAAAAATATTCCACATATTTCAAACACAGCATAATACCCCCGTTATTCCACTACCCCTATTCCCCCTCCCCCTTTCTTTTTAACACTCTTTTCCTATGTTGCTCTCCTTCTTCTCTATTTAAGTTTAAGGGCCCTACTGTCCCAAAACCTCAATTACCCCTCTAATCCGTCCATATTTCTATGTAGTCATTAGTCTTTTTGAAGTCTGTCCATTTTCTCCATTTACTAGAAAAGCTATCTACTTGTTCCTCATCTCTACTGCTCAGATATTCCATGTTTTTTATATATATATATATATATATATATATTTTTTTTTTATATATTCAATTCTGCAGCACCACTCTCTTATAGTAGGGCCTTCTGTCTCTAACCATTTTTTTTGGAATTGTCTCTTTTGCTGCATTCAGCATTCCTATGTTTAAACTGCTTTAAAGATCTATCTCTTGTATGAAACAAACATGTCCATAGGTCATCTATGATGTTCATTCCTGTAATTTCTTCAATAAGTTTTTGCACTCTCATCCAATATGACTGGATCTTAGGGCATTCCCACCAAATATGAAGCATTGTGCCTTGCGCCTTACATCTCCTCCAGCATAAATTTGATGTCTCTGACTGACATTTATGAACTTTTACTGGCGTTAGGTACCATCTCAATAGATGTTTGTAATTAATTTCAGTGGTATTCACATCTATAGCAGAGCAATGTACGGCTCTCATTACGGCCCTCACTTTTAAAAGTAATTCTATCTCTTTTTCCCAGGTTTCTACGAATGGGAGTTTCCTCGGGCCCACCATCTCGGTTAACATCTTGTATATCTGAGATATATTATGTTTTATTTTTGTTAATGGGTTACAGAGCTTTTCCACAAGGTTTAGCTCCTTCTCAGATCTGATGGGTTGAGGCAGGGATCTCATAAAGTGTTTTAATTGTAAATATCTCCCTTCTTTTAATATCCTATTTCCCCCCCTTAGTGTTAAGTACGTAATATGGCCTAATTTTTCCACTACGTGTTATGTCTTTTAACTGCATGTTTGTTACCCAGTTACCAACTGTTTCTTGTTTCCTGGTGCAAAGTATTTTGTGCCTTCTAGAGATAATCACAGAGAGTTGTATTCCCACTTAGCTTGTCTGTGAATCTTATCCCAAATCCTGTATACAACTCTTGTTTTTTGTGTGTATCTTCATGCATCTTTCTATATTTTGGTGGAATCTAAATATACTTATCTAATTGTGTTCCATTTGACCCATCTTCTAAAATTTTCTTTTGTCCACTGTATCATATGTGAAATTATGACTGCCGTGTAATATCTTTTAATACCTGGTGCTGCTAGTCCCCCTTGTGTTTTATTTCTACTGAGAGCCGCATATTGTACTCTAAGCTTTTTCCCCTGCCTGATGAAATTCAACACCATTGTTTTTATTGTTCTACAATATTCTGGTGGAATAGTGATTTGTAACATTTGAAATCTGTATATTTTAGGCAACATTATCATCTTAAATGTATTCAGGAAGTGAGCGGCTTGATATTTTTTTAATGTCTGATTTTATCTCATTTAACATAGGTATGTAGTTAGCATGATACAGGTTTTCCAATGATGGGGTTAGATTTATCCCAAGGTATTTTGATTTTGCCCAAGTAAATGGGAATTCCCTCTGCAATGCTTGCTTTTCTTTTTTATTTACCCCAATATTCAGGATTTCTGACTTTATTGGACTTATCTTAAATTTTGATAATTCCCCATATCTCTTCAGCTCCTTGATAACATTTGGGAGGGTTATTCTAGGGTTGTTAATAAAAAAAATAAGGCAACGTCTGCGTATGCAGCGACTTTATGTTCCTCCTGTCCGACCTTTACTCCCCTTATATCAATGTTGTTTCTTATAGTTGCCAGTATTGGTTCTAATGATAGGACGAACAACAGGGGCGAAAGAGGACACCCCTGTCTCGTCCCATTGCGCATTTCAAATTAGGGTGATAGACTACCATTCAATTTTACCAATGCTGTTGGGTTCCTGTACAGTGCTTTTATACATTGGGTCATCCTTGGACCAATACCCAAGTCCTTTATTGTTTCCACCATGAACTCCCAATCCACCCTGTCAAAAGCTTTTTCCGCGTTGATTGAAAGCAGGAGGGCTGAGTTCTCGGGATTTCTAGCATTATGTAGTAGCAGTTGTGTTCTAATCCCATTGTCTTTTCCCTCTCTCAATGGAACAAATCCCGTCTGGTCAGCATGGATCCAATCCGCCATCAAATCCCTTAATCGGGTTGTTAATACTTTTGTATATAATTATATATCTGCATTAAACAATGTTATTGGTCTATAGCTAGAGCATAAGGTTGCATCTTTCCCACTTTTAGGTAGTACAGTTATATGGGCCTATAGTGATTCTACTCTCATCACCCTCTTTCTCCGTCATATATGAGGAGAGTTTTGTGACCGATATTGCCTTGAATCTTCTGTAATAACCGGTAGAGTACCCGTCTGTGCCAGGACTTTTCCCAGTCAGAGAATTTCCTAGGGTTTCCCTTATCTCCTTCTGAGAAATTTGGGTCTCTAACACCGATAACTTGTTAGCTGCTACTTTGGGCAATTTTGATTTCTTTATATATTTTTGTATCCTTTGTTTTCTATGTTGTTCTATGTCATGTGTTTCCCTTTGACGCACGGTGCATAAGGTATTATAATAATTTTGAAATGCTTTAGCTATTTCTGTTGTTGAGTGAACCATCTCTCCCTTATTGTTTTTTATTTTTTCTATGTAATTGTTTGATTTTTTTACTCTTTATTAATCTTGCTAAATATTTTCCTGGTTAATTCGCCCATTTATATCTTCCCCTAGCGACTCTATTAAAGCTTTCTCTAGTCTCTTCCACCAACAACTCTCTCAATTTCTCTCTTTTTGATACTAATACTTTTTGTATCTCCCCCATGCATGTTCTTTTTATGTTTCTGTTCTAGCTCATGTATCTCTATTAATCTATTTATATGTGTAGTTATTTCCTTTTTGCCTGGAACCTATTGATATAAATATTCCTCTAATATATACTTTATGAGCCTCCCATATCGTGGCTATGGAGATATCTGAGGTTTCGTTCAAAAGCAAATATTGGTCCAATTCTTTTTCAACCCTTTTTCCCACTTCCTCATTCTGCATCAGTTCTTCATTTGCTCTCCAAATGTTTATTTTTCTATGGGACCCTGGGAGTTTTATTTCTATGATGACTGGGGCATGATCAGAAATGGTCATTGTCCCTATTGATGTACTGACAACTGCTTCTGTCAACCTATGTTCTATCATTATATAGTCCAATCTTGAGTACATGGAGTGCACAGGAGAATATACTGTTAGGAGTAATCCCTCTACCCAGGATGTTGAATTCTCCAGGCATCTACTAATTGGCTGTGAAAAAGCTTATTCCTTACCTTCCTGAGTTGAAGTCCTCCTGTCACCCATGCACTTGATGTACAATCCAGAGTCAGATCCATGCAGAAATGAAAATCTCCTGCTAAGATCAAATTACCTTTTTTAAAAGGAGGTCAGCTTGTCTATTGTTTTTCCTAAGTACCCACTTGGGTTTTTGTTTGGGCAATAAATATTTACCAGGATACAATCCATACCTTGTAGTTATCCCTTTAAGAAAATGTATCAGCCCTTTGGGTCGACTATTCTTTCCTCAAGGGAGAACCTTACGTCTTTGGCTAGGCCAATTGCTACCCTCTTTGCTCTTTTGGTTGGTGAATCACCGTAATAAAATTTCAGGTAGTATTTTGAATATATTTTCACATTTGTATCTTGCACTATGTATGTCTCCTGTAGGGATGAGCTTCGAGTTCGAGTCGAACATTGGCTGTTCCCTCGTTCATGAATGACGAACAAATGTGCTTCTTTGTGGGAATTTTGAGCACCTGCATCCATAATGCACTGCGCATGCTTGCAGTGCATTATGTGATTGGCCAAAGCATGCACCCTGACCTCCATGCTTTGGCCAATCAAAACATCTCTGCCATGATTGGACAAAGGTAGGCTGCCTTTAGCCAATCATGGCTCGGGCTAAGTACACGCCCCACACTATAAGAAAGGCTGCTCACACAGCAGCGGCGTGTAGTGTGTGAGGGTGAGATAGAAAGTGGTTGAGGCAGGGAGAAGAACTTGATTTTTAGTTTAGCAGACAGTCAGTTTATCAGACAGTGCAGTTTATCAGGCAGTGAAGTGTAGTTAAGACATTGCTAACAGTCAGTTAGGCAGGGAGAGAGATTTGTGCATTTTACAATTTAAGAGATCAGATAGTGAAGTGTATTCAGCTGTGCACTAAGTACTATATTATATATATATATATATATATATATATGTATACCATACATTGATATCTATATAGATATCGGGCACTTGAGTATATATCAGGCCATTCAGTATCTATCGGTCAGTTCATTACATATCAGCAGTGCAGTATATATATATATTTATATTTGTGCAGTGTATATATATATATATATATATATATATATATATATATATATATTTATCAACAGAACTAAACCCCCCCCATAAGCCACATCATGTCTGAAAGGCCGACAAGGAGAGGCAGATGCTCCCAGGCCACGAAAAGAGGGCAAGCAGTTTCTGTGTCCACAGTGAAAAGTGGTAGTCACAGACATGGTGCATCCTCTGCAGGCGGGGCATGCCTGTCCTTTTTTTCCGGCGCTGGCCGTGTTATTCAGCCACAACATGCAGAAGAGTTGGTGGAGTGGATTAAAAAAAAAAACTGTCCTCATCGTCCTCTGTCACCCAGGCTCATACTAGTTTGCCTTCCACCTCAGCTGCCAAAGCGGCCCCTTTTCACAGGCTCCTTCTCCACAGCTACACCTTCTGTTGCCCACCATCATGCACAGAGGAGTAACTTGAACTATTCAATCATAGTATAAGTGACATGCTGCTGGAGGATGTACAGCAATTTGAATGCTGTGATGTTGGTTCCCAGGTTGATGAAGGGAATAACGTGAGCCTAGAGAGAAGGGGTGACAAGGACGGACAAGAAACTAGCAGGCACGTTTCCACAGCTGCATCATACTGCCAAGTTTGCTCCAGTGATGAGGAGGGAGGGGATGATGAGGTCACTGACTGTACTTGGGTGCTTGAGACAATAGAGGAGGAAAGTGAGGAGAAGGAGTTAGCACAACTCCAACGAGGCAGGATGTGCTCCAGGGGCCACCATAGGAGTAGCCAACCTATTGCATCACACCACAGAGCTCCACAGGTGCTTGACAAGACATATGATGACCTGCCATGCAGTCCATTGGCAACAGCACCTGAAAGAGCCACAAGATAAAGACAAGCATACTTCACCTTGCTCCTCATCTGGGATCTCTAACCCCACTATACCTTAATGTCTTCTCAAAAACCCGCATTGAGAGGGATGATGGTATAGCAATGAGTGCCACAGATACTTTTACCCAATCTGCTAGCAGTATACCACCGCTTTATTTCACCAGCAGGCAAATTTTACAACCCCAGTTGCTGAACAGTAGAAAGAAATACTGTCCCAGCCATCCCCATGCTCAGCGTCTTAATGCTAGCTTGGCCAAAGTGCTAGCACTACAATTGCTGCCTTTTCATCTGTAGACTCTGTTCCCTTTCATGAATTTGTGGAATGTGCTGTACCACAGTGGTAGGTTCCAAAAAGACATTTCTTTTTACAAAAGGTCATTCCAGCTCTCTACCATCACGCGGAAGGTAGTGTGTTGGCCTCTTTGGACAGAGTAGTCAGCAGGAAGGTCTGCCTGTAAAGTTGTGCATCTGTACCATGTACAGAATCTGCTGCAGGAAAAATTACATTTATAACGAAAAAAAACTGAAATTTTCCTTGCAAGTTTTCTTTATTTGGTAAACAACAGCTTGGGAAGCCAGCCTGTATGACGAGACCACAATTTAGTACACTCAGAACAAGGCTAGAGATTTTTGGGATAAATTCTAGTGTTTTTTCGCAGACTTTGGATTGAAGTAATAGGTGTGGAAAAAAATGGGCTTTGGGTGTTGGTGGTACCTTCACACCGTAACCTTTCATAGGTACTGTTGATGAAAGCAAGAACTGGCCTTGCTGTAAAAAATTGAAATGATATGCCCTGGTCAGTGGTCAAACAGTGGTAGAAAAATTGGGCTTTGGGTGTTGGTGGTGCCTTCACACCATAACCCTATACAGATAAAATCAACACCCACAAAGCTGGGCAGTAGTGATAAGCCCAACACCCCCCTGTTAGATTCGCACCAGAATATCTCAAACAGGGGAAATGTTCTAGCGAACATGCAAACTCCATTAAAGTCTATGGGACACGAACATGAAAAATCAAAAGTCCTAATTTTGAAGGCTTAAATGCAAGTTATTGCCCCAAAATAAATGTATGGCGACCTGGGTACAGCCCTGGGGGACATGAATCAATGCAAAAAGTTTTTTTAAAACAATCATTTTTAAAGGAGCAGTGATTTTAATAATGCTTAAAGTGAAACAATAAAAATGAAAATTTCCTTTAAATATCGGGCCTGGGGGGCCCCCTTAATGTGCCTGTAAAGTGGCGCATTTGTGCAATGCATGTAGCCTGCTGCAGCAATACTGACATTTCTAAAGGAAAAAACGTAATTTAACCCTGCTCGTGGCTGTAATGTATTGTCGGCTCTCGGCAATACAAATAAAAAAATTAAACAAAAAAAACAAAATAATAATAAAATAAAAAAACAGCATGGGGTTCTCTCTAAAAATCCATACCAGACCCCGATTCCAAGCACACAGCTTGGCTGGCCAGGATGGGGGTGGGGGCAAGCGAGCACCCCCCTTCCTGAACCATACCAGGCCACATGCCCTCAACATGGGGGGGAGGTGGGGGCACCTTGCCCCCATGTTGATGGGGACAGGGGTCTCTTCCCGACAACCGTGGACTGTGGTTGTGGGAGTATGCGGGAGGAAGCTTCTCAGAATCTGGAGGCCCCCAGAATAAGGGGGCCCCTGAGACCCCCCCCCCCCATGTGAATAGATATCGGGTACATTATACTCCTATCTATTCACCAAAATAGTGTACAAAAAAATAAAGACAAATGCTAGTTTTGGACAAGTCCCATGAATCCACCAGATGGAAATTCAATAGTTGTAAAGCCAGCAATTTGGACAATGTGTAATTTAGACGCTGGGCATGTGGGGGGCAGGGACTTTACTTTTTATTATACTGCAGCAGCTGGAGCAGAGAAATTTGCCTGCTATAGTCTACAGCTGTTGGTGTGCTGCTGGCAGACGTGCTGCAAGGACCTGCGACACTCTTTGCTATAATCTATGTCAGTGGAGGCTGCTTCAAGGTCATAAGATATAATGGGGGTAGACCAGAAAGGTGAGGAGTGAGGTCGAGAAGAATTGCGTCCCTTTTGTGTGGCTTTCAGGTGCAGTGAGTAGTGAGAGGTTAAATGCCTTGTCAAGCATGTGATTTTGCCATGCGTGATCTGCTTGAGGTAATTTTTTCAAATTGCAACAGTGCGATCGGCCTAATATGCGAAAAAAGCCCAGACAGCTCAACTGTGGGAAGTGGGCCGGGAGATAACAGCTCCGCAATCTGTTGGAATAGGGTGGCTGCTCTCTACTCTTCCATGATTGTTGCCTCAGGAGGACATCCTGCCTTGTTGGGGTTGTGCCTCACCTTCACTTTCCTCCATCATCACTGGAGCCAACTTGGCAATACGCTGTGGGTGGGGGAACATGACTGAAAATTTGTGGTTCTCAGTGTTCTCCCCTCTCTGTAGGATCATGTTCCTGCCTTCCTCAACCTCAGAACGATTATCAGAATCAAGTAATGGCTGTGCAAGTATCTGACTATCTGAGGCTGTGTCAAAATAACTCAGCTGACTCCTTCATGCATGATGCTGGGGCAATAGCAGAAGTAGCTGTGGACAAGGAGGCAGAATAGGCCCCTCTGGCAGCTGCAATGGACTGTGCACTAGTCTCTGCTTCGGTGATAGAGGATGAGGATGGTTTAGTAAGCCAGTCCAACACCTCCTCTGCACACTGTGGCTGGAAAGCACAGGCAGCATCACTAAACAGAGAAAATGGTGCCCTGCATGAGGACGGACCATGTCTACGTTTGCCTATGGACACATATGCTGCTGGTCCTCTCACAGTGCCATAGGAATGTCTGCCTCTCCTTGTTGGCCTGCTAGACATGATGGGGGGGCTTATTACTGAAATGTAACGGAGACGGGGAAATGTGTATTTGGATGCACTCTAATCAATGGAAAGTGGTGTTTGGTGCACTTCAAGTTGAGGACTGCTGCTGACAAATGTCAAAACTATAAAAAAAAAAAAAAGGGGAAACAACAATCTCACAATTTAAAAAAAAAAGAGGACAGGAAAGGGACAAAAAAAGGAAAAAAAAACCCAACACCCAGCTTCCAAAAGAATAAGAACGGGGGGGAGGGAGGGTATACAGCAATAAATATTATGTAATGTTGTGTGAAACACTGCACTACACAGACACACTCCTTTGACACTACAATATACTGCAGTACAACTGCACTGAAGCGCTACAATATACTTCAGTACAATTGCACTGATGCACTGATGCACTTCAAAATACTACAGTAAAACTGGACTGACTTACTAAAATATACTGCAGTAAAACTGCACTGAGGCACCTTAATATACTGCAATAAAACTGCACTGACGCACTACAATATACTGCAATAAAACTGCACTGATTCTGGGAAGGAACCTTTTATAGTGCAGGGTGGGTCTATAAGCAATAAGCCATGATTGGGCAAAGTCATCATGTCTTTCTCCAATCATGGCTCTGACAGTGCTCTGAGCCCTGATTGGCTGAAGCAATAAAGGCTTTGCCCAATCAGGGCTTAGAATGCACTGTTCGGCGAACAATCGGTCTAACGCCCTGCCAATTTGGGTGTTTACCGAACAGGCGAACAGTCAACGTTCAAGCGAACTTTTGCTCGGCTTAAATTGTTCGCCCAACACTACTCTTGAAGGTTCAAAATGTTTAGGCATGAGCATACATCCACTCCTCAATGTGGAAAATTGAAAGCTAAACTCACTCTCTCTTTTCACTAGAACTGAAAATAATTATTTACAGCATAGATCATACCTCTGTACAGTGCTGCTCTGTTGTCCGCAGATCCCCTGATATTCTTGGTTTAGTTGTGGCTTTTTATTATGTGACACACTGCATATCCTGCTGATTAACTCTTCCTTCCACTGCCCCTTCCTGCAGCAGATAGAGACTAAAATACTCCCTTCTGTAGTCTTTCAGGCTCTGCAAATGATGTAACTTCCTTCACAGCTCTGATGGTGGTTGGGATGGAATACATCCTGATTAGCATTCAATCCCGCCCAGTCACACCTACCTACTCTAAACCTCCCAAGCACTACCTTACCAATCCCAGCATTATTCAAAAAGGAAAGCCCTTCATATACACACATACACAGCCTGCTCTGAAAGCTAGCTGTGCTGATTCTGGGAAGGATTGAATAGACAGCCCTGGTTCACACTAGCATGACATGGAAGTCATGTGACTTCCGGCATGACTATAATTTCTGTGCAACTTTGATGGATCAGTGTTTTTTTTAACCCTCAACCCTCCTCCCTGATCATTCTTCCTACCTAAAAACTTCCTTCTAAGCACAATCTATTCACACCTCAGTGTAGTGGAAGTGCTTTTTCTTGCAGATTGCCCTGAGTTTGGAAATGCGCAGATGTAAATGAATGGTAACCCAAGCACGACGCGCATTGCCACACATTTTCAAAATGCAGCTCATTTGGAAATGCTCAGATGCCAATGCAGGCTAAATGGTAACACAAGCGTGATACACATTGCTATGCATTTTCAAAACACATGGCAAAGCATGCATTTTCTTGCAGCATGCAGTGCATTTGGAAATGCACAGATGCCAATGAATGGTAATGCAAGTGCACTGCGCATTTCCGTGCGTTTTCTAAGTGCGCAGAAAAGCATACATTTTCTTGCAGCTTGCTGTGCATTCAGAAATACGCAGATACAAACAAATGGGAACGCCCTTTTTTGAAAAGAATGGCATAGTATGCATTTTCTTATGGGTTGCCACCTCATCCCTTTAAACCAGGACACACAATAATTAAACAGGTTCTGAGGCTGATTAACCACTTAAGCCCCGGAAGATTTTACCCCCTTCCTGACCAGGGGGTATTTTGCGATTCGGCACTGCGTGACTTTAACGGACAATTGCGCGGTCGTGCGATGCTGTATCTAAACGAATTTGGCGTCTTTTTTTTCCCACAAACATAGCTTTCTTTTGGTGGTATTTTATCACCTGTGCGATTTTTTGATCATGCGCTATAAACAAAAAAAGAGCGTAAATTTTGCAAAAATAGCAATATTTTTAACATTTTTTTATATGAAATTCCCCCCCAAAAAAATGTAAAAATCAAAATTTTTTAAAATTTTCGGCCAATTTGTTTTATGCTACCTATGTTTGGTAAAAAAAAAAGCGTATTTTGATTGGTTTGCGCAAAAGTTATCGCGTTTACTAACAAAGGGAAAGATTTTTGTCATTTTTGTTGTTTTTTTTTTTAACGCGGCATTCTGCGATTTTTTTTGCGGTACTGCGACATTGCGGCAGACAGATCGGACCCTTGACTGACATTTTTGACACTTTTGGGGTTACCAGTGACATTTCTACAGTAATCAGTGCTATACATATGCACTGTTACTGTAAAAATACACTGGCAGTGAAGGGGTTAACTTTTTTTGAAAGGGAGGGGCTATGTGTGTCCCTAGGGGCGTGCTTTCTACTGAGATTGGCTGTGGCTTCAGATGCATGAACAGTGATCAACGGTTCTACATAGTAGAACCGTATGATCATCCTTCATACACAGGGGAGAATGACAGGCAGCTTGTTTACACAAGCCGCCTGACTTTCTCCCTCTCCCCCGACGATCGCAGAGTGACCGGCGGACATCGAGTCCGCCGGTCACACGCGCGGGGGGGGGGGGTCCGTGACCACGCGGGAGCACGCCTCCGGCGGCGCGCGCTCGCTCCCTAGACCCTCACAGGCTAGCGACGTAGACCTACATCGCTTTGCCTGTGAGGGGCTGACCGCCGATGTAGATAGTCGTGCGGCGGTCGGCAAGTGGTTAAGGTGGTAATTAAACTCACTTAATGCCTTAAGGGCCATACACACTATACAATTTTCTGAAGACTTTTTCCTTTAGACTTACCAAAACCATGTAATATGAGGTCAAACCCAAACACTTTCTATTTGTATGCGATCTGGCAGGCCCTTGCACTACATAGAAAAGGTAAATCTGAAGGAAATCTAACCACAAAAGTTGGATAGTGTGTATCCAGCTTTATGTGCATTATATTACCCTCAGAACCTGTGTAACTAATATGTGTCCCGGTTTAAAGGGATGAAGTGGCAACCCTTGTTGCCATGCGTTCAGAAAAGCACAAATACAAAAGAATGGTAACCCAAGTGCGCTGTAGGTTTTCTTGTGAACTATTGTGTGTTTGGAAATGTGGTGATGTGAACGAATGGTAAAGCAAATGCAACGCAAGTTGCCATTTGTTTTCAAAATGAATGACAAAGCAAGTGTTTTCTTTGCTGGTCGCTGTGCATTTGGAAAAGTGTAAATGAGAACACAGACTAAAAATGGTAACACTGATGTGACACACATTGCTGCACGTGTTTAAAATGCATAGCAAAGCGAGCGTATTTTATTACAGGTTGCCATGCGGTCAAAAACACGCAGATGCAAACTAATGGTAATACAAGCGATCTGCACTTTGCCACATGTTTTGAAAACGTTCACCAAAGCGTATGTTTTCTTGAAAGTCGCAGTGCATTCAAAAATGCGGAGAATGGCAAATAAAGTGTGATGCGCATTACCGTGCGTTTTCAAAATGCACAGCAAAGTGCACGTTTTTGTGAGGGTTGCCACGCATGCGTTGGTATGTGTTTTTGAAACGCACAACAAAGTGTGTGTTTTCTGTGCCAGTTGCATTTAGAAATTCATAAATGAAAACGCAGCCTAAATGGTAAAGCAAAAAAAGGAAGAGAGAGAGAGCACTCTCCTTTTTTTGTTCAGTTCAGAATCCCTCCTTTCTGTGGAGAGCAGCTTAGCGCCTTGGACATTTTCCATCAGGACTTTTCCAATCATCAGCTTTATGGTATTCTTTCCAGTTTTGATTTTTGTGTTGTTTTCTCACCTTTCATTCCCTTTGTTCCCCCCCTCCCCCTCTCCCACCCTTGATAACTGATTCACCCTTCATGTGCTGGAGGTTTTTGTTAGCGCTCCTTTATTGTTGTTTTTTTAAATGGTAAAGCAAGCATGTCCTACATCACTGCACATTTGAGAAAAACACAGCAAAGCGCATATTTTTTATTGTGGGTTGCCCTGCATTTGGAAACAGGCAGATGTGAACAAATGAAATTGAAAAAGAAAAATACCTGCGCTTAGTGGGGTTGCCTTCTAATCCCTTTAAAACCGAACACATATTAATTTCGCATGTTCTGTGGCTGATTAAGGTGGTAATTAAACTCACTTGGTGCCTTATCTGTATTAAATTAGCCTCAGAACCTGTGCAATTAATGTGTGTTCGGGTTTAAAGTGAAGAGGTGGCAACCCTAGCGCTTACTGAAAAATTAATAAAATGTTTTTATAAACAATGATTAATAATTAGTTAGGTGTAGCAGCTGCACTCACAATATTGTACACACCAATATTAGCAAATAGAAATTTAACAGTGCTCCGCTGCCATATGTGTATAATACACAACTCAAACATGTATAAATGTTTTATACACCAATAATTATTACATTCATTCAAACGACACAAAAAAAAAAAAAATAGAATCATGCAGTGTGAATGCAAGGATATAGTGCACAAGATAAGAAAATGGAAATTTTATATCAAATACTTACCGTAATTTTCCTTTCTTGATGGACTCCATGGCAGCATACGTATCAGGTTTAGCCCAAACCTAACCTATTGGACACCACTCCCATAAATCTTTGCACCTGTTCAGCACACGTGTTCTGTAACTATCCTCCACAGAATCCGGGAGGGAACTCCTGCTGCCTCGGAGTCCATCAGGAAAGGAAAATTACGGTAAGTATTTGATATAAATTTTCCATTTTCCTGACAGACTCCATGAAAATACGCGTCCTTTAGGTCGATGGACACCATCCAGTCGGCCGGCTGTACCGCCTGTTGTATAGAAGAAGAGTCTCCATCTTGAACCTTTCTTTCTTTATGAACTGGTTTATTAAAGTCAGGTCTATAACCGGTCTCCATGAGCCATTTTTCTTTTGGACTAGAAAAAGTGGGGAGTAAATTCCCTGGCCTTGCTCCTACTCTGGCACGGAAATGACAGCCCCTTGAGACACCAGAGACTCTACGTAGGAAAGCAGTACTTGCCGCTTCTCTCCTGAAGATGGTAGAGCTGTAGGCAGGAATCTTGACCTGGGAATTTCTTTGAAGATCCACTTGTGACCTGATGACACTGTCCTGACGGTCCAGGGGTCCCGAATCGAGGCCGCCCAAACATGACGGAAGCATAGTAGCCGTGCCCCTACCCGACATGCCTGAGCAGGCCCAATTTCAAAAAGACTTTGTGGGTTCATGGTCACCCGAAGTAACAATTATGGCCAAATTCTCGGCCAGGCCTGTAGGTATGAGCTTCTCTGGCCCAATCTGGGACATATTTCCTACTTGGTTGCCCCTTCTTCACGTTGAACGAGCGCCGATCTTGGGGAAGGAAACCAGACTTACCACCTGTTTCTCGGGTTATGGCCTCATCAAGCTTATTCCCAAAGAGGGAGGAACCCTCAAAGGGAATGCGGCACCAAACCTGTTTGGATGCCGGGTCAGCCACCCAGGGACGGAGCCACAAAGTCCGCTTTGCTGTAATTGAGGAACGCATAACCCTACCCAGAAGACGGATCAGGTCTATAGAAGCCTCCCCAAGAAACAATGAAGCCATCCTTAGTTCCTGGATCGGGGAACTTCTGGCCACTTCTTCCGACACACCTCTGAAGGATTTGTCTACCACACCATAGCCTTGGACAGGGCTGCTAAGGCTAAAGCCGGCTTACAGGCCATACCTGCCATCAAATAGATCCTCTTAAGATCCGAATCCATCCTTCGGTCTAAAGGATCTTTAAAGGAGACCGTATCTTCCAGCGGAAGGGTCACATGCTTGACCAGCCTCATGACAGCTGCATCCACCAAAGGAGGAGATTCTAGATTTTTGACATCTTCCTCTTTGAATGGGTACAGTCTGGACATCATGGAATTCTTCCTCTCCCCCTTACTCCATTCCTCTGAGATAATCTCTCCCAATTCACCCAAAAAGGGGAAGTTAAGGCGCTCCTTGTTGAGCTGTTTGAAAAACTTCTTTTGCTTGGGAGGAGATACAGCTGGATCTTCCCAGTTTAAGGTCTCCCTGACCGCCTTTACAAGGGAAGCGACTAGGGCGAATTCAAAGCCCAGACAAGGGTCCTCTGCTTCAGAGTCACTATCCGAAAGGAACGCTGACTGATGACTCAGATGAGAAGACTCAAAATCTTCCTGAGGCTGTACTCTCACAGGAGAAGGGCTTGGAGGAATCGCTTCAGGGCCCTGGGACTGTCCGACACCTAATTCAGCCAAGGAATCCTTCATGACCCTCTTCACAAGGGCTTCTAGGCGCTGATCAGAGGTCTCCCTTTCTCCCGCAGCCTGGGAAAAACACTTGTCACATAAGGACTTATTTTCAGGGACCGGGGGCCACAACCCCAACAACCCGCTTTGTCAGGTTTTCATGGGGGCCATCTGATGTAGACACCTTTTTATGACGCTGGGAGCCCGACGGGAACCTCCGTGCTGATCTTGAAGAGGAGTGCTGGTGGTGTGAGCCTGATCGATGCTCGCTCCTATGTGAGGAGTGACGAGTATCCGAACGGGAAGGGCTGAAAAACAAGGGAAACAAAAGAAAACACAGACAGGGAGCCAGGAACATGAATAGTGCTCCAAACCCCCCCTACACACACCCCAACCCCAAAAGCAAGGAGTACCTGTTAAGGGCGGGCTGACCACAGGAGGGCGGAGAGGCTTCCATTCTGGCGCTGACCTGCAGGGATGAGCCGGACAATGGGATCAGAGAAGGAAGCGGAGATGGAGGGGGGAAAATCCCAATCCTGGGGTCCAGATTACTCACCAAGAAGCCAGGTGGGCTCAGTGCAGAGCAGCAGCGATGCAGCAGACAAACGCTTTCACAGGTCACCAAAACGATTTATACTGCAAAAACGTCCTCTCAGTAGCAGGGTGTATATTCAGCACACTCTGTTGACATTCTAGGAGATTTAAATATGGCGCCCTGCTGATGTCATCACCCAGCGCTGCAAAAATCTACTACGCATGCGCCGCGACGCTACTGCGCATGCGCGAGAACCAAGCCTCGTTCCAGAGGCGTTCGCGCATGCACAGTAGCAAAAAAACGGTGGCCGGTCAGGAAGTAAGACACTGACCGGCCCCGCAGCACTAGCCACCAGGGAAACAAGAGGAAAGCACAGGTAAACACTCAGCATGAAATACAAATATACAAATAGCTGCTATGGAGTGGATAATCCAGAAGGGGTACTCACAGACCGCTAGCCACCAGGGATAGATGGAACACACACCGCACTTCACATTTAGGGGGGCAGGCCACATGCAGCAGCTGGGTTTTCGGCCAAGGGCTGCATATGCATGAATCTTCACCCCCACTCCATACCCCGCAGCAGCTGGGGCTTATTGGAGAATACTCAATACCCGAATGGTAGAGTCTCCTGGGATCCACTTTCAGGTAGGATACAGGTAATCCATAGAGGACAAAAAAGGAACACGTGTGCTGAACAGGTGCAAAGATTTATGGGAGTGGTGTCCTGTAGGGTAGGTTTGGAGGCGGGGCTAAACCCGATACGTATGCTGCCATGGAGTCAGTCAGGAAAAAAGTGTTATTCACATAAAAATTGAGTCCAAAATAAAGTCCATTAGGGAGTGCTCCAAACACGGCCAGGTGGCTCTTATTCCAATTAGGGAAAGGCCGATATATCGGGGGCCGATATGCACTTTCCCTGATATATATCGGTATCGACCCCGGAACTGGCCAATATTGCCAATATTTTTGTGACGCCATTCTGCCTTCTTAGGCTGCCTCCCTCATCTTGGACAGCCTCGTCTGGGGTCGGGACTAGTCTCGCGGGAGTGTATCACAGCCATACACCCACCTACAGCAGCCCGGTGCCAGTCACAGGCACTGTACCAGTGAGCCAGCCAGCCACCCACAGGCCCTGTACCTGCCAGCCACAGGCACTATACCACCCACAGGCACTGTACCAGCCAGCCACCCACAGGCCCTGTACCAGCCAGCCACCCACAGCCCCTGTGTCAGCCACCCAGCCACCCACAGACAGGGTGCCAGCCAGCCAGCAACCCACAGGCCCTGTACCAGCCACCCACAGGCACTGTACCAGCCAGCCACCCACAGGCCCTGTGCCAGCCATCCACCTAACACAGGGTGCCAGCCAGCCACCCACCACAGGGTGCCAGCCAGCCATCCACCACAGGGTGCCAGCAAGCCAGCCATTAAGCAATAAACAAAAATTAACATGTTCAGTACCAGATTTGTGTCAAAAATTGTCTTGCTTATCAAAAACTTTAAATGTACAAAATATCGGCCCATAGCAGCAGATACCGATACGTTGTGACCAAAATATCAGTATCGGCCCTGAAAAAACCCTAGCGGTCCATCCCTAATTCCAATTTCAGTTAATTATCACCTTCCAGTTTAAACACACAAAGATTTGTACCAGAAACTCAGACCTATTAAGGCCATTAACTGCCTTAGGCCCCTTTCACAAGGGCGATCCGATCAAATCTGCCTGTCAGTTTTTCAGGCAGACCTGATTGGATGCTCCATGCATCCCTATGGGGCAGCGGGGTCAGTGGAGACATCTCCGCTGATATCCAATCTGATCCTGTCCATGAAATCCGGACAGATGGAAAACCCTATTTTCCATCCGTCTGGAGGATCGGATCTGATGGGATCGGATGAGAACGAACAGGCGATCCGTTCTCATCCAATCTCCCCATAGAGGACAGCGGGGTCTGACAGCTCCGACTCTGCACACAGAGCAGAGACAGAGCTGTCATCCGCCTGCTCAGCGGGGATCGGCGGATCGATCCTCCGCTGAGCAAAATGGACTCCGTTGGGTGGTGCGCTCGTGTGAAAGGGGCCTTAGTGAGCTTCACCTCTCACTTTAGGTTTGGGCTAGCTTTCCCTTCTCCAATCGTCTTTAAGCCCAGGTTTACACTGAGGCCGCTTTGAAATTGTGCGAGTTCAGCTGAACACACAGACATCCGTGCAGATTCCTGCACAGAGGTCTATGGAAATTGCCCCCGAAGTCGCCAAAAGTACTACAAAAAAGTAGTACAAAAAATACTTGTGGGAAACGGTGCGGAGCCGCAAAGTCGGCGTCGCACCGATTCGGATTCTGCAGTTGACAGAATTGACATGCAATTTGACATATCAAATCACATGTCAAATCGGACCAATGTGAACGTGGGCTTAACATAGCAATGCTTGGAAACACCACACAGTCTCAGACCAGATGATTCCACATAACAATCAGAAAAGAAGCTAATTGCCCAACATCAAGTAAAAACAAAGAGGATTTATTTAAAATCTACTTACAGCAGCGAGGATAAAAACAAGCATTGAAATAGACACAATCCATCCTACGCCCTCCACGGGCCTATGTACACCTGGCCTGAAGTACGTTTTGTCTTAACCAGTTCTGGACTGGAAGAATTTGCCCCCTTAATGATCAGGCCATTTTTTGAGATTCGGCACTGTGTTACTTTAACGGACAATTGCGCGGTCATGCGACGCTGTACTTAATAAAATTGATGTACTTTTTTTCCTACAAATAGAGCTTTCTTTTGGTGGTATTTTATCACTGGTGAGATTTTTATTTATTGCGCTATAAACAAAAAAAAAAAAAAAAAGCGACAACTCTGAAAAAAAAATATATATATACTATTGTTCACATTCTGTTATATAATATTCCAAAAAAAAAAAGGAAAATCTAATTTTTTCATCCTGTTAGGCCAATTAGTATTTTGCTACATATTTTTGTTAAAAATATCCCAATAAGCGTATTTTGATTGGTTTGCGCAAAAGTTATCATGTCTACAAACTAGGAGAACGATTTATGTCATTTTTATTTATTTTTTACTATTAATGGTGGCGATCTGCGATTTTTAGCAGGACTGCGACATTGTGGCAGACGGGTCGGACCCCCTAACTGACTGTTTTGACACTTTTGGGGGGACCAGT
Source organism: Pelophylax lessonae (assembly GCF_965119305.1). Taxonomy (NCBI): domain Eukaryota; kingdom Metazoa; phylum Chordata; class Amphibia; order Anura; family Ranidae; genus Pelophylax; species Pelophylax lessonae. Next base: position 122,834,041 of record NC_138776.1, on the reverse strand, counting down.
GACATTACTAAAGTAATCAGTGCTAAAAATATGCACTGCTACTGTAATAATGACACTGACAGGGAAGGGGTTAACCCAGGGGCGATCAAAGGGTTAAGTGTGTGCCTAGGCTAGGGGATGCTTTCTAACTGTATGGGGGAGGGACTTGTGGAATCAACACAGAGACCTGTGATCCTAAATAGGAGGAACACAGGCGCTCTGCGATCATTTCAGAGAGAGCAACTGTCTGGTGGGTTTACAACAGCAGACCGCTGTTCTCTCCCCACAGGGAGCGATCGCAGGTGCCTGGCAGCAACCGCGGCCGCCGGCCCCGTGGATCGGCTTTCCTGCTGCCTAATGGGGGCGCTCCCATGAACCCAGTACAGGTACGGCAGTTCATGCAGCCGAGCCAGCCTGCCGCAGTATATCTACCGTGGGTGGTCGGCAAGTGGTTAACAGACTTCTTCCAAGAGGCAGTGGGTCTTTGATTTTACTTGATGTCCCACAATTAGCATTCTTTTCTCATTTTTATGTGGAATCTTCTGGTCTGAGTCAGGGATGAGCCTGTGTGGGGCTTCCCAGCATTGTGTAATGTTACGGTACCTTTGGTACCCTAAATTACACTTTCCACAAGTGTATGAGACTGAAGATCCCTAGCAAAAAGCTTGGACCTCTGTTCTTGGGACTTTTCCCAATCAAGAAACTTATTGGAAAAGCTGCAGTGCAGCTTACATTGCCAATGGACCTAAAAATCCATCCAATTTTCCATGTGTCGCTACTAAAACCCCATGTTCCGGACCAAGGAATAAGGCCTAATATTCCACCTCCCCCTCCTGTACAAGTTGAAGGTGGAGAAGAATACGAGATAAAAGAGATTCTGGATTCTCGTATCTACAGAAGAAGACTTTAGTACTTGGTTAGATGGAAGAACTATGGGCCCCAAGACGACACCTGGCTAAACACCTCTGACATACATGCCCCTAGATTAATCCGCAATTTTCATGCGAGATACCCAGACAAACCAGCTCCAGAGGCCTTCAGGAGCAGGCCTTAAGGGGGGGGGGGGTATTGTAATGTTCCGGTACCTTTGGTACCCTAAATTACACTTTCCACAAGTGTATGCGCCCCACCATTTACTTTTGGAAAGGTGCGCATACACCTTTAAGACTGGAGCTGTCATCACCCAGCGCCGGACTAGATGGCTATTTAAAGCGCCGGTTCTCACTCACATGTGTTCGTTCAAACACCCTTACCTGGATGCTAACCTTGCTTGAAGCTTCCATGCTTGCAAGCTCACCTCGCTGACGGAACCTCGCTGCGCTGATCCCTGTATCCCGCTACTGGATCATCCGCCTCTCCTGAACCACCCTTCGGCTGTATCGCTAATAGTGCTAAGTACCCCGCAGGGGAATTCTCTATAAACTTATACTAAGCTTACACTATCTAGCTCTGCATAGTAAAGACTGTTTATCACATCTGCATAACTAGATTGCTAGCTCTTGAGGATACTGCTACTTTCCTGCACTGGGTTGATCACTCTTGTATGTCCACCTGCTACTCTGTCATCTGCTACCATACATGACTGCTAAACCTTCCTGCATCCATCTGCTACTGTCTCACCTTCAAGTGTCTATCACCTACCACCTTCACTCAACCTATCCCTCAAACCCTCATCATTGTGTTACCACATACATAAAGTCACACTAGGAACCAGCTTGCTAATTGTGTGTATTTACTGGCTGAAATAAGACCTTCCACACATGATGAGTCATTGAGGTTGGGAATGGTATCTCAGCATATCTCTTACATGACTACTGACGTGGAACTATTTCTGCAGCTGAAAATCCACACCATATAAGAAACGCAGAAGCGTTACACATTGCTATCTTAACCACTTTACCACTAAGTACTGTAATAGTACTGCGGCAAAGTGGCTCGTTCCCGTCTGATGACGTAGACCTACGTTGCCAGACTCCTCCCCTGTAGGCGGCGCTCGCGCGCCGCCGGAGGCGCGCTCCCGCTGTTTTCATTCACAGCGGGAGTCGGGCCAGGGGAGGAGCAGCGGGATCGAGTGTGGAGATCCGCCCGCCTGTGTAAACACAAGCGGGCGGATCTCCTCAGTGACAGGGAGTGACAGATCGGAGTGTTCAGCATAGCTGGGCATCCGATCTGTCCCTGTCTCACACAGTCACCTCCCCCCCCACACGTCAGTAAGCACCAGGCATACATTAACCCCTCCCTCTCCAATAAAGCAATTCCCTGCCAGTGTCATTTTTACAGTAACAGTGCATATTTATAGCACTGATTACTGCAGTAATGTCACTGGTACCCCCAAAAGTGTAAAAAATGTCAGTCAAGGGTCCGATCTGTCCGCCACAATGTCGCAGTCCCGCAAAAAAAATCGCAGATCGCCGCCATTACTCGTTAAAAAAAAACACCAAAAATGACATAAATCTTTCCCTTTGTTAGTAAACGCAATAACTTTTGCGCAAACCAAGCAAAATACGCTTATTGCGATTTTTTTTTACCAAACATGGGTAGCAGAAAACAAATTGGCCAAAATTTTTTTAAAAAATTGTTTTTTACATCTTTTTTGGGGGGAATTTCATATAAAAAAATGTGAAAAATATTGTTATTTTCTCAAAATAAACGCTCTTTTTTTGTTTATAGCGCAAAAAGTAAAAATCGCACAGGTGATCAAATACCACCAAAAGAAAGCTCTGTTTGTGGGAAAAAAGGACGTCAATTTCGTTTGGGTACGGCGTCGCACGACCGCGCAATTGTCAGTTAAAGTTGCACAGCGCCGAATCGCAAAAAGTGGCCCAGACGTAAGACAGCAAAATGCTCTAGTGGTAAAGTGGTTAAAGGACGATTGGAGAAGGGAAAGCTAGCCCAAACTTAAAGGGAGAGGTGAAGCTCACTAGGACGGTTAATGACCTTGATAGGTCTGAGATTCTGGTAAGAGGCTATGTGTGTTTGAACTGGAAGGAGAGCACTAGGTGTTAATTCACTGAAGTTGGAATAAGGCCCCTTGCAAAAGTTGCACGGTTTTGCTGCGTTTTTACAGAAAGTTGTTCCCCCCATGAATTTGACTGGATTTGAAGCAATGCCTATGTTTATGGACCTCAAAATGCATCAAAGTTGGACCAAAGTAATGCAGGGACTACTTTGAAGTCGTTGCAATTTGAAGTCACACAGATATGAACGGTAATCATTGGAAATCATGGAGTATAACTTTTCATGCGACTTTGCAGTCCCAAATCGCAGGAAAAGTTCACAAGTGTGAAAGGGGCTTAAGAGCCACCTGGCACTGTTTGGATTACTACCTAATGGACTTTTTTTTATGTGAATAACACTTTTTCTTATCGTGTGCACTATATTCTTGCATTCACACAGCATGATTCTATTTGTTTTGTTGCACTTGAAATAATGTTATAATTTTTGGTGTATACAATATTTATACACGTTTGAGTTGTGGATTATACACATATGGCAGCACAACACTGTTGCATTTCTAGATGCGTTTTCAAAACCCTGGGAAAATAATGTGTAGCACTGCCCCCTTGAGGGCTGCTGGATTTCTCACCTTTTCGGGTCCCTCTGGGTTACTGGTAGCAACTGCATGCAGAATCTTAACACTTTACTTTCCAGCTTAGTCAATGATCAGTCTAGGGGTTATTGTTTTTATTTTATATGGGTAAAGGAGAAGGGAAGAGTGGGGTACTCCAAAACATGAACTATTCACAATGCTGAGGACTTCTCTCTGACAATGCGGTTAGGCCGCAGTTTTACCTTGCCACTAGATGAATCTGAGGTAAAGTTCCTGAATAGACACTTGCTTAGCACTTATCTTCAGGGTACTCGCCTAGCACCCCCTTTTCACCAGCTGAACCCGTCCTCTGACTTCTCTAGTCCGAGGTGGCCCTCTTCCTGGTCAGGCCCTTAGACACGATCCCCTGTACTCATGATACTGCTTTCCAGGCTCCAGTGTCTCAACTCCTTCAGTCAGCCCTTCTGGACCTCTGGGTTCAGCTCCTTCCTTCTGGCTCACCAGGCCAACTGCCTGTGACCATACACCAACCACGGCAGAAGAGGAGGCAGCTGCCACCCTCCTTCCGGGACTGTGCTCACCAGCCAAAGACCCTGAGCACAAGTGCTCCTGACTTTTATACCACACCCCACAATGCACCCAGATAGCAGTCTGTGCCAATCACTGGGGCTGTGTACCCATTGGTCAGGTTTTCTCCACTGTCCAATATGCCTCCCTATTGGACCAGTCTGAAACACTCCCCTAGACCCGATGAATCACACACTGAGCACCATGAGCAGACCTAACTCACAGATCCTGCTATCTGTTAAGCAGAAAGCAATATAGAATTGTCCTGCTGCTCCTCTGATAGGCAGAAAGAGCCAAAAACTATACTCACTCTCTAGCACCTACCCAGGAGGGTTCTACACATGCGTTTTCTAGAGGGTTGTCATGCGTTTGGAAATGCGCTGATGAGAACGCAGACTAAGGGCCAGTTCACACATATGCGATGCAGAACCCTGCAAATCCACTGCGGGTTCCTGCATCGCACGCAACTCGCAGGCAGTTCACACTGCCAAATGCAAATCGCTGGGGGTGTCAATACAAAGTTAACAACACCCCCAGATCAGTTCGCATATTGCCGTGCGAACTGTCAGTTCGGACATGAATCAGATCGCCTAGGTGGGAACACCCACGGGATCCGATTCTGGTGCGGACCAAAAAAAAGGGTCCTGTGCAACTTTGGTCCGAATAGCTCAATTCGCATCACACAGACATGGCATGTGATTTGCAGAGCAGAGCAGCGGATCACATGCGATGCCTGACATCGCATATGTGTGAACCGGGACTAAATGGTAATAAAAGGGTGACATGGTACATTGCGGCACATTTTAGAAATACACAGCAAAGCATGTGTATTATGTGCGTGTTGCCATGCAATCAGAAACCTGCAGTTGTGAACCCAGCCTTAATGGAACCGTGAGATTGACGCTTGTTTGGTGGACATAGTCATGCATTTTCTGTGTGGTTTGCGTGAGTGCCCTCTTAGCAAGCAGTGGTCAGGGAAAAGGAGGATTGGGACAGCTCTGTGCAAAACCATTACAAAGAGCAGGTAAGTATAACATGTTTGGGGGCGTGGCCGGGATGTGAAGCAGAGAGGACGCACCAGGTTCGAGCTCCGCTCCTCGCATCATCCTTTCAGTTTCATCGGCATCCATTTAGCCATCTAACTTCACCCTTCTTATCACCCTGGGGTCCAAGAGGGCAGGGAGCACCGCGCGGGCTCCTCCGCTTTCCCCGGGAAAGCTCCGTTCGGCCAAATCCTCCGGGAGTTCATCGCGGTCCTCGGGTCCCGCGGCGGCCATCTTGGCCATGAGGCCTCCTTCTCCCAAGATGTCGGACTCAGACGGAGGGGGATCCGGGAGCGGCTACCAGCCCTTCTCCCTCGGACATCCTGGAGGCTATTAAGGCCTGCAAAGACACCCTGACGACCAAGATCGACTACCTAGCCACCGACATCAGTCTCATCCGACACGATCTTGATAAATTCCGGGGCCGGATGTCGGAGGCTGAGGACCGCATCTCTACCCTTGAAGACTCTACCCGCGCTGATTCGCGGGACCTTCACGCCCTCCAGATCCAGGTCAAGGCGCTGCAAGACCGAGCCATCGACACCGAAAACCGGCTCCGGCGTAACAACATCCGGATCCTGGGCCTGCCGGAGCGGGCCGAGGGAGCCAGGCCCGCGGAGTTCGCTGAATCCTTCCTCCCCTCCCTGCTGGGGTTGACTGACATGCCGCCTACCTTTGTCGTGGAAAGGGCGCACAGGGTGCCTCCGGTCCCTCCGATTCCTGGCGCTCCGCCGAGGCCCTTTCTTCTGCGCCTGCTGAACTACCGTGACCGGGACCGCCTGCTGGCCGCTGCCCGTGCTAAACAGGACCTCCGCTATGACAACGCAAAAATCCTGTTGTTCCCCGATTACTCCCCAGAGGTTCAGCGTAGACGCCGGCTCTTCACAGACATCCGGAAGAGGCTGCGGGACAAGGGCCTGAAGTACAGCCTTCTGTACCCCAGTAAGCTTAGAGTCGTTGATGGAGATCGGGCCCGATTCTTCGAGGACCCGGAGGAGGCGGCTGCCTGGCTGGATGCTCGTTAATCTCCCTTCTGGCTGCTGGATGACCTCCGTGGACGCATCTTCACTGACAGTATGGTGACAGGTATCGGTGCCCTGCTCCCCCTATCCTTGCCTCACCTTCCATCTTTGTATTCTACCTTCCCTGCTGTGGAACTGCTGCCTGTCCCGCCCTGTTGGATGCCCACTTACCAGGAGCTCTACCCCCCTGAGGTGCCTTACCCCCCTTTCTTTAGTTTTTTCTCTCTGGAAAAGGAACTGTTTCTATTGTTGCTGCTGTTCGGGATTGCCTGCTTGGGGTGCCCCTTCTTTTTCTTTTTTGTGGTGCACCCCCACGTCCGGTCCCAATTGATTTTTTTTTTTTTCTCTTCCTTTTTTTTCCCCTTTTTGGACTGCTTTTGCGAACTGTGACTGTGCCTCACTCTAGGGGTTGACGCGCTGCGTTGCCCCTACTTTTTTCTTTTTCCACTTTTAGTGGTGTTTTGGGTATAGACCGCCCCCACTCCCTCTGAGTTTTTTTTTCTTTTTATGGGGGCTGCGGGGGACGGTAGGGTGAGCCATGTTGGCTCGGGGAATGTTTACATGTTTTCTGTTTTAATGTTTGTTTTGCTCTCTTTTCCTGTTTTTTGGTGCGGAATGCTTGGTGCTGTTGCTGCCCCCCAGGTGTGGATCCATGTTTGGTGGCCCGTTGCTGCGGGCCACCCCTATACCCCCTTAGCTTATGGCGCCCTCTAATCAAAACACCTTCTCGGTGCTCTCCTGGAACGTCCGTGGTTTGAACTCGAAATTCAAAAGGGCGCTCCTCTTTCAATATGTTAAGTCACATAACCCCTCTATTCTGGTCTTACAGGAGACGCACCTGGTGGGCGGCAAGCTGCAGGCCTTGAGGAGACCGTGGGTTCAGCGGGCCTTCCACACATCTTACTCAAATTACGCTAGGGGAGTGTCTATCCTGCTTAGCAAGTCTCTGCCGGGGGTGGTCGAGGCGGTTCACACGGACCTCCACGGCAGATACGTGGTTTTAGTTCTGACTATCTGGCAAAAACGTTACATTGTGGCGGGTATCTATGTCCCTCCTCCTTTTAAGTCTGAAGTGTTGTATACTGTGTTGGACAAGGTGTCTGGTTATCACCCGGCCAAATTACTTCTGCTCGGGGACTTTAACGCCATTCTCTCCCCTGACCTGGACCGGCCTTCGGCCCCCAAGGTGTTCCCCGGAGACCTTCCCCGGTGGGCGGAGGCGGCGGGCCTTCAGGAGGTTTGGCGGTGGAAGTACCCTTCGCAGAGAGTTTATTCATGCTTCTCCACCACCCACAAAACTGCTTCTAGAATTGATTACGCTTTTGCTAACCCGAGTTTACTGTCTGATGTGGAGGAGGTGGCGTATTTGCCCAGCGGGTTGTCTGACCACAGTCCCCTGCTGGTCAAACTGCGCTCTGGCTGTGCCCGTGATGGCTCTATGTGGCGCCTGGGAGCCCAGTGGGTTGAGCAGCCTGATATTCTGGCCCAGACCCCCTCCGTTCTGCGAGGGTACTGGGATGTGAATGTGGGCACCTCCTCCCCGGACATGGTGTGGGATGCCTTTAAGGCCTTCACTAGAGGACATTATATGTCCGCCATCAAGGCGGTGAGGTTACAACAGGCTGCTGAGGTCACGGCATTGGAGACGGCGGCTGGGGAGGCTTCCGCCCGCTATGAGCGGGACCCGTCCCCCGCCAATTTTGAGAATCTGCAGGCCTCCAGGCGGGATCTCCACCTTCACCACTCCGAAGTGACGCGATTGTCCCTGTACCAGTCGCGCCAGCAATTCTTTGAGCAAGGTGATCGTAATGGTAAACTGCTAGCGACAATGTCTTATCATGCTGCTCCCTCGACCTTGGTCCCGGAGCTCACGTCTCCCGCGGGCGAGTCCATCACCTCCCCGGAGGCCATCCTTGAGGAGTTTCGTTCCTTCTATGCCGGGCTCTACTCCACTGCCCTCCCGCCGGACTTCTGCCCGAGGGATCTGGTCCCCCTTTTGGACCCCATCGCCTTGGGCTGGTTGTCTGACCGGGAGCGCGCAGGTCTGGTCCACCCGATCTCAGCGGAGGAGGTTCAGGCGGTGATATGTTCCATCCCCAGGGGCAAGGCACCGGGCCCGGATGGCCTGCCTATCGAATTTTATAAGGCCCACGTGGACATTTTGGCTCCTCTCCTGGCCGCCCTCTTTAATGACTGCTTGGCGGCGGGGTCCCTTCCGCCCTCCATGGCGCAGGCTCACATTATTCTTATTCATAAAGCTTCCAAAGATGCCAAGCTATGTGCCTCCTATAGGCCATTTGCGCTGCTCAATAATGACCTGAAGATACTTACTAAATTGCTAGCGGCCAGGTTGCAGCCTTTACTTCCCTCGGTTGTTGATCAGGACCAGACCGGTTTTATGGCCAACAGATCCACGGACGTCAATCTCCGCAGACTGTACACTAATCTGCAGGCCCGGCATACTAACTCCGGTTCCAGGGTGGTGGCCTCGCTCGATATAGAGAAGGCGTTCGACTCCGTGGAGTGGCTCTTCCTATGGGAGATTCTTCGGCGCATGGGCTTTCCTTTGAGATTTATCGCATGGCTCCAGACCATTTATAGGTCACCGATGGCGGCCATCCGTCTCGGCGGCAGGCTATCCTCGGTGTTCCCCTTGTCGAGAGGTACGCGGCAGGGCTGCCCTCTATCTCCGGCCTTATTTGCTATCGCCATGGAGCCGTTGGCGGAGGCGCTCCGCGTCTCCCCCCACATTCAGGGCTTACGGGTGGCGTGGCTGGAGGAGCGGGTGGCCCTGTACGCGGACGACCTTCTGCTGTTTCTGGGCGATGCTGGTCCCTCTCTGGGGGGAGCCCTGCGGGTGTTGAATTCCTTTGCAGTTGTATCGGGCCTGAGGGTGAACTGGTCCAAGTCACAGCTCTTGGCCATTGACCCTGGGGCAAAGGCTGGGGCCCCCCGGGATTTGCCCTTGCAGTGGGTGGAGACATTCACCTACCTCGGGGTGCGGGTGTCTCGGGACCCGATGGACTTCATTGCTCTCAACCTAGACCCGGTGGTACTGAGCCTTAGGGCCAGACTAAGGGCATGGGAGCGTCTTCCCCTTTCCCTCTTGGGTAGGATCAACCTTGTAAAGATGAAGGTTCTCCCTAAACTTACCTACTTGTTTCGCCATTCCCCTTGCTGGATTCCGAGGTCCTTTTTTTGTCAACTTAACAAATTGTTTTCTGGCTTTCTTTGGGGCGCTAGTCCTCCCCGGTACAAGTTTGCTACACTTATGCGCCCTCTGTCACAGGGGGGACTGGCGTTCCCTGATTGCCACAAATATTTCCTGGCATCTCAGTTGGTCACCGCAGGATGGTGGCTGAGCCCGGAGGCGTCTAATTCCGCTGTTGTGGTGGAGGCCGCGGTGCTGGGATCGGTGGAGGCCCTGACTCATCTGCTCTTCAGGGGTCCTCGGGCCCCTCACGGTCTCACTACCTCCATGAAAACGACACTCCGGGCCTGGCGGCAGGGGTTGTTGTTGGAGGCTTATCCAGACACCGCTGTCTCCCCCAGCGCCCCCCTGTGGCTCAACCCCGCCCTGCCCCACCTGTATGGACTGCCGGACCCGGTTCTCTGGGCTAGACGCGGCATTAAGAAGATCTCGGACCTCACAGGTGATCTCTCCCTTCCCTCCTTTGCGCAGCTGGCTTCGGATCGTAACCTCCCGTCCTCCTACTTTTTCCACTTTTTACAACTGTCTCATGCTTTTGGAGCTCAATTCTCTGGCCCGGACTCCCAGCTGGTGCGGTCAGATCTGGAGAGGGTGCTGCGTCATGATTGCTCTGCGCGAGCGATGTCGGTGCTGCAGGCTCATCTCCTCCGTGTCTCGTCTCCGGAGCTCTCTGGCCTTCACGCACGTTGGGCCCGGGACGTCCCGGACCTGGACTCGGTGGATTGGTTGCACATCTGGGACTCCCCCTTCGCTATTCTGGTCTCTCTCCGGGATCGGTTGGTGCAATACAAGATTGTCCACAGGGCCTACCTTACCCCACATTGCATGAATAGGATACATGCCTCCCACTCCTCGGAGTGTTGGCGTTGTGGCCATGCCCCGGGTGATTTTATGCACATCTTCTGGCAATGTCCTGAACTTCTATCGTACTGGTCTAAGGTGTTTGCGGTGTCCTCTGCTGTCCTGGGGGTCCCGGTTGCCCCGTCTCCTCGACTGGGTCTTCTGGGTCTCCTGGATGACATTGTCCCGAGGGTGGCAGATCGCACTTTACTAGGACTTTTACTCTTCTACGCTAGGAAAAATATTGCCCTCCGCTGGAAACAGAGATCCTCCCCCACGATTCCTCAATGGAGGGCTCTGATAGACGCAGCCATCCCACTGTATCGTGATACATACTACCATAGAGGTTGCCCCAAGAAATATGATAGGGTGTGGACGCGCTGGCTCGAGGAGTCTTCCTCCGCACTGCTGCTCTCACGGCCCATGGGCCCCTAGCTCACGGTCTCTCTGTACGGTCGCCCTGGCGTGGCTGCTGCGATTGGGCGCTTTCTGTGTCCTGACATTTGATTACTGCTGTGTAGTAGCGGTGTTACAGTGTAGATGTTGAAGTATCATGTATAACTATGCTTGCTTACTGTATTGACCCCGCCTGTGGCGGGCAGAACACCGGTACTTGTTATCCCTACATGTCTCCTTGAAGAGTTTCCCGCACCAAGCTCTGTTCTGTTTTTGTTGTTGTGGTTTTTTTGTGCATAACTCAATAAAAAGATTTTCAAAAAAAAAAAAAAAGTATAACATGTTTGTTATTTTTAAAACATGAACAAATTGCCTTTAGAATCATTTTAATTTTCTCACTAAAGTTCCACTTCCTGATTGTTCCCTGTCTTCACTGAACAGAGGAAAGGAGTGTGGGTGGTAATAAAATAGTTCCATTCCTCCCCATTTACCCCCCACATGAAGGCCCAGAAACACCCACAGTAATCCTTATACCCACCCACATCAACTCCTACAGCTGGTACAAGTCACTCCCATAGCCCGCCCTGAAACTACAGAGGCTCAAAGGATCATGGGACATGTAGTATCAGGACTGGAAAAGAAAGGAAACAGGAAGTCAGAGAACTTTGAAATTCAGCCAGGAGGAGGAGTGAAACCACAGACAAAGAAACCGGCTTTATACAGCTAAAGGAGGTATGTTACACGTAAACTGATACTGGGGTTGAGATTCATTTATATGCCCAATGCAATTGCTGTTTGGGGGGGGGGGAAGGGCTTCAGTGGAGGCTGGTCAGTAGGGGGCGCAGGGGCGCCGACCCCCCCAAGGCTAGTAACATTCGTAACATCAGCATAAAAAAAAAAAATTATGTCTCTTTCTTTGAAGCTGATTGGTGTCTTTTTAGAGTGTCCTAGGGGCGCAGAGCGATGCGCTCCGAACACTCCCACTGTACGATTGCCGTCCTGTGATTGGTCCAGGACGTCCGACGTCATAGGGGCGGTGCTTGGACGTCACTCTGTCTGCTTCCAGCCTGAGCCTCACCCCATGCAGAGGTCATCCATTGTCTCTCTGCTACACAGGAAGATAGAAAACACAGATGTTTGTAGCCAAGAAGAAGGGGAGATGTGAGGAGACGCCGGCAGTTCTGCTAACCGGGAAAATCATTAACTAAAGAGTGTGCCAATATCTACTCCACCCTGTACAGGCCAGGACGTGAGCCCGGAGTGGAGTGTGGAGGGGAATCCATCTCTCTGCGTCCCTCATAATTCCACACAAGTCTTCTTATGTGTTCTGTTCCACTGACAGCTGTGTGGGCTGAGGAGGCGGGCTGTGTATAAAGAGTGCCTATCAGGGAGATCAGCAGGCACAACTCCACCACGAGCACACACAACAGTTTCTGTCACAATCCAGACACCCTGCCAGGAGAGGTTGACACCTGGCACTGAGATCACTGTAAGGTGACACCATACAGGTAACACTGAAAATACAAGGGAGTGACACCACACAGGTAACACTGCCAGGGTGACACCACACAGACAACACTGCCAGGGTGACACCACACAGACAACACTGCCAGGGTGAAGCCACACAGGTAATACTTCTAGGTTGACGCCACACAGATAACACTGCCAGGGTGACACCACACAGATAACGGTGCCAGGGTGACACCACACAGATAACACTGACAATACCAGGGGGTGACACCACACAGATAACACTGACAATACCAGGGGGTGACACCACACAGGTAACACCGACAATACCAGGGGGTGACACCACACAGGTAACACTACCAGGGTGACACCACACAGATAACACGACCAGGGTGACACCACACCGGTAGTACTGCCAGGGATACACCACACCTAACATTGACAATACAGGGGTGACACCACACAAGTAACAATAACACAACCAGATTGACACCATACGAGTAACAGTGACAATACAGTGGTGACACCACACGGGTAACAGTGACAATACAGTGGTGACACCACAGAAGTAACAGTCTGCTACACAGGAGGCTGAGGAGTGAGGACTGAAGGACTGATTCAGAGAGGAGGACAGTCACAGGACAGCGCTACAAAGCCAGCCAGGAGGACAGGACAGCAAGAGATCGGGAGGTAGCCCTCAGCCCAGTCGATCCCTGACTTCAGTTCTGCAAACACAAAAGGTGAGTGGAAGCAACCCCCCATCACCAGCTTGCCAGGGAAGGGAGGGAATGGATCATGTAATGGCCCATACTGGAAGGATTTAGCAGAAGTTTGTTACCCAAAACAAAAAAGTAAACCCCTTCGAAATCAGACTTCCTCTTTTACTTATTTGGAGGCATTTAAAGAGAATGTAAAAGATAAAATCACATACATTTTAAATGCATCCAATTAATAGGACCTCATTTACAAAATAAAATAGTTTGATTAAAATCTGTGAGTGGAGGTAAGGCCTCCTTGTCTTCTTCATAACAGGGGGAGGTGTTTTGTAGTTCATGGGGATTACAATGCTAACTGATAACAGTCCAGAAAGCTCATAATGTTATCAGCTCACAAGATTCCTGGATGCATGAATAGTTTATTTTTTTTTTTGCCCAACAAAATAAAATGCTTTTAATTGTATTTTTTTTTTCCAAAATATCTCAATTGTATTTTTAGAGGAGCAAATAAGAGAAATGTATTGAATATGTTTAAATAAACTTTAACCACTTTAGCCCCGGAAGGATTTGCCCCCTTCCTGATCAGGCCCTATTTTGTGATTCGGCACTGCATTACTTAAATGGACAATTGCACGGTCTTGCGACGCTGTACCCAAATTAAATTTACGTCCTTTTTTCCCCACAAATAGAGCTGGTGGTATTTGATCACCTGTGCGATTTTTATTTTTTGCGCTATAAACAAAAAAAGAGCGACAATTTTGAAAAAAAACCCCAATATTTTTCACAAAAAAAAAAAAAACAAATTTAAAAATCAAAATTTTTTAACATTTTAGGCCAATTAGTTTTCTGCTACATATTTTTGTACTTTAAATACTGAAGGCCCCTTTCACACTTGTGTGACCTCAAAGTCACGCAATTTTTTTACCACGTTCTTTGCCGCAAAGCAATGCCTATTACATTTTTCTGTTACCCTCCCCCCCAAAAAAAATTTTTGAGCACCAGCCGCCACTGCTATGCTTCTTCTTTAAGCAGGTCGAGAAGGTTAATTTTAGAGAATAGCACAGAGCAGAAATAATTTGAGACCAGTTCGCGACATGTCCCGGGCAGGCACCCTCATGTTATTTTCCATTATATATATATATATATATTTTTTTTCATTACCAGACAACTGTTGCAACTGCTTTTTTGTGTTTTAAAGAAATGCAAGGATTTAAGATATTGTATCTTCACATAAATATTAAAGTATTATGGTATACAGTTACTGTTCTTGTAGTGTGTGCCATTGTTTAACCACTTCTGGACTGGAAGGTTTTACCCCCTTAATGACCAGGCTATTTTTTGCAATACGGCACTGCGTTATTTTAATTGACAATTGTGCGGTCATGGGACACTGTACCCAAATAAAATTGATGTCCTGTTTTCCCCACGAATAGAGCTTTCTTTTGGTGGTATTTGATTACCTGTGTGATTTTTATGTTTTTTGCCATAAACAAAAAAAGAGCTACAATTCTGAAAAAAAATAATATTTTTTACTATCTGCTATATAACATTCCCAATAAAAAAGAAAAATTAAAAATCTATTTTTTTTTTTTATCATTTTAGGCCAATGTGTATTCTGCTACATGTTTTTGGTAAAAAAAAAAAAAAATCCCAATAAGTGTACATTGATTGGTTTGCAAAAAGTTATCATGTCTATAAACTAGGGGAAAGATTCATGTCATTTTTATTTATTTATTTTACTAGTAATGGCAGCGATCAGCGATTTTTAGCAGGACTGGGACCTTGTGGCGGACAGATCGGACATCAAACTAACTAGGAGGAACAGAGGATCCCTGCATTCATGACTGACAGAACAGCTTGTCTGCCATGTTTACAACTGCAGACTGCCATTCTGTGTTTACGGGGAGCGATCGCAAGTGCCCGGTGGACATGGCGGCTGCCGGACCGGCTGATTGGTTCTCCCTGTGGCCAATCGGCGCATGCACGCACCCCCACTAGCGGTGCCACAAAGCGACGTACAGATATGTCGTTTCGCGGGACAGAGCTGACCTGCTGCAAAAAAACCACGGTGGCCAGCCGGCAAGCGCTTAAAGACCATTTTTATTTATTTTATTTTTTTTAATGAGCACAGGGTACAGTGTTTATATTCAATGAGAAGTGCCCCTTGTACTGGTTCCTGCTGTCTTAGTTGAATTCTTTCATTCCCCCCCCCCCCCTTACCACCTCAACTCCCCCACCTCTATGTCCCTGCAGTGGTAATTTTTCAGTGCTGCAGGGGTTATTGCAGCCGCTGGTCCTAATATGGGCACTCATGAAGAATACCAACGATGCCTGCCCTTTCCTTAACCCTCCTCCATGCATAAATGCTGTGCTATAGTTTCCACCAATGAAAAGTGCTTTATGAATGGAGGAGGTGGCCCTTTCATTCATCTACCCCTCCCCCATTCAAAAAGTGATTTTCATTGCAAGGAGCTGCAGTACAGCTTCTTTGAATGGAGGAGGAGTGGAAAGGGCCGACATAGTTGGCACTCTTGTCAAGTGTATGACTGTATTTTCTTCTGCAGCACCTGGAAATTATTGCTGTGTGGGGATAGAGAAACAGAGGACTGAAGATTTCCACTAGGACAGCAGCCACCAGGACAAGGGATATTCCTCATCCATCCCTTGTACTGATTTTTTTTTTTTTTAAAACCTACTTATCTAAAGTTTAGCTTTACCATAATTTGACTTTTTATTTAACATACATTTTCATCTTTTTTCCCCAGAAATCAAAGCAGCATATGTTAACTTTAAGTGCACTTACTGAAAGTGGACTTACTGAAACCCATTCTCCATCCTAAAGGCTGAATAATGCTGTGCATCAGTTGTTGAGATGTGAGCTGGAGCCAGCTGGGATGCTGAGTTGCCAGAGCAGACATAAGCTTACAGTTTGGGAACATGCATGGATTTACTGACATGGCGTGCTGCAAACACTTTTCTTCCACAAAAAAATTATGGCAATGGCAGACGTTTTTGTCTTTTTTTTCTCCAGAAATCAAAGCAGCAGCCGTTAACTTCAAGGGCATCGACTTTCTGAAAGTCATTCTCCATGGCGTGCTGCAAACAGTTTTCTACCACCATAAAAATGATTGCAATGGCAGTTAAAGGGTTAGGAAAACGCTCATTCTTTTTTTTATTTAAGTAAAACACAGTTTAACATTATACAGAGCCCTTTATTTAGCTTTGGCTTATGAAGTAGAAAAATCGATTATTTGCAATGTGCTTAGAGAATGGTTTGCAGTGTCATTAAATGTTTCTTTTCATGTACTGTACCATCTGTAAACATTTTTTTTAGCTGTTTTGTTGGCATATCCATAAAATACATTTTTGTTAAACACATTTTAAAATGACAAAAGACCCCTATTTACCTTTAGTTTTCAAAGTGTAAAAATCAGTTGGAAGAAAAGAACAGTTTGCAGTGCCGTTGTAACTGTACCATCTGTACATAACAATGTTGTCTGCATATCCATGAAATTCCATTTTGTTGGAACATTAGATCATGCAGGCGTCTAGCAGTTGGTATAACTATAATCAAATTACCATAACTTCAGTTTGCTACAGGCTTCTGCTGTGCCTTTTTCAGAAGTGGCAGATAAGAAGTATTTTTTTTTTTTTTTTTAAACTGAACAAATATTGCAGATAAACCTACAGACCATTGCTTCTGAACCTTGTTACAGTTACCCTGTTGGGTCCCAGATTGTTGAGCTGAAAGTTCCCTGCAACAGAAATGGTAGTATACTCTCTAGGGCACATGTGTCAAAAACAAGGACCTCCGGGCCATTTCATGTGGCCCTCGCACCTCTCCTCCAGACCCTGTGCTTTCTGCTTTGCAGCACTGACTCTAGCTTCTTCCCAGCAGCAGCACAAGGTGAAGGGTGGTGCACTGTAATGTAAGGGAGGGTGGGGAACTCAACTTCTGATGGTGGGGAGGCTCCTGACGTCTTATGTAAGGGTAGGGGATGCTCTGGACATCTAGTCTTACAGATACAATCGGCCCTTTTGAGGGCAATCATATTACTGGTGCCGCCCTTGATTAAATTGAGTTTGACACCCCTGCGGGCAAGGGTCTTCAAACTATAGCCCTCCAGCTGTTCAGAAACTGCAATTCCCATCATGTTAAAAAGGAGAGAGGGGTGGGACTTTAAATGAGATTGCAAGGTAATTGCATCTCCATCCCTATATTCGGAAGACAAAAGAGAGGCTTGGGACTTTAAATAAGGTATGTTATCATCCTTTGCATTATATTAAAACAGTCTATTTTTTTATTTTATCATTGGGTGTATTGTTTCATTGTGTGCATACCTTTCTTTTTCTTTTTCCCATTATGGTCATCCTTAGGTCACATACCTCATTTAAAGTCCCAAACCTCTCTTTTGTCTTCACTATTCCCATCATGCCTAGTCATGTCTGTGAATGTCAGGCTTTTACAATGCCTCATGAGATTTGTAGTTCCGCAACAGCTGGAGGGCTGTAGTTTGTGGATCCCTGCTAGGGGGTTGTGCCTCTTACCTTCCCTTCATCCTAATGATGCAGCATCTGTAAGAACGTTCATGGAGTTTTGGATGCCTTGTATCCTGACTGCTCACTGTGGTTCCATCTTCTGACTCCTATGCCTCTGCTGTGTCTTATGTTGCTGTGTGTAGGCGGCCCCCGGGTTTCAAACAAGATAGGGCCTTAAATCGGTAGTATCCTGCTTTTTGATACTTTTACCTACAGGTAAGCCTACAATAAGGCTTACCTGTAGGTATAATTAATATCTCCTAAACCGGCACCGTGCCGGTTTAGGAGATATTTGCAGTGCATGCAGCCACTCGCGCGAGTGGCGCATGCGCTCTGAAGGTCCGGGGGGACCTTCAGTTTTCCTAGCCGGCAGCTTGCCAGAAAATCACTCCCGCGCGCATGAGCGGGAGTGATGTCATCGCGGCTCCGGCCAATCACAGCGCCGGAGCCGCCGAACCCGGAAGAGACGCAGAGGGATCATGGTGGCGCCCGCAGCGATGTCCGGGGGTCCGTGTCGGGGCTTCGTTCTAAGGTAAGTATGCGATGCATACTAGCTCATTATGGCTTTGTCTTGCAGGTTTTTTTTTTTTTTTTTTCATTTTCGGGTTTACAACCGCTTTAAGTTGAATTTGTTTGTAAGTTGGAACAGGTACATTTTTTAAGTGTAGCTCCAGCCAAAATAATATTTTTTTGGATAGCATAGGGAAGGGTTAACACCCCTGTAACAATTGTTTTGCTGTCTCTACCCCTGTTCAGAAGATTTCACCTTACTTTCTGCCACTATGACAATTGGATTTTGAAAATGTTGGGTTGTTGTAGAAACAAGGATTGGTAATAAAGCTTTACTGGAGACACCTTTTTCCCATGGGAACTGTGAATTTCCCTTCCAAGGGGTAGATTTCTTCTCACTTCCTGTTGTCTCCCTCCATTTGTAAGTAGGAGTAGTTTGTAAGTCGGATGTTTGTAACCCAGGGATCGCCTGTGTAGGGCGAATGAATCACAGCTCTTGTCAGTATACTGTATATACATTGGTGAAATTGAAGAAAACCCAGAGAAGCCAAGGAAGGATGGTTAGGCAGGCTGCTACTGCTTCACTGTCTCATTAGAAAAACACCAGTGCCTTGATCAGCCTTTCTTATTTATTCATTTTTTTGTTAAAAAAAGACTGTGTAGATTTAGAAAAAGACAAAAAAAAAAAAAAAATGTAAAAACCCAAAAAAAAAAAATAAAAATTGCCCAAGCCACTTTACTGTTAATGCATAAATGTAGTTGCTTAACCACTTGACCTCCAGAAGATTTACCACCCTTCATGATCAGGCCATCTTTTGCTAAACGGCACTGCGTTATTTTAACTAACAATTTCACGGCCGTGCAATACTGTACCCAAATAAAATGAATGTGTTTTTTTTTCCAACCAATAGAGCTTTTTTTTGGTGGTATTTGATCACCACTGCTTTTTTTTTTTTTTTTTTTTTTTGCGCTATAAACAAAAACAATTTTGGAAAAAAAACCCAATATTTTTTATTTTCTGCTATAAGTGCCGGTTCACACTAGGGCGACCTGTGAGGCGACCTGGTCGCCTCACAGGTCGCCGCAGGTCACCTCCCATAGGGAAGCTGCGGACCCGTTCTATTAGGAGCGACAGAAGTCGCTCCGACCTAGAAAAAGGGTCCGGAGCTTCTTTGGGGCGACCCGGAGGCGACCGCCATAGACTTCAATGTTATGAAGTCCGTGGCGGCCGCTCCGAGGTCGCGGCGCGCTGCTCGCACCGCGACCTCCGAGGTCGCGGTGCGAAGTAGCATCGCTGCAGTGTGAACCGGCGCTAAAACATATCCAATAAAAAAAATGTAAAAAAATCTATATTCTTAAAACATTTAGGTCAATATGTATTCTGCTACATATTTTTGGTAAAAAAAAGTCCTAATAGGTGTATATTTATTGGTTTGCACAAAAGTTATAGTGTCTATAGAGTATGGGATATACTGGAATTTTTATTTATTTATTATTTTTTTTTTCTAGTAATGGTAGCAATCAGAGACTTCTAGCAGGACTGTGACATTGTGGCGGACATTGAGGCACTAACTGACACTTTTTTGGGGACCAGTGACACTAATACAGTGAGAAATATGCACTGTCACTGTACTAATGAAACTAGCTGGGAAGTGGTTAACCTCCCTGGCGGTATGATTATGTCTGGAAGTTCATACCAAAAGCGGTACAATTATTTTCATGGAAATTTGGTGTTATGTATTATAGGCCTATAATTCTTAGTAATTACTGACTTAAACCTGAGCAAAGCAAGACTCTAGTAGACATCCCAGATGTGATAAATTTTGAAACACAAAATCATGAATTATAATCTCATAAATAATGTAATTTTATTCAATAATGCAGTAAATAAGGAAATTTGTCAAAGAAAGAAAATTCAATACACATGCTGCGTGTGATAAATCTTGAAACAAGGAACTACACAAAGTCCAACGTCACAGTCAGGACAATGGAACCTAGTTTCCTTTCGGACTTTCTTTCCATTTCTATCACGTTTCGAGCAGCAAACAACACACATCCTGGTTGGTGCTGCCTTTTTTGCAGTTGGCGGAATATAGTCTGCAAAGTGACGGCCGGTCAGACGCTCTGGGTTGACCACGTCAACAGCGCGACGTCCAGGTCTATTTACAACTCCTGATGGTGTCTGGTACTTTGCAAAAATCTGCTCAGCCACCTTCCAGACAAACTCGGAATGAGCAAGAGGGTTTTCACTGTTGGCTTTGTGCAGCAGGATGTAAGCGTTCCATAGACATTGTTCCAGAAGATGTCTAAATATTTTTTTATAGTATTTTTTTTGCTGTTTTCGTACAGTGGGATAGAAGGTCATGGCCTGATCGGCTCTGTCCACACCTCCCATTGTTTTGTTATAGTCAATTACGACCTGTGGTTTCAGCAAATCTGTCCCACGTTTTGTATGGACCGTGGCAGTGGAGGTAGTGTGAACAGTGCTCATAAGACACACGTCCTTCTTGTCTCTCCATCTCATTGCCATCATCTTTCCCTTCTGCCAGGCAACCATTTCTCCGGTTTTTAGTTTTTTTTTGGCAAAAAAAGATGGCATGTCTCGACGGTTAGGCCGAACGGTACCATATGCGTTGGTTCTATTTTGTAGCAAAACATCATATAGTTCCGGGGAGGTATAGAAGTTGTCCGTGGTCAAACAATATCCCTGGTTCAGCAATGGCTCCAGAAGTGTCAGGACGGATGATGTGGCCATCCCATAGCCGCTGTACCTGGGGTTGAATTTAGTGCCTTTGCCGGTGTAAATTACGGAATTCCATATGTCCCCCGTGGATGACTCGCAGAGCATATATGATTTGATGCCAAACCGCGCTCTTTTTGATGCGATGTACTGAATCCAACTTAGGCGACCCTTGTAGGCCATCAAACTCTCATCCACGCTGACGTCCCTTTCTGGCACGTAGGTCCGCTGGAAATTGCCCACAATAAGTTGCCATACCTCCCAGATCTTTTTCAGTTTGGGCGCAGGATGCGTGGTCTCATCAAATTCCTCATTGTTTGTGAAGTGGAAATACTTCATAATCAGGGAGAAGCGATACTCAGACATCACGGTGCCAAAGAACGGTGTGGCCAGTAACCTGTTGGTGGTCCAGTACCATTTTTGGAACGGTTTCCCCACCAACCCCTGAAGAAAGAGGAGTCCCATAAACAGCCACATGTCCTCTTTCGTTACCGGTTCCCACCTTCTGCTTCGGGAAAGCCTGGCATGCAGCGTAGCGGATTGCTGCTGTTGGTAGCGATTCGTCTCGGCGACAATTAATTCAATTACCTCCTCAGTGAGGAATAATTGCAGGTAGGCCAGAGGATTGTCACGCTCGACATCTACCTTCATCCCAGGTGATCCGGTGAAGGGGAATCTTGGGGGCGCTACCTGGTCCGCATCGCAATCAATAGCGCACCAAGTGCGCACATCGCTCAGGTCAGGGTCATCGCCGTTCTCACTTGCCAGATCCGTGTCAGTGTCAGTGTCAGACGACAAATCACCGCATGACTCGCTATCGCTCACTTCCACGAGCACCTCCGGGTCGCTGTTGCTGCCGCTGTCACTCAGCTGGTCCAAAAGCGGTTTAGACTGGCGCTTTTTTGATGCCATAATATATATTTTTTTTTTGGGCACAAATCACAAGTTTACTGTAAGAAGGGGCACTGTACTGTCAGATCTGAGGTAATCTGTGGTGATACAGTGTAATCCTCTCAGATTACAGTGTATCACCTCTTTTATTTTGTTTCACTTTCAAACTTCCCGCCCAGTTCCGCTCCCGTGCGCCGCCTCTGCTCGCAGGGAACGGAATCAGGAAGTCAGACGCCAGTCACCCGGCGATCGGAGCGAAGGACATCGCTGGATCGCCGGGACAAGGTAAGTGGATTGCTTCTGGGAGCCAAGGGGGGCTCCGCTGGCACTCTGCAACTCTACCCCGAGCGTGACTCGGGGTTACCGCTCCTGATATGAAAAATCAACCCCGAGTCACGCTCGGGATTACCGCCTAGGTGGTTAAACATCAGGGGAGATCAAACGGTCAAATGTGTGCCTAGCCAGTGTTTTGGTGTACAATGTGAGGTCCTTTTACTAGAGGAAATAATAGATTGTATTCCCTGTTTTGCGGGTAAAGAAAATTGAATAATTCTCTGCTGACAGGGCGGGGCTCTACCTCGTTTACAAAGGCAGAGCCCTGTCCTGCGTAAATTCATGACAATCGCTGGGTGCTGATGGTAATTCATTGGTCGCACCCCATGATCAACATCTGCTGAGGTAAATCACAACATGGCTGGGTCGCCCACACCAACTGGAAGTGTCAGATCGCATACTAGGTATGTGATCTAGCGCAGCCAAGCCACCTTGATGCACTGTATCAAGGTTATATGGTTGGCAAGTGGTTAAAGTGGTTGTAAACTGTTACATATACCCAGTGAAGTGATTAGTATTAGGTGATACACAGAGAGGGAACAAATCCTCCTACATTAGTTGTAGCTGTGTATCTGCAGCAATTTCTTCCGTAGATCATTTTGAAAACACACAGATTAAAGGATTTCTCTATATTTCTATCAGCAGAGGGGAGAGATCTGAAGTCTTTATAGAACCAACAGCTCTGAGCCTTGATTGGAGGGAAGGGACACACCCCCTCACATGGAGTACGGATAACAAGCACAACTGAGGATAAGTCACCGGCTGAGTGTTGCAGCTCTCTTCCCAGTCACTTTTTTACTCTTGGGAGTTGATTTACTAAAACTGGAGAGTGCAGAATCTGTTGCAGCTCTGCATAGAAACAAATCGGCTTCCAGGTTTTTTTTTTTTTGTCAAAGCTTGATTGAACAAGCTGAAGTTAGAAGCTGTTGGCTACTAGCTGCACCAGATTTTGCATCCTCCAGTTTTAGTAAATCAACCCCTTTAAAGAAGTTGGGAACCTGCAAGACAAAGGCATAATGAGCTAGAATGCATCACATACTAGCTCGTTATGAAATACTTTAGAACTAAGCTGTCTCAGTAGTGCCCGCACACCGCTGAGACAGCTGACATATTCCAGGATGTGTTTCTTCCAGGTTCGCAGGCTCCAGTCCTGTGAGTGGCTGGAGCCGTGATAGCGTCACGCCTGCACATGCGCACGAGAGACATCTGTTTGCGGCATGGTGTCATCAGCTGCATGCATTCAGAATATCTCCTAAACTGTGCAAGTTTAGGAGATATTCACAGTACCTACAGGTAAGCCTTATTATAGGCTTACCTGTAGGCAGGGCTTTTTTTCAGCTGGAACTTGGTGGAACTCAGTTCCACCACCTTTGGCTGAAGCCATCTGCTCCCTGCTCACCACTATCACTCAAAAACACAGAGGTCTGGCTTCCTGTGTTTTCCAAGTGCAGGATGGGGCAAAGAAGATGCCAGTGCCTGGGTGCAGTACGAATGCTGACACTCCCACTGGATGATCCCCCTAAAAAGTGAGAGAGGTGACGCCATCTACAGTGTGAGGGGAGGTACTAGAGAAGAAGAGGGATAAAAGTGAGATGTGGATGGGGAATGCAGAGCTAAGAAGCTGTGGAAGAAGGATGAACTCTGCATTCTGTGTGTAGCCCACCCCTGAACTCTGTACACAGCACACCCCTGAACTCGGCACTATGTACGTAGCACACTCCTGAACTCTGCACTCTGTGTGTGACCCTGCCAAACTCTGCACTCTGTACATAATGTACTCCTGGTATTTGAAGCCCCTTTAAGACCATCCCACTGTTAGTGAAATTTTGACCAGTTTTGTGAGGGGGTTTTGTTGGGTGGGGTGGGGGGGTCGTGTTTGCGTTCCTGCACCTTTTCTCTGAGAAAAAAACAGGTACAAGAAATAAGAGAAAGTTAACTTCCTCTTTAAGAAAAAGTCAATGAACTTTACTGGCTTTGAAGGGGAACACATGTTTGTATAAAATATGTTTGTATAAAATATAAGAATTTTTTTTCCAAAAGGCTAAAAGATACTTCAGGCTGAAAGCCATATAAAATCAGAAAGCCACACACTGCATTATGACAAGTGCTGACTCACTAGACCACTACATATCCTACTAATGAGTACACCTCAAATATTAACCATGTACAGTAATAGTAACAGTATACTATGGTCCTGAGTCTTCATGGGTCAACATGTTGGATAAGTGCAAGTTATTGCACTTAGGGACCAATAACATAAAAGCAATATACAAGCTAGGGGGGGGGACCTCTGGGGGTATCAAAAATGGAGAAAGATCTGGGGGTCTTAGTGGGAGATAGATTAGGCATTAGCATGCAATGTCAAGCTGCAGCTGCCATAGCCGGCATAACTTTGGCATGCATAAGGAAGCGGGTATATTCCAGAGATAAAACTATAATCCTATCACTTTATAAAACTCTGTTCCGACCACATCTGGAGTCTTCTGTCCAGTTCTGGTCCCCAGTCCTTGGAAGGGATGTATTGGAGCTTGAGAGAGTACAGAGAAGCGCAGAAAAACTTATTAGGGGATTAGAGGACCTTAATTACGAAGAGCGTTTAGAAGCACTAGATTTATTCTCCCTGGAGAAGAGACGCCTGAGAGGGGACATGATAGCAATTTACAAATACCTCAACGGTGATCAGAGCATAGAAAAAAACTATTCAGTCGCAAGGAATGCATGAGGACACAAGGTCATACAATGCATTTAGAGGAGAAGAGATTTAACCTCAGGCTACGCAGGGTTTTTTTTTACAGTAAGGGCTACAAGACTGTGGAATTCCCTGTCACAAATGGTAGTAACTGTGGGGAGTATGGCTACTTTTAAAAGACTCTTGGACGTACATCTCAAGGATCGAAACATTCAGGGGTATGAGAAATGAATAGGTCCACACACACCTACACAAGTTGAACTGGATGGACTATTGTCTTTTTTTTTTTTTTGAAAAATCTTTATTTCCAGGCATTAAGAAAACATAGCAATGTGTCAATAAGAACAGAAGACTCCAACATAGTTCTGGTAACATAAGAAATGACAAGTCTCTGAGACATATTGCCCCAAAACGGCCAAATGCCCCTTGCAACTCAGGAACACAGCGCAAAAGCATATTACATCTGTAGTTTTTTTCTTTTCTCTTTAAACGGTTTTTATTGAAGGCAAAAGAAACATGGTACAGCAACATGTAGTGAAAATAATAGGTACATGCCGTGATAAAACAAGGCGCTTTGAAATACAAAACTGCAGCATATAACATTCAAATAACATGTAACAATGCGATACATATATGGGATCAACCCAGCGTCCCAATGGGGATGCAAGGAGGGTATGCTCAAACTGTAGGTGTGGATGGACCCCCACACAGAAGGGGTCTCAACCAAAAACCAAGGTATAGTTCTAAATTGGGTACGCCGGGGGCCGAGAGGGGAGGGGGGGGCTGGGTTGGCAGGGGTGGAAAGAAAGCTGGGTAAGTGGGAGAGGGTCATGGGGAGGGTAACAGTAGGTGCCCAGAGGGAGCCTCGAACCCCTCTGGGGGCCCAGGTGGGAAAAGAGAGCCGGTAATGGGGACACCCAATCAGGTGAGTACAAGGCTGTCGTCAAGGCCAGGTGGTAAGCAATGGTCAATCCAAGGCCGCCATAGCCATTCATAGGGGGTAAATTTGTCCAACAAAATTGCTTCCGTTTTAGCATGTAGCATGGCTTGGGTAACCCGATGTAGCATAGCCAGATGACAGAGTGTGGGGGTTTTCCATGCTTTCGCGATGGTTTGCTTTGCAGCAGTCGTGACATATAGGTAAAGTTTGAATTGACGGTGGGTAAGATTAGGTGGCTTGCGATTCAGGAGAGCAGATGCCGGGTCGGGGGCAAGAGAGGTTCCAAACATGGTAGATAGGGTATTGTATACTTCGGACCAGAAGACTCGCACCACAGGGCATTCCCACCAGATATGTGATTCCCAGAAGATATGTGTGTGGGTACCTGGGGATTCGCATCCCCGGAAGCAACGAGGGGAGTACTGAGGTACATATTTTAGAGATCCTAGCGGGCACCAAATACCATCTGGTAAGGACCTTGTAATTGGTTTCGAGTGCAACAATATTTGGGGATGCCGATTTGGTAGCCTGCCAAATTTGTATCCAGTCCGCATCGTCAATCGTGATGTGTAGGTGGGCGGGGCGGTCTCCTGAGCGGAGAGGAGGTGGGCATAGAGGTCAGAGAGGAGAGAGAGTTGTAGGTATCGGAATATTTCCCCAGAAGGGAGATTGTGAGTTTCCTGCAGGGTAGGGAATGGGCAGAAGGTGCGCGTAGTGAAGAATTGATGGGCCCGTATTAGACTGGCATTAGTCCAGGCAGAGAAGGAGGTCCGAGAGGACCAGGCTGGGTAGAAGGATGGATTGCGGAGAAAAGAAAGTAGGGGGTTATGAGGAGATTGCAGGCGGAAGCGTCGGCTAAGTCTATCCCAGTTGGTCAAGCTATGCTTCGTGATTGGGTTAGTAATACTCCGTCGTTGCGAGGGTGGTAGCCAGAGCAGGGTGGCCACAGATAGTGGATCACTTTTCACTGCTTCCAAGGACACCCACATCGGAATTTCCTTAGTGGCGTGGTATTTAGGGAGCTGAGCTAGTTGTGCTGCTTAATAATATTTGGAGAAAAATGGTACACCCAACCCGCCACGAATTTGCGGGCAGTACAGCGTCGGTCTCGGTAGGCGAGGTTTAGATTTGCTCCAAATAAAGTCCACGGCTCTTTTTTGCAAGATGCGTAAGAAGTAGCCTGTCACCTGTATGGGGAGTACTCTAAAGAGGTACAGGATTTTGGGTAAAATGGACATCTTGAGCACTGTGATTTTCCCCATGCAGGATAGGGGCAGGGAGGACCATTTAGACATGAGGTTCGTTAGTGTAGACAGCATGCAGGGGTAATTAGCGGAATAGGGACTATTGTCTTTATTCAACCTCACCTACTATATAACTATGTAACTATGTTCCTCTTATTCCACTTCCTTAGGACGCATGAGAAAAAAGACATATAGAATATATAGTATGTAGATATACAGTATAATACAAAAATCATATACAGACACACTTACATTGTATCCCTCACTAGGTGAAAAACCTTGTTAACGTGTGTGTAGGCAACATATGGGTGTCAGGAAAAGCTGCCAGAATGTGACTCATGCTGACAACAGAGAAACCAGGCAGCAAAGAGAAATGACACTCAGTGCTTTGGAGAAAGACATGTACACAGAATAGGAGGGTATGCTTTTTCATATTTCATATCTAAAGTTTACAGCCACTTTATTTTTTCACTAAGCCAAGTGAGCCTGTGCTTTTTAAAAATAAGGATTTACTTTGCTTTTAACTGAATGATTGGAGCGAATGCCGAAATAGAATTTTACTTTGCATGTAACTGGATGATTAAAATAAATGCAGTTTCTTAAGTAAATCAATCCCAAGGTTTAAAACTGGCTGCAAAGATATACTGTATATAACAATTTCCAATAAGAAAGAGATAAAGCAAAAGAAACAACCTTTAAGTGAGTAGTTAATGTGAGGAAAAACTAGTCAGTGAGTGAATAGGTGCGATAATTACATTTAATTGACAATCATCTAATTAACAGCCTTCAATAAATATAATGTAGGTGTTCTGTACATATAAAAATTTCAGATCTTTCCTGATATTACATCTACATTTCAGACAGATACTGTAGGTTTATTGAGCTGTTCTGCATATTTGAGAGATGTTTCCTTTCAATGGCCTATTCATGCAAACAAAAAAAGCATAAAAAGTAGCATACAGGGATAAATCCTAATCTGTTTTTTTTTTAGTACAAGATGAAAAGGGGATATTAATGAAAGTACTGCCTATAGAGCAAGGTTAGAGTATAAAAAAACAGAAATAAAGGTACAAGGGTCAGTATATTGAATGGAAAAGGTCACAGTAAGTGTCCCAGATATGAGTCCACATCCACTAAGAACAGGCTGGCCAGGCATTAGGTGGTAGGAACCAAGGCTGCATGCAGGATCAGGCTTTAGTGGAGACACAGGATTCTCATAGAGACATTGAGTAACAGTTGAGTGTATGTTATACAGGGTGACACCAGATGCTGGAGAGGTGGACTACTCCAAAGAATTGGAAGGGAGTATCTGCTCATTAAGAAGAGGAGATAGCCCTAAAAAAGCCTGAGGCATAGGATCCAAAGAGCTGCCTTGGATTCACCAGAGCACCCCTCAAGAAAGTCTTTGGTGCTGAGGGCTCCCAGACCATGACCCTCTAACTGACCCAAACAGGCAAAAACTGAAAAGAAAGCACTGATACACAAAAAAGTCTTTGAAAGCCCAGGGGTGTTGGGTTAACAGGTGCAGGAATGAGAGTCTCTTGCGGCACTGGGTTACTGCGGACACAGGAAAATAAATCTCTTGTAGAACTGGGTGCCAGGAACAATGGAACACAGGGATGAGAGGGTCTTGCAGCACTGGGGTGCTGAGTACACAGGAGCATAAGGATGAGGGTCTCTTGCAGCACTGGGGTTCCTGGAACACAGAGATGAGCCTTAGAAAGTAAGGTGCAGCAACACCAGCATCAGTGGCCTCTAAATGGCTGTATACTGACAGCCTCATGCAGTGTTAAAACCAGCTGCTGGAACAAGGCGCAGGTAAGTGTGACACTAATATGTCAATAAGGCTGGTACATTTTCTTCTTAATTCGATTGCCAACAAAACTATTTGGTCCATAGAGTTATATTGTGTGAGGCTTAAGGGACCTCACATAATGGGAGTTATTTTCTCCAAGTCTGAAAAGAGTGTGAATATACTTTTACTGTAATGGGCCCTTAATTAGTACTTTATGCATCCTATTAATATTGATATTATTTTTTAATTTAAATGATTGACAAACATATAGTTTGCACTGGTGTCATTGCACGCATTCCACCACACAGTAAAAGGCAAGGCATCCAATTATCTTTTGCGGCAGGGCAAGCCCATGCCACTGTTTAATATGGCCGCTTGGGCAAGATTTTGTTGGGAACAGGCACACTAATGATGCAGGTGTGTGCTGCATTCATCTTGGAGCCAGAGATAGAGGTCAGTGCCCCACCCTCTGAAGGGGGTCAGTATGTGAAGGGAGCTGTGAGGTGCACATTGCTCACTACTGTCCAGGTCAGGGCAGACAAAAGCCCCAGCCTGTGAGGATGTAGCAGCTGGGAGCTGCATTTGAAACAGTCAAACTGACAAAGGTACAGAGTTTTGTGCACAAGCACTGGGACTGTGTGTTTGACAGTCTGGAGGACCAAGGCATGTGGGCTGAGCAATGAAGCTGCAAAGAGAGCCAGGAGGCTGAATTCTATGTTTTGTTGCATTGATAATTAGAACTCCCTGCGTGGGAAACTATTCAAGTGTGAACATTTTTCTCTGTTTTAATAAAAATTGCATTACATGTAACATGACTTATGATGTTTGTCATTAAACTCCACAAAAATTGAGATTTGCTTTTCTATGCTCTTTATGGTAATTATATGTCTAAATAGATATTTTATCCACTTGTAATTTTTGCTGTATTACCTTTTTGCATACACTGCATTTCATTTTCCAACCATTTTATCCTTTACTTGGATTTGTAAAACTGTTGTACATCTCACTTTCTTTTTGACTGTATCACAATAAAATGGAAAATTTATATCAAATACATTATAGCGTAATTTTCCTTTTCTGATGGACTCCATGGCAGCATACAGTCCGGTCCATAAATATTGGGACATCAACACAATTCTAATCTTTTTGGCTCTATACACCACTACAATGGATTTGAAATGAAACAAACAAGATGTGCTTTAACTGCAGACTTTCAGATTTAATTTGAGGGTATTTACATCCAAATCAGGTAAAAGGTGTAGGAATTACAACAGTTTGTATATGTGCCTTCCACTTTTTAAGGGACCAATAGTATTGTGACAATTGGCTGCTCAGCTGTTCCATGGTCAGGTGTGTTGTTCCTTCATTATCCCATTTACAAGGAGCAGATCAAAGGTCCAGAGTTCATTTCAAGTGTGCTATTTGCATTTGGAATCTGTTGCTGTCAACTCTCAATATGAGATCCAAAGAGCTGTCACTATCAGTGAAGCAAGCCATCATTAGGCTGAAAAAAACAAAACAAACCCATCAGAGAGATAGCAAAAACATTAGGTGTGGCTAAAATCAACTGTTTGGAACATCCTTAAAAAGAAAGAATGCACCGGTGAGCTCAGCAACACCAAAAGACTTGGAAGACCATGGAAAACAACTGTGGTGGATGACTGAATAATTCTCTGGTGAAGAAAACACCCTTCAAAACAGTTGGCCAGATCAAGAACACTCTCCAGGAGGTAGGTGTATGTGTGTCAAAGTCAACAATCAAGAGAAGACTTCACCAGAGTGAATACAAAGGGTTCACCACAAGATGTAAACCATTGGTGAGCCTCAAAAACAGGAAGGTCAGATTACAGTTTGCCAAAGAACATTTAAAAAAGCCTTCACAGTTCTGGAACAACATCCTATGGACAGATGAGACCAAGATCAACTTGTACCAGAGTGATGCGAAGAGAAGAGTATGGAGAAAGAAAGGAACTGCTCATTATCCAAAGCATACCACCTCATCAGTGAAGCATGGTGGTGGTGGTGTCATGGCGTGGGCATGTGTGGCTACCAATGGAACTGGTTCTCTTGTATTTATTGATGATGTGACTGCTGACAAAAGCAGCAGGATGAATTCTGAAGTGTTTCGGGCAATATTATCTGTTCATATTCAGCCAAATGATTCAGAACTCATTGGACAGCGCTTCACAGTGCAGATGGACAATGACCCGAAGCATACTGCAAAAGCAACCAAAGAGTTTTTTAAGGGAATGAAGTGGAATGTTATGCAATGACCAATTCAATCACCTGACCTGAATCCGATTGAGCATGCATTTCACTTGCTAAAGACAAAACTGAAGGGAAAATGCCCCAAGAACAAGCAGGAACTGAAGACAGTTGCAGTAGAGGCCTGGCAGAGCATCACCAGGGATGAAACCCAGCGTCTGGTGATGTCAATGCGTTCCAGACTTCAGGCTTTAATTGACTGCAAAGGATTTGCAACCAAGTATTAAAAGGGAAAGTTTGATTTATGATTGTTAATCTGTCCCATTACTTTTGGTCCCTTAAAAAGTGGGAGGCACATATACGAACTGTTGTAATACCTACACCGTTCACCTGATTTGGATGTAAATACCCTCAAATTAAATCTGAAAATCTGCAGTTAAAGCACATCTTGTTTGTTTCATTTCAAATCCATTGTGGTGGTGTATAGAGCCAAAAAGACTAGAATTGTGTTGATGTCCCAATATTTATGGACCTGACTGTACGTATCGGGTTTAGTCCCGCCTACAAACCTACCCTATAGGACATCCACTCCCATAAATCTTTGCACCTGTTCAGCACACATGTTCTGTAACTATCCTCCATAGAAACTGGGAGGGAACTCCTGCTGCCATGGAGTCCATCGGGAAAGGAAAATTACAGTAAGTATTTGATATAAATTTTCCATTTTCCTGACAGACTCCATGGCAGCATACGTATCAGGAACTAACTCGCCGTACACAAAAAGGGTGGGCAGGTGCTGAACAAAAGTTTAATTTACTCTGTCAACTGACAGGATTTGTAAACCAAAATTAAAAGAAGAAAGAGCCGCCGGCTCAACACAATAGTGAGACAAAAAGGTATTTATAGAAGACCAGGATGCTGCTCTACAAATTACTTCAGGAGCGACATGTCTGGAGACTGCCTAGGAAGTGGAAACACTCCGAGTCGAGTGGGCCGTAACCACCACTGGAGGAGTCAAGCCCTTAGCCCTGTAAGCCTATTGAAAGGCCTGGATGATCCAGGAAGAGATAGATCTTGAAGAAGCTCTTGAACCCTTGTTCTTTCTATTAAAAGAGACAAATAGATACTCTGACTGTCGAAAGGGAACCGTAGCTTCCAAATACTGCTTGAGGCAATTACCCACATCCAGCGGGTGGACAGGGGAGTCCTAATCCTGCCTGAAGGTGGGCAACACAATTTCTGCATTTTCATGAAAGACAGAGGTAACCTTTGGTCTTGCATCCAACATAGGAATTAGGACTACCCTGTCCGGGAAAAAGGTCAAGAAGGGCTCTTGTGCCCCTAAGGCTCCAATCTCAGATACCCTCTTTGCCGATGTAACAGCTACCAGGAAAACTGTCACGTGCGTCAACTCTTTGATGGTAAGAGGCTCAGTTGCATCATGAATGCACTGGACTAGGAAGTCCAGAACTAAAGGGAGATCCCATTTAGGGAATCTTGGCTTCTTCTGGGGTCTGAGTCTCACTGCTCCCTTGAAGAATTGACGTACCAGAGTATGGCTAGCCCAAGAAATTCCCGTAAACGCTGAGATGGCCGATACTTGGACTCTGAGTGAGCTCACCGAGAGTGGAAGATCCAAACCAAATTGCAGAAAACTCAGCACATCTTGGATTTTAATAGACGAATGAGGGTCAGACCTTGCGGCTAAATGTGAGGAGAATCTCGACCAGATCCTTTCGTACACTCTATTAGTTGAATTTCTCCTAGCACTCAAAAGTGTAGAAATAGCCTCCTCAGGGCACCCTAAGGCTTGCAACCTTCTCCTCTCAACAACCACACCTTCAGATGTAGCCGAGCAGGGCAAGGGTGGAGCATGGAGCCCTGAGATAGCAGATCCGGCCTGATGGGCAGCGGGATCGGATCCCGAACATTGAGGAGTGTCAGAAGAGAGAACCATGGCCTTTTGGGCCAGAATGGAATCACCGCCACTATCTCTACTGCCTCTGACCCGAGTCTCCGAAGAAACTGTAGTATTACCGGGACTGGAGGGAAGGCATACGCTCTGTGGAACCTCGATTGATCCGTGAGAGCGTCCACTCCAAGAGCCTGGGGATCCCTGAACCTCGAATAGTATTTCTGCAGCTTGTGGTTGCAGGGAGAGGCAAAGAGGTAGACCTGTGGGGAGAATCCCAGGGACAAGATCCACCTGAAGACTCCCTCGTTGAGGGACCACTCATTGTTGTCCAACTCCACACGAGACAGGAAATGCTTGGACGTTCTGAACTCCTGGAACATAGACTGCCGACAGGTTGGATAGGTACTTCTGTGCCCAGGTCATAATTGGTTCCACCTCCAGCAGCAAGGACCAGCTGCGTGTTCTGCCTTGTCTTCTTTTATAGGCGACCGCCGAGGTGTTGTCCAGCCTGAGCATAACTGGAAGTCCCCTTGTCAAGTGGTGGAACGCTAGCAGGGCTTAAAATGCTGCCCGTAGCTCCAGAACATTGGACACCATCCCCTGAGAGGAGAAGCTCCACCTGCCCTTGGCCACCTCCATGAGGCAGTGAGCACCCCATCCTGTGCTGCTGGCATCTGAGGTCACCACCACCCACGAGGTTGGCACAAGAGAATGGCAGTTCAGCAGATGTTCTTGATGCAGCCACCACGGAAGACTCGCTCTCATGGCCGGAGTCAGGAAGATGTGCTGATCTAGATGCCATGTGTCCCACTGCTGCAGGAATCCTTTCTGGAAAGGTCTCAATCTCCATAATGCCCATTTCACCATGGTAACCACTGCGACCATGGTCCCAATAATCTTCAAGCACTGACGAGCTTGAAGATGAGCGGTTGAGAAGGCGTGAAGAATTCTGTCCTGGACCACTGCAAATTTCTCTTCTGGAAGAGACATTGTTGCTCTGGCTGTATCGAACAAGGCCCCGAGATAGACGAGGGACTGGGTTGGAATTAAATCACTTTTCTCTACATTCAGCAGCCATCCGAATGTCTGAGGGTAGACACAACATGATCTAGATGTTCCAGCAATTGATCCTTGTCTTGAGACAGAAGGAGGAGGTCGTCCAGATAATGATGGAGCCGAATGCCTCTTGTCCTCAGCAGGGCTACCACAGCCAACAATACTTTTGAAAAGGTCCATGGAGATGTGGAAAGCTCGAATGGGAGACAAGTAAACTGGAGGTGCGAGTGACCTACGGCAAACTGGAGATACCTCTGAAACTCCTCTGCAACAGGGACATGAAAATAGGCGTCGCCTAGGTCTATGGACACCATCCAGTCAGCTGGCTGGACCGCTTGTTGGATTGAAAGAAGTGTCTCCATCTTGAACCTTTCCTTCTTGATGAACTGGTTTAGAAAAGTCAGGTCGATAACTGGTCTCCATAAGCCGTTTTTCTTCTGGACCAGAAAAAGAGGGGAGTAAATTCCCTGGCCTAGCTCGGGCTCTGGCACGGAAATGACAGCCCCTTGAGACACCAGAGACTCCATGTAGGAAATCAGTACCTGGCATTTCTCTCCTGAAGATGGTAGAGCTGTAGGCAGGAATATTGACCTGGGTGTTTCATCGAAGACCCACTCGTGTCCGGATGAGACTGTCCTGACAGTCCAGGGGTCCCGGATTGAGGCAGCCCAGACATGCCGGAAATGTAGCAACTGAGCCCCCACCGAACATGCCTGAGCAGGCCCAATCACAAAAGGACTTCGTAGGTTCATGGTCACCAGATGGGACATTCTTCAAAGTTTTCAGAGAGGAGGATTGTCTTGACCTCCAATTGCGGCCAAACTCTCTCCCGGGCCTGTAGGTGCGTGCATCTCTGGCGTGATCTGGGACATATTTCTTGTTCGGTTGCCCCTTCTTCGTGTTAAGAAGGCGTCGATCCTGGGGAAGAAAACCAGACTTACCGCCTGTAGCTCAGGTTATGGCCTCGTCCAGCTTATTCCCAAAGAGGGAGGAGCCCTCAAATGGAATCCGACACCAGACCTGCTTGGATGCTGGGTCTGCAACCCAGGGGCGGAGCCAAAGAGCCCGCTTTGCTGTCACTGAGGACAACATAACCCTAGCCAAAAGACGGATCAGATCTATAGAAGCCTCCCCCAGAAAAGACAAGGCTATCCTTAGTTCCTGAATCGGGGAACTTCTGGCCACCTCCTCTGACACGCTCCTAAAGGATTCATCCACAGAATCAGCCCACAACTCCATAGCCTTGGAAAAGGCTACTAAGGCTAAGGCCGGTTTACAGGCCATACCTGCCGTTTAATAGATCCTCTTCAGATCTGAATCCATCCTTCTGTCTAGAGGATCTTTGAAAGAGACTGTTTCTTCTAGCGGAAGGGTCACGTGTTTGACCAGCCTCATTACCGCTGCGTCCACCAAGGGAGGAGATTCTAGGTTTTCCACATCCTCATCATTGAAAGGGTACAACCTGGACATCTTGGAGAGCATTGAGTTCTTCCTCTCCACCTTACTCCATTCATCTGAAATAATCTCCCCCAACTCACTCAGAAATGGGAAGTTAAGACACTCCTTGCTAAGTTGTTTAAAGAACTTTTTTTGCCTAGGGTCTTCCCAATTTACGAGGGCGAACTCAAAGCCCAAACAAGGATCCTCTACCTCAGAGTCACTGTCCGAGAAGAAAGCTGACGGGTGACTGGGATGAGAGGATTCAAAATCTTCCTGAGGCTGTAATCTTGCAGCAGGAGAACTTGGAGGAACCACTTCAGAGCCTTGGGCCTGACCGACACCCAATTCTGCTAGGGAGTCCTTGACGACTCTCTTCACAAGGGCTTCCAAACGTTGGTCAGAGCTGTTCCTCTCTCCCACAGCCTGGGAGAAGCATTTTTCACACATGTACTTGCCTTCAGGGACACGGGCTCCACAACCCCAACAACTCGCTCTGTCTGGGTGTCATGAGGGGCCGGCTGATGCAGACGCCTTCTTATGACGCTGGGAGCCTGACGGGGACCTCCGAGCTGATTTTGAAGAAGAGTGCCGGTGATGCGAACTTGACCGACACTCATTCCTGTGTGAGGAGTGTCGAGCATCAGACCGGGAAGGGCTGTAAAACAAAAAGAAACAAAGCGGACACAGACAGGGAGCCAGGAACATAAATAATGCTCCAATCCCCTCCTTAACACACCCCAGACCCCCAAAGCCCTGAGTACCTGTTAAGGGAGGGCTGACCACAGGAAGGCGTAGAAGTTTCCATTCTGGCGCTGACCTGCAGGGATGAGCCGGACAACGGGATCTGAGAAGGAAGAGGGAGGAGGGGGGACTCCCATAACCCTGGGGTCAGTGTACTCACCAAGACCAGAAAGACTTGAACGCAGAGCAGCAGCAGCAGAAGATACAAATATAGCAGCAGCAAAACAATCCTCCTGCAGCAGAATGTGTATAAACACACTCTGCTGACATTTGGAGTGTTTTTAAATATGGCGCCCGCTGATGTCATCCAGCGGCGCCGCAAATAGCTACTGCGTATGTGCCGAGCCGCTACTGCGCATGCACGGCAACCAAGCCTCGTTCCGAGGCGCTCGCGCATGCTCAGTAGGCCGAAAACCGGCGACCGATCAGGAAGTGAATGCTGACCGGCCCCGGACCACTAGCCCCCAGGGAGAGCAGGAGAAACCAGGTAACATGAAAAACACTGCCCTGAAATAACAAATTAGCGGCCATGGAGTAAAGGAAAACACAGTACTCACTGCGGACCACTAGCCACCAGGGATCTATTAACCACCAGGGATGGATGGATATGTACACACCGGACTTTCATATGGGGACAGGCCACCCGCGGCAGCTGGGTTCACTGGCCAAGGCTGCATATAGAAGTTCTAGCCCCACTCCATACCCCGCAGCAGCTGGGGCTTATTGGAGACACTCAATACCAGGCTGGTAGAGTCATCCATCTCCTGGGATCCAACGGGTAGGATACAGGTAATCCTTGGAAGGACAAAAAAGGAACATGTGTGCTGAACAGGTGCAAAAATTTATGGGAGTGGATGTCCCATAGGGTAGGTTTGGAGGCGGGACTAAACCCGATACGTATGTTGCCATGGAGTCTGTCAGGAAAATATTACTTTTTGGGGAAAAAAATGGGCAGAAAAAGCCCTGAAGCATACTTATGGAATGAATTCACTGGTTGGCGATACCAATGAGCTACAAATTATTCAACTTGTCACACCTTCTAGATGACACCGAGGACAAAGAGGTTCAGAATTAAAGCAGACTGTGAAAAAGCATACTTACTAGACTTTTTATATGTTGCATCAATAATTTTATTTTACTCTAATCATTGGCCTATTTTAAATAACACTTTTTTTTTAATTTTATGCAAGAACAAAAGTACAATCGTCTCTGTATGTTTTACCTCCTTGAAAGTACAGTATTCTTACAAGGACTATTGGTATACTTTTATGTGTACAACATAATGTAAAAACATTATAGTTAGGTACATTAAGAAATTAAGTGGGATATTGAGTAAAGAAACAGGCAAGTAGCCATTTATGGCACGGCATTAACATATTCAGTGTTATGATTCAACGGTGGCCTTTTGTGGCCTTTCAAACTGCCTGGCCTAAAAAGACTTTAAGCCATAGATATTCAAATACTTTGTTTATCAGCTTTGGAGAATATTTTTATGCTTGTATGTAGGTACCTTGCTAGTAGCTTAAATCTCAGAGTGAATAATCTGTTGATTGAGATGAAGTTCTTTTTTTTAGTTGATTGCAATGGTTCCCCGCTTGACCGACTGGTGGCTGATGTGCTTACCCTCCCCTTGTCATAGGCACAAACATGCATGTTAAATCTGTGCAAAATTACACATTTGTCCAACTATCTTTCTGTACAAAGTTCTTACATACACAGCTGACCATCATCTTATATCTGTATGAAGGTACTTCCACCACTCATCATGAGGTGAGTGGTGTAAATGGCATTTAAATTAGAAGTCTGGTGCTCCTTTGTTCATAGATGTATAATATATATTTATCTTTTAATAAAAGTATTTATATTCATAGTGTCAATTAAGATTTGAAAATAAAGGCAGTTAGATGTATTTATTTTTGTTCTGATTTTCAGACTTGTTCCAGCAGCCATAGTTGGATGTGCAGTTGCAAGATACTGTAAAATGCAATTGATATACTAAGATTTATCTTTGTAATTTCCTTGAATAATTTAGGCATAGACAGGAACCATTTTCAGTGTTTACAAATACCAGAACAAAATATTCGGCGCAGTTAGAAAACTGAGTTGCTTGAAAAATATGCTTGTGTATCCTTTTCAAAATTTCTATTATAAAGAATATTTACTTCATTCCAGCTGTGTAGTATTCCCCTCCGATATCTACTCTGTCTAACAAAAAAAACCTAAAGAATATGATGAATAAAGGTTCTGTCCATGTACTGCTATGTCCACTTCTTTTCATGTCTACAAACAATAGGATTCACATACCTCTACATCCTGAATTCACAACATTTAGGCCCAGTCTAATTTCAGCTCACATGGCGACCCAAATGATATACTGTACTGTATACACACAAACAATCCCATTTTCCTAAGCTCCAACACAATGAGGATCTGAGAACTGGAAGTCTCTAATCCCAAAAAAATTCAGGAGTTATGTGCGCATGCGCGCGGGCACGGGAGCGGTAATGCTTTGACCGAGCTCCGCACACCACCGGCCAGACTTCAGCAATAATCAGCGGCGGGAGGGAAATAGCACACCTGCAGACATCATCTAGGGGTTTGGGAACCTGACATGCAGTGGAGGACCACCCGAAAGCGGCAATATAAGCAGGGAGGCAATCGTGAAGCAGCGAGGCCTACTCCGTCAGGCAGGACACCACCACTCAAGATGGTGCCGGGTAAGCAGGCCGCACGCAGCGGCCGGGATCCTGCACAGGGACAACCACCCTCCACCAGCTACGATACCCAGGCTGCCCACTCCCCCTCTGGGGAAGACATGAGGGACCCATTTTCTTCCCAATCCTCTGGGGAGCTGGAGGGGGGCCCACGAGGTGCGGGATCACCCCCATCCCCCGCCACCCCCATGATTGCCCTGCTATGTCGGGCTGTCCTGCGTCCTCCATGGATAGGAACATGGCAGACATTACTGAGTCTCTTATCAGCCAGTCCAGTCCCGCAAGAAGGGATCCTGAACCTCCCCCGGCTCCTCCATACTCAAGGGATGCAGTGCTGTGTAACGTTCATGCATTTTTGTTTGTGGATGGATTTACAGCTGCAGAATTATTACACTCAGTAGCCTTGTAGAGAATCTGTTGAACAACATATCCAACTCTCAGGACTTCATCACCGTGTACAGCCTGTTATATACTATATATATATATATTAATAGATGTTTAAATGGAGGGATAGAGTATATGAGGATATATAGATAAGAGACAGGCTATTGTATGGTGAGCACTGGAAGTAGTATTAGGAGAGTTGCAGGTGATGGTAAGCAGATAGGTTCTGATGTCAAGTATAGTGCAGATGGTAAAAGGACACAGATGGAGTATACTTAGACAGAGTAACCTAGTGCAAGGATAGTTGAAGGTAGTCCCAAGAGCTAACAGTCTATGCAGATGATAGTGAATAGATAGATACAGATAGTCTTGGTAATTGCAGTAGATGACAGTAGGAGATTGGTTAGCAAGAATCCCATGCGGGGTACTTATCACTTAGATAGGTTTAGGAATAACAGTGTCCATTGGAGAGGGGTGATCCCGTAGCGAGATACGGATCACCAGCGAGGTTTCCGGCTTCAGTTCAGCAAGGGAGGTATGTCAGCAGCTCCGACTTCTCAGGCGTAGGTGCGATGAACATGTGAGTTTGAACGAGCGATGAGTGAGAGCAAACCGGCGATTGAAATAGCCGCTCATAGCGGCGCTCGGCAATGATGTCATCCGGTCTTAAAGGTATATGCGTCCCTTGTTACACAAGATGGGACGCAATTAGGAGAGGAGAAATATGGAGACAAGGGTACCAGAGGTACCGGAACATTACAGTACCCCCCCTTAAGGCCGACTCCGGAAGGCCTCTAGAACTGGTTTTTCCGGATATTTCGAGTGGAAATTGCGAATCAGTCTAGGGGCATGTATATCGGAGGTATCCAGCCAGGTGTCATCTTGGGGCCCATAATTCTTCCATCGTACAAGATACTGGAGTCTTCTTCTATTGAAACGGGAATCCAAAATTTCTTTTATCTCAAATTCTTCTCCACCTTCCACTTGTACAGGAGGTGGAGGTGAGATAGTAGGCCTTATTCCTTGGTTAGGAACATGGGGCTTCAGTAGAGACACATGAAAGACAGGATGTATCTTGAGGTCTACTGGCAATGTAAGTTGTACTGCAGCTTTTCCAATAAGCTTCTCTATTGGAAAAGGTCCCAGAAATAGAGGTCCAAGTTTTTTACTAGGGATTTTTAGTCTCAGATTTTTTGTAGAAAGCCAAACAAGATCCCCAATGGCATATTGGGGAGAGGGTTTCCTACAGAGGTCGTAGTACTTTTTTTGTTGGCTATGAGCATGAGATATGGTATTGTTGAGTAATCCCAGAGAATCCTTTATCTGGGCAAGATAATCAGATGCCACTGGATTACTTGATGGCAAGATACGTGGAGGAAGGAGTGTGGGATGAAACCCATAATTCAGGTAAAACGGACTTTGCTTAGTAGTGCTATGAGTAGCGTTGTTATAGGCGAATTCCGCCAGCGGGAGGAGATCTGCCCAATCGTCCTGTAGATACTAAGTATAGCAACGCAGGTACTGTTCAATGCACTGGTTAACTCTCTCTGTCTGTCCGTTGGTCTGAGGGTGGTATGGAGAAGTAAGGTTACGCTCTATTTGCAGTATCTGACATAGAGCTAGCCAAAACTTTGAGATAAATTGTGAACCACGGTCAGACAGCAGTGTTTTTGGAATACCATGTAACTTAAAGACATGTTTCACAAGTAATTCCGCTGTTTGTTTGGATGAAGGTAATTTTCGGATAGGAGTGAAATGTGCCATCTTGGTCAGATGGTCCACTGACACCAAGATGGTGTTGAATCCTTTGGAAGGTGGTAGTTCCACTATGAAGTCTAAGGATACCACTTCCCACAGAACCTGGGGTATCGGTAAACTACAAAGTAACCCTGATGGTTTCGTGTTGTCAATTTTAGACCTTGCACAGATATCACAAGATGAAACAAACTTTTTTACGGTTGTCTTCATGTCTGGCCACCAAAATTGCCTAGTGAGTAGATTGAGAGTTTTAGTCATACCCATATGTCCTGCCATAGGTACATCATGCGACAATTCTAAGATCTTGGTTCGCATAGTAGGGGGTATGTATAATTTATCGTTGTAGTAGAGGAAGCCTTCTGCGTCAGTAGTTAGTTGTGGTGGAGGTGAATCCAACCCTATGCTGTGCAAAATCTCCTCCTTCAGGGAGCGAACGACTCCGATAATACGCTCAAGTGGTATTATAGGAACTGAGGGAACCTCAGTGCAATCTTTCTCGGCTAGTCGTGAGAGTGCATCCGCTTTTTTATTTTTGTCTGCGGGGGTGTAAGTTACTAAAAAATTAAATCTCAGAAAGAATAACGACCACCGTACCTGCCGGTGGGAAAGAGTTCTATTAGTCTGAAGGTATTGAAGGTTTTTGTGATCAGTATATATCAGAATTGGCAATTGAGTGCCCTCAAGTAGATGTCGCCAATTCTCTAATGCCAGTTTTATGGCTAATAACTCCTTCTCACCTACTGGGTAGTTCACCTCGGGGCTACTTAATGACCTTGAAAAGAAAGCAACTGGGTGAAGAGGTGAGGTGTTTGTTGGTCGTTGTGAGAGAACTGCTCCTACTGCCATATTAGACACATCTACCTCCAAGATGTATTGAAGGGATGGGTCTGGATGGCATAGTATGGGGGCAGTAGTAAAGCTTGATTTCAGCAGAGAGAATGCTCCATTTGCTTCTTTTGTCCAATTAAATGGTCTCTTCGTGCTTGTAAGTTGTGTGAGAGGTTTCACAATCGCAGAGAAGTTTTTAATGAATTTCCTGTAGTAATTAGAGAATCCTAGGAACCTTTGTAATGCTTTTCGAGTGGTTGGCACAGGCCAATCCAGAATGCAGGATATTTTGCTCATGTCCATTTTGATTCCACTTTTAGATATAATATATCCTAGGAATAGTACTTCCTCTTTATGAAACAAACATTTCTTTGATTTAACATATAAGTTATGTGCAAGTAGTCTTGACAACACAAGTCTCACATGTTTTATGTGCTCAGGTAAGGAATGAGAATAGATAAGTATATCGTCCAAATATACTACCACACAAACATCAAGCAAGTCTCGGAATATCTCATTTATAAACCGTTGGAAGGCTGCGGGAGCATTACATAGCCCAAATGGCATTACAAGGTACTCAAACAGTCCGTATCTGGTTCTGAATGCCGTCTTCCATTCATCCCCTTTACGGATTCGAATTAAATTGTATGCCCCTTTTAGGTCCAATTTTGAAAAGAAAGAAGCCCCACGCACCTGTTCGATAAGTTCAGGAATAAGAGGTAAAGGATAACGATCCTTTATAGTGATGGCATTTAATTGTCTGAAATCAATGATAGGCCTAAGGCTAGAGTCCTTATTGCGGACGAAGAAGAGCCCAGCAGCAGTGGAGGAAGTAGAAGGTCGGATGAATCCTTTTGCCAAGTTCTCATCCAGATACTCCTTAAGGTGAGAGAGTTCATCCTGTGAGAGAGGATATACATGTCCGTAAGGCAACTTGCTATTAGGGAGCAGATCGATACAACAATCATAGTCCCTATGGGGAGGTAGAATTTGAGCGTTTTTCTCAAGGAAAACCTCCGATAAATCTTGATAACACTTAGGAATAATGTCATCCGGCAGTACAGACAGGATCCTATCATGTGTGGGGAGGTTACACGTCGTCTCACAATAGTGAGAAGAGAAGGCTAACGTTCTTGTTTTCCAATCGATGATTGGTTGATGTATGTGTAACCAGGGAAGTCCCAAAATGATTGGAAAATGTGGTGAAGTTAATACATCAAAGGTGGTGGTCTCCACATGAGACTCGTCAGCAGTTACAAGAAGTGCCTGTGTCTGACTGGTGATAGGACCAGAGGATAAAGGGGTACCGTTAATAAAACTAACGGAGACAGGTTTGGGTTTTGAAACAATAGGTATTTTATTAAGGGAGACAAAACAAATGTCAATGTAGTTTCCACAAGATCCTGTGTCAATCATAGCCTTGGTGGTGATCCTAGTTTGGTCCCACTGCAATGTTAATTGAACAAAAAGATAAGGATTAGAAAAGGAAGTTGTGAGTCCCCCTAGCAAGACATTTGAACACTCACCCTCTTTTCTGCGGACAAGAGGACAGTCGTTTACCAAATGATTCGGGGATGCGCAGTACATGCAGAGATGTTCGGTTTTCCTCCTGGCACGTTCAGAAAGGGTCAGAGGTGGACGTATCATTCCTACTTCCATAGGAGTAGGGTCAGCAGGCAACATCCGAGAAGGACTGGAAAATGGTGAGCCCATCTTCTCAGCCTTTCTTTCTCGTAGTCGTCTGTCAATATTGATACTGGTCTGGATCAGTCCCTCTAGAGTGCCAGGTAAATCCGCTCGGGAGAGCTCGTCTTTAACGGCCTCAGATAGGCTGAGTCTAAACTGCGTTCGCAAAGATGTGTCGTTCCACCCTGAATCAGGGGACCATCTTTTAAAATTCGCCACAAAATCTTCAACAGGTCTCCTTCCTTGTTTTAAGGCCCGTAATTGGGTGTCAGCGGTATTCTGCTTGTTGGGGTCTTCATATAAAGTAGCAAGTTGTGCTAGAAATAAGGGATAAGAATTAAGGAGTGGATCATCCTTTTCAAAGAGAGCATCTGCCCAGGCCCGGGGTTCACCCGTTAAATAGGAGATGATGGTAC
This sequence comes from Pelophylax lessonae, assembly GCF_965119305.1. NCBI lineage: Eukaryota > Metazoa > Chordata > Amphibia > Anura > Ranidae > Pelophylax > Pelophylax lessonae. The sequence continues at coordinate 122,790,423 of NC_138776.1, read as the reverse complement.
AAACCTTAATTTGGTCAGTGGTGTAGGTTAGAGGTTTTAACAAAAAAAACAATTGACATGAATTTTTAAATTCACAGAATTTGCTCCGATCACCAGAAAACACTATAGGAGGGTTTATCTTAGGCTCACGGGGCTGAGCAGCAGGAGGCTGTGTGAGACGGCCAAGCTGCTGTCTCAAGGTTTGATTGTCATTTTTTACTTCTGTAAGCGCATGGATCAATGCATCTACTTGCTGTTTTAATTGTAGTACATGAGTGGATAATTCTGCTGAATCCATATTTTTTTTAAGGCTCGTTCAATCTGTAACGTTCATGCGTTTTTGTTTGTGGATGGATTTACAGCTGCAGAATTATTACACTCAGTAGTCTTGTAGAGAATCTGTTGAACAACATATCCAACTCTCAGGACTTCATCACCGTGTACAGCCTGTTATATACTATATATATATTAATAGATGTTTAAATGGAGGGATAGAGTATATGAGGATATATAGATGAGAGACAGGCTATTGTATGGTGAGCACTGGAAGTAGTATTAGGAGAGTTGCAGGTGATGGTAAGCAGATAGGTTCTGATGTCAAGTATAGTGCAGATGGTAAGAGGACACAGATGGAGTATACTTAGTGAGTAACCTAGTGCAAGGATAGTTGAAGGTAGTCCCAAGAGCTAACAGTCCATGCAGATGATAGTGAATAGATAGATACAGATAGTCTTGGTAATTGCAGTAGATGACAGTAGGAGATTGATTAGCAAGAATCCCCTGCGGGGTACTTATCACTTAGATAGGTTTAGGAATAACAGTGTCCATTGGAGAGGGGTGATCCCGTAGCGAGATACGGATCACCAGCGAGGTTTCCGGCTTCAGTTCAGCAAGGGAGGTATGTCAGCAGCTCCGACTTCTCAGGCGTAGGTGCGATGAACATGTGGGTTTGAACGAGCGATGAGTGAGAGCAAACCGGCAATTGAAATAGCCGCTCATAGCGGCGCTCGGCAATGATGTCATCCGGTCTTAAAGGTATATGCGTTCCTTGTTACACAAGATGGGACGCAATTTGGAGAGGAGAAATATGGAGACAAGGGTACTGCAACAGGAACTCTCTAAAGCTTGTTCTATTATTACCACGGATATTAAAAGGGATCTACAGAGTTTTGGGGCTAGGCTGGACACCATTGAGACTAAGGTGGATGGATCTCTGGCCAGAGCTAACCAAAATACTGCACTTGTATCTGAACTGCATGAGAGACTGGAAGAGGCTTATTCTAAGATAGAAGACCTTGAGAATAGATCGCGCGCTACTATGTGCGCATCAGAGGCCTACCTGAAACACACCAGGATTTGGAGTCGGCGGTCCATGCCCTCATGCAAGATTTAATACCTGACATCCAGCCTCATCAGCTGGAAGTGGATAGGGTTCACAGAGCCCTGACGGCTTCAAGACAAGATGGACTGCCACGGGACAAAATTCTTAAACCTCATTACTTTAAGATTAAGGAAAAAATGTTGACTGCGGCCAGAAATCGTCAGGACCTCACTTTACTTGGGTCCCCCATACAGCTTTTTACTGACTTGGCCCCGTCCACGGTGCAGAAGCGGCGCACCCTAAAACCCTTGCTACAACAACTGTTGAACCGCCAAATAAAGTACAGATGGTCCTTCCCATTTCGGCTCTCCTTCACGCATCATGGCAAGAACTACTCCTTTACGAACTTTCACGATGGGGAGGATTTACTCCTGGAATTGGGCATTATCTCAAGAGAACCGCATCCTTCGCCACACTCTTCGCCACCCGTGAATCCGACAAATCATCCCTTGTCTCCCATTTGGACCCGCAGGGGATCGCCCTCTGCGAGGAAAGAAAGGCGCAACACCTGAAGTGACTGTTTTCCTAACTGTCATTTTTTACCCCTACAGTGAGAGAGGACGAGGAGGAAGGTTTTTTTTTTTTCATCTTGTTGTTTTTTTTGTTTGTTTTTTTTTCTCTTCTTTCTCTCTGTCATGTACTTGATCTGGTAATTCTGTTTAGATTGGCCTTGTAATGCCCGTTCACTGTCACTTCGGTGGCAGAGGACGGGGTGGGGCAGTTGGGATGGTAACAGTGAGCATCCTTAGCCCTGGTCACCTCTGGGGGGGGGGGGGCTGGGCAGTGCCTAATTGCTTGATCCTTGGGTTGGGGTTGGTCGGCCGCTCCGGAGGTGGCCACTCCCCGGACCCCCCAGTTGGGGGCTGGGGGGGGGGGGGGCTCTGGGGCGTCTGGCTTCTCCCTACTGCGGGGGGGATGAATAAGGTACAATAGGATACAACACTGGGGTTTCTTTTCGTTCTCCCCTTCTGAGGCCTCTAGTTAGTTTGGAGGCTAAATCTTTTATTTGTGTAATATGAATTTGGGTAGTTGATATTTGTATACTAGGGTCCAGGACCGTGGCTTGCGGCTCGTGGACCCTGGCTCCAGGTAGGCATGGGACCCATGGCGGTTTTCTCGCTCGACGGGCTTCGGCCCATACTTTGGGGCCAATGCCCCTTCTCTCTCCCCGCTGGCATGTGATAGTTGATAGTCGGCTGGGGTGTAACCACATGTCACTCTTGTGACCTTTCCCTTATCCTGCAATGGGGGCAACCTCACGAAGTAAACCCCAGAGGAGGGAACTGGGGAAAATAAACTCCCTTCTTTGTTGTTTTGTTTTGTGGTATTATGCTTCTTTGGCGGGAGGACCCTATCCTCTTGCTTGTGTTGGCTCTCTTTTTCACTTTCTTTCTTTTTTCCTCCCTTTCTCTTTGACCCTGACCCTGCACATCGGCCATACTATGGTGTTCCTGGATCCCGGACGCACCTGGATTTCTGCTCTTGGGAAGCTGAACCGTGAAGCTACTCAATCAGGTGAGCGTACTCTGCCAAACCACCATGTCAGCTACTAGCTCCTCCACATATTCTCTTATCTCACATAATGTACAGGGATTCAACTCCCCTGTTAAGCGAACGAAAGCTTTTACCTATTATCATAAACAGAAAGCGGATATTCTGCTATTGCAAGAAACACACTTTTCCAAATCTTCGGCTCCTAGATACCTCTCAGCCCGCTACCCGCAATTTTACTTGTCATCAGGGACTGAGAAGAAGCGAGGTGTGGCCATATACTTCTCTCGCGGGGTTCCCTTTACTTCTGTGACTGTTGTTCGGGACAGGGAGGGACGTTATCTTATGGTTGTGGGACTTGTTAATGATCAACTAATTTCCCTTATCTCGTACTACACTCCTAACATGGGACAACTCGCAATTTTCCACAGCATGTTGCGTACACTACTCCCCAAAGTGCAGGGCAGGGTGATCATGGGTAGTGATAGCAACCTTCCCTTGGAGCAGGCTTTGGATAAGACTGTACCGGGGAGACCAAAACTCAAACATTTACCAAGACATGGGCATAAACTGGCTCGTCTTCTTCATGACTGGGACCTGCTAGATCTTTGGAGGGAGCTTAATCCCCCTTGGAGAGATTATACTCACTTCTCCCACGTCCATGGCACCTATTCCCGCATAGACCATGTGTTCGCTTGCTCTGCGCTCTCTCCCTACGTGTCTTCGGCAAAGATTTTAGCAACCCCGTGGTCTGATCACTCTCCGGTGCAAATTAATATTTCGGAGCTATGGTCTAAACCTCGCCCGTCCCCGTGGTGGCTTAACGCTACACTTTTAAATGACCCGCATATTCTCAGGGAACTGGAAACAGAGATCAGCACTTTTTTTCTGGAGAACCGTCCAACGGACACGACTCCTGCTATCACCTGGGCGGCACACAAGGCCACCATTCGTGGCAAGCTCATACAGGTGGCGGCTAGGTTGAAACGGAATCGGGAAAGCACAATAAAACAACAGGAGAAGGAGAAAAACATAAGGCATTCAATTCCCTCTCGTGGGATTACCTATTTGATGTATTAGCGAGATATTTTGAAGGGCTACGCATCAGGTCCAATAACCATTGGTAGGGGAACACGACAGGGTTGTCCCTTGTCTCCCCCTACTTTTTGTGTTGGCCTTAGAACCACTGGCTATCAAGATCCGCACATCAGTGGACATTAAGGGTGTGATCTGCAGGGGGATTGGAGCACAAATGCATGTTGTTTGCGGACGACATCCTGGCCTTGATCTCCTCGCCCATCACGACTCTTCCGAGCCTTCTTGCACTGCTCAACCAATTTGTGCGTATATCGGGCTTGAAAACCAATCAAGCTAAATCGCAGTCGATTAATGTTTCTCTAGAGGGTTCAACAGTTGCCGTCTTGCAACAGTCCTATAAATGTATCTGGCAGACTAAAACGTTACCTTACTTAGGCATACAATTGACACCGTCCTTACATACACTATACACCAGTAACTATCCGCCCCTTTTTGCTCGACTGCTGGCTGATAGGGATGATCGAACTTTTCAAAAGTTCGGTTCGACCAGAACAGCCAAACTTCCTGAAAGTTCAGAACCCCATTGAAATCAAAGGGACCCGAACTTCGGTAATCAAAAAACACAATTTTGAAGCCCTAAAACCCAATAAATGCCCCTAAAAAGTGCCCAGGGTTCTGAGTCATGCCCTAGGGACTATTAATCACAGAAAAAAAAGTTCTTAAAAATTGTCATTTTTGATAGAGAGCCAATTATTGAAAAAATTATTGAAAAAAAAATGAGATTTCTTTGGATTTAGTGTCTGGGGGGGTCTAAAAAGTGTACCTGTGAAGTCTCAGCTCTGTAGCATGTCCAGAACCAGAAAAAAAAGTTTGTTTGTATTAGAATTAATATAGAACAGGTTAGTGGCTTCGCTACTTTTACACCCGGCTTTTTGTTGCAGGCGTTTATAGGGCTTTTTTGTAGACGTGTTTGGAGGCAGGCATGACATCTGAACTTCTGTGTAGGGGTATATATACACACACACATATATGTATATATACACTGTGACGAGACCAATCTCGCCACTGGGCGTTGGAGAAGCCTGGTTGCTCGCCTCCTGCAATGGGACTATGGACCTTCTCATCAGCCCAGGCTAAACGTAAACCCCATGGCAATTTGACTGTGTTTGTGGCATCTGAGCGCTGTTTGGATATGTTGAGCGCTCAGATCCAGGCTATCTGGGGATGGGTTGAATGTGGGGGTTCTGTTCAGTAGACTGGGAGTCATGCATTTTTGTGTCTTTTTGTGTTTCTTTAAACATGTGGCTAATGGAGTCTTGCCTCTTCTGGAAGCTAAAACGTATTCCTGTAAACTGTAAGGAACAGGAAGCCAACTCCTAATATGGGCATTACAGGAAGTTCTGAGGAGACGGGCGGTCTATTGACACTCAGAGTAATGTGTATTGAGGGCTCGTTAGGGAACCATTGTTCTGTGTCTGACTATTGTGTACATTGATTGCCCCCTGGGGCTTCTGTCTCCTTGCATTGGTCAAAGCTATCTGACCAATCCCTGTTGACTCATTTTTAAGCCCTCATTTGCATATGCTGGAGAGGACCTTAGTGAGAACTGCAAGTACTTTACAATTGACCAATGGGAAAGCGGTTGTTGGGGGAAGGATGTTCCAATTTCTGTATAAAAGTGTGCTCTGTTCTTCCAATAAATGTTGTTCCTGTTTTGCCCTCATCTCGGAGCTTTGTCTCGTTATTGGGGGAATCTGCTGCAGGGATTGCTATGGTCTTCCATACTCCCTTAGAGAATCACTAAGCTCTTGTAAGAGCTTGTTTAAGAGCTTGTTCGTGCTGCGCTCTCTGGGGAAAGAGAGGTTCACCCACAGGAACCTGGGGCCTTGTCGTTGGTCCAGGGTGGGTAGGAGATGCCAAGACCCTAACCAAGCTGCGGCGGTTCGTGGAGTCTGAAGTGCTTACGGTGTCTGGTGGAGTGCTTGGAGCCCTCGGAAGCACTAGGAGCATCCGTCAACGGAGGTACCTGCTCAGGGGTGCCCTGTTTCGTAACATACACATACACATATATAGGTGGGAAATTAGCTTGCGTTAATGAAAGAATTAACATGCATATGGCTTCGCTCCTATCACACCTATATGTGTGTATGTGTATAAATACATATAAGTGTGTGTGTATATATACACCTATACAGAAGTTCAGATGTTATGCCTGCCACCAAAGACCTCCAAAAAATGCCCCAAAAAAACGCCTGCAACCACACACCTGGGCGTTTTTGTAGCAGGCATTTTTTTGGGCATTTTTTGGGCGTCTTTGGAGGCAGGCATAACATCTGAACTTCTGTGTAGGGGTATGTATACACACACATGCATGTATATATACACATACACATATATAGGTGTGATAGGAGAGAAGCCATATGCATGTTAATTATTTCATTAGCGCAAGCATAGGGTTCTGCTACTTTCACACCTATATATGTGTATGTGTATATATATACATACATGTGTGTGTGTGTGTGTGTGTATATATACACCTACACAGAAGTTCTGATGTTATGCCTGCCTCCAAAGACGCCCAAAAATGCCCAAAAAAACACCTGCTACAAAAACGCCCAGGTGTGTTGTTGCAGGCGTTTTTTTGGGCATTTTTTGGGGGTCTTTGGAGGCAGGCATAACATCTGAACTTCTGTATAGGGGTATATATACACACACGCTTATATGTATTTATACACATACACACATATAGGTGTGATAGGAGAGAAGCCATATGCATGTTAATTATTTCATTAGTGCAAGCATAGGATTCTGCTACTTTCCCACCTATATATGTGTATGTGTATATATACATACATGTGTGTGTGTGTATATATATCCCTACACAGAAGTTCTGATGTCATGCCTGCCTCCAAACACGTCCACAAAAAAGCCCAATAAAACGCCTGCAACAAAAAGCTGGGTGTCACAGGGGCGGAGCCACTATCATGTTCTTTAGCAGTTCTAAACAACAATCTTTTCTCTATAGCGGTCACCCTGACATGGAAGGGTTTTGTCACCCTGCCATAGCAGTCAGAGTCAGTTAACCCTACACTACACTACGGTCCCCTGACACTTAACACTTTCCCTACAGAAACTAGATTATTAATTCTAACTATAGTGGAAAATAGTACCCTAACTACACTAGATATCCCTTTCCTCACACTAATAATTGCTAAATGACACTTTTAAAGCAAAAGTAACAGAACTGCTTCCACTCTCTTCCACATCCCTGTATTACAATGCTAGAGATTTGGTGGGGTTATCTTATATACTGAGGGGTGTATTCACTAATGATTGGCCTCTGGACCCCCTAGTCACTCCAATCACATTCCTAGCATTCTCCTGCCCCCTCAATTGGCTTTTACTGATGGTTCTGGTCCAATCACGGGCTTTTAAAGGCCAGTTCCTGTCCCATTGCATTTTGGTCGGTTCTGGTTGCCGAATTCCAAACTTTTTCAGCAAAAAGCTTGAAATTCGGCCGAATTTCGAACAGTCAATGTTCGGGTCGACCATCCCTACTGGCTGACATGGACAGATGGCTGCTACACCCTCCATCGTGGTTTGGCAGACTACACTCAGTGAAAATGAATATCCTACCTAAAGTTCTATATTTGCTTTGCACATTGCCTATTGCTTTGCATAGAAATGATATACAGAGATTTCAGGGCAAAATGTTGTCTTTTATTTGGGGGAACAAGAGACCTAGGGTGAACAGAAGAACGCTTTTAACTCCCAGAAACAGGGGTGGCCTGGGGGTGCCAGATTTGATGAAGTATTACTATGCTGCACAACTGGCCCAACTAGCGAAATTTCACTCAAACTGCCCCCATCCTATCTGGATGCAGCTGGAGGCGCGCGCTGTTTCAGACAAACAGATTTCTCATTTATTGTGGCAACCGCCTAAAGAGGGCCCCCCCCCCCCATATTATGCCCGGCCCTATCCCATTCTTTGGCAGTTTGGGACAGGTTGTCCAAGGCTCACAACTTTAAATTGCTCCACACTCCCCTAGCTCCTGTGCTCAACAATAGCGGGTTCCCCCTGGGTCTCTCTCCCAGATCTTTCATGTGGTGGACGAATAAGGGGCTCATACGAATAGCTGACTTTTGCGATCATAGGGGTATTCTGACAAGACAGACACTGATTGAGAAATACGCCTTACCTATGTCTGAATTTTATCGCTTTAACCAGATTGTGCACTACCTACGCACTTTATCCCAGCTTTCTGATATCACGACTATGACTCCCATGGAATAACCCTGTCGGAAATACGACAAGCTTCACGGCTATATCTCCGTACTGTATAACCTATTGTCTGATTCTTCTGTGAAGTTGTCGTATATGGTTCAGTGGGAGGCCGACATACAAGATAGTATTGAGCTGGTCGACTGGCGACTTATGGCTCAGGACGCCTCCAGATCGCTAATTAATACCTCAATTATTGAAGCGAACTACAAAGTATTGTTGCGCTGGTATATGGTACCGATGCAAATTTCAAAATATGTACCTGGAGCATCTTCCTTGTGCTTCCGTGGCTGCGGTCAGGAAGGAACTATGTTCCACATCTGGTGGCAATGCCCTAAGGCACGCCGCTACTGGATAAGGGTGTATAATTTTATATACACCCTTACGCAAATTAACCTGACTAAATCCCCACAACAGGTTTTGTTAGGTCTGAAGGTGGCTGCCACCGCGGGGGCGCAGAGAAGGCTTATTACATTTATTTTTACGGCTGCGAAAATAACGCTAGCACGATCTTGGAGATCTTCTGTCCTGCTGTTCGAGCAGCTCCGACATAAACTTACCTGGATTATGCTCAATGAACGTATGTCGGCTATGCTGAATGATAAAATGAAACTGTTTGATAAAGTATGGGAGCCGTGGCTCCGCTATCTTACTGGTAGCAATTAGTGGAGCCTGGAGCGCCGGGATTTTGGGGATGTGGGGTGCGGGGCGGGGTCCTACTTCTCTTCCTACTACTTTTTCTCTTTCTTCTCTCTCTCGCTTTTCTACTTTGCTCCCATCTCTTTGACCTCATGGATATGTACCGTTAGCCCAATTGAGTATTCTCACATACGAAACCTACATGTGATTACATTAGCAGCACTGGAGCTGGGACACAGCAGTGGGCTGAATGGGGGGCTGATATTGCGGGGGGTTTTTTCTTTTTTTTTCCTTTTTTATTACTTCCCACATTTTTAGCCCTTATTGCTCATTGTAATTTGTTGCCTGCATTCCCAATGCTTGTTCTTGCTTGATATTGTTCTGTTTCATGTTGAACTGTTTGAAGACTTCTCACTCTCCCCAGGCTGCGGTGCATAGAGGCTGCTTACGCTGCTTGAGTCTATTTTCTACTTTTTTATTCCGTAATTGCAGTAGGACAATTGTGACTGTTATGCCTGTGTTAACGGTATTACTTTCTGTACCTTTAAACAGGGGCGTAACTACAGGGGTTGCAGGGGTTGCAATCGCTACCGGGCCCCATGCTCCAGGGGGCCCGGTAGCAAACCAGTGGGTAAACTTCTAGGATCTCAAAGGTCACACTTGCGACCAGGCCCTGGTATTTCACCACTGTGGGGAGGCCCCAAGATTGCAGGAAGGGGGCCCACTGCAGAACTTGTGAAAGGATCCTGATGCGGGACCATAATAAAAGGCCATGCAATGAGAGTAAAGAGCCCCAGGATTAGTGGGAAGAGCCCCGGGCTTGAAGGGAAGGGCCCCGGCCAGGGGTCTGGGGGGCCCTTCATGGTTTCTTGCATCGGGGCCCTGAAGGTTCTAGTTACGCCTCTGCCTTTAAAGTTCTTTTTTCACAAAACTTTCAATAAAAATCATTGCAAACAAAAATTCAGGAGTTACATAGTCATAGGCCATTCCTACTGCATGTGTATTGCTCTGTGTAATACTGAGAAGTATTTAAATAAACCAGATCAGCAAACAACTACCATACTTTTTTGAAGCATTAATGGGTCAGTCCACTGATAAGTGGTTTTTCTATTTTAACTACATTCTGGAAGATTGAATTAAATATTTGGTTACATACAGTATATTTCTTTGAGGTGTGTGAAGAGATACTGTATATGTCCTAATTTTACAGTTTCACTCATGATTTCATTGGTAGGGGGATTCTCCCTTTCCCTGTCAGGATTTTAATAAAAAGAATATCTGGTGGTCTTGTATATATTTTCTCTCTCTGTTTATTATGCTCCTGAATATAACATACATAAAAAACATTTACATTATTGCATGCTAATCATTGCCTTTTCATATGTGTCCAGAAGGTGAAGCTCTTAGTCTTTTTCCCCATGTTTTTCAGTTTTTTACAGATCTTCCAAATTCAATCTAAAAAGTTCACATATTTGTAAGTTTCTGAACCAGAGCAGTGACTGCTGCATTTGGCTTCATATGGATTTTCCAACAGCCTGAAAAAAAATACTTCTGTTTCTTGCTTTTAAAAGAAAAAACATTGTACCCTGGATATCTACTGTTATGGGTGTCCATTGTAATAAATCTGAATTTGCAAGGTAAAGCTTTTATAGATATAATAGGAATAATTAAATTAAATATCAGCTTTAAACCAATTAAAATAATATTGACCCAAACCATTGTAGATCTATTTCAATGTAGCATTGTGGGAACAAGATAAGTCAGACTCCATAGTTTAGGGGCACAGAGATGGGCAAAAACACAATTTCAGTTTTAGAAAGCCACTTGGTGAATCAAACCAGTATTACAAATTCATAACCAAAATAAAAGTACAGATGGAGTGATCTTGTAATATTACTACATGCATACCCCACTTTTAAGTACACAATGGGACCAGAGCATGTATGTAAAATGCAAATATACTTAAGGTGAAGCAATACCTTTTTTCACTTCTCAATGCATGTACTTGTAGCAGGATTTCTAGGCCTTGAGCCTAAGGTGGGTCTGTCATTGTTACCGGTAACACTTTCAGCACATTTGAGCTGCGAACCCAGGTGTGAGAGCTGAGACAATGACCATTCCGGCATCTTTGGATTGTTTGTTTTATTGTATTTAGGGGATGGGAGAAGGGAATGAGTGGGATACTCCTCTGGCTCAACTAGGTACACTTTGGGACACTTGAAGAAAAATGCCTGTTGGCGCTGTCTTGGTGCCAGCTGAATGCTGACCAGCCCTTTCTGACGCTTATAGATATTGTAGTACTAAAACTGTGCTGGAACCTCAACTTTAATTCAGAAGATCCAGGACTGTATAACATTTGACTCCTGTCCTGACACTGCTTTGGCTCAAAAGTCACTGAACAGCTCCCTCCAGCCCTGCGCTGGCTGAGGAAGCTCTGTGTAGATACTTGTGCTGCTGCAACTCTTAACTTGTACACTTCCCACTGTACACTGACTCTTCAGGGCCCAAACTACAGGCGCACCCTTTAATACTTCAGGGTCCTCTACCTAGGTACCCCCTCTAATACTTCAGGGTCCTCTTACTAGGCACCCCCTTTAACTGCTAGCTGACTCCTGGATCCCCAGAACCTTCTCCGGAGTCGCCCCCTCTGACACTAGGCAGACCCCCAGGGGCAGTCCACAGTACTCACGACCTTTGTAGGCTTTTTTGGAACTGGACCCCTCTCTCTCCACCAGATCCCTCTGCAGCTCAGCCTCACTCTCTTTGGATTCCCAGGCCGCTACCCGGAACACCTGCTTCCTCTGACAGGAGGGGAGACAGCCATACTCTCCCTCCTGGGACTCTGCTTCCCACCAAAAACACTGCATCATGCGTTCCCTTCAAACGTATACCCCACCCCAGAATCCTCTGCGGCAGAATCTGCCTTCTGGGGTAGATACAAGCCTGACTGAGCCACTGATTGGGTTTCCTCCACTGCCCTATGGGAATCCTCTCACAGAGCCAGTGGGGAGACTCCCCTCTCAGTAACCTCACCTGGGAGACATGACAGTCCAGCTGAAATCATGGCCCTGCTGTTAAGCAGCCAAGGCCCACTATACTTTACCTAACACCTACCTGTAGGGTGCTACATACTGCATTCCAATAGTCATTTACAGGCATAACTGATATAAATAATGCGTTGATAACTAAAATAAGCACAATATTAAACAAAATTGCAAGCTTACCCTATATCTGATTGTTGTCGCAAGGAAAGAACAGCTGAGAGAATTTATTGTAGTAGGAAGAATGAAGGCATACAGGTATCTTCTGTTTCACAAGTCAAGTCTTCAAAGGCGAGACGCTTTGTTGCTGGTGAATTGGGTGTACTACAAGTAGCAGTCAGAGTAGGAGCAGGACTTGATGGTGATGTCAGGGCTGGAAATGGACTGTCAAACATACAGGTATCTTCTGTTTCACAAGTCAAGTCTTCAAAGACAAGAGGCTTTCTTGCTGGAGAATTGGGTGCACTACAAGTAGCAATTTGAGTAGGAACAGGGCGTGCTGGTGATGTCAGAGCTAGAAATAGACTGTCAGTTGATGATGATCTGGGATCAAAATGACTGTCAGTCAATGTTGATGATCTGCATGCTGATGGACTTTTAGAAAAGTAAGTGTCTATGGAGGTTTGAAATGTAGCTCTCTTCTTTTCCCTGTAGATTTCTTTGTAACAGGCATAAGCCCCTGAAATGTTAGCATTGACTTTAGAACTTCTTTCAAAATCCCTTTCATTATAACAAGAAGGAATTTATGCGCTATGAATAAAAGCTTAGTAATGATTAAATCAGATGGATTTCTGTGACAAAAGAGAAAGCTGCATACACAGATCTATAGAAAAATCCAAACCAAATGTGCATAAACGTGTAGTGCTAACAATAAAATAACTGAAATCAATATGATGTGCATAACAATGTATGAAAAAAGGTCCATATAAAAGTCCTTAAGTCTAAGGTTGGCTCAACAGGAAGTGAAAAGAAATCCCTCCAAACTAGAAATCCCCTCTTGAACAGTGGTCACAGGAACAAGTGTCTCCATTGGAAAATTACTCATTGATGTCTGCTCTGCACTTTGAGTCCCAGTGACAATGACACATAGAGAAGGCCTTCATGCATCCTTGCATGAGTAAATTCTATCTGATTCCCTGAGGATTGACACCTGGCGTTCCTATATACTCCTTTGTCAAGCATTTTGTGGCCTCTCCATTAGGTTGGATGGCCATGTTTTTCTTGTAAGCTGCCATTTGGTGTGTTTTTCATCCAACGGGTGATCTCCTTTCCATCCACTGTGTGAAGAGTTTGGACAGCTTCTACATGCTGGGACTTGTGGTTCCTCTACAATTCTACACACTTTTCCTGTGAATTCCTTTCTGATTTAAGGACTTTTATATGGACCTTTTTTGATACATTGTTATGCTCACCATTTTGATTTCAGTTATTTTATTGTTAGCGCTACACCTTTATGCACAAAATCCCTATCATGCTTTTAAAAAAGAGCCATGGCGCTATGAAGATGGTGGAAAGCTTCAAAGAGAATTATTGTAGTTAAGCCTTCAGGCTGTTCAATTATCTCAACCCCATCCTTCACATCTTCTTCTCTCTCCAGGTTCTAAAATATCTAAATTGTTGAGGGGCTCACTGTGGGATGCAAGGAGTTCAGCAACATCTTCTGGCTCCTCTTCCAGCTCTAACTACCTTGCCATCTCTACATTATTTCAGTAACATTAGCTACATGATCTTCAAAGCCTTCAAAACCATCAACTAACTGTGGGCATCATTTTTTTTCCAGGCCCTTCTCATTGTGGTTTCCTTTATGTCGTTCCAAGCATCTCTTACAGTTTTTTAATGCAGTCCAAGATGTTGTAGCTTTTCCAGAATTTGGATAGGACTTCTTTACCTGCTCCTTCTTCTTTGTCTATTGCTTCAATACACTTACTGAATGTTCTTTTCAAGTAACTATAAAAGGGAGGAGGAGTACCGCGCTGCAAAGGTGCATCTGTGCTCTTTTCAATATATATAAAATATCACTATAAATAATTGTGGGAATATCTGTGTAAAAGTGTCTAAGTGTCAAATAAATAAATATAAAATGTATGATTACTGTGAACAATTCATATTAATATTACCTTGCTTGTGCTAGTGCATAAAATCATATACATATATTTAATAAACCATCTTAATAAGAATAAATAGATTCCAAAAAAGTGATCTGTGCTTATATTGTTACACTATATTCAACCAATACTTTAAGTCTCTGTATAAGTCCACAAATGGTTCAATTCTATTGTTATATTTAAAGTGCTCAAGTGTCCCAAAAAGTGCATATAGTGCTCAAAGGAATCTTCCTTCTAAATACACATGCATGCAGGTGCTCTTCAGTGTCGTGACCACTAGGTGTCCTATGCGCTCACCTCCATTCCTTTAATATAGGGCTTTATATCTCAATTGTGTATTTCTTGCTCCTCTGTGCCTCTGGGGTCCGTTAGATCTATTGGAAATCACTTTCTTCTTGCAATGGGGATCGGTATGACAGGGTCATAGAAAAGACCTCTCACTCTCCAAAACAATAAACGGGCCAATATAGTGAAGTAACGCCAAGTTATTTATTCATAAACAATAGAGTAACACTTCCATTTATCTTTCTTTGTAAATAGCGTGTATCAAATGTGGGTCCGAATTCCGCTACGTCACTTCCGGTGCTTGATTCTATTGACAATGACACATTGATCCATTGGCTGCAGTAGTGGGGTGGTATTTGGTGGTTGGAATTGCACTTGAATATTAGCGTTCAGCTCATCTAGTGTTCGAGGGTGTCCAGGGGCATTATTGACAAGAAGCAAAATGTGGAAAGGGGTATTGTTGTCCTTGTAATAGGCTTTCACCTCTGGAACAAAGCAGGTGTCAAACCAATCTTCAAAAAGGGCTGCAGTTGCCTATGCTTTTTTGTTAGCTCTCCAATGCACTGGAAGTCTAAATTGAATGTAGTTCTTCAAAGCTCTTAGTTTTTGCATCAGTAAATTAGCAAATGCTTTAGCTTTAACCTCCCTGGCGGTATGATTATGTCAGGAATTCTGTACCAAAACCGGTACAATTTTTGCATGGAAATTTGGCGTTATGTATTGTAGGCCTACAATTCTTAGTAATTACTGACTTAAACCTGACCAAAACAAGACTCTAGTAGACATCCCAGATGTGATAAATTTGAAACACAAACGCATGAATTATAATCTAATCAATAATATAATTTTATTATATAATATATAATATAATATAATATAATATATATATATATATATATATTATATAATAAAATTATATTATTGATTAGATTATAATTCATGTGTTATATATACTGTATATATATATATGTGTGTGTGTGTGTATGTATATATATATATATGTGTGTGTGTGTGTGTATATATGTATATATATATATATATATATATATATATATATATATATATATAATATAAATGTTATGTGTTTGTGTTTTGTGCAATGTTAAACGTTTGAATTTCCCTCCCTAGTTCCGCTCCCATGCAGCATTGCTGCTGCAGGGAACGGAACCAGGAAGTCCTCATACCGACGGACGAGCGGCGGGGATCTCGGCTGGTGATCACAGCAATGGGAGATCATCGCTGGATCGCCAGGAGAAGGTAAGAGACACCGCTGCGCGCTCTGCACATCCACCCCGAGCGTGACTCGGGGATACCGATAACAGCATGGAAAATCCACCCCGAGTCACGCTCGGGGATACCGCTAAGCAGGTTAAAGTACCAGAAGCATTGCCACCTAACAGAAGGGTTATTCTATCTTTAGCTGTATTGTAGCCTGGCATTTATTTTTCCTGTCTTGCGATGAAGGTTCTTGCAGGCATCTTCTTCCAGAATAGCCCAGTCGCATCCACATTAAAAATCTGATCCATGGAGTAGCTTCTATCTTGAATAACTTTGGCAAGATCATTTTGATAGCTTTCTGCAGCCTTAGTATCTGCAGCAGCTGCCTCTCCTTGTACTTTAATGTTATGTAGGTTAGACCTCTTCTTGAACCTATCAAACCATCCACAGCTTGCAAAAAAGTCTGCATCCTTTGCTGCCTCACCTTTCTTAGTCTTCAGGTCATTGAATAGGCGTAAGGCTTTACTTTTGCCTGGTTGATAGTAACATGGCGTGTAGCAGTGGCGGCTGGTGAAGTTTTAAGATGGGGGGCGCAAGACCCCGCCCTTCCATTTTGACCCCTCCCATTTCTCAGAAGTCCCACCCCTTATAGACTCCACCCATTTTGCCCCCTGTATTTTGCTTGCGTGAACCAATTCTCCCAATATATCACATATTAAGGGGTCCATCAGTACTAGTATATACCATAATAGGGAACAGGGGCCCTATTATGGGATATACTGTGAGATACATCCTATTATGGGATACATGGACTGAGAGTGGCACAAACCCCACAGTACAGACCCCCCCCAGCACAAACCCCTCAAGCACAAACCCCGCACAAACAACTCAAGCACAAACCCCACAGTACAGGCCCTCTAGCATAAACCTCACAGTACAGGCCCCTAGCACAAACCCCACAGTACATGCCCCCTTCAATATAGTGACCAGTATAAATGCCCCCTTTTAATGTAGTGACCAGCATACATGTCCCCAATGCAGTGACCAGTATACATGTCCCCAATGCAGAGCTATGCGTGCGTGCCTCCAATGCAGTGACCACCAATGTACATGTCCCCAATGCAGAGATATGCGTGCATGCCTCCAATGCAGTGACCACCAGCGTACATGTCCCCAATGCAGAGCTATGCGTGCGTGCCTCCAGTGCAGCCAGTGACCACCAGCATACATGTCCCCAATGCAGAGCTATGCGTGCGTGCCTCCAGTGCAGCCAGTGACCACCAGTATACATGTCCCCAATGAAGAGCTATGCGTGCGTTCCTCCAGTGACCACCAGTATACATGTCCCCCAATGCAGAGCTATGCGTGCGTGCCTCCAGTGCAGCCAGTGACCACCAGTATACATGTCCCCCAATGCAGAGCTATGCGTGCGTGCCTCCAGTGCAGCCAGTGACCACCAGCATACATGTCCCCAATGCAGAGCTATGCGTGCGTGCCTCCAGTGCAGCCAGTGACCACCAGTATACATGTCCCCAATGAAGAGCTATGCGTGCGTTCCTCCAGTGACCACCAGTATACATGTCCCCCAATGCAGAGCTATGCGTGCGTGCCTCCAGTGCAGCCAGTGACCACCAGTATGCATGTCCCCCAATGCAGAGCTATGCGTGCGTGCCTCCAGTGCAGCCAGTGACCACCAGTATACATGTCCCCAATGCAGAGCTATGCGTGCGTGCATCCAGTGCAGCCAGTGACCACCAGTATACATTTCCCCAATGCAGAGCTATGTGTGCGTGCCTCCAGTGCAGCCAGTGACCACCAGTATACATGTTCCCCAATGCAGAGCTATGCGTGCGTGCCAGACTGAGAGCAGCGCACTTACCTGTGAGTCACGGCGGCTTCTTCCTCTCCTCTTCTTTGTTCGGTGGCGGGAAGGTGAGGAAGCGCTTCTCCCTCTCGGCCTCTTCTGCGGCGGGTGACGGGCGGCGGGAAGGTGACCGACGCCGGCTTCTTCTCCGGACTGGACTCCTCTTCGGTGGTGGGAAGCTGACCGGGCGGTGACGGTGAGTGACTGATGCACGTACCGGCACTGCCCCCATTGCGACGTCAGCGGCGTCACAATCGGATGTCCTGGATGATGATTGGTCCAGGCTGGAGACTGGACCAATCACAGCCAGGATATCACGAAAGTGGGGGTGTCCTGGCGCAATGACCTGCACCCAGGTTACGCCCCCAGAAGGCAGCCAATCGGCACCTCTTCTGGGTCGTAAACCCCACCCCCCCCATAGCCACCACAGGCCGGCGAACACAATTTTTTTCTTAAAAACTTTATTGTTCTTTTTGTAATTTTTTTTCTCCTTCTTTTTAGGGGGGGCGGCGCCCTGGCGCCCCCTATGCACAGGCCGCCACTGGCGTGTAGTCTGATTTTCTATCCAAAGTATTAAGAGTCTCTCCATGTCTGCAACAATGCTATCCCTTTTTCGAAATTGTTGTTGTGTTAACGTGTGCAGCACTCTTAATTTCTGCAAGAATTTTTTCTCTGTTTTTCATGACGTTATTAACTGTAGTCCGAGTGAAGCCTAGCCTTTGGCCTATTTCAGCTTGAGTTACACCTTCATCATACAATTTAATAATTTTAGCCTTCACAACCAAGGTAATAGATTCACTGCTTTTTTTTGAATCTGCCATTATTAATGTACAGTACAGTACAGTACACGATAGATACCTGTATACCTGTAACAATCAAAAGAACAAATATATGCTCCTAAAATATGTACTGTAACTGTATTTCAAAATGATCCCTAAATTATTAGGCTTACATTAACAAACTTGAACATTATTTACTATTTCAGAGGGTCAGGGGCTGTAGTGGGGGGTCAGGGGCTGAAGTGGGGGTGTCAGGGGCTGTGGGGGGGGCAGGGGCTGTGGTGGGGGGATAAGGGCCTATATTAGGGGGCCATGGGCTGTAGTGGGGGGTTAGGGCCTGTAGTGTGGGGGGGTCAGGGCCTGTAGTGGGTGAGGTCAGGGCCTATAGTGGGGGGGTCAGCTCCTGTAGTGGGTGGGGTCAGGGCTTATAGTGGGGGGCCATGGGCTGTAGTGGAGGGGGTCAGGAAGTGAAGGGTAAAATACTGCACTGTACAGGTTTCACCAAATAAAATATACAGGTACATTTGTTCTGTGCATTACGTTTATTCCCATCCTCTATAGGCCCATTCCCTGACTGCTCCTGTGGGCAACCCCTTGTCTACAGTACCTTACACTTTACAGCCTTGAGTAAAATCCAAAGTTTATACTGTACAGTACTGTATTCCACTTACATTTAGACAGATTTTTGGGTAGACAAACGGCAGCTCTGGGCCGACAGGCAGACAGCAACTCTAGGCTGGCTGGAGGGCAACTCTGAACTGGCTGGCGGATGGCAACACCGAGCTGGCTGGCGGACAGCAACTCCGGGCTGGTTGGCTGATAGCTCTGAGCTGGCTGGCAGGTGGCAACTCTGGGCTGAAACTTCGCCTCTTCACTTGCAGCCTTGCAACTCTGGGCAGCAGCTCCGCCTCCTCCAGGCCAAACTACAGCTGCGCAGCGCGGGAATGTCCGTACTTGTGAGGCACTTTACATACACTCGCGGGTACTGTATGTCCATACTCGCGAGTGTACGTAAAGTGAGGGTACGTAAAGGGGGGTATGCCTGTGTTGTCAACTTGCATGTGCCCAAATTCTTTCCTTTAGTTAAAGGTCTATGTCTGTTTTTAAATGGAAGCATATTTTTTTTATCAAGTCAGCATGTAAAACTATTTAAAAAAAAAAAAAAACATCATAACATTTTTTTAATGTCTACATCGATAACAATTGTATTTCAGGGAATTGAAGTTCAATTATTTGTTTTTGCTATTATGTATTTATAGTGCAGTGCGCTATAAGAACTGTTTTATTGTAAATGTATATTTGGCGGAGTGGGAATAAAGTATACTTTTTTAACAAAACAATATAAGCACTGCTGCCTGGCAATTTTTCCTCCCTTTATGAAAATGGATGAATGACATATGGATTGAGGATACTCATACACTGGAGCAGAGAGGAGGAAGAAGGAGTGAAGGATTTCATCTATGCAGACATCTACCTCGGTTCCAGAGGGACAAAAGCACTTTTCAACCAAATCTTAATTGTGAGATCACAAATTTTCAGATGAGCATACACTCAGTGGAGGGGGAGCACCAAAAGCACAGGATTAGGAGCACAGCACAAATTAATTAGGAGAAGATATAATTGTGAAGATTTTTGAGCACTTGTTTTCTTTTGTTTTTTTATTGCACATATTTTTTAAGGGCTGTACTCATCTATGATCTATGGACATTGTTATATGACATGTTTCTAGGATTTATTGTGATTGGTAACTAGGGATTTATGGATTATAATAATCCTAGTACTTCATGTCTTACCTACTTAAAGTCTTACCTACTTTGTTACATCCTGATCATTTGGGATTCACTAAAGGCAGACAAACATTTGATGCCACTTAAAGAGTTATGAATGTCCCCCATTTCATTAGGCACACAGGAACACCTTCTCTGTTCCTTGCACTGGATGCCAAGAAGGGGTTCGATAAGATTCACTGGACTTACCTCATTAGAGTATTACTGAAATTTAGTTTTGATAGCTGTATATTCTCTGCTCTTTTAGTTCTTTATACCTGTCCTTCTGCCCAAGTTTATACTTAGGTATGTTGGCAAAGCCCTTTTCGATGACCAATAGCACATCAGGATTGCCCTTAATTTTCAATTTACCTATGGAACCTTTGGCCACATACATTAGGTCCCATCCAGATATCTTTGGCATATAGATTGGCAATTGCAATCATGTCATCAGCCTCTTTGTCAATGGCATCATTCTAATGCTTACTAAAGTTGAAAATTTCCAGGTGGCGGTACAAAAAGCTTTACAATGTTTTAATGCTGTGTGCTTTTACAAGGTAATCCTTATCTATTGTATTTAAGTCAACCCCCCCGTGTTAAACATACCATAATCGTCTATTTAGGGGTAGTGCTCACTTGATCGGTTGACTTACTTTTCAAAGAAAATGATCTACCTTTTATACAGAAGCTCCTGATCAGGCAAGCTGGTGGCATTTCAAATTCTCATTTTGCCTTAATTGATGACCATACCGGAATCTGACCATTTTTTTGCCTCTCGAACAAGTCATTGAAAGACTGTTTTGAAAGAAATAAAAGAATCCCTTTGCAATAAAACATTTCTTTGGACTGCTGTGCAAGATCCATGGTGTTCCGGCGAACATGTATGTATATCTGTTTTGAAAGAAAATCTCAGCAGGGTAGCAGGTATGAAAAGCCCTGCCAGGATAAGCGTTTGATTGATACTTTCCCTGGTGCAGGTTTTCATACCTTCAGGTACTAAAGTGACTATTAGTAACATTTCAGAAGAAGCACTCTATGTATTGTACATGTTGGTCTATAATACGATCTAGATAACACAATTCCAATAATAGGTGTTAGAACAGGTTCTAAAAAGACTGTAGAAAAACCTTTTATGTTAACGCTGAAAGCAAAATTGAAAGCAATGTAAACATGTGTTGTGAACATTAGCATCTGAAGTATATGTTTTTGTGCATCTCAAGCCAAACTAATGGGAACACTTACCATTAACAGCTTAGGCCTTTAGAATGCATTAATGACCTTGTGCAAACAGCACCTATGCAGTATATTTCTCTGAAAACAATATTGTTTCTTTTTTTTTTTTTTAATATCACACCATTAAAATATTTAAAAAATTGTTAGCATTGTAAACATGTTTTAATGATTAAAAAAAGATGATCTTTTTTTGTATAGAAGACTGCACTTTCACCCAAAATTCATACATTTTTCTAATTGGATTAAATTAAAAAAAAAAGGTGTGCATCCTGTGTGAAAGTTGTTTGAATCTTGAGCAAAACATTTATAATTAAACCTCTGTAAGGTCATGAATGCTTTGCAGACTCCTGTGTGGTGAATAATGAATATTTCAAATTGTTTTGTTTGACAAGCATAGACAAATTAGGAAATATAATAAGCTCCGAAAATAACTTTAGGACAGCTGAGCGGGACTGACAAAATCGGATCCATGTATATTTTTTGTACATGCATGTCAAACAAGTAAATGCTCAAGGAAAAAACAAAAAACAAACTTTTAATAAAACATACTGCATAAAAAGAAAAGTCAAACTGTGTAGTGAACACACACATTAACTTGAAAAAGTATTCATCAATAGTATTTTAAGGTCTTTTGGTGTTAAAAATAACACACAAATAATTGTTAAAAGCAAACTACCGTATATGTTCTATTAACAAGTGTAAAAAAATAAAAAAAAACTTTTATGATTGTTAAAACTTTAGAATTACATGGTTATAGAGGCAATATAACATTTTTGGAAGTGGCACACAAAGTCACTAAAATTTTATTCTGTCCTCTTGTAAAAACTGCTGAGGTTGGCTTTTGAAGAATATATTGCAGAGGCACATAGGTGAGAGGATCCATAAATCTCAAAATGTATTTTTTCTGTTTAGGTGTTTGTCTATCCATATTGAGTAAGAGATCTTTCTTTAAAAGAGTATATCTATTTATGAAGGTGGCAGATTGATTTGTTGGTTAGGTCCAAATAGAAGACATTCATGTCAAGATGGCACTATAAGGCCTTGTGCCACTTTATCAATAATATACATGATTGCTTATGAATAAACTCACTGGCTGATGTTCAGTCAGCAAAGAAAAGGCATGGGACATACAACACACCATATGGTTTTTGGTGGACTGGGAGATGAGACAGCACACGGTGATTAAGCAGATTACAAACGTGTCAGAAGGCACAGTTGGGACTCCAAGGAGTTGTTTGCTGGATTACAAATTCAAAGCTTTAAAAGTATGCTATAAAAGTTGTAGAAACAGGTTATCTTAAAACAGACCTTTCCTTCAGCTTCCTATGCCTAGAGAAGTATGACACAGCTCCAGCAGGCTGCAGCACCCTGGGATAACAATATTACCAATTCCAGGAGGCTTTGGGCACTAAATGTCACTAAATGTCTCCAGAATTTCTGCATATATGCATTAAAGTATCCAACACATTGTGCATGCCTGGTGGAGCATCAACAAAAGGCCATCAAGAAAAGAAAAAAACATAGTCCCATCTCACTGTTCCCGTGGCTGCTCCCAAGTAGGATCATCTTTGGTCATGTGAAAGGATGGTCACGATTTGGACTGAGCTTTTTGATCTGGCTTTCAAATTAGCTGGCAAACAAATCGCTTTATCTCAGACCCAGTGTCTGTTATTCTTTAAGGCCCTTGGAGAGGGTAATACATGCCTTATGTGTCTCATGCACTAGGTCATTGCATACTAATGGAAGTCATTGTCTGTACCCTTTATGCAAATCGTCTCCAGAATGGACAAAATATGTAGATAGAACAACATTTTTTAAACGATTCAGGTATCAAAATGCTGTTTTGATGCTAAATGGGATCCATGGTTTTTATTTTGTTTACCTTCAACTCAGTGATACTATTTAGTTGTTCTGTAGTAGGTTTTTTACCTGCCCTACCTCACATTAAGTTACCTTTAGTTTGTTTAACTATTCTGACACTTTGTATGCACTTGAACTTACTTACTCTCCTTAATGTACTTTAAAAACGCCTTTTTGTTAACTTATTTTTGTAGTTTCATGTTTTTTTTTCTTTGTATCCTGTATATTCGACTGATTGAACAACAGTGCACTGTTTATTGTTATTTTTCTGATGAACTATTAGGGATGCATGCATTGAATGTTAGATTTTGTACTTGTTTCACAGCTTTTTTCAATAAAAGTTTGTAAACAAAACAAATTAAGATAATAAACTGGCCTCAGTGTGCGGAAGTGGAAAGATGGATTACAGCCCGCAATGTTGGATTTGTAGGGCAGTTGAGTATGTTTTTAAAGACAATTCACCAGATGAGGTAAGGTGGGATAGAAAAAGAAAATCAGTTTCTGTATAAGTATACTATATTAACCACTTAAGCCCCGGAGGATTTGGCTGCTAAAAGACCAGGGTTTTTTTGCGATTTTTTACTGCGTGACTTTAATGGACAATTGCGCGGTCGTGCGACGCTGTACCTAAACGAATTTGATGTCCTTTTTTTCCACACAAACAGAGCTTTCTTTTGGTGGTATTTGATCACCTGTGCGATTTTTTGATCATGCGCTATAAACAAAAAAAGAGCGTCAATTTTGCAAAAATAACAATATTTTTCACATTTTTTTATATGAAAAAAAATGTAAAAATCAAAATTTTTTAACATTTTCGGCCAATTTGTTTTATGCTACATATGTTTGGTAAAAAAAAATTGCAAAAAGCGTATTTTGATTGGTTTGCGCAAAAGTTATCGCGTTTACTAAAAAG
Source organism: Pelophylax lessonae (assembly GCF_965119305.1). Classification (NCBI taxonomy): domain Eukaryota; kingdom Metazoa; phylum Chordata; class Amphibia; order Anura; family Ranidae; genus Pelophylax; species Pelophylax lessonae. The sequence continues at coordinate 122,766,549 of NC_138776.1, read as the reverse complement.
GGAAAGATTTTTGTCATTTTTGGTGTTTTTTTTTTTAACGCGTAATGGCGGCGATCTGCGATTTTTTTTTCGGTACTGCGACATTGCGGCGGACAGATCGGACCCTTGACTGACATTTTTGACACTTTTGAGGGTACCAGTGACATTACTGCAGTAATCAGTGCTATACACATGCATTACTGCAAAAATGACACTGGCAGGGAAGGGGTTAACTGTATTGGAGAGGGAGGGGTTAAGTGTGTCCTAGGGGCGTGATTCTAACTGTATAGGGACATTGCTATTGGTGTAAAAACAAAGATCAACGGTCCTACATAGTAGAACCGTCTGATCTTCATTTTTACACCAGGGAGAATGACGGGCGGCTTGTTTACATAAGCCGCTCCACCTTTCTCCCTTCACCGGAGCGATCGTAGTGTGACCGGCGGACATCGGGTCCGCCGGTCACACGCACTGACTTGTCAGTGAACGAGCCGTGGCGGGCGCGCGCCCGCCCGCAATTGCCTCTCAAGTCAGTGACAGGCGAGTGACGTATCCATACGTCACTCTGCCTGGCCGGGGCTGACCGCCGCAGTATATAGTCGTGCGGCGGTCGGCAACTGGTTAAAGGAAATTAGTTGCAACTTATTATGAGTAGTGATAGGCAAATCTGCCAAGGTTCAAATTGTCAAGAATCTAGAAAATCTTGTTTGAAATTTGGCAAACCTGAATTTGGAGGAACATCTCACTAAAATCTATAGGTGGGGAAACTTGTTGTTAACTTCTGGCCATTATTAGGGCTTATAGGCAAACTACGATAAAACTAAAAGAATGGGAAGCTGGGAACTGTCATTTAAACAATACTGTACAGCATGGAGTGTTTTTATTTCCTTTTTCATGTGGCATTGAGGACAACTTTAACAACACACAAATACTTTAAATAACATGCATGGAGGATGGCTGTAAGCCCTACTTTCTTAACCCATTGTCGATTTACAATAGGCTGAGTGGGAGCATTGTTGTTCTGGGAGAATATCATATGTTATCCTCTCTTTAATCACCCCCCCCCCATGGGCTTCACTCCAACTCCCACCGTATGGGTGTCCAGTGTGCCCCTGTACCTGTAAGGAGGTTTGGGCTACCTCCAGGCCCACCTGACCCTCATCTATCCACTAGAATGCATGTGCTTCCACTGTGGAGTCTCTCATAAACTTCTCAGGAGTTAGGACTGCAGGTAATACAGGGTGCAGTGAAGTGACCTTGCAGCTTACGCATATGTTTGCAAATGTGTGTTTTTAATGCATACTGTTAGACAGGGTAACTTTTAATTGCTAAGCAGATTGGTTGGTGAGTTGAGCTGGGAATTTTCTCTAGCTTTTTTTTCATGTGTCGCCCTTCCATGTGCTCCTTTCTGTGAAGGCCAGTTATAGTTTAGAGCAGGGACCATTTTATTTGTCACCCACTATGTCCACCAAACACGGGTGATGATAAATCATTGTACTGGCCCGCTGCTGGTACCATGTGACCACTGTGGCCAATCACAGAAGATCACATGACAGTTGTACACAATGAAAGGCTTTGACTCAGTAATTTCATTGTGTACTATTGTAATGAGCTCTGTGATTGGTCACAGTCATCACATGGTACAGACAGGGCCAATAAAAGCTCATCTGTACCATATGATTAGCAGTTGTCATTCAAAGTGTGACAGCGCTGAAAGCTGAAAACTGGCCTAGGCAGGAAGGCAGTAAATGTGTTTGGTATTGAAGCGGTTAATGTAGTTTTTGCAGTGACACATTATTATTGTTATTGTTATTATTACATAACATTACTGTATATCACACCACAAGTTTGTGCAGTGCTTTTCACTATAAACGGAGACAGTTCAGTTTACAATACAATAGAAGACAAGAGGATTGGGGGCCCTGCTCATGAGTGCTAACAATTTAAAAACAAGAGACAAATGATACAAAAAAAAGTAATAACTTATTTGATTTTAAGTTATTGTAAGCAGATGCTTCATTACCCTCTTGTAATGAATTGTATTGTAACTGTGCTGCCTCCCTTTAGAGTTTAATAGTTACATAGTTAGTGAGGTTGAAAAAAGACACCAGTCCATCCAGATCAACCTATGATGAGTGTGTGTATAAGTGTTTATGTCAATAGTAGGTGCCCCTCTAACAGGTTTTTGAAACTATTGATGCTCCCTGCTGATACCACTGCCTGTGGAAGAGAATTCCACATCCTTACCGCTCTGATGTTTAAGGTTAAACCACTTCTCTTCTAATTTTAGCGATTGGTCGCAAGTCCTTTTATATTCCCTTTCACTGAAAAGTTTGTTCCCTATACTAGGGTCACCAGTACGGTATTTGTACATTGATATCCTATCCCCCTCTCAAGCATCTCTTCTCCAGAGAGAATAAGTTCAATGCATGTAATCTTTCCTCATAGCTGAAGTCCTCCAGTCTCTTTATTAGCTTTCTTGCCCTTCTCTGGACTCTCTCCAGTTCCAGCACATTCTTCTTGAGGACCGGTGCCCAGAACTGGATGGCATATTTAAGATGTCTTGTAGAGTGGGAGAATAATAATTTTATCTCTGGAGTAAATCCCTTTTTTATACATGCCAGTATTCTGTTGGCTTTGCTTGCAGCAGCTTGGCATTGCATGCCCATGCTGAGCTTGTTGTCTACTAGGACTCCTAGGTCCTTTTCCATCTTAGATTTCCCCAAAGGCTCTCCCTCTGGTGAGTAACTTGCATTCATATTTCTGGCACCCAAATGCTTTACCTTACATTTTCCAACATTAAACCTCATTTCCCTACCTCATTATTTTGTTCAGATCTTCTTGTAACGTTTCCACATCCTGCGTAGAAGTTATAGCCCTGCTTAAATTTAGCATCGTCCACAAATACGGAGATTGAGTTGTTTATCCCATCCTCTAGTTTGTTTATGAATAAATTAAACAGGATTGGTCCTAGGACAGATACTTGGGGGACCCCACTTTCCACACCAGACCATTCCGAGTACCCCCCGTTTATCACCACCCTTTGGACTCGTCCCTGAAGCCAGCTTTTAATCCAGGTACTCACCCTATGGTCCATACCTACGTACCTTAGTTTGTACAGTAAACATGCCTTCCTTTATCTATATGGCAGCTCACTTCTTTATAGAAGGTTAATAGATTGGTCTGGCAAGAGTGATTTTTCATGAATCCATGCTGATTACTACTAATAATATAGTTTTTATGACTAAAGTCTTGAATATAGTCCCTTATTATCCCCTCCAATATCTTGCAGACTATTGATGATAAGCTTACCAGGCTGTCTTTCCCAGGGATATATCTCGGTCCTTCTTTAAAAATTGGTACCATGTTGGCTTTTCTCCAATCAGCTGGTACAATTCCCGTCAGTAGACTATCACATAAAAATTAAGAACAATGGTCTGGCTATCACCTGGTTGAGTTTGTTAAAGGACCCTCGGGTATAAGCCATCTGGTCCCGGTGACTTATTTATGTTAAGTTTTTCAAGTCTAGTTCTGAGTCTGTCTTCTGTTAACCATGAGGATGCTTCCTCTGACATATTATTAAATTTAACATTACAGTCTAGGTTACTGTACCCCCCAAATTCTTTTGTGAAGACTGAGGAAAATAATTTATTTAGAACCTTCCCCTTCTCTCTGTCCTTCATAGCCAGATTCCCTTTGTCGTCCTTTATGGGGTCAATATGTTCTGGCCTTACTTTCTTACCATTTATATACTTAAGGTATTTCTTTGGGTTTTTTCTACTCTCTACCACTATGTGCCTTTTGTGTTCTATCTTAGCTGCCTTGATCATGCTCTTACATTTCTTATTGCATTCTTTGTAATGTTGGAAGCTGGCAATGACCCCTTAGCCTTGCATTTTGTAAAGGCCTTTCCTTTAGTTTTTATATGCATTTTTACATTGGAGTTTAGCCACCCAGTGTTTATTTTAGCTCTTTAAAATGTATTCCCTATTGGAATGCACTGGCCAATACCTTTATTTAGTATGTTCTTAAAGCACTCCCATTTTTCCTCTGTGTTTTTTGTTCCTAGGATTCTATCCCATTTTATATTGTCTAACAAACGGTGCAGTTTAGGGAAGTTGGCTCTTTTGAAATTTAATTGTCCTTGTATTACCCTTGTGTTTCCTATTTCTATGATTTTTACTGGAACTAATTGACCTGTGGTCACTGTTTCCTAAGTTGCCCCAAATTTCTACATCTGTGATCAGGTCTGTATTGTTAGTAATCAGTAGGTCTATTAATGCATTGTTTCTTGTTTTTGCGTTCACCATTTGACCCATAAAATTGTCTGGCAAAACATTTAGGAAATGGCGAGCCTAAGATGAATGTGCGGTTCCTTCTGCCCAGTCTATATCTGGATAAATAAAATCCCCCATTATAATGACACTTCCCATCCTTAAATATCTATTTTTTGACTGATTTTCCTTCCTGGAGTTTTTAGTGACTATTTAGTATTACAGTTGCTTGTGTTATATTTGTAACAATTAGAGCATGTCTTTCCATCTTCACACTATAAAAGAAACAACAATCCACATCTTAAAAGTTCATGTTAAAACAGATAATGCAGGATTGGAAGGATGAGAGCAGTAGAAAATGAAGATGTGTCTAAGCAAAATAATGAAATACAGTAAATACAATTTGATATTTTTATAAAAAAAATCAGGGTCTGCTAAAAATTTGGAAAATTTCTCTTTTCCTCTGTGTTAGAGATTATTAACTCACTAAATAATTATATGCAATATAAATGTATCATTGGATTCCCACCAGGTAAACCAAGGGGAGGGAGCTAACACTTTTTTTGAGCTGTTGTTTTTTACTCTGTCTTTTCTACTCTGTGCCAGTTCTTATTGAACTGGCAAACTGTCCTTGCTATTTACCATTTCACTAACACTTTGTGTGACTCAAACATTTACCCAATGGGTATTAAACTTCACTCTTTTTATTCACTGGTAGAGCAGATATTTTATTACTGGCTTATGTCTGTAGATCCCCCATGGCAGGCAGCAAAATTGGATAGGGGCAGGACCAGAAGAACGCTGCAAAATAAAGACTTGGAAAAGTCTAGGTGAAACTTTTTTTGTTTTTTGGTTACATGGAGAAGGGCTAGAACCTCTGTTGGGTTTTTATTTCTATCTCTGTTAAAGAGATTTCTCCCTTACTTTCTGTCCCAATTAGGGATGTTCAGAGAAGTGGTAGGAACACTATACAAATGGGGACAGTGATAGGAACAACAAATGAAAATAGTACAAATATGTATTTGTACTTTAGGTTAGCTGAGGACTAATATGAATGCCCAGTTCTGATAATTTTTTTTGTTAAGCTGACCATGCATGGTACAGTCTGTTTGTATAATCACCTTTAGCGAGGAGTGTGGAGCAAGGGCCTACTTTACACTTGCTTAGCATTATTGCTGTGAGGGTTACAATTCCTGATCATGACAGTTACTGGGGATTACTGCTGTGGATAATTATTGTTGGCCCGGACACTTGCTGTGTGTTTTTACTAGAGTTAATCTTTGCTGCCACTGACATTTCTGGGGGTTATTTCTGGCCCCTAACACATCCTGGGAGTTATCCTTGATGTCACTGACACCAACATTAGAACTTAATTTTCTCCCACAGTCTCTCCAGTGTATCCCCAGGCCCTATTTTGTCAAAACATAGCAAAGCATGAGAAAAGGTAGCACACTACAATAATACAATGTGAATGTAAAGCAACATCTACTTTTTTTGACCATGTCCACTTTTTTGTCCATGCTCCCAAGCCAGTAGTTGTGTACATTAAATAAGCTTTAGTAGCCAGGGTAGAGACCCAACAACATAAGTATGTCACATTAACTAGGCAAATATCATGCTTCCTCTGCATTGAGCAAAATATAGACATAAAGCATAACTGCCTAAAAGTGTCTTGATTTTCCTACTTGTCTGGTACGTTTATAAGCTTTAAATATAATCACAGTTCAATTATAAATATAAAATGTTAAGCTCTTTACCTCTGTCTGACCTCTGGGTTGAATTAATAAAAGATTAGAGGCTTTTTATCAAAGTTAAGGTTCTTTTTAAAAAGGGCAAGCGCACCTTTAACCACTTGCCCACCGCCCCATAGCAGATTTACTGCACTTCCGGGTTTCGGAAGCGTGTGCGCACCACCGACGGCTCTCTCCGGCTGTGTTTTTACAGAAAGCTCTATTTGTGGAAAAAAAGACATAAATGTTATTTGGGTACAGTGTCACATGACCACGCAGTTGTCAGTTAAAGTAACGCAGTGCCGTATCACAAAAAATGGCCCGGTCAGGAAGGGTGGGGGTAAACCTTCTGGAGGTCAAGTGGTTAATACCCAATCATGTGTGGAAGAAATGTAAAATTAAAAATGTGCGATTAGTTGACTGAAATCTACATAGCTTTTTCTTATTTATTAAACTCTGTTAATCTTTACCTACAGCAGGGGTAATGAATTAAAATTCAAGGAGGTCCGGTCGCTAAAATTTTCATTGGGCCGAGGTCCGAATCTCAAGTCTGTGCTGACTCAGAAAGATTGTAGTCACCATATGTCTTATCAAAAAATGAGACATGTAAGCTGATGGGCGCATTTTATGTTAGGGGCACTCTTATGGGCAGAACAAAATGTGCCCACCAGCGTGACCCTTAACATAAAATATGCCCATCAGGGTGCCCCTTAGCATAACATTTGCCCATCAGCGTGACCCTTAACATAAAATAAGGGGCACGCTGATGGGCATATTATATGTTAAGGGTCACGCTGATGGGCACATTTTATGTTAGGGGGCACCCTGATGGGCACATTTTATGATGGTGGGATCGCTGATGGGCAAAACAAAACGTGTAAATCAGCGTTGCTCTTAACATAAAATATGCCCATTAGAGTGCCCCTTAACATAAAAAATGCCCATCAGTGTGCCCCATAGCATAAATATGTCCATCAGAGTGCCCCTTAACATAAAATATGCCCATCAGAGTGCCCCTTAACATAAAATATTCCCATCAGCGTGACCATTAACATAAAATAAGGGGCACGCTGATGGGCACATTTTATGTTAGGGGGCACTCTGATGGGCAAAACAAAACGTGTAAATCAGCGTTGCGCTCAACATAAAATATGCCCATTAGCGTGCCCCTTAACATAAAATATGCCCATCAGCGTGCCCCTTAACATAAAATATGCCCATCAGAGTGTCCCTTAACATAAAATATGCCCATCAGCGTGTCCCTTAGCATAAAATAAGGGGCATGCTGATGGGCACATTTTATGTCAAGGGAGAACTCTGATGGGCACATTTTTTTTAGGGGGCACTCTAATGAGCACAACAAAATATGCCAGTCTGCACACTTGTTAAAGCTTGAGAGGTTTTTTTTAAAATGCAGCTATTCTCCCCTATAAATGTGCTCCGCATACCTGGAGCCAGGAGCTGAGCCAAAAGCCGCGAACAGGGGGGCGGGGCGTGCACATAGTGTCACGCCCTAGCTCGCTGCCCGGCTGAGAGGGAGCCGCAGTCAGGAGCAGGGGGCGGGGCGCACACGTGATGTCACGCCCCTACTCGCGGCCCATCAGGACACCGCGATGTCCATCAGTCAGGAGCAGGGGCGCGCGTGACATCACGCTCCTACTTGTGACCCGACAGGACACCGGCTGCGAGTGAGCCGGGAGCCACAGTGAGGAGGGGGCTGAATACAGGAAGCAGTCCGGGCGGAAGCATCGTGCGGTCCGCCAATGGACCGCGGGCCGCCATTTAGTGACCGCTGACCTACAGTATGTAATGTGAACATTGACTTTGCAAAGTTTACATTCATATTTGTAAGTCAGTAGTCTCAATTTATTTGATTATTCCCCCCACCCCCTGTTCTGCTTATGTGAAGTAGAAACAATGATTCTCTAAAATTGATAAAAAAAACTTGACCTTGGCTGCTGGGGAAGAATTGTAACAATCAGGGAAAATAGTGCTGCAGCTCATAATCAGAAAAAAAAAAACCTCAAAATATACAAAAGCCAATATTATGTAAGTTTTAGTGATTTTATCCTGCATTAGTACTTATTTAAACACATGGAGGATTTGTTTTATCTCTGTGTATCATCTGAGGCCATTCACTTCACTGGCTATATGTCAGGGTTTACAACCCCTTTAATGCATCATTAAATGTACTTTCCTAAATGCAAGCTGTGCACATACTTAAAATGGGCTTGATATCAGTCTCTTGCAGTCCACTCTACAGTCTGTACAGCAAACCTTAAAGAAGCAGCATGCAAAGCCAGTCACATGTGCTGCAGTATAAAGAGCCCTACTGATAGAAGGAGAAAGTTAGAGTAGTGGATGCATGGAATAACCTTTCTGCAGAAGTGGTAGCTGCAAATACAGTGAAGGAGTTTAAGCATGCATGGGATAGGCATAAGGCTATCCTTCATATAAGATAGGGCCAGGGACTATTCATAGGATTCAGATATATTGGGCAGACTAGATGGGCCAAATGGTTCTTATCTGCCGACACATTCTATGAGAAAGCAGAATGACAGAAAGATAAGCTCATCAGTGTGCTGCTTCTGCATTCACCCTCTAGTTGCAGGGTAAGGACATGGTGGGGACCTATATGTGAAAGGAAACTACCGCAGAGAAATATTGGGTCTCTTCTCTTGAAGGACAGGTCTGTGCTGTGAGACGGAGCTGTGTAAATACTAAAATTTTGTATTTCCCTCACTTTGTTTCCTGGTGACAATGGTCATTAGTACAAATACAGAGGGTATAGCTCCCCACTGAGGACACTGACAGCATTATACTTAAACAATTTCCCACCTATTAAAGAGTTATGGACTTTTGGAAAGGACAACTGCACATTATATGCTACCCACAATCCCCAAGGTTATATGCACTGTATACTTTCATATATCAATAATAAATATCAATTAAATGCCAAATATCAGTTTATAAAAAAAAAAAAATGATACCTTCACAAGAAACAACAAGGGTTTCTGCAATGTGATTTTCTTACCACAAGTATGTTTGTACAATTTGTACGAAGGGATATTACATTACGAGATTTTCTTAGCACACCACCTCAGAGTACAGTGCTCAGTATTCCTATATAAATACCATATATCAAAGTTCATGTGATGGTAATCCAAGTGTTTGAAGTGTTCGAAGGATCCCTCTGGGAACAATTGCTCAATACTCATTATAAATATTGATTCATAAAGGAGTTCTTGATGATATGTTAGATCCACCCTATTGCAATATAATGGTCATTAATACCAGCATCAATCACTTTCAATCCTGTTATATTTATCACAGTCAAATACTCCGTAACATTATCCACACACACTTGACAGCTCTTATGTTTTTATTACACAACTTTGTAAATGTATGCCATAATTATATCATAAGAGGAGAAATAAGAGTAAAATATTCATAAGTCCCTAAAGACATGCAATCCTAGAACTTAAATAGATATCCACTGATGAGATAATAGCTTTCGCACACTTGCATATGTGTCAGCAACAATCAATATCCATGCAGTGTGTGATTTCTCAGAGATTACAAATGCTGGTATATATGCAATAGGCTTCCAGAAATAGACACATGCTGGGAGTTTTTACAAGAAAAAAACAGCTCAAAGAAAGTGTTAGCTCTCTCCACTTGGTTTACATGGTGGGAATCCAATGATACGTTTATATACTTGCATATAATTGTTAAGTGATTTAAAAACCTCTAACACAGAGGAAAAGAGTCTTTGGTTTCAATACATTTTTCCAAATTTTTAGCAGACCCTGATATTTTTTATAAAAATATCTTTTTATTTATTTATTTATTTATTTTGCTTAGATGTCTTCATTTTCTACTGCTCTCATCCTTGCAATCCTGCATCACCTGGTTTAACATAAACTTTTAAGATGTGTAATGTTGTTTCTTTTATAGTGTGGAGATGGAAAAGCATGCTCTAATCGTTACAAAAAAGGTCCATTAATCAGGCAGTGTGCATTCTAATAGCAATTAAATCAATTAGAAGTTAATCTTATTGAGATCCCCAAAGTACTTGGATATCCACTGATAAGATGACAATATATCCAAGCAAGTTTCAATTGCAATAAATTATATAGTTACTCAAAAATTGTTACTGCTTGTATATAACCTATTTTTTTCCCCAAAAAATTCCATTCATAAGGCAATCATTGTCCTAGTGAAGAGTGAGATAATGGTGGATCTTACCAAAGTCCTGGAAGTGCTTAGATTGATAGCATGGTGGATTTACAGGATAAACGTCCAAAGTTCATACAAAGCAGCAACAAAAGGTATGGGTGAAGCATAAACTTCCAGGAAACAATCTCAGGAACCTATGCTAACATCTTATGTATTTCATCTGATAGACTTCTTTGGATGGCAAAAAGGTTGCAGTTAGAAATTGGTCAGTTTTAAAACAGTGTCCAGTGAGAATGTAGATGCTACATGATCTGGGGTGCAGTGTGGTGAAAATCGCACCACCCCAGATAGTAAGGATAGCACTCCGATGGGGACACTGATGTAATGGAGCACTCCGATTGGGACACTGATGTAAGGGAGCACTCTCCAGTGGGGACACTGATGTAAGGAGTCACTCCGATGGGGACACTGATGTAAGGAGGCACTCTGATGGGGACATTGATGTAAGGAGGCACTCCGATGGGGACACTGATGTAAGGAGGCACTCAGATGGGGACACTGATGTAAGGAGGCACTCCGATGGGGACACTAATGTAAGGGAGCACTCCGATGGGGACACTGATGTAAGGAGGCACTAAGATGGGGACACTGATGTAAGGAGGCACTCCGATGGGGACACTAGATTGAATTGCTAGAGCAACAGGGACGCAGTGCACAGTGCGTGACAGGTCGGACAAGGAGGCTGATGAGGGAGAGACTTAAAGATATTAAAAGGACATTGTATAAGGAAACTTATACTTGGAATTGCATGAGGAAACTTATACTTGGCAAACCCTTTGACTTTTTATTATTGTGGTGGAAAAAGCGAATATATATATATATATGGGAATATTGTCTGATTAGAGAACACAAACACAGCTCTTATCGAGGCACATTAAAGGGGGACTCTGACGGCATTATTAAGGGGGACTCGGACTGCAATATTAAGGGGGACTCTGACTGCAATATTAAGGGGGACTCTGACGGCAATATTAAGGGGGACTCTGACGGCAATATTAAGGGGGACTCTGATGGCAATATTAAGGGGGACTCTGACGGCAGTATTAAGGGGGACTCTGACGGCATTATTAAGGGGGACTCTGACGGCATTATTAAGGGGGACTCTGACGGCATTATTAACGGGGACTCTGACGGCATTATTAAGGGGGACTCTGACGGCATTATTAAGGGGGACTCTGACCGCATTATTAAAGGGGGACTTTGACCAGGGGCACTTTAACCAGGGCTGATACAGGGGAACTCTGACCTGGACACATAAAGGGACACTGATGTAAGGAGGCACTCCGATGGGGACACTGATGTACGGAGGCACTCCGATGGGGACACTGATGTAAGGGAGCACTCAGGTGGGGACACTGATGTAAGTAGGACCTCCGATGGGGACACTGATGTAAGGGAGCACTCCGATGGGGACACTGATGTAAGGGAGCACTCCGATGGGGACACTGATGTAAGGGAGCACTCCGATTGGGACACTGATGTAAGGGAGCACTCTCCAGTGGGGACACTGATGTAAGGGAGCACTCTCCAGTGGGGACACTGATGTAAGGAGGCACTCCGATGAGGACACTGATGTAAGGAGGCACTCTGATGGGGACATTGATGTAAGGAGGCACTCCGATGGGGACACTGATGTAAGGAGGCACTCCGATGGGGACACTGATGTAAGGAGGCACTCCGATGGGGACACTAGATTGGATTGCTAGAGCAACAGGGACGTAGTGCACAGTGCGTGACAGGTCGGACAAGGAGGCTGATGAGGGAGAGACTTAAAGATATTAAAAGGACATTGTATGAGGAAACTTATAGTTGGAATTGCATGAGGAAACTTATACTTGGCAAACCCTTTGACTGTAATTATTGTTGTGGAAAAAGCGAATAGAGCCATGATTAATTTTTAAAGGAAAAAAGCTGTTGCTGTAAGGAAAAGGATCATTTCAACAAGGAAAAAACTTGTCACACTCAGCAAAGCAAATCTGCGACTGTAGAAATGCTGTTAAAGGGAAATTGCCTGATTGCAATCTACCACTGTAAGTGCATTACTGTAAAAAAAAAAAAAATGCAGAACATAGACACGCTATTAAAGGGACATTTATAAGCAAACTGACTTTAGTAGCAAAGTACGCCTTACTGGAACAAGTCTGTTTTTACAAATGTTTGACCACATATATCTAGCGCCCGTTAATTTAACAGGCTTAATGTCTAGTAAAGATATAAAACTGTATTTTTTTGTGAAGAATCAACACCAAGTGGGACACAATCATGAAGTGGAACGAAATTTATTGGATATTTCAAACTTTGTTAACAAATAAAAAACTGAAAAATTGGGCGTGCAAAATTATTCAGCCCCTTTACTTTCAGTGCAGCAAACTCTCTTCAGAAGTTCAGTGAGGATCTCTGAATGATCCATTATTGACCTAAATGACTAATGATGATAAATAGAATCCACCTGTGTGTAATCAAGTCTCCGTATAAATGCACCTGCACTGTGATAGTCTCCGAGGTCCGTTTAAAGCGCAGAGAGCATCATGAAGAACAAGGAACACACCAGGCAGGTCCGAGATACTGTTGTGGAGAAGTTTAAAGCCGGATTTGGATACAAAAAGATTTCCCAAGCTTTAAACTTTCCAAGGAGCACTGTGCAAGCGATAATATTGAAATGGAAGGAGTATCAGACCACTGCAAATCTACGAAAACCTGGCCGCCCCTCTAAACTTTCAGCTCATACAAGGAGAAGACTGATCACAGATGCAGCCAAGAGGCCCATGATCACTCTGGATGTACTGCAGAGATCTACAGAGGTGGGAGACTCTATCCATAGGACAGCAATCAGTCGTATACTGCACAAATCTGGCCTTTATGGAAGAGTGGCAAGAAGAAAGCCATTTCTTAAAGATATCCATAAAAAGTGTAGTTTAAAGTTTGCCACAAGCCACCTGGGAGACACACCAAACATGTGGAAGAAGGTGCTCTGGTCAGATGAAACCAAAATCGAACTTTTTGGCAACAATGCAAAACGTTATGTTTGGCGTAAAAGCAACACAGCTCATCACCCTGAACACACCATCCCCACTGTCAAACATGGTGGTTGCAGCATCATGGCTTGGGCCTGCTTTTCTTCAGCAGGGCAGGGACAGGGAAGATGGTTAAAATTGATGGGAAGATTGATGGAGCCAAATACAGGACCATTCTGGAAGAAAACCTGATGGAGTCTGCAAAAGACCTGAGACTGGGACGGAGATTTGTCTTCCAACAAGACAATGATCCAAAACATAAAGCAAAATCTACAATGGAATGGTTCACAAATAAACATATCCAGGTGTTAGAATAGCAAAGTCAAAGTTCAGACCTGAATCCAATCGAGAATCTGTGGAAAGAACTGAAAACTGCTGTTCACAAACGCTCTCCATCCAACCTCACTGAGCTCGAGCTGTTTTGCAAGGAGGAATGGGCAAAAATTTCAGTCTCTCGATGTGCAAAACTGATAGAGACATACCCCAAACGACTTACAGCTGTAATCGCAGCAAAAGGTGGTGCTACAAAGTATTAACTTAAGGGGGCTGAATAATTTTGCACGCCCACTTTTTCAGTTTTTTATTTGTTAAAAAAGTTTGAAATATCCAATAAATTTCGTTCCACTTCATGATTGTGTCCCACTTGTTGTTGATTCTTCACAAATAATTACAGTTTTATATCTTTATGTTTGAAGCCTGAAATGTGGCAAAAGGTCGCAAAGTTTAAGGGGGCCGAATACTTTCGCAAGGCACTGTATTATATATATATATATATATATATATATATATATATATATATATATATATTATATATATACACATATATATATATATATATATATATATATACCATAGTTTGTGGACTCTTTCCTACAGACTAAACAATAAGCACTGATTTGGGTTATTTTCACCAATGTAAAAGAATACATTTTGGCCTAAATTTATGAAAAAAGGATGATTTATTTGCAAAGTTGTAAAACAGAAGAAAAACTTTTTTTTTTTTTCCCAATGGTTGGTCTTTTTTTAGCAATTTTTTTTTTTTAAAGCAAGTTATGATTAAATAACACCAATAGAAAGCTCTTTTTGTGTGAAGAAAACAATAAAAATGTCATATGGGTACAGTGTTGCATGATTGTAATTGTCGTAATTGTCATTCAAAGTGTGACAGCGCTGAAATCTGAAAAGTTGGCCTGGTCAGGAAGGGGGTGAAAGTGCCCTAAATTGAAGTAGTTAAGCCTTACTGAAAGCAAAAAAACAATAATCAAATGTGAAATGAAAAAAGAATAAATAAAATAAATAAAATAAAAGGGAGGCTCTAAGTAGCAACTGGGGTTTTTGTTGACACACACAAAAAAGGTATTTCCAAATCGTAAAATATATGAAATTTTACTATACAGGATGACAGAAACTTTTTTTTCTTGCAAACACTCTTTGATCTATGCCTATTTTCTTCAGGTCTTTCCAATGCATACTGAGTGCATATGTGACCCAATGTGCAGTGTGAAAATGATTGTAGCAGCAAAAGCCAAAGAAAGTTTCCTCTTGGCGTAGTAGCAGCCCTTATAATCCGAATGAAGTAGATGATATTGTTAGGCTTCTTTCGCGTTTGGGGTAAGCTAACCACCCCCAGAAAAGTGATCCACTGTAGATTGCTTTTCAGAGGGCAGTATAGCCGCAGCTGACAGGCAATCAGGAGACACTGCTGCCACCTCCTTTACACATGTGTTTTTTTTTTTTTACTTTTATTTTACTACTGTGAGCTGAGTATTTTGCATTTTTGTGGTGCAGCCCCTTTGAACTAATTGGGTGGTGACACCTGTCAGATGTTGTAGCCTGAGTTAAAAAAGCCTGGGCCATGACTTTACAACATTACAACCATAGGCTCCAATTTACTTTGTGAATATGGCTAATTCCTTAATACTGCTTTAAGGTTTATATTCCCAATAATCTCTGCTAAATGACTGCTTGATATTTTGTTATATTTTTCTTGATCACTTTGGGTTTTAGTCTTTCTTGGATACAGTCAGGAAATGTCTTCTGAGTTACTAGACTTATGATTAGGTTATACTATATATACCATTCTATGTTATATTTTGGAGCTTAATCTTCTATTATAACTCGGCATGTTATTTTTCTGTTACTGCATTTGAACTTGCCTGTGTATTTTGTTAAACCTCAATAAACAAATTTGACAACCAAAACGCAAAGCTTAGCGATTGCGGCTTGTGTACCTCCCTGTCTGGCTTAACCTCCCTGGCGGTATGATTGTTTCCGATTTTAGGTGCTGAAAGCAGTACCATTATTTTGCATATAATTCTTAAGAACGAGCAGCCCAAACCAACTATTTACATATGATTTATTTTTTACTGTGAGTTCTTCTTTATAACATCTTGGGTATGATAAAGTTTGAAACACAAAATCATAAATTATAATATAATAAATAACTATAAATAAGTTAAAGTGTGTATATGTGTGTATATATATATATATATATATATATATATATATATATATATATATATATATATATAAATACAAATATATGTATATATATATATATATATATAAAGTACAGTAAAACTGCAGGAAAGGGCACTGGGGGGGCAAACTAATGTGAATTTATTTTATTTTGTAATGTTATAAGTGTGTTTGTGTGTTTTACTATTCAAATTTGCCGCCGGTTCCACCCCCCTGCAAGCGACACGTCGCAGGAGACGGAAGCCGGGGCACAGAGCATCGGGCGGAAGATCCGGTCACTGCACACTGCCGGGATAAATCGCTGGATCCCGGGGACAAGGTGAGTACCCTCTCTTACAAGATCCAGCGATCTCCCTGGCAGTACCCCGAGTGTGGCTCGGGGTTACTGCTAATGGCTCTGAAATTTCACCCCGAGCCACACTCCGGAATACCGCTAAGGAGGTTAATGGTAAAGTTCAGGTGGCGGTCAGTGGACAGTAAAAAGGTGGCTCAGCTACCTGTTTTTACCACCCCGGCTGCCCAAGTGAAAGAGCCCTTGGCAATTCACTATAAAGTGTTTCTGAACATGTCTTCAGAACAACTGATGCAACTGGCAGCACCAGTGGCCATGTCAGGCTCACGAAGTGGAAGTTTGTCTTCTTCCTCCACCTCCTGCTGAAAAGATTACATTATACCACTAAATAATGACCATTCTTCTATATACTGTTATATTGCTTTACAGAGGATTGAGATTAAAAAGCCATGTGAGCTGTTCAGTTTCCACCATGAAAACCTGTTCACTTGCTCTTCTTTTAGGGGACATCAGGCATGTTACCTGTTTTCCTCATGTGGAAAATTGAATTGTTTAAAATTACTGAATATGTATGTGAGCCTGCAGTGAGTTGTGAATAGGGTCAAAATAGTCTTCTACTACTTTCATGCAACCAATGCACAAGTGTCTTTGCAAAATTTGAAAGGCCTTCAAAGAGATTTGCAATCTAACATCATTTTCATGCTAAATAATCCTGCACAAACAGTAAACTGGGGTTAGAGACATTAAGTGGTGATCCTGTGAGCTACTATGGAGTAAGGGTTAATGAATACTGCAGCTTGCACTAATCACCCCCCAATCGGTCAGTTTGGATAGCTAAAATATAAAGTACTGAACAGAAATTGGTGCGTCTAATTTTTAAATTTAGAACAATCAGATATAATTAGCTTAAAAATAATCATTCAATAAAATATTGAAAAACGTGCATGATCTCTCATCATAAAAATAAAATTAAATAATAAAAAACTAATTATAATACAACTGATAAATGAGATGAACTGTGAACAGTAGATGACAAATAATATATGAGTACAGTAATTTGTGGAAGAATGGTAAAATGATTAATATTCCCAATCACTAGTGCTAATAAACAGTCCATTATTGAAGAAAGTGTAAAGGCTTTTCAGATGTACCACCTCCACTCACCTCAATGAGTGTGACATTGCATTTAAGCTTGGTCTTATACAGCTTGTTAGCCCCCCACAAGGCTATGGTGGATGATCTCCGCTTCCCGCACTACAGGCTCCCAATGATTATTTTTAAGCAATTATATCTGATTGTTCTAAATTTAAAAATTAGATGCACCAATTTCTGTGCAGCACTTTATAGTTATGTTTTGGGGTTTGTGACAACTTAATTGTCAACTTCCACTTCAAGGGTGATGCAGAGTCCCACAAAAAAGGCCCTGAAAATCTGTCAAAAAACTCAACCACTAGAAAATGCTACTGCAAAAATGCTGCAAAACTTATTCTAGAGCTACAGCTTTCTACAACTAACACTACTGGCGTCTTTATAACGTCCAGCGTGCATGGGGCAAACTATGATCAGTGTTACTTTGGGATTGATTTACTAAAGGCAAATATACTGTGCACTTTGCAAAATGCAGCTGCACTCAGCAAGAGCAGTTGCTCCAGAGCTTAGTAAATGAGCAAAAGCTCTGCTGACTTCCATCATCCAATCATGTGCAAGCAAAAATGTTTTTTTTTTTTTTATTCAACTTGCTTGTGATTGGGTATTCTTTGCAAAGTGAAGCTTTACCTCATTTACTAAACTCTGAAGCAACTGCACTTGAAAAGTGCACAATCTCTTTGCCTTTAGTAAATTAACCCCATTGTGTTTATTTAGACCTTTGCAAATATGCATAGCTTTTTATTTGGCCAGTCAGCCTTCTGTGGAATTGGAACTCATACCACAAAGGTAAGATCTGTAATTGGTGTAAGTATATCTTAGTTGGAGACTGAATTCTCAAGAGCACTTACTGACTTCAACCCAAAGAACTACGGGTCCCCCTGAGTTCCAGCAAACAATTGGACAGTTTCAAGTTCTTACTTTCTCCTTCCTTGGCTCGCTCCAATAATCAGTCCATGGGGTATTTGGTTGTTGTTTTTGTTTTATTTTAAATGGGGATAGAAAGGAATAGTGGGATACTCCAATATGAACTATAGACAGACAATGCTTGAGGACTCCTATCGTACGATACAGCCAGGCTGTTGATTCACCCTGCCACTATGGATGGACTTGGATTGAGTCTCTTTCCTTAAGACGACTTGGTGAACTGATAATTATCTTCAGGACACTATCACTAGCATCCTATTTTTGTCTCCACTGCTGACACCCGTCCACTGACTATCCTACACTTAGGGGTGGCCCCCCTCAGGTCAGGCCCCTTGACATGAGTCCCTGTACTCATGATACTGTGTCTCCAGTGTCTCAACTCTCAGTCAGCTCTCCTGGACCTCAAGGTACAGCTCCTCTCATCCATTCCTCAGGCCCTCAGGATGACGTCCTGCGACCGCATGGCACCTCTTCAGAGGAGGAAGCAGTCTCTCCCTCCAGGACTCTGCTCTCCAGCAAAAGACCCTGCAGCACATGTGCTCCTGGCTTTTATACAGTATCCCAGAATACACCGACCTGCCCTCTGCCAATCACTAGGACTGTATCAAAAGCCTATGCACCCATTTGTAAGGTTTCCTCCCACGGTCCAACATGCCTCCCTATTGGACCAGCGTGAAACACTCTCTAGACTGAATGAATCGCATACTGAGCACAACCAGCAGAACTCACTAACAGATCCTGCTCTATGGTAGGCAGAAAGCAATATAGATTTACCTGCAGCCCCTCTGGTAAGCAGACAGAGCTCAAAAATATACTCTCTCACTAGCACCTACCTAGGAGGATGCTAGACCTGTATATGAAGTAGATCTCAGAGGAGCAATTGAGAAACCTAATTTTCATGAAACTTTCAACTTGCTGTAGATAAAATATTTTGAGAACCTGCTTCATGCAGGTTACAATGACTAACAAATATTTCTCTAAGAGTGTTAGTCATACTTTGAGTTTTGCCAGTCCTTAAATGTTGTTTCTGGCTGCCAAATACTGGCTGCACCGGGCTTATAGGACTAGCAATATATAAAATGAATGATGTATATGAGAAAATACAGATACATGTATGGCCATACAAATGGGTAAATTATGTATACATATACCTCCTTGTAATATACACTATATTACCAAAAGTATTGGGATGCCTGCCTTTACACGCACATGAACTTTAAGGGCATCCCAGTCTTAGTCCGTAGGGTTCAAGATTGAGTAAGCCCACCCTTTGCAGCTATAACAGCTTCAACCCTTCTGCTTATTGCACTAGTCCAACTCATTTGGTGGAGGGGGGATTATGGGGTCCCAATACTTTTTTGAACCATTCAACAAAGCAAGGTCCATAAAGACATGGATGAACGAGTTTGGGGTGGAGGAACTTGACTGGCCTGGTTGTTAAGCCACTTTATGCACTTTATACCATCCTGTCTGTGTGCATGCCTGTGTGTCTGTGTTTTATAAAAATAAGCCATTCTTTACCATTTTTCAGAGTGCCAATCACCGCTCATGTGACCAGCCGACTCTCTCCTCTCCCCATCTGACAAGCTGCAGCGGGCGGGGCCAAGAATTCCCCATTGACGTCAGTCGGGAGGGGAGGAGAGAGGCAGATCGGCAATCGGCACTCTGAAAACTGGTAAAGAACGGCTTATTTTTATAAAACACAGACACAGGGGCATGACTTTTCAGTCGGTAGAGGACTTCTTTTAGGGCAGCGGTAACCCTTCCTACATCCGAAAGCAGGATGATTTTCAATTGAAATTTGAGAAGTAGTATTTCAAGATAGGGAGTTGATCCTTCCCAGCCAGGATAGATTACATTTTGTCCATTGTTTTAAATCCTCCTCTAGTTTCATGGGGGTAAAATTAACAGAGAACAGTTTGTCAATGTTGTGGGGTAGATTAATACCCAAATAGGGAATGGAGTCAGAGGACCAGAAGAAGGGGAAGTGGTGCCTCAATTGTTCTACTAGCTGCAGAGGAACCGAGATGTTCAGTGCTACAGACTTGGAGACATTTACTTTTAAGCCAGGGATGGAACCAATGTATTGGAGTAGTTGAAATACATTAGAGGGGAGATCAGGGGGGGGGGGGGGTGTGATGAAGAGCAGTAGGTCATCCGTGAACAACGTGCATTTATGTTCCTGGGGACAACACAAGACCCCCATAATATCAGGGTGCGATCTAATGTCGATTGCTAAGGTTTCAATAGCTATTGTGAAAATTAGAGGAGATAAGGAACAGCCCTGTCTGGTCCCTTTTCTGATATCAATGGGAGTTAGAATAATGTCCCATCAAATGGACCTGTGCTTTCAGAGCAGAGTAAAGAGACTGAATGATTCCCAAGAATTTAGAGTCAAAAGTCGAAAGTAAAGTCAAAACTTCCTAGAATTTCAAAAAGGTAGGGCCCAGGCCTTCTGGAGGTTAATGGACAAAAGAAAGGCATCCTGCGGGGCCCCTCATCCCAATGAGTGTAGCAATTAAATTATATCTATGGCTCTCCTAACTTGGTCTGGAGCCTGCCTCCCAGGGATGAAACCCACATGGTTCTTGTAAATATGTTTAGCTATAACGCTCAACCTTCTCGATGCAAGAATTTTCATCATAAGTTTGAGGTCATTATTAATAAGTGATATTGGATGATAGTTACTAACATTACTTACATCTTTCCCAGGTTTGGGAATAAGCGATATATGCTAAGTTTAACCTCTTTACGACCGCCCGCCGCAGATGTACTGCGGCAGGCAGCCGCTCCTGCACGAATCGCCGTAACTGTACGGCGGTTTGCGAGTAGGAAGCTAGGGGGCGAGCGCGTGCCACCAGTGGGGAAGCCGATGCAGTGGGCAGGTGGCTCTGATTGCCGCCTGACACCCACAATCGTTCCCCGCTGAGAGAGATGTTGTAAACATAGCTGACCATTCTTCTCCCTGAAATGATCATAGAGCCTCTGTAATCCTTCTATTTAGCATTGCAGGTCTCTATAGTCATTCCACCAGCCACACCCAACCACAGTTAGAATCACTCCCCTGGGCTCACATTTAACCCCTTGATCACCCACAATGTTAACCCTTTCCCTGAAAGTGTCATTATTACAGTAACAGTGCATATTTTTAGCACTGATTACTGTAGTAATGTCACTGTTCCCCCCAAAAGTGTAAAAAATGTCAGTCAGGGGTCCAATCTGTCTGCCGCAATGTCGCAGTCCCGCTAAAAATCGCAGCTCGCCGCCATTACTAGTAAAAGAAAAACAATAAAAATGACATAAATCTTTACCGTAGTTAGTAGATGCAATAACTTTTGAGCAAATCAATCAAAATATGCTTATTGTTATTTTTTTTTACCAAAAATATGTAGCAGAAAACAAATTGGCATAAAATGTTAAAGCATTTAGATTTTTAATTTTCTTTTTTTGGGAATGTTGTATAGCAAAATGTGAAAAATATTGATTTTTTCAGACTTGTCTCTCTTTTTTTGTGTATATCACAAAAAATTTAAATCGCACAGGTGATCAAATACCACCAAAAGAAAGTTCTATTTGTGAAAAAAAAGTACGTAAAGTTCGTTTGGGTACCTCATTGCATGACTGCGCAATTGTCAGTTAAAATCACGCAGTGCCAAGTTGAAAAAAGTGGCCTGGTCATTAAGGGGCAAATCCTTCCAGTCTTAAAGTGGTTAAATCACTGCCTAGGGGGTTTCCATCTCAGAGGGATATAAAAAGGAATCGAGCCATGTAGGGGGACAAGGAGGAGCCAAATTTCTTATAATAGGCGACCAAAAAAACGTCAGGCCCAGGCACTGAGCATTGTTTGAGCGATCTAATGGCCTCCAATGTCTCCTCTGGTGTGAAAGGTTTATTGAGGAGTTTCCTATGGGTTTATGTGATTTTGGGTAGGGGGAGATCCCTAAGGAAAGTCTCCAATTTATATGGGGCAAGAGAAGATTGCGAGTTACACAAATTAGATTAGAAAGTCTGAAAGTTTTCCATTATACGGAAAGGGTTTTGGGTTAAGTCCAGTGGTGGGATTCAGCCGGTTCGCACCGGTTCCATAGAACCAGTTGCTAACTTTCTGCAAGTTTGCAGAACCGGCTGAATCCCTCGGGCCACGGCCCGCCCATTCTGTGACAATAGCGAATGAGAATTCGCTATTGTCACATGATCCTCCTCCTGGCCAATCAGGGAGCGGGTCCTCCCGCTTCCTGATTGGCCGAAAGACAAACACCGTGCCGTTGGACGAGAAGGAGGCTCCGCGGGAGGACTCGGAGACGCGGGGAGCCGACTGCGAGACCTTCCGTGAGGTAAGTGCATGGGTCTCGCGGGGGGGATCGCTGGCACTCTGCAATTGGGGGCAATGTTGTGGCTGGCGCTCTGCAATTGGGGGCAATGTTGTGGCTGGCGCTCTGCAATTGGGGGCAATGTTGTGGCTGGCACTCTGCAATTGGGGGCAATGCTGTGGCTGGCGCTCTGCAATTGGGGGCAATGCTGTGGCTGGCGCTCTGCAATTGGGGGCAATGTTGTGGCTGGCGCTCTGCAATTGGGGGCAATGTTGTGGCTGGCGCTCTGCAATTGGGAGCAATGCTGTGGCTGGCGCTCTGCAATTGGGGGCAATGTTGTGGCTGGCACTCTGCAATTGGGGGCAATGCTGTGGCTGGCGCTCTGCAATTGGGGGCAATGTTGTGGCTGGCACTCTGCAATTGGGGGCAATGTTGTGGTTGGCGCTCTGCAATTGGGGGCAATGTTGTGGCTGGCGCTCTGCAATTGGGGGCAATGTTGTGGCTGGCACTCTGCAATTGGGGGCAATGCTGTGGCTGGCGCTCTGCAATTGGGGGCAATGTTGTGGCTGGCACTCTGCAATTGGGGGCAATGTTGTGGTTGGCGCTCTGCAATTGGGGGCAATGTTGTGGCTGGCGCTCTGCAATTGGGGGCAATGTTGTGGCTGGCGCTCTGCAATTGGGGGCAATGTTGTGGCTGGCGCTCTGCAATTGGGGGCAATGCTGTGGCTGGCGCTCTGCAATTGGGGGCAATGTTGTGGCTGGCGCTCTGCAATTGGGGGCAATGCTGTGGCTGGCGCTCTGCAATTGGGGGCAATGTTGTGGCTGGCGCTCTGCAATTGGGGGCAATGTTGTGGCTGGCACTCTGCAATTGGGGCAATGTTGTGGCTGGCGCTCTGCAATGATTGGGGGCAATGCTGTGGTCACTGTGCATTGAAAGGGGGGCACGCTGGTCTCTCTGCATTGAAAGGGGGGCACGCTGGTCACTGTGCATTGAAAGGGGGGCACGCAGCACTGGTCACTGTGCATTGAAAGGGGGGCACGCAGCGCTGGTCACTGTGCATTGAAAGGGGGCATGCTGGTCACTGTGCATTGAAAGGGGGGCACGCTGGTCACTGTGCATTGAAAGGGGGGCACGCTGGTCACTGTGCATTGAAAGGGGGCACGCTGGTCTCTCTGCATTGAAAGGGGGGCATGCTGGTCACTGTGCATTGAAAGGGGGCACGCTGGTCTCTCTGCATTGAAAGGGGGGCACGCTGGTCACTGTGCATTAAAGGGGGCATGTACACTGGTCACTGTGCATTGAAAGGGGGCACGCTGGTCACTGTGCATTGAAAGGGGGCACGCTGGTCTCTCTGCATTGAAAGGGGGAACGCTGGTCACTGTGCATTGAAAGGGGGCACGCTGGTATCTCTGCATTGAAAGGGGGAACGCTGGTCACTGTGCATTGAAAGGGGGCACGCTGGTCATTCTGCTGGGAAAGTCGGAACTGGTTACTAAAATTTTTGAATCCCACCACTGGTTAAGTCCCCTGATGAAATGCAAATTTTGGGGAAGGATAAGGTTTATGGTCTAAGGCGTAGTTTGTATCTTGTCCTTCGTTGAGTAGAATTTAGCACCAGTCCATCTAATGTGCTTTTCTTCTGCTGTAGTCAGAGCTAGATTTAATTTCACCTTGGCAGAGTCTAGCTGAGCCAGGGTAGAAGGGGTAGGATTACCTTTGTGACATTTGCTCAGATCAAGGAATTCCTCATTCAGTTTCTAGATTTCGGCTTTGCGTTCACATTTCAGCTGGAAAGAAATTTGAACGAGTTTCCCTCTCAGCACTGCTTTGTGGGCTGCCCAAAGTGTTGTCAGAAATGCTGTTATTGTCATTGTCTGTAAAGTATTCCTTAAGGGCTTTTTCCAGGATTGTAGGATTGTACATTGTATAGGGTCACTCAGGAGGGCCTCATTGAGACGCCATTTGAGTGGGCCTTCGTCCCGTAAAGGGCGTCGGAGGGAAAGTGTCAGCATGGAGTGGTCTGATAGGGGTGTGTCTCGAAGGAAGGGCTTATTTTTATAAAACACAGATACAGGGGCACACATGATTATGAAACAGACAGGATGGTATAAAGTGGCATAACAAATACTTTAATTTTTTACCCAATTTAATTACTGTGAATGAGAGTCCTAGGAACCATAGGAAGGCACCAGTAACTGGGACAGGAAGCAAGAAGAAATCTCCCTAATATTGGGTATAGAAAGTAATCAAAACTTAATAAAGATTTGAATCTCTTTATTCAAAACTATATAAGATGCTTTTGCTGGAGTTCCACTTTAAAAATATTAGTATAGACAATCAGTATATATATATATATATATATATATTCATTATTGTATATTATTTGAGAGTATAATTGCAAGTTATAAGCATTTCAGCCTTGATAATGCACAGATAATGCATTTAAATGTGCTGTAGAAGTACTATATTATGTTTTTTTTGTTATTAAAATGTATTTCATATTCGGCCTGAAGAGTGATAATAGTTACTATCATGATTTCAATCCGCTGTTTCTATGGCCTTAAAAAAATGTGTAAAAAGAAAATGTAATTAAGCTGGCATGAAATTATAACTATTCAATTCCCTCTGCTGTAATGTAAAAGAACAAAGTGTATTAATCCTACTTTAGATTACATTTCATTTTACCTTACCATGACTTCATACTGTCAGGTAAAGGCATACATAATACGATAGCCAAAATAGGACTCATCTGATGCTGCTTAAGCCCACAATGTCCATGTCTACTCTTGCAAGAATTCTTAGTTTTCTGCTGCAGTGCTAACGAGAAAGAGGATTATGGGTTCAAAAAACAATCTGTAACATATCTGATTACGCATGGTTAGCCAAAATTCTATAAGCAAAAGGCCATACTTTACCATCTTTTTCTATTTCCCACTTGAACTTTAATGGCATCCCAGTCTTAGTTTGTAGGGTTTAAGACTGAGTTGGCACACACTTTGCAGCTATAACAGCTTCAACTCTTCTGGGAAGGCTGTCCACAAGGTTTAGGAGCGTGTCTATGGGAATGTTTGACCATTCTTGCAGAAGCGCATTTGTGAGGTCAGGCACTGATGTTGGATGAGAAGGCCTGGCTCGCAGTCTTCTCTCTAATTTATCCCAAAGGTGTTCTATCGGGTTGAGGTCAGGACTCTGTGCAGGTCAGTCAAGTTCCTCCACCCCAAACTCGCTCATCCATGTCTTTATGGACCTTGGTTTTTTGCACTGGTGCCCAGACACCTGTTCACGTTGGAACAGGAAGGGCCATCCCCAAACTGTTCCCACAAAGTTGGGAACATGAAATTGTCCAAAATGCCTTGGTATGCTGACACCTTAAGAGTTCCCTTCACTGAAACTAAGGGGCCAAGCCTGACTCCTAAAAAAAAACCCCACACCATAATCCCCCCTCCACCAAATGATTTGGAGCAGTGCACAAAGCAGGCCAGTCAAGTTTCTCCATCCCAAACTCATCCATGTCCTTATGGACCTGCTTGTTGCACTGGTCCAACTCATTTGGTGGAAGGGGGATTATGGCATTCCAATACTTTTGATAATATAGCGTGTGTCTGTGTGTATATATATATATATATATATATATATATATATCCACATTCTGGCATTCTTGATATAAGGGTATGGTGCTGCCTGGTTGCCAGGTTCATCCCGTGAATTTGATACTTTGACTCACAATGACTTAGCAACAGAAGCCACACTAAAGTCAACTTGACAGCCTGACAATTAGCATTTTCAAAAGAAGATGCCATCAATGTCAATCTACACATTTTTCCCAGTATAAATTCCTTGAAAAGTTTTTCTTTTCTCTTTCCTTTCCTCTAAAAGCAGTTTTGAGTAAACATTATTTATCTCTTAGTTTTTTAATGACTTTTTCAACTGGTAGGAAGCTACCTGATGTTCAGTACTCATGTCAGAATGTCCATCGACAGGCCACATGCTGTGCTTGCTTCATCTATGTTCTTTGCAAGACTTATGTTGTCAACAAACCTATTGATTTCTGCAGTGTAACCTTAAAATAAATCAATATTGGTTAAGTTACAATTTAGGGTTAATTTTATTGGCTTATATTTAGTGTTGATTTTTCATGAAAGTCATTAAGTGGCTTGACATCTCCTTCCAGCCAGAAAAGAATACAGGGAACAATTTATCACTGTATAGAGTGTTGTGGCTGCAGGCTCAGTGTGTACCTTCCCATGGAGATTCCTAAGTATAGCGATTTTATACTGCTTTAAAGGCACCACAAATGTTTTATGCAATAAAAAAAGGGATAGAAATCGAGAAAGAATGAGAGAGAGAGAAGGAGAGAGAGGAAGAGAGAGAGAGAGAGCAGAGAGAAAGTGTGAGAGAGAGAGAGAGAGAGAGAGAGAGAGAGAGAGAGAGAGAGAGAGAGGAGAGAGTGGGGGGAGAGAGAGAGAAAGAGAGGGGGGGAGAGAAAGAGAGAGAGGGGGGGGGGAGAAAGAGGGAGAGAGAGGGGGGGGGGAGAGAGGGAAGAGAGAGAGAGGGAGAGAGAGGGAGCGAGAGAGAGAGGGGAGGGAGATGAAGAGAGTGGGGGAGAGAGAGAGGGAAAGAGAGAGGGGGGAGAGAGAGAGGGAGATAGAGAGAGAAAGAGGGGGAAGAGAGGGAGAGAGGGGGGAGAGAGAGAGGAGGGAAGAGAGAGGGGAGAGAGAGGGAAAGAGAGAGAGAGAGGGGGGAGAGAGAGAGATGAGAGGGGGGAGAGAGAGAGAGAGGAGAGGGGGGGAGAGAGAGAGGGGAGAGGGGGAAAGAGAGAGGAGAGAGAGGGGAGAGAGAGAGAGAGGAGAGAGGGGGGAGAGAGAGAGGAATAGGAAGAGAGGGAGAGAGAGAGGAGAGGAGAGAAGGGGATAGGAAGAGAGGGAGAGGGGGGAGAGGGAGATTTAGAGGGAAGGAAAGAGAGATTGATAAACTTGTATAATTTTAAAAAAGTTATATTTTTTCATATTTAAATCATATTTATTATAATATAGACTTCCACTTTTGACCTCTCTCAAAATAATCTCATGAGGCATGTAACAAAAGCATATCGAGGAAGTTTACTTCCTCTTTAAAGGCTAGGTATGGATAAAGATCAAGGGTTAATGTTACAGTGATTGTAAAACCTCACATATACCCAGTGAAGTGACTAGACTCCTCGATGAACCAAATCTTCCTACATAAGTTAATATGTTATACCTGTTTATCTTCCTCCACCTGTCCTCTACAGCCTTTCAAAGTGCAGAATATATACAGCTTGTCTGTATAGAAAGCAGGGGCCAGGCAGCTAAAGTTACATTCTGCAGAGCTCAGTGAGAGCTGATTGGAGAGATGGGGCACACCCCCACACAACACACAGGAACAAAGCTGAGGCTGTCAATCACAGGATAAAATATTGAGCTCCCTTCCCTGTGACTTTTTTTCCCTCAGTGTCAGGAAAACATGTTAAAAGTAACTCATGCAGATAGCATGAGAAATGAAACAGCAGAGAGAATAGACACTTAGTGCTTTATTTTCTAGGGCAACTTTTAACCACTTTGCCGCTGCTCACTAGAGCTGTACTGCGGCAAAGTGGCTCTTGTAGGTCTGACGACGTAGACCTACATCAGCAGACCCCCCTCTTCTAGGCGGCGCGCGCGCGCCGCCGGAGGCTCGATCCCGCTGTATTCTGTCACAGCGGGAGTCGGGCCAGGGGAGGAGCAGCGGCGATCGCCGCTGCTCTTCCCCGATCGTCGGGGAATCGAGTGTGGAGATCTGCCCGCTTGTGTAAACACAAGCGGGCGGATCTCCGAAGTGACAGGCAGGGTCAGATTGCAGGGTTCAGCATAGCTGAACCCTCGATCTGTCCTTGTGTCACACAGTCACCTCCCCCCACACACGTCAGTAAGCACCAGGCATACATTAACCCCTCCCTCTCCAATAAAATTAACCCCTTCACTGCCAGTGTAATTTTTACAGTAAAAGTGCATATTTATAGCACTGATTACTGTAGTAATGTCACTGGTACCCCCAAAAGTGTCAAAAATGTCAGTCAGGGGTCCGATCTGTCCGCCGCAATGTCGCAGTCCCGCAAAAAAAATCGCAGATCGCCGCCATCACCAAAAATGACATAAATCTTTCCCTTAGTTAGTAAACGCAATAACTTTTGCGCAAACCAATCAAAATACGCTTATTGCGATTTTTTTTTACCAAACATAGGTAGCAGAAAAAAAATTGGCTAAAAATGTAAAAAAAATTTGATTTTTACATTTTTTTGGGGGGAATTTCATATAAAAAATGTGAAAAATATTATTTTTTCAAAATGTATGCTCTTTTTTTGTTTATAGCGCAAAAAGTAAAAATCGCACAGGTGATCAAATACCACCAAAAGAAAGCTCTGTTTGTGGGAAAAAAAGGACCTCAATTTCATTTGGGTACGGCGTCGCACGACCGTGCAATTGTCAGTTAAAG
The DNA here is from genome assembly GCF_965119305.1 of Pelophylax lessonae. Lineage (NCBI taxonomy): Eukaryota > Metazoa > Chordata > Amphibia > Anura > Ranidae > Pelophylax > Pelophylax lessonae. Next base: position 122,737,670 of record NC_138776.1, on the reverse strand, counting down.
TAGCACAGTGCCAAATCGCAAACAGTGGCCCAGACGTAAGACAGCAAAATCCTCCGGTAGTAAAGTGGTTAACATCCAAGTGAAAGATATAACACCAACATGTCAGAAAAAATAAATAAAATAAAAAACAAAATCACTGAGTTGGAAAAAGAATCATCCCCTTATGTCATTTTTGGTAGTCCACCCTTTGTTTTAATTACAGTCTTTAGTTTGTTGGGATATGTCTCTACTAACTTTGTACATCTAGACTTTGCTATATTTGCCCACTCTTCTTTGCAGAACTGTTAAAGTTAAGTTAGATTTGATGGTGACCGTTTGTGGACTGCAGTCTTCAAGTAGTTTCACAGATTTTCAATGGGGTTTAAGTCTGGGCTCTGACTAGGCCATGCAAGTAGGGATGGGCTCTGTGTTCGAGTTGAATATATGTTCAACTCGAATATTAGCTGTTCGTGTGTTCGCAAAACACACAAACAAATAGGGCGCTTGGTGGGGAGTTCACCCGCCGGTGAGCGCCCCATAATGTACTGCACTGTTGCAGTGCATTGATTGGCCAAAGCATGCACCTGACCTGTATGCTTTGGTCAATCACACACAATGTCCTGTCAGAGCCATGTTTGGCCAAAGGCAGGGTTATCAGAATCGGGGTCCAGGCACCCTCCCTATGTAAATGGGTATTGGGTACATAGTACCCCTACCCATTAACCAAAAAAGTGTAAAAAAGTAAAAACCACAGAACACGGTTTTTGACAAGTTTGGTGTAAATCCATCGTCAATGATGCCGCCCGCCGGACCCGAAAAATAGGAAAAAAAAAACCGCTCCATTCTGATGTCACTTTTTTTTACACTTTTTTGGTGAATGGGTAAGGGTACCAAGTACCCGATTCCCATTCACATGGGGGGTGGGATCAGGGGCTCCCTCCTTTTATTTTCTTTTTCTTTTTATCTGTATTGCATGGAGCTGGCAATACATTACAGCCGCAAGCAAGTTTAAATTACATTTTTTCCTTTAGTAATGTCAGTATTGTTGCAGCAGGCTCCATACATCGTACAGATGCACCACTTTACAGGCACATTAAGGGGACTCCCCAGGCATGATGTTTAAAGAAATTTTTCATTTTTATTGTTTCTTATTAAGCATCATGAAAGTCACTGCTCCTGTAAAAAACATTTTTTTCAAAAGCTTTTTTGTTTTTAAAAATCCCTACAGTAAAACATGAAGATGGTATTATCTTATTATGGGGGTGTTTCTCTGCAGCAGGGACTGGAGTACTTGTCAGAATAGAAGGAAAAATTGATGAGGCAAAATACCGTCAAATTCTTGAGGAAAATCTGTTGCCCTCTGACAGAAAGTTGTCAATGGGAAAAAGGTTTACCTTCCCACATGACAATGACCCAAAGCACACAGCAAAAAAGACCACACCGTGGTTGAAGGAGAAAAAGGTGAATCTCCTTGCATGGCATACCCAGAGCCAAGACTTAAACCCCATTGAAAATCTGTGGAATGACTTGAAGACTGCAGTCAACAAACGGTCACCATCAAATTTAACTGAACTTAAGCAGTTCTGCAAAGAAGAGTGGCCAAATATTGCAAAGTCTAGATGTGCAAAGTTAGTAGAGACATATCCCAACAGACTAAAGGCTGTAATTATAGCAAAAGGTGGTCCAACAAAAGACTGACATAAGGGGAGTAATCCTTTTTCCAACTCCGTTATTCTGTTTTTTATTTTTTTCTCCTGACATGTCGGTGTTATATCTTTCACTTGGATGTTTTAAGTTGCACTAGTACATACAGCTGGATAAAACAAAAAAATGCGTCTGTCTTCATTTAAAGCTGCAAAGCATCAAAATGTGAACATTTTAAAGGGGGGTGATTCTTATCTATACCCACTGTATATATATATATATATATATATATATATATATATATATATATATATAAATATATACACACAGTATATATATATATATATATATATATATATATATATATATATATATATATATATATATATATATATATATATATATAAAGTGTATATATATATATATATATAAAAAATATCAAGCATTTCTTTCTTTTAATTTGGATGATTATGGCTTACAGCTAGTGAAAACCCAAAAATTCAGTATCTCAGAAAATTAGAATATTGTGAAAAAGTTCAGTATTGTAGACTCATGGTGTCACACTCTGATCAGCAAAGTAACTCAAAACACTTGTAAAGTTTTCCTGGGCCTTTAAATGGTCTCATAGTCTGGTTCAGTAGGTTATACAATAGTGGAAATGACTGCAGACTTGACAGTTGTTCAGAAGACAGTCATTGACACCCTCCACAAGAAGGGTAAGTCACAAAAGGTTATTGCTAAAGAAGTTGGCTGTTTACAGAGTGCTGTATCCAAGCATATTAATGGAAGGTTGAGTGGAAGGAAAAGGTGTGGTAGAAAAAGATGCACAAGCAACAGGGATAACCACAGCCTTGAGAGGATTGGCAAAGGCCATTCAAACATTTAGCGGGAGATTCACAAAGAGGTACCAGACAGAGGTATCCAGGACATGGACTACAACTGTCGCATTCCTTGTCTCAACCACTCCTGAACAAGAGACAACTTAAGAAGCGTCCTACCTGGGCTAAGGAGAAAAAGGACTGGACTGTTGTTCAGTGGTCCGAAGTCCACCTTTCGGATGAAAGTAAATTTTGCATTTCATTTGGAGATCAAGGTCCCAGAGTCTGAAAGAAGAGTGGAGAGGCACAGAATCCAAATTGCACGAGGTCCAGTGTGAAGTTTCCACAGTCAGTGATGATTTGGGGAGCCATGTCATCTGCTGGTGTTGGTCCACTGTGTTTTATCAAGTCCAAAGTTAGCGCAGCCCTCTACCAGGAAATTCCAGAGCACTTCATGCTTCCCTCTGCTGACCAGCTTTATGGAGATGCTGATTTCATTTTCCAGCAGGACTTAGCACCTGCCCACACTGACACCTGGTTTAATGATCATGGCATCACTGTGCTTGATTGGCCAGCAAACTCACCTGACCTAAACCCCATAGAGAATCTGTGGGGTATTTTCAAGAGGAGGATGAGAGACACCAGACCAAACAATGCAGACGAGCTGAAAGCAACCTGGGCTTCCATAACACCTCAGCAGTGCCACAGGCTGATCGCCTACGTGCTACGCCACATTGATGCAGTAATTCATGCAAAAGGAGCCCCGACCAAGTATTGAGTGCATACTACACTGTCCATATGCATAGTTGTCAACATTTCTCTATTAAAAATCCTTTTTTTATAATTGGTCTTATGTAATATTCTAATTTTCTGAGATACTGAATTTTGGGTTTTCACTAGCTGTAAGCCATAATTATCTAAATTTAAAGAAAGAAATGCTTGTAATATATCACTCTGTCAGTAATTAAGCTATACAATACAGTGCCTCAAAAATGTAAAGGAACACTTTGAAAACACATTAGATCTCAATAGGGAAAAATATCATGCTGGATATCTATACTGATATGGACTAAGTAATGTGTTAGGAATGAAAGGATGCCACATCGTTTAATGGAAATTAAATGTATCAACCTACAGAGGGCTGAATTCAAAGACACCCTGAAAATCAAAGTGAAAAAATGATGCAGCAGGCTAGTCCATTTTGCTGAAATTTCATTGCAGCAACTCAAAATGGTGCTCAGTAGTTTGTATGGCCCCGCCATGCTTGTATGCATGCCTGACAACATTGGGGCATGCTCCTAATGAGATGACGGATGATGTCCTGGGATATTTCCTCCGAGATCTGGATCAGGGCATCAGTGAGCTCCTGAACAGAATGAGGTGCAACCTGGTAGCGTCAGATGGACCAAAACATAATATCGCAGAGGTGTACTATTAGATTTAGGTCAGGCGAGCGTGGGGGCCATTCAATGGTGTCAATTCCTTCATCCTCCAGGAACTACCTGCATATTCTCGCCACATGAGGCCGGGCATTGTTGTGCACCAGGAGGAGCCCAGGACCCACTACACCAGTGTAAAATCTGACAATGGGTCCAAGGATTTCATCCTGATACCTAATTGCAGTCAGGGTGCCATTGTAGACTGTAAAGGTCTGTGCATCCCTCCATGGATATGCCTCCCCTGACCATCACTGACCCACCACCAAACTTATCATGCTGAACAATGTTACAGACAGCACAACATTCTCAGCAGCTTCTCCAGACCCTTTCATGTCTGTCACATGTGCTCAGAGTGAACCTGCTCTCATCTGTGAAAAGCACAGGGCGCCAGTGGCGGACCTGCCAATTATGGTGTTCAATGGCAAACGCCAGTCGAGCGCCATGGTATCAGGCAGTGAACACAGGGCCCACTAGAGGATTTCGGGCCCTTAGGCCACCATCATGAAGTCTGTTTCTGATTGTTTGGTCAGAGAGACTCACACCAGTGGCCTGCTGGAGGTCATTTTGTAGGACTCTGGCAGTGCTCATCCTGTTCCTCCTTGCACAAAGGAGCAGATACTGGTCCTGCTGATGGGTTAAGGACCTTCTATGGCCCTGTTCAGCATTCCTAGAGTAACTGCTTGTCTCCTGGAATCTCCTCCATCCTTTTGAGACTGTGCTGGGAGACACAGCAAACCTTCTTGCAATGGCACATATTGGCACATTTTACACCTGTAAAACCATTTCTGTTTTGGAAGTCGTCTCATTGTTGCCCATCTAGTGCACCTGTTGTTTATTTAATTAACACCAAAGCAGCTGAAAATGATTAACAACCCCCTCTGCTACTTAACTGACCAGATCAATATCCCAGGAGTTTAATTGACTTGATGCTATGCTTTGACTAAAAAGTGTTCCATTCATTTTTTTGAGTAGTGTATATGTGTTTCACTTATTGAATTGAATTACTGAAATACATTTAACTTTTTGATGATATTCAATTTTTTTTAAATATATTTCTATATTGTTATAATATATATATATATATATATATATATATATATATATATATATATATATATATATATTTATGTATATGTATATATATAAATATATATATATACAGTATTGACTTGAAAGAAAAAAATTGATTGGACCCATCAACAAATTCAATAAGGAAATTACTGTAATAGGTAACACCTTATTGAAAGATATGTGTTAGTGTCAACCCAATAAAATGATGCAAATGCTGAGTATGAAACTTTGCTTAATGTCCGGATTCTAAAAATGTAAATTAGCATGAAAGATTAAAGTAAAAATGTAAACATACCTCTACAGATGACCGCTATGTATTCCAATTTCTAAATTGCTTGCAAAGCAGGATTTCAGCTGACTCAGGCTTCTAATTCAGATGTGAAGGGAAAACCAGGCTTATTTTTTTTAATCAGTAACTTTTTAGCAAGCATATACAAAATGAATGTATTAAGTCGCACTGATTTATAGCAGCGCAAGAAAACCACAAAACAACATATGCGGTTACACTAACTCAGCTATGTTTATATTTTTTTTTCCATTTTACCCTATTGCATTTTATGTTCAATCCATTGCTTTTCTGGTATATTGCCCTGCAATGGAATTGAAAATAAAATATTTATTATGCAACATATATCACTTTGACATGATTGTTCATACAAATATATCATGTATTTCACTCCAAATAACTTCATTCAAATTGTATGGATGAAGCTGGGATAGATTTTCAATGTAATCAAAGGTTGTAGCAACAACAATCTATATAGTTAAATGCAATTCATCATTGAGATATTACAATATTGTAAGCACTTCTAAATGGCTTAGTACTACTCAGACTCACTTGACAGCAATAGAGTGACTCATAAAAAATGAAAGTGCTTTAGGTTTAAAGGAAAGCTATATGCATAAAAATATAAGCTGCTAAAGCTGAGCCATCCGCCTAAAATGCTACTTTCCTGGCCGCTTTACTAATCTAATATTTTCCAACAACTTAATCACTTATTTAGAAGAAGAATGCAGATCAGAAGATTGACTTTAATCTGACTTCACTTATGCAACTTTGTTGGGTCTGTGACTCAGAAAGTATTAAAATAATTAGATTAGTTTGACATCTAGAAAACAAGTATCATCAAAATGAAAACAACAATGGCAGTCTACATATTTATTTAATTATGCAATATATTTCATTGACTTATTTAAATCAGGAACACAGATAAGAATAATGAATTTATTCTGACTTCACTGTCATTCTCCTGATCTGCATTCTTCTTCTAAATAAGTCAAATAAAAATGTTATAAAGTCCTTTAAGTGAAGTCAGATTACAGTGACTTTGATATACATATTTATTTAACTAAAAGGTTTCCTTTAAAGCAGAACTAAACTCTCTTGATCAACATTTACAATTTTTAATCCTTATGCTGCTGCTAGCATCAATAAATAGATAGGAAGGTACATTATATTTCCTTTTTTGTGCATTTATTCACTTACTTCCTGGTTTCTGGCCAAAATCCCAGGAGACTTCATGGGCATTTTTTTCCATTCATCTGGAGGATGAGATGATGGGCTTTCTCAAGTAAGCACACCCTCCTGTCTGCATGCTTGAGGTAAGGGCAGATAGATTCCAGGAAGTAAATGATACATGAATCATCCGCCCTTACTCTGGCTGGAAATGTTAGGGAGGTGTTTTTCAAAGTCATTTCTTAACAAAATAAAGCATGGAGACAGGGATGGATGGGCTAGTTTGCTTTGAATATTAAAAAATAAATTAAATATTGTTTTTGGTTTGTGGTTCCCAGATAGAGTTAAAGTGTTACTAAACCCAGAACCTGCATTCACTATATCTGGGCTCCCACAGTACACAGAATATGGAAATGCAATTATCTTAGTAAATATAAACTGCTAAATACCTTTTCTCATCAGCAGTAAATAGCAGCCTTGTGACTTGTATCAGTTCCTAGTAAAGCTTGTAGGAGGAGTTTTCATTCTTCCCCGATGCTCTGTCTGGACAGTGCTGATTGGCCATGTGCTGATCACATGCACTCTCCCAAGACAAAAAAAAAACACTTTCTAGCAATACACACCAAACTGAGCATGTGCAGCCTGGCTCCTAATGCTCTGTTCTATCAGGAGTGGGTTGTAATCAGTTAAAGAAGAGAAGGATCAGAAACAGGATCACACAGCCTTTATACACAATGCAGAGGATTAACACCTTTGGTTCCCCAGTGAGTATAAGAAGTAGGGATGATCGAACTTTTGAAAAGTTCGGTTCGGCCAGAACATCCGAACTTCCCGAAAGTTCGGCCCGGATTTCAGAACCACATTGAAATCAATGAGACCCGAACTTCGGTAATCAAAAAACACAATTTTTAAGCCCTAAAACCCAATAAATGCCCCTAAAAAGTCCCTAGGGTTCTGGGTCATGCCCCATTAACTATTAATCACACAAAAAAAGTTCTTAAAAATTGTCATTTTGGATAAAAAAGCCAATTATTGAAAAAAAAGAGAGATTTTTTTATTTTGACTTTGGATTTAGTATCTGGGGGGTCTAAAAGGTGTGCATGTGAAGTTTCAGCTCTGTAGCATGTCCAGAACCATGAAAAAAAAAGATAATTTTTCAGTAGAACAGGGATGTGGGACCCTCCTTTTAAACTTTTATGATCTTTTTTTTCTGGTTCTGGACATGCTACAGAGCTGAAACTTCACAAGTACACCTTTTAGACCCCCCAGACACAAAATCACACAAAAAAAGTTCTTAAACATTGTCATTTTTGATAAAAAAGCCAATTATTGAAAAATTAAAAAAAAAAAAAAGAGATTTTTTGCAGTCAGGAAAAACATCTGAACTTGTGTATAGTGGTACTGTGCACAAGTTCAGATGTTTTGCCTGCCTCCAAAAACCCCCAAAAAATGCCAGCAAAAACACACCTGGGCATTTTTTTTTGACGCTAGCGTTTTTTTTGGCATTTTTTGGGGTTCTTTTGAGGCAGGCAAAACATCTGAACTTGTGTATAGTGGTATATATACACACATAATTATATGTATATAGACACCTAGCCATATATAGGTGTGATAATAGCAGAAATATATTACTGTAAATGATTTCATTAGCGCAAGCATATATTTCTGCTACTATCACACCTATATATGTCTAGGTGTGTATATAAATATATGTATGTGTGTATATACACCACTATACACAAGTTCAGATGTTTTGCCTGCCTCCAAAACACCCCAAAAAATGCCAGCAAAAACACACCTGGGCATTTTTTTTTTGACGCTAGCGTTTTTTTGGCATTTTTTTGGGTTCTTTTGAGGCAGGCAAAACATCTGAACTTGTGTATAGTGGTATATATACACACATAATTATATGTATATAGACACCTAGCCATATATAGGTGTGATAGTAGCAGAAATATAGTACTGTAAATGATTTCATTAGCGCAAGCATATATTTCTGCTACTATCACACCTATTTTATGTCTAGGTGTGTATATAAATATATGTATGTGTGTATATACACCACTATACACAAGTTCAGATGTTTTGCCTGCCTCCAAAACCCCCCAAAAAATGCCAGCAAAAACACACCTGGGCATTTTTTTTGATGCTAGCGTTTTTTTGGCATTTTTTTGGGTTCTTTTGAGGCAGGCAAAACATCTGAACTTGTGTATAGTGGTATATATACACACATAATTATATGTATATAGACACCTAGCCATATATAGGTGTGATAGTAGCAGAAATATATTACTGTAAATGATTTCATTAGCGCAAGCATATATTTCTGCTACTATCACACCTATATATGTCTAGGGGTATATATACAGACATATATGTGTATATATACCCCCTATACACATGTTCAGATGTCATGTCTGACATCAAACATGTCCTCAAAAAAGCACTAGCAGTGGCAACCCCTGCAGCATGAAAAATGCTTGCTGGTGAGAAGCCATATTCCTGTCCCGAAGCAACTCAGAGAAATGATAATTTCTCTATAGCGGTCACCCTGCTATGGAAGGGTTTTGTCACCCTTCCATAGCAGTCACTGTCAGTTAACCCTACACTACACTACGGTCCCCTTACACTTAACACTTTCCCTACAGAAACTAAATTTTTGAAGCTAACTTAAGTGTAAAGGAGCACTCTAACTACACTAGATATCCCTTTCCTCACACTAATAAATGCTAAATGACACTTTTAAAGTAAAATTAACAGAACTGCTTCCACTCTCTTCCATGTCCAGTATAACAATGCTAGGAATATGGCGGGGGCTATCTTATATACTGGGGGGCGTATTCACTAATGATTGATCTAGGGACCCCCTAGTCACTCCAATCACATTCCTAGCATTCTCCTGCCCCCTCAATTATCTTTTTCTAATGGTTCTGGTCCAATCACGGCCCTTTAAAGCCCATTTCCTGAAGCATTGCATTTTGGTCGGTTCTGGTTGCCGAATTCCAAACTTTTTGGGCAAAAAGTTCTAAATTCGGCCGAACCTCGAACACCCAATGTTCGGGCCGAACCGATGGTGGACCCGAACCGTTCGATCATCCCTAATAAGAAGCACACTTTGCTGCATATACAGGCTGATTTTACTGTTGTGGGTTTAGTAACACTTTAAGTTCCACTTTAAAGCCATGCACAGAAAGAATATCATTGTTGTTTAACTGACAGGGTAAGACAACGACTGTGTCAGTACTAGGATTTGGGTTGTTCCTTTAAGACTGAGAAAACTCACCTGAGATAGCACCTGGGAAGTGACAGTGAATGAGATCATCACTACCTTTAAATCACCTGTTCCAACACACCACCAGTGCTTGTGATAGCGTAGCAACCTTTGTGTGCACCTGCTTGACCAAGCTGATATCTTTTCTGATCTACTTGTCTATGACCTGACATGTTCTGACCTGCTATTCCTTGCTATCGACTCAGTACTGCTTAAACTCTGATCTACTTGTGTGTGAGCTAGCTTGTCTTGACTCTGCTGTACCTTGTTGCTGATTCGGTACTGTTTGAACATTGAGCTACGCGTGTGTGACCTGGTTTGTCTCCACAATGCTTTCGCCTAACCTCTCAATCTTTCCAGACTCATCACTACATCACTACAACAGGCTGTCCAGACCTGCTCCTGCTACACACCAGTCTCTTGCTGATCCACACCCATCTGCAGTAGTACACTACAAGTACCAACCAGCCTGTTCTGTTTACAGTCCTGCTCAAGGTATGTGCTCTTCTTTACTAAACTTTCAGCAAATCTTAACTGTTTTATGTATGGATATTAACTCAATTGGTAAGCTACAAGTTCAAATAACTATGGGTTTGGTTATATGCATATGGGTAGGATAAATAACTGCGCTAACCTCTGGTATGTGGGGGGTTGGATAACCCCACTGCTAGTTGCACTATGTTGATTTTTAAGTGCTTCAATGTGTAAAATATACAATGCAAATACAACAATATGGTGAAACACTTATCTAGATGGGTGTACCCATAAAGTGCGTAACGTGCTCAAATATATTATGGTAAAAATTATTGTGCGTGGTATTACCTGTTATCATGAATAGTTGCTGTGAAAGCTAATATCAGTGTAAAAAAGTACCCATCAATCTGCTATATAAATAATGACCATTAAATGAATACTGTATACAAAACCTTATATCAATAAATTATATTTCATGCAAACTGGATTGGTTGCAAGAACCAGACATTGACTCAATGGTTTATATATAGTTCATAGTAATAATGTTCTGTAAAGAAGAAAGTGCAATAGTGCAAAAGGAATTCCTTTCAGTGCAATATCGTGCTGATGTAGTAGTGGTGTGACCCTCCACTTCACCTCGAGTGCTGAATGGTAAGATGGCTCACTTACCAGATGCCATGGATTCCTGTTGGCATACGCCAGCAAGAATCAGTCTGCGCTTGGTCTTTTATACTCCAGGTTCCTGTATGTATGGCAGGGATCCTCTGGATATGGCTTGTAGCTCAGTGTATAAAAAAACAGAAATTGTTTTTGACTACTTAATTCATGATAAGAGCAATGTTACACACAGCTATGAAGCCATATTTTGCTGATCCTTAATGCAGTAGCACAGAAGAGACCTAATTTCCCTTTAAAACAAAGTAAGGGCTGCCTTACAAATCTTCACTCAGAATTTTGTATAAATATGAGCATCAATTATCCAGTCATAAGGAAAGCAAACTCCTGTTAACTTTAAAAAACCAATCATGTGCAGATAAATAAGTACACAGGAATCTGCTTTTCACACGAATAGATAAGTGAAGTAGATAATAATACAATTTATTGCGTGAAGATGTTCAATTTCTTAAGTAAATCAGCACAAGTATTAAAAACTTTTTTTAATGTGCATTACTAGCTGCTTGTGCAAACAAGTAATTGTGCAAGAACATAACATAAAATACCAGAACCACTGATTTTAAGTATCCAAACTCCAGTCCACTAGGCAGGTTAAATAAATAAGAAAACATTTGAATATCCACATTACATTACAAGGGGCCTTGTGTTTTGTAAGATCTCCTTTTATATAACTACCTGAAGTGACTTCAATCAAATGAGAAATTTTCAGTGTTTCATAGTTATCTCAAATAAAGAAAGGTTATACAATGGAAAGGTTCTTTACAAACCTATAACTATTGTCTTAAAAGAGAAGTGCGGGATTCCTAAAAACAAACTTACATAATTACACATGTGGGTGCAGCATTGGTCCGATGCTGCAGTTGTCCCCTGTCAGGTCTAACACTGAGAAGCAGGTGATCACATGACTGATGATCACTGAGGTCTCAGTCTTCACTGAGCAGAAAGCCATGACTATCAGTTACCCAGTCTCTGCTCTGCCCCTCCAGCTCTCGCTGGATCACTGGGCTGTGCTGGGGACAGAAGCACCGGCTCAGACTCAGCAGCTGAGAGCCTGAGCAAGCTTTGCTATGTTCCCATCCAATATCCCTTCTACCAAGCCTTGCTATGTTCCCTTCCAATATTCCCTCTACCAAGCCTTGCTGTGCTCCCTTCCAATATTCCCTCTACCAAGCCTTGCTAGGTTCCCTCCCAATATTCCTTCTACCAAGCCTTGCTATGTTTCCTTCCAATAATCCCTCTACCAAGCCTTGCTATATTCCCTTCCAATATTCCCTCTACCAAGCCTTGCTATGTTCCCTTCCAATATTCCCTCTACCAAGCCTTGCTATGTTCCCTTCCAATAGTCTTTCTACCAAGCCTTGCTATGTTCCCTTCCAATATTCCCTCTACCAAGCCTTGCTATGTTCCCTTCCAACATTTCCTCTACCAATCCTTGCTATGTTACCTTCCAATATTCCCTCTACTAAGCCTTGCTATGTTCCCTTCCAATATTCCTTCTAACAAGCCTTGCTATGTTCCCATCGAATCTTCCCTCTTCCATGCCTTACTGCCAACATAAAAAGCAAACAATGGTATTGTACATGGAATTCTTAATTCTCTAGAGATCCAGGGTAAATATTGCCATCATCCCATAGAATTGCAAAATTGTTAATCCTCTTTGAGGGGATTGTATAGGAAATCCTAATATTAAGAGAAACTATAATGATTAAAATGTAATACATTTTATTTATACACAAAAACATAAAAGGAAATTGCACAAAGTCTCAGATAGTTGGACGTACACTAAAGAAAGCCATATAGGACATTGTACAACAATTACATCAAGCTAAAAACATAGACCTAGAACTGGAAATGTGGTGATTCCAGTTATTAATTGTTGCCATCCATGTCATATGATTTTTGTGGATGCTGAAGTAACACTGGAATTCCAATGCATTTCAATGAATTAATTCATGTCTTTTTCAAGGAATAATTCACCACTGCAAGTACAACAGTCAGTTAAGTTTCTTTGTCATTTGTATTGTGACATCCTATTCACACATAAGAAACAAATTTGTAGGGGAAGGCAAATTTGCACTGCTATGCAAGCTGTACACTCACTACTTTACATTGTAGCAAAGTGTAATTTCTTCAGTGTTGTCACATGAAAAGATATAATTAAAATATTTACAAAAATGTGAGGGGGGGCTCTGTTGAGATCCACAAAAGTCCTTTTCAGGGCTGGTATAGTATTTGGTATAGGTCTACTAGTCTCTTTTCATTTTAGGGACAGGTATCCAGTCTGTGCTCCAGGGAAAGATAGAGATCGTCAGTGACACAAATCGCTCTGTTAATGTCCACAAAAGTCATTTCAAGGGCTGCTATTTATTTGGTATAGATGTGCAGTGCACTATATAGGGGTGTAATCCACGGTATAATATACTTTGTAATATAGAAAGCATATTGTAGTGGATTTGTATTGTGCACTGTGCAGTGCACAATACAGTGCACTGTGACTGTGAATACACTGTGACTGGTGTGGAGACTGAGCGTTGCTGCAGCAATACAACAAACAGTGACAAAAGCACTTTTAATGTATTATAACTGGTGTGATAGACCAGTGGCCCCTCAATACCACATATTGAAGTGGGGTGTTATTTAACAGTATACTTTTCTAAGGGTGTATTTTAGTCCTGCAAAAATTTGGCCTCTTTTGCTGTGTTTACTCTGCTACACACAGTGACAACAGTTACTGGCCAATTATTTGTAGAACTGGTGTAATAAACCTTTGGCACCCCAATACCACAGATTGAAGCGGGGTGTTATCTGAGTATACTTTCCTAAGTGTATTTGTGTCCTGCAACAATATTGCCTCTTTTGCTGCTTTAACTCTGATACACACAGTGCCAAACTCCCTGGCCAATTTTTTGAACAACTGTTGTGATAGACCAGTGGCCCCCCAATACCACATATTGAAGTGGGGTGTTATCTGAGTATACTTTTACAAGTACTTGCCAATGGTGTGATAGACCAGTGACCCCCCCAATACCACATATTAAAGTGGGGTGTTATTTAACAGTATACTTTTCTAAGATTGTATTTTAGTCCTGCAAAAATTTGGCCTCTTTTGCTGTGTTTACTCTGCTACACACAGTGACAACAGTTACTGGCCAATTATTTGTAGAACTGGTGTAATAAACCTGTGGCCCCCCCAATACCACAGATTGAAGCGGGGTGTTATCTGAGTATACTTTCCTATGTGTATTTGTGTCCTGCAACAATATTGCCTCTTTTGCTGCATTTAGTCTGATACACACAGTGCCAAACTCACTGGCCAATTTTTTGAACAACTGGTGTGATAATTTAAACCAGTGGCCCCCCATACCACACATTGAAGTGGGGTGTTATTTAACATTATACTTTTCTAAGAGTGTATTTTAGTCCTGCAAAAATTTGGCCCATTTTGCTGTGTTAACTGTGCTACACACAGTGACAACAGTTACTGGCAAATTATTTGTAGAACTGGTGTGATAAAACTATGGCCCCCCCAATATCACAGATTGAAGCGGGGTGTTATATACCTTTTTCCAGATATACTGCGATTCTCTAGAGACTTTTATCACAGGGTAATTTAAAAACATGACAGGCAGAGGAAGAGGCAGGCCCTTCCGCAGGGGTGGTAGGGGTAGGGCAGGAGCAGTAGGCCGCAGCCAAAGTGTGAAGTTTCAGAAGGTGCATTTCGATTATGTCAAAGCACGCACCAGACTTGGTTAAGTGGCTCACTCAGCCTTCCTCTTCTGCACCCTCCTCATCCTCTCTATCTGCACCCTCTTCACTCTCTGCTGTGTGCACCCCCAAAGACACCACCACAAACACCACCACCACATACCCTCCGCTTGAGTCACTGGAATTATTTTCCGATCCATCACAAGACATTTGCGTTGCGCAGCCATTCTTGGCATCAGATCAGGAAGAGGAGTTGCATATGCTTGATAGGCTGCTCCAGCAGAAACATGCAGTTAACGACTACCTGTACGAACTCTGCGGCAGGACAGGTTCTGGGGAGCTTGGGTTTTTTCACCTCACCAGTGGCTGCTCATGCCGGAGGCATGCAGACTTCTGCGGCCATTCTGTGAGATCACCAAACTGGTCAGTCACAGCCAGGGCGCCATCAGTGACATTGTACCTTTCTTTCTGGAGCGTGCATTGCGTCGTGTCATTGATCAAGCCGTCAAGGAGCAGGAGCAGGAAGATGAGGAAGTCGCAATGTTGGATGAATTCCCAGTGGGTGCTACTCCATCTGAGACAAGTCAACAGCAGGAGTCTGAAGAGGAGTCAGAGGAGGATGGTGCCGGGGGGGGGGGGGATGAGGAGGAGAAAGAAGAGCATGCTTTAAACCTTTCTGGGATCCCTAAAGGTTTTTAAAGTTCGCCTCCCATTAAAGTCAAGTTGCGGTTCGTGGACTTTGGAGAAAATTTGCGGCTGACGTTCGCGAACCGCCCCGGCCGATGTTAGTCTATCTCTATTCAGCACTTCTTTCAAGTTACAGTGTGTTCTAAGCATCAGTGAGCCTTGGCTAGCATCGGCTGGTGTCAAGACAGCGTTGAAAGAAATTTTTCTGGATAAAGTCCCAAGTTGTACCTAGTTGAGCCTAAAGGAGTATCCCACTCATTCCCTTCTTCCATCCCCTTATCTACAATAAAAACCACAAAAAAAGATGCCGGAGTTGTCAGTCTCAGTTCTCACACCCAGGGTCACAGCTCACATGGGCTGGAGAGGTAACCGGTAACAATGGCAGACCCACATCAGGCCACATGCCTGGAAACCTTTATATATATATATATATATATATATATATATCTCATGTAAAAATATACTAAATTGCATCAAAAAGAAAATGTTTAATGGAGATCACCAAGAGCTCCATTGTTGACAGTATGGCTAATTGTTGGCTCGTTTCTTGCTTTTCAATACCTTTTCTTACAGCATTGAATTAATATTCCAGATATACAAACTATTCGAATTTTAGCAATTTTGACTCTGAAGAATGCAATTTTAGAACAAAGCAGTGCCATGCACACATATATATATATATATATATATATATATATAAAGTATATATTACATTTATGTTTGCCACTCCAGATGTACCAACTTGCTACTGTTATTTTTGGATGCAAACCTTTTAAATACAGAATAAAAAAAAAAAAAGCAAAAAGTACTGAAAAGTCAAGCTGCTGAAATTTGTTTACTTACTATTTGTCTACTAGGACAAGTACTAAAACACCAGAAGCTGCTAACATTAAAAAAAAAGGGGGTACTGATGGGGAAAGATAAATAAGGGGGACACTGATGCTGGGAGACAGACGAGGGGGACACTAATGGCAGAAGACAAATGAGGGGGACACTACACAGAATCTCTGAGGATTCTCTGATAAGGGGGAAAACTCACTGAAATTCAAAAGAAAACTGATGAAAGCAGTTGTCTCTGCAAGAGAAGCCTGCACATTTTTCAATCAGTTTTTCTGCATGTATGGTGTAAATGAGGCCCAAGAGACCAGTCTGCTGAAAAAAGGCTAACTGGCTACTGAAACAAGCACTAAAGAACACAAAAAAATCCAATAAGACTAAATAACTATGAAAATATGTATTTGCAAAGCACTAGGAAACTAAACTGCTGAAATAAAACAATTCAGCTACTTTAATAAATGCTTAAAACGCACTAACAAAGTTAAGCTGCTGAACTAAGACTAATTAGATATAGATCTGTGAAGTCATTGGTTTCTCTGAGTTCTTCCAAGTTTTATACTGTATTGAGCCCTGATGAAGGGGGAGTGGTGTTGCCCCCAAAACACTCTGTTTTTTTATATGACTTTTTATCAACAATCAAAATGATCTTGGACTCGTTCATCTGATTTTGGTCTGGCGTTCCTTCCTGTGTGCCAATCCTTGCTTTGTGCGAGCTGCCTAATCAGAGCTGTTGAGCTTTTATGAAGTTTTTTATCATCTGACTACACTTGCAAGTCCAAAGGTTCCCAGAAGCTCCTTGAGTATATTGTTCTGGAGTACCTTCTTTCCTCAAGATTGTACCCTTCAACATCAGTTGGTAGTATTCAGTAGTTTTCCACTGTCACTATATCATTTGAAAATCTAACATAAAAATAAGAAGCAAGTCTGAAAAGTATTAGGGAAAAAATGTGCTTGAGGCTGCATTAGTGTTCTTAAAACATTGCAGCTATGTACTGTACATGATTTCTTTTTTTGCACTAGCTGTCAGTGCAAATACAAAAGGTATCACTGGCAGTACATAATAGTGTTCTAAAAACTTTCTGACATTCACTCTTCCTTATCCAGAAAATCACAAAACATAAAGCTTGAAATATGTATATCATTGAGGAAACATTATTGAAGTTCTGTACTTTTTCTTATTTTGTTTTACTGCCTGGGGAATAGAGGAAGATAATTTTAACTGTTCTTCTCCATTGTTTGCCACAAAATTAGATTATATTTCTTAAAGTACTTCAATAACTGATACAAAAATATGGTCTGTATTTTTTCCAAAGTCTTTTTAACTGCTTAGTAAGCTAACACTTACTCGTGGAATAGGTTCATATAATTTTGAAATTTAGGATTCTAATTAAATAGAGAGGAAAAGATTGAGATTATGGGTGTCTTGGAAATACAGAAAATAACTTTTATATTTATAGTTCTAATATTGTTCCTTTTACAGAATGTTTGTCATCAAAAGCTTTATTTTCCTCAAATAATTGTATTTTTTATGTGAATGATGTTTGTTAAGTGTTATGATATTTTGTTAAGTGTTATGATATTTTGTTAAGTGTTATGATATTGATTGTTTAAGAGAATGTGAGTTTAGCCCCCAAGCCTATTTGTTATTGGTATGTACACTAGCGAGTATGGTGTACTGTAAAGATTGTACTGTTAATTAATGGAAAAATCAGGGTGGGTCACAACCCAATTTTAGACTGACTATACAATGATCAAATTTTGGCCAATTCTTGATGAACCAGCCAAAATGCACTTTGTGTATGGCCTTGTTGGCACCTTCCTGCCTGACATCCTTCGACTGAAAAAGGGCTTGCAGAACACTACACTGTTAGCATTTGTGATTACAAGGTACAGAGCTGACTGAATTGGCTGTGCACAGAGTGTCTATAAACCAAACCATCCAGAATAATGGGTGCACTAACTTGTATTGAAGTGGTTTAAAAATAAATTAGGTGTGCCTACCCTTTCAAAGTCACTAGTCTTCTACACTTGACAGAGGAAAGTTCACTAAAGGGTGAAAAACCCCATTTTGCAATGACTAGATGTTCTAGATAATCCCAACTTTAACAACCCGCAAGACAATAAAATGTCACCTGTCAATTTGTAACCAGGGGTATAAGATGATGATGATGAGAGTCTGAGGCAATTGTAAAGGAATTTAAGTGTAGTAAACTGGATCACTCCATTTATAGAACTATGTATGCAAGAATCCCTTGCACTAAAAGAGGGATTCAGAAGGTCAAAAGGCTCACCATGTATAAGTATACAGGACCATCTATGATGATACACCACTTAGAGTGCAGAAAGAAGAAAGACTTCACAATCAGAAATGTGTCTCTGTGCATGTTATATCTATTGTGTGTGTGTATATATATATATATATATATATATGTATATACAGTGGGTACGGAAAGTATTCAGACCCCCTTAAATTTGTCACTCTTTGTTATATTGCAGCCATTTGCTAAAATCATTTAAGTTCATTCTTCTTCCTCGTGAATGTACACATAGCACCCCATACTGACAGAAAAACACAGAATTGTTGACATTGTTGCAGATTTATTAAAAAAGAAAAACTGAAATATCACATGGTCCTAAGTATTCAGACCCTTTGCTGTGACACTCATATATTTAACTCAGTGTCACGGAACCATGAACCAGACGTACAACAACAGATGAGTGAAAATAAGAAGGCTTTATTGAAAATCAAGCTGTAAAGCAAAAGTCCAAACGGATGGCGAAACCGAGGCAGAGTCCTTGCGAAGCCAGAGGTCAGGAACCAGAAGGGTAGTCAGACGAAGCCGGGATCAGGAACCAGCAGGGTAGTCAGACGAAGCCAGGATCAGGAACCAGCAGGGTAGTCAGACGAAGCCAGGATCAGGAACCAGCAGGGTAGTCAGACGAAGCCAGGATCAGGAACCAGAAGCAGCAGCAGTCTTAGAAGCATGTGAACACAGGAGGACCAAGCAAGGAACTGAAGCCACAGACCTCCTATATATATGAGCTAGGCATCCAGCTCCTCCCAGTGGGAAGGAGGAGCCGCAGGGTGGGAGGCTACAAGAAACCCAGAAACCAAGATGGCCGCCAGCACATGTCAAACGAAGGAGAACAGCAAGAAGGTAAGACCATGACAGTACCTCCCCCTCAAGGGCCCCTCCTCTGCGGAGTAAAGAACGGTTTCTGAGGGAAGCGTGCGTGGAAGGCTCGGAGCAAGGCAGGAGCATGGACATCTGCGGAGGGAACCCAGGAACGCTCCTCTGGACCATAACCACGCCAATGAACCAAAAACTGCACCCGACCGCGGACCAGGCGTGAGTCCAGGATATTGCTCACCTCATACTCCTCACGATTGCCCACTTGGACCGGACGAGGCCGAGGAACCGAGGAAGTGAAACGATTACACACCAGTGGTTTCAACAGGGAGACATGAAACACGTTGGAGATCCGCATGCCAGGAGGAAGCGCAAGGGCATAGGCTACCGGGTTTACCCTGCGAAGCACTCGGAAGGGACCAACAAAGCGAGGCGCCAGCTTGGGAGTGGGCACTCGAAGGTTGAGGTTGCGGGTGGACAACCATACACGGTCTCCGGCCTGGTAGGAAGGAGCAGGTGCTCGTCTGCGATCAGCCTGGAGTCTCTGGCGCTGCGCAGAGACCTCAAGGGACTTCTGGATCTATACCCAAGAAGCACGTAGGACGGAAAGGTGATCCTCCACAGCCGGAATATCCTGGGGAGAGAATACCTCCGGTAAACGGCAGGTTGGAACCCATAATTGGCCGTGAAGGGAGACGTCGAAGAGGAAGAGTTCACCGCCGTGTTCCTGGCAAACTCAGCCCAAGGCAGGAGGTCAACCCAATTGTCTTGGTGATCGGAGACATAGCAACGAAGGAATTGCTCCAAGGCCTGATTGGATCGTTCTGCGGCCCCATTGGACTGAGGGTGGTAGGCCGAGGAGAAGGAGAGATGAATCCCCAACTGGGAGCAAAAGGCGCGCTTGAACCTGGACACAAACTGACTCCCCCGATCCGACACAATCTCCTTGGCAAACCGTGCAACCGGAAGACCTCCCTGGCAAAAATCGTGGCCAACTCCTGTGCAGAGGGTAACTTCTTGAGAGGAACACAGTGGCACATTTTGGAAAATCGATCCACAATCATGAGAATGACCGTATGGCCTCGGGATGCAGGGAGGTCCACAATGAAATCCATCCCCAGGTGTGACCATGGGCGCTCCCCGGTGGCTATGGGTTGCAGAAGGCCCAACGGAAGGTGCCGAGGGGACTTACTCTGGGCACAAACAGAGCATGCCGCTACATATGCGGTGATGTCGGAACGTAGGGAAGGCCACCAGAACAGACGTGAAACAGCCCAGGACAGCTGATTCTTTCCAGGATGCCCCGCGGTCTTGGAGTTATGGTAGGTTCGCAACAACCGAGTGCGCAACTCCTCAGGCACAAAACATCTGCCGTTGGGTCTCCCAGAGGGAGCACCAGATTGAGCCGCCAAAATCTGCTCACCCAGGGGAGAGGTCAGGCTGGTGCGAATGGCGGCCAGGATCTGATTCGGAGGTATGACCGAAGTCGGAATCGACTCCTCCCTGGACAGGTCGGAGTACTGCCATGATAAGGCATCCACCCTGATGTTCTTGGAACCGGGTAGGTAGGAGACCACGTAATTAAAACGTGGCAAGAACAGAGCCCATCTGGCCTGACGTGGTGTCAATCTCTTGGCCTCAGAAAGGTAGGTCAGATTCTTGTGGTCCGTCAGGATGAGGACCGTAACCACCGAACCCTCGAGCAAGTGCCTCCATTCTTTAAGGGCCTGCACGATGGCCAATAACTCCCTGTCACCAATCTGATAGTTGCACTCCGCGGAAGACAGTTTCCGGGAGTAAAACCCACAAGGAAGCAGAGGACCCTCTGGTGTTCTACGCTGAGACAGAAGGGCGCCTACTCCCGTCTCAGACGCGTCCACCTCGAGGACAAAGGGCAACCCAGGGTTGGGATGCGACAGAATCGGAGCCGACACAAAGGCGGACTTTAGAGCCTCAAAAGCTCGGATGGCCTCGAGCGGCCAGACCTGGGAATTACTGCCCTTCCTGGTCAGATCCGTGAGAGGCTTGGCTAGCATGGAAAAGTCCCTGATGAACTTCCGATAATAATTGGCGAAGCCCAAAAAGCGCTGCAGGGAGCGAAGACCACTGGGCTGGGGCCACTGTAAGACAGCCGAAACCTTCTCAGGATCCATGGAGAACCCCTCAGCGGAAATGATGTAACCTAAGAAGATTACCTGGGATCGGTGAAATTCGCATTTCTCAAGCTTACCGAACAGCTTGTTCTCTCGTAACCGTTGCAACACTCGTCTGACATCCAGAATGTGGGTCTCCATGGATTCAGAATATACCAAGATGTCATCCAAATAGACCACCACACTCTGCTGCAACAGGTCACGGAAAACATCGTTAATGAATTCCTGAAAGACTGCGGGCGCATTGCACAACCCAAAGGGCATAACCAAGGATTCATAATGACCGGTCCTGGTGTTAAACGCGGTCTTCCACTCATCGCCCGCCTTGATCCTTACGAGGTTATATGCCGCCCTCAGGTCGAGTTTGGTAAAGACCGTGGCCCCTTTAAGGCGATCGAACAGCTCGGAAATCAAGGGTATCGGGTAAGCGTTCTTGATCGTGATGCGATTGAGACCCCTGTAATCGATGCAAGGCCTCAACTCACCGCCCCTCTTTTTCACAAAGAAAAATCCAGCCCCTGCCGGGGACGAGGATTTGCGAATGTGTCCGCGTGAAAGCGCCTCCTTCACGTACTCCTCCATGGCCTCATTCTCCGCTACCAACAGTGGATAGACCTTGCCACGAGGAGGAACGGCACCAGGTTGTAACTCGATGGCACAATCGTATGGGCGGTGCGGAGGTAGGGCAACCGCGCGCACCTTATCGAATACATCCCGGTACTCCTCATATTCAGGAGGCAACAGAGAGTCCGAGGAAGTACACAGCAACTTGACAGGCCCATGGATGCAACTAGCCCCACACTGCGGTGACCACGAGAGGATCTCGGCCGATCTCCAATCGAAAGTCGGATTATGCTTCTGGAGCCAGGGGTACCCCAAGACCACCGAGTAGTGTGGAGACGAAATAACCTGGAAGCAGACCGACTCTCTGTGAACGGCACCAATGGCTATCCCCACTGGAAGGGTCTCATGAGTTACGTGTGGCGGCAGAAGGGGTCTGCCGTCTATCGCCTCAAGAGCCAGTGGAGAACCTCGGGCCTGCAGAGGAATGGAATTGGCGGCAGCGAACACACTATCAATGAACAAACCACCAGCACCAGAGTCCACCAACGCCTGGGTCGTCACTGAGCCCCCGACCCAGGAGAGGACAACAGTGATCAGTGGTTTGTCAACACGGGAAACCGGGGACGAGGAGACTCCACCCAAGATCTGCCCCCGACAGGATCTCAGGTGCGAGCGTTTCCCGGACGGTTCGGACATGCCAACCGAAAATGCACACCGAGACCACAGTACATGCATCGATTCTCGCGTCTTCGGAGTACCCTCTCCCCCTCGGACAGGCGAGCAAAGCCCAGCTGCATGGGTTCACCCCCAGCCAAGTCATCCCCAGGAGGCGTGGGAGGAGAGGGAGGCACGGGTGGGACAGCAAAGGTAGGCGCCAATCTGTTAGGAGGCCTCCGCAGACTCTCCTTAAAGGAAGGTCTCTCCCTGAGTCTGGTGTCAATCAAAATCAAGAAAGAAATAAGAGACTCGAGCTCCACTGGTAGGTCCTTAGCTGCAACCTCATCCTTCAAGGCATCCGAGAGACCATGAGAGAAAGCAGCGACCAGAGCCTCATTATTCCAGCCCACCTCTGCTGCCAGGGTACGAAACTCAATGGCGTATTCAGCTACGGATCGTGAACCCTGTCTGATGGACATAAGGAGCTTCGCAGCAGAGGCAGCACGAGCCGGCACATCGAATACCCTCCGAAGAGAAGCAACAAAACCGGAAAACTCGGCAACCACCGGATTGTTGTTCTCCCATAAAGGGCTGGCCCAGGCCACGGCCTTGTCCGAGAGCAGCGAAATTAAGAAGCCCACCTTTGATCTCTCAGTAGGAAAGGCATGTGGCAGCAACTCGAAATAAATGCCCACCTGGTTAAGGAAACCTCGGCACTGAGTTGGCTCTCCCCCAAAGCGCTGTGGAAGGGGGGCAGAACCGGTCATACCCCGAAACACCGCAGGCGCAACAACAGGTGTCGGGGTAGAGTCTGGCGCAACAACCGGAGCGGCAGTAGGAGCGGGCCCAGGAGCGACAACCGACCCATCGGCAACGGGAGCGAAATGAGCCGTGCGTTCAAGCAGGGTTTGCAACGCCACGGCGAACCGACCCAACAGGTGATCCTGCTGATCAAGTCTGGCAACCAGCGTGGGTAGCGAGGATGGCCCTGTACCGTCAGAATTCATGGCTTGGTCCTAATGCCACGGAACCATGAACCAGACGTACAACAACAGATGAGTGAAAATAAGAAGGCTTTATTGAAAATCAAGCTGTAAAGCAAAAGTCCAAACGGATGGCGAAACCGAGGCAGAGTCCTTGCGAAGCCAGAGGTCAGGAACCAGAAGGGTAGTCAGACGAAGCCGGGATCAGGAACCAGCAGGGTAGTCAGACGAAGCCAGGATCAGGAACCAGCAGGGTAGTCAGACGAAGCCAGGATCAGGAACCAGCAGGGTAGTCAGACGAAGCCAGGATCAGGAACCAGAAGCAGCAGCAGTCTTAGAAGCATGTGAACACAGGAGGACCAAGCAAGGAACTGAAGCCACAGACCTCCTATATATATGAGCTAGGCATCCAGCTCCTCCCAGTGGGAAGGAGGAGCCGCAGGGTGGGAGGCTACAAGAAACCCAGAAACCAAAATGGCCGCCAGCACATGTCAAACGAAGGAGAACAGCAAGAAGGTAAGACCATGACACTGCTTTCCATTTCTTCTGATCATCCTTGAGATGGTTCTACACCTTCATTTGAGTCCAGCTGTGTTTGATTATACTGATTGGACTTGATTAGGAAAGCCACACACCTGTCTATATAAGACCTTCCAGATCACAATGCATGTCAGAGCAAATGAGAATCATGAGGTCAAAGGAACTGTCTGAAGAGCTCAGAGACAGAATTGTGGCAAGGCACAGATCTGGCCAAGGTTACAAAAAGATTTCTGCTGCACTTTAGGTTCCTAAGAGCACAGTGGCCTCCATAATCCTCAAATGGAAGACATTTGGGACGACCAGAACCCTTCCTAGAGCTGGCCGTCCGGCCAAACTGAGCTATCGGGGAGAAGAGCCTTGGTGAGAGAGGTAAAGAAGAACCCAAAGATCACTGTGGCTGAGCTCCAGAGATGCAGTCAGGAGATGGGAGAAAGTTGTAGAAAGTCAACCATCACTGCAGCCCTCCACCAGTCGGGGCTTTATGGCAGAGTGGCCCGACGGAAGCCTCTCCTCAGTGTAAGACACATGAAAGCCCGCATGGAGTTTGCTAAAAAACACCTGAAGGACTCCAAGATGGTCAGAAATAAGATTCTCTGGTCTGATAAGACCAAAATAGAACTTTTTGGCCTTAATTCTAAGCGGTATGTGTGGAGAAAACCAGGCACTGCTCATCACCTGTCCAATACAGTCCCAACAGTGAAGCATGGTGGTGGCAGCATCATGCTGTGGGGGTGTTTTTCAGCTGCAGGGACAGGACGACTGGTTGCAATCGAGGGAAAGATGAATGCGGCCAAGTACAGGGATATCCTGGACAAAAAACTTCTCCAGAGTGCTCTGGATCTCAGACTGGGCCGAAGGTTTACCTTCCAACAAGACAATGACCCTAAGCACACAGCTAAAATAACGAAGGAGTGGCTTCCCAACAACTCCGTGACTGTTCTTGAATGGCCCAGCCAGAGCCCTGACTTAAACCCAATTGAGCATCTCTGGAGAGACCTAAAAATGGCTGTCCACCAACGTTTACCATCCAACCTGACAGAACTGGAGAGGATCTGCAAGGAGGAATGGCAGAGGATCCACAAATCCAGGTGTGAAAGACTTGTTGCATCTTTCCCAAAAAGACTCCTGGCTGTATTAGATCAAAAGGGGGCTTCTACTAAATACTGAGCAAAGGGTCTGAATACTTAGGACCATGTGATATTTCAGTTTTTCTTTTTTAATAAATCTGCAACAATGTCAACAATTCTGTGTTTTTCTGTCAGTATGGGGTGCTATGTGTACATTCATGAGGAAGAAGAATGAACCTAAATGATTTTAGCAAATGGCTGCAATATAACAAAGAGTGAAAAAT
This sequence comes from Pelophylax lessonae, assembly GCF_965119305.1. Classification (NCBI taxonomy): domain Eukaryota; kingdom Metazoa; phylum Chordata; class Amphibia; order Anura; family Ranidae; genus Pelophylax; species Pelophylax lessonae. Next base: position 122,712,235 of record NC_138776.1, on the reverse strand, counting down.
TTAAGGGGGTCTGAATACTTTCCGTACCCACTGTATATATATATATACATAATGTATATGTGTGTATATATATAGAAGATTGCCAAGACCCTGAAACTGAGCTGCAGCACGGTGGCCAAGACTATACAGTGATTTAACAGGGCAGGTTCCACTCAGAACAGGCCTCACCATGGTCGACCAAAGAAGTTGAGTGCACATGCTCAGGGTCATATCCGGAGGTTGTCTTTGGGAAATAGACATATGAGTGCTGCCAGCATTGCTGCAGAGGTTGAAGGGATGGGGGGTCAGCCTGTCAGTGCTCAGACCATACGCCGCACACTGCATCAAATTGGTTGGCATGGCTGTTGTCCCAGAAGGAAGCCTCTTCTAAAGATGATGCACAAGAAAGCCCACAAACAGTTTGCTGAAGACAAGCAGACTAAGGACATGGATTACTGGAACCAAGTCCAGTGGTCTCATGAGACCAAGATAAACTTATTTGGTCCTGATGGTGTCAAGTGTGTGTTGCAGCAACCAGGTGAGGAGTACAAAGACAAGAGTGTCTTGCCTACAGTCAAGCATGGTGGTGGGAGTGTCATGGTCTGGGGCTGCATGAGTGCTGCCGGGACTGTTCATTGAGGGAACCATGAATGACAATATGTACTGTGACATACTGAAAAAGAGCATGATCCCCTCCCTTCAGAGACTGGGCCGCAGGTCAGTATTCCTACATGATAAGGACCCCAAATACACCTCCAAGAAGCCTGCTGCCTTGCTAAAGAAGCTGAGGGTAAAGGTGATGGATTAGCCAAACATGTCTCCAGACCTAAACCCTATTGAGCATTTTTGGGGCATCCTCAAATGGAAGGTGGAGGAGCACAAGGTCTCTAACATTCACCAGCTATGTGATGTCATCATGGAGGAGAGGAGGAGGTCTCCAGTGGCAACCTGTGAAGCTCTGGTGAACTCCATGCCCAAGAGGGTTAAGGCAGTGCTGAAAAATAATGGTGGCCACACAAAATATTGACACTATTTAGACATTGTTACTTAGGGGTGTACTCACTCTTGTTGCCAGCAGTTTAGACATTATTGGCTGTGTGTTGAGTTATTTTGAGGGGAAGGCAAATTTTCACTGTTATGCAAGCTGTACACTAACTACTTTACATTGTAGCAAAGTGTAATTTCTTCAGTGTTGTCACATGAAAAGTTATAATAAAATATTTACAAAAATGTTTTGGGTGTACTCACTTTTGTGAGATACTGTGTGTGTATATATATATATATATATATATATATATACTGTGTATATATGTATATATTTATATATATATTTATAATGTGATATTGTGACAAAAGACTTGCTCGATGGAAGTTCTGTGAGAGGAAGGCACCATAAAATACAATGTCTCTTAAACCTGGTGGACACTAAGTTTGTTTCATTCCACCCAGTGGGCTGAATGAAAAAAAAAAACTGAGAGATGGCTGTACTAACACAAGCGATGTTACTGCATCTATCTTCCAAACCAGTCATTAGAACAGCTTCTGTTGGTCAGGCTGTTGTACACACTGACCGAATATTTGGGCCAAGTGTACCCAGCCTTAGGGACTACTGGTCCCATGTGTCTTTTCATTTACTGAGTCAAAGCTTTGATTCTGCAAAAGAAAAATAAAATTATATAAATCAAATTTCTCTTCAATAAATAGCACAGAGCCTTTACAGTGGGCTTTTCTCAGCCAAAGCGACTTAAAGTCTGATAAGTGAGTTCTACAAGTGCTCTTGCATAGCAAACAGTCTGCCACTTCCCTCTCTATGGAGTTTTTAAAAGTCACATCCTCTGACCTCCTAGCTCCTCAATAACAAACCAGGTATTCAGACAGGTGGACTTGTCGACTGAGGCAGCCAGGCTGTAGACCCACCCATTGTCTTTCGCAACCCTCGAGCTCCAGGCTTAACATAAGAACCTTATGGTCTGTCCTTTAGAGGAAGACTGTCCTATTTTCCTCATCGGGTTTCCATGGTACCCATGATCCGCACCCAATCAGCATTTTGGGTCATAAATATCTACTATCCAATATATAGAGTATACTGCCTATACATAGTTGAAGGAGAGCTACAGACTTAGGTCTGGTCACTGACTAGCACTGTGAAGTAGAGATGGAGAGATGTCTGTGCTCAAATCCAAACATCGTACTTGTATATAACACTTTGGGTGTACTTGTATATAACACATTCTGAATTATACCTCTCCACACAGCTATACACCTTTAAATATTTCTAGAAAACGCTTGCAAAAAAACAGGGATTTCTGGTTTGCATATATCCCAGTACATATTTAAGCCGGCCAGCTTCATCAAAGTAATCCTTCCCTGGCCTATCAATACTCTACTGTGCAAAATTACAAATACTTATCTGCTTATTGCATACATTAGCAAGTAAGTATTTGTCATTTGGCACAGTAGAGTAGGGACTGGCCACTGAGTGGTTCACTTTGATGTAGTTGGCCATCCTGAACAAGTATTACAATATATGTGAACAAAGGATCCCATTTTCATGCAAACGTTTTGTTAGAAATATGTAAGGATATATTAACAAAGTGCAGAGGGTTAATTCAGTTTTTTTTTTTAATGCATATATTTCTGAATCAGCCAGTCCTAAGTCCTCCAGGTATACAGTATATTTGACATCTGCTACCAATTAGTGTTACATTGGTGTGTAGCTAGCACTTACAAGTGCTAGCTGGCAGTAAATCTATGCAGGATTATTGGACAATGGATAGAAAGCCAGCTGTGTGTCAAAAATGTTTAAATCTTTGCATATTTGTTTACAAAAAGATACATTTTTTTAATAAACCATTCAGTAACATATGTTTAATTGTATAGACATTTTTTTTTGGTTTGCTTCCAGATATATACTAAATTATTATTTATAAAAAATATGTTATGTAACTATATAGGATTACGGAATAATGAACAGGAAATTAGCTGTGTGTGGGAAACCTTGAAACGTGTATATATATCTACAAATACTTTTAAAATTGTGTTTATATAAACCATACTGTGACTTCTATTTACAATATCAAGTTGTTTTGTTTAAGTTTTTATGCATCATCAATGTATAATAAAATGTATAACATAAATAAAAAATATTGCAATTTAGTTATTAATACTGTGTTATCCACCACTGTAAATAAGTGTAATTGCTCATTTCAAAGACATGAGAGGACTGCGTTTACCCTGAAAATGAAAGTTGGCTCAATTAGGCATCCGGAGACTGCCCATAAGAAGGGCAATGTCAGGAACATCATGCTGACTGTGCTCATTTTTGTGCATGGGCAGGATTGTGCACATACCTGTGAGCTTAGGTGTTTGACAAGATGTACTAGTATGAGAATACACAGACATATGCCATGGCACGCATGAGCAAGCCCACAGATCTTGGTGCCCAGTGGTCTGTTTAAAGAGGTTGTAAACCTCAGAAAAAAACACCTGAAAGAAAAACACATAATGAACTAGTATGCATCTCATACTAGCTCATTATGAAATACTTACCTTAGAACGAAGCCCCGCAGTGGTGCCCGCTCACCTCTCTCATGGGTGACATGTTCGGTCGCCCTTCTTCCGGGTTTTCGTCATCCACATGCGTGCGGGAGCAAACATTCACGGCACAGGGCTCTGAAGGAACGGCACGAGTGGCCATTCCTTCAGAGCGCATGTGCCAGTGATGTCACTGGCTGCATGCAAAGTAAATATCTCCTAAACGGTACATGTTTAGGAGATATTTACAGTACCTATAGATAAGCCTTATCATAGGCGCACCTATAGGTACAAGTTGCAAAGGAGGGTTTACTTCCACTTTAAACCTGAGGTCTGCCTAGCATCATCACTAGATTGTCTGAGCTGTCTTCAGCTCCGATCCCTGTGTTCTGTATTCCTTAACATCTCATGGTCTTGCTACTGACCTGGCCATGCCTGATGCTTTTCTTTGGATTTCCCCTGCCTGTTATACCTGCTGTACTCTGTGTTACTGACCCCGGCCTAGACTTTTGATCACAATTCAACCTCTCGACTTTGTACCTCTGCCTTATTTTGCTGGCTCTTGCGTGTCCCCAACCTGGAACTTGATCGGTATTGTGATCCCAGGTATTGTGAGCTACAGCGGGAGATGCCGAGGGACACACGTACATGAAAGCCGTGTGCAGGGAAACCGCTGAGGGGGCGGTGCCACTAGGACATAGACCGGGACAGTCCGGCGCTGGTGGTGGAGGACAGGCTCACTGACAGGAGGAGAGGGGCTACTGCCACTATGAGTAGAGGGTGGCTGGATGGCTGAACAGCTGATCAGCTGATCGGGGGGGGGGGTACCACACAGTGAACTAAGAGCTGATCTGCACGGTTCTAATCAGGGAGGCTGTGGGGGAGGATCAAGGGGGAAGAGTGATCGGCAAAACTGTGACAGAGAGAGAGCGGGGGACCGGGAACGGAGGAGTCGGGAGAGACCGACAGCATACCCCACTAGCTGGCTGTCTGGAAGAGAAGCCGAGGTGAGACCAAGAAGTGACAGAGGAGGGAGGTGGGAGCAGTGTAGAAGACTGACCGACTCAGGGAGGAGGGAGGAATCACTGACAAGCACTGCAAGTGTCGGGTTACAGGAGCACAGTGACACACACTTGGTAGGTAAAGACTGTGACTGTAAAGGGTGTCAGTAAGTACCCAAGTGTGAGTACCTAAGTGTTAGTACCTGAGTATTAGCAAGTATCAGTGAATACCTGAGTGTGAGTACCTGCATTTCAGCGAGTACCTGAGTGTTGCGAATACCTGAGTACCTGAATGTCAGCGGAGTATATGATTGTCAGCAAGTACCTGAGTGTCAGCGAGTGCCTGAGTGTCAGCGAGTGCCTGAGTGTCGCGTGTGGCTGAGTGTGAGAAAGTAGAGTTAGGGAGCTAGAAAACAGCCATACAGGACAGACTTAAATTTCTGAATCCCCGTTAGGGTAGATAGTGGGTACAATACCCGGCGGGTGTGGAGATGCGACTCGGTGCACATCTTGTGGCGTGTATACGTTCCTCGATCATGCAATCAAGGGCGAATACAGCTGAACAAAATGTAAGCATGTTGCTTCCCTGGAAGCTCAGATCCTGAATCTAGGGAAGCAACTGGCAACACTTAGAAGAATCTCCATACTGAAGGAGAGCTGGGAACGTACCCATCAGGTGCAGGCAGGGGCCTGCACAGAGGAGGGCGGAGATACAAGTGTGCAGGTATCAGAGCAGAGTGGTTGGGTGACAGTTCGGAAGGGTAAAAGGGAACAAGGCAAGGAGACCAATCCTGAGCTGGAACATCCCAATAAATATGCCCTGTTGCGTGATGTTTGGGAAACCAGTCAGGGGCCAGCATTGCTGGAGCAGAGCGATGCCCCTAGCTGCCAGGGGAAGAACTCTTCAGTGAGGGCGGGAGCAAGGGAAAGGAAAGACAGGTTCTGGTGGTAGGGGACTCAATTATTAAAAGGACAGAGAGGGCAATCTGTCAAAAAGACTGAAACTGTCTGTTGTTTACTGGGCACTCGGGTTCGGCACATCATGGATCTGGTGGACAGATTATTGGGTGGGGCTGGCAAAGACCCAGCTGTCATGGTACACGTGGGTACCAATGACAAAGTCAGAGGGAGATGGAGAGTCCTAAAAAATGATTTCAGGGACTCAGGAGCTAAATCGAGGAGTAGGACCTCCAAGGTAGTATTTTCAGAAATACTACCTGTACCTCGAGCCACACCAGAGAGGCAGCGGGAGATTAGGGAAGTAAACAAGTGGCTGAGGAGCTGGTGTAGTAAGAAGTGTTTCGGGTTCCTGGAGAACTGGGCTGACTTCTCGGTCGGCTACTGGCTCTTTAGTAGGGATGGATTGCACCTAAATGGGGAGGGTGCAGCCATACTGGGTGAGAAGATGGCCAACAAGTTAGAGGGGCTTTTAAACTAGGTGATGGGGGGAGGGTACAGATGTAGAATTAGCCAGCAGGGAGCAAGGTTCAGCGGGCACAAATGGGTAAATTAGCTGTTGGGTGTTCAGAGTTCCTAAACCCAACGTGGGTATGGAGAAAAATCGCAAGAGCAGCCTAAAAACATCATACGAGGATATAGTATGCAACCGGACAAAATTTTGAGGTTTGTATACCAATGCTAGAAATCTGGCCAACAAGATGGGAGAGCTGGAGCTGCTAAAGTATGAGGAGGACTTCGATTTTGTGGGGATCTCAGAAACTTGGTTTGACAGCTCTCATGATTGGCTGGCGACCATTTAGGGGTATTCCCTTTATCGCAGAGATAGATAAGGTAAAAAAGGGGGAGGGGTATGTCTGTATATTAACCGGTTGCCGACTGCGCACAGTATATTTACTGCGGCAGTCAGCCCCGGCCAGGCAGAGTGACGTAGATCTACGTCACTCGGCTGTCACTGGTATTGGAGCCAATAGCGGGCGAGCGCGCGCCCGCTGAGGCGCGCGCCCGCCTCGGTTCGTTCAGGGAGGAGTGCGGGCATGTGATCGGGTCCGCCGGTCACTTGCTGATCGTCGGTACAGCGGGAGAAAGGCAGAGCGGCTTATGTAAACAAGCCGCCTGTCATTCTCCCCTGTGTAAAAATGAAGATCAGACGGTTCTACTATGTAGAACCGTTGATCTTTGTTTTTACACCAATAGCCATGTCCCACTACAGTTAGAAGCACGCCCCTAGGACACACTTAACCCCTCCCTGTCCAATACATTTAACCCCTTCCCTGCCAGTGTCATTTTTGCAGTAACAGTGCATATATATATATAGCACTGATTACTGCAGTAATGTCACTGGTACCCCCAAAAGTGTCAAAAATGTCAGTCAAGGGTCCGATCTGTCCGCCGCAATGTCGCAGTACCGCAAAAAAAATCGCAGATCGCCGCCATTACTCGTTAAAAAAAAAAACACCAAAAATGACAAAAATCTTTCCCTTTGTTAGTAAACGCGATAACTTTTGCGCAAACCAATCAAAATATGCTTTTTGACATTTTTTTTACCAAACATATGTAGCATAAAATAATTTGGCCGAAAATGTTAAAAATTTTGATTTTTACATTTTTTTGGGGGAATTTCATATAAAAAAGGTGAAAAATATTGTTATTTTTGCAAAAATTACGCTCTTTTTTTGTTTATAGCGCATAATCAAAAAATCACACAGGTGATCAAATACCACCAAAAGAAAGCTCTGTTTGTGGGAAAAAAAGGACGTGAAATTCGTTTAGGTACAGCGTCGCACGACCGCGCAATTGTCCGTTAAAATCACGCAGTAAAAAATCGCAAAAAACCCCCTGGTCAGGAAGGGGGTAAAATCTTCCAGGGCTTAAATGGTTAAGAACAGTGTACAGATAAATATGAGGTACGATATTAATAATGGAGCTAAGGAGGATGTAGAATCCCTATGGGTAAAACTTCAAAGGGAAGGCTCTTTGAGGAAAGTAATATTGGGCGTATGCTATAGGCCCCCAAACCAGAGGGAGAAGGGGGTGGCGGACCTCCTTTCACAACTTGGAATGGCAGCAAGGATGGGAAATGTACTTATAATGGGGAATTTAATTATCCAGATATAGACTGGGTAGAAGGAACCGCACACTTATGCAAGGCTCGAGTTCCTAAATGTTTTGCAGGACAATTTCATGGGTCAGATGGTGAACGCACCGACAAGAAACAATGCGGTACTAGACCTGCTGATTACCAACAATATGGACTACGGACCTGAAAACGGATATAGAAATACGGGGTAACTTAGGAAACAGTGACCATAGGTCAATTACTTTCAGTATAAATCATAGTAATAGGAAACACAAGGGTAATATAAGGACACTAAATTTCAAAAGAGACAACTACCCTAAACTGCGCTCTTTGCTAGACAATATAAAATGGGATAGAACCATGGGAACAAAGAACATGGAGGTAATATGGGAGTGCTTCAAGAGCATACAAAACAAAGGGATTGGCCAGTGCATTCCAAAGGGGAATACATTTAAAAGAGCAAAAATAAACTCAGGGTGGCTAAACTCCAACATAAAAATGCATATTAATACTAAAGAAAAGGCCTTCAAATAATACAAGGCTGAGGGGTCATTGGCAGTATTCCAATATTACAAAGGGTGCAATAAGAAATGTAAAGGCGAAATCAAGGCGGCTAAAATAGAACACGAGAGACATATAGCGGAAGAGAGTAAAAAAAACCCCAAGAAATTCTTTAAGTATATAAATAGTAAGAAAGCGAGACCAGAGCACATTGGCCCTATAAAAGATGACAAAGTGAATCTGGCCACAGAGGACAGAGAGAAGGAGAAAGTGCTAAATAATTTCTTCTCCTTAGTCTTCACAAAAGAATTGGGGGGCTACACTAGCCCAGCTTGTAATGCTAAATTAAATATTACACCTCAGAAAGTACCCCCATGTTTAACAGAAGATAGACTTAGAACTAAACTAGAGAAACGTACAATAAATAAATCACCGGGACCTGATGGCTTGCACCCAAGGGTTCTTAAAGAAGTCAGCCAGGTGATAGCCAGGCCGTTATTCTTAATCTTTATGGATAGTCTGCAGACGGGTATGATGCCAGCTGATTGGAAAAAAGCTAATGTGGTTCAATATTTAAACAACGGCCGAGATATATCCCGGGTAACTATAGATTTTGGAGGGGATGTTAAGGGACTATATACAAGACTTTAGAAATAAAAACGGTATTATTAATAGTAATTAGCATGGATTCATAAAAAATCGTTCTTGCCAACCAATCTATTAACCTCCTATGATGAAATGAGTTGCCATCTAGATAAAGGAAGGTCTGTAGATGTGGTGTATCTGGACTTTCCAAAGGCATTTGAGACCCCACAAACGCTTACTGTACAAAATAAGGTATATAGATATGGACCATAGGGTGAGTACCTGGATAAAGAACTGGCTCCAGGGGTGAGTACAGAAGGTGGTGATAAATGGGGAGTACTCGGATTGGGCGGGTGTGGAAAGTGGGATCACTCAAGGATCTGTCCTGGGAACAATCCTGTTTAATTTATTCATAAATGATCTAGAGGAGGGGATATCTAGCACAATCTCGGTATATGCGGATAATACTAAACTAAGCAGGGCAATAACTTCTATACAGGACGTAGTAACCTTACAAGCAGACCTGAGCAAAATAATGGGGTGGGCAACTACATGGCAGATGAGGTTTAATGCTGAAAAATGTAAGGTAATTCACTTGGGCCTTAGAAACACGAACACAAGTTACTCGCTAGGGGTGGGAACCTCTGGGTAAATCTAAGATGGAAAAGGACCTGGGGGTCCTAGTGGACAATAGGCTTGGCAGTGGCATGCAATGCCAGGCCGCTGCAAGCAAAGCCAACAGAATACTGGCATGTACAGTGGGAACTGATTGAGATAGTAAGGAATGGTACTAAGAATATTATATAAGAGGTAACCGCGCTAGATAATAACAAATCAAAGCAGCAACTTAAAGTGTGACATACACCCAACAGAAATATTATAATACAAGCTGTGCTAAAAATTGAACAAATTGTGCAATTAAGTACAATGTTAAGTGCAATAGTCCCTATAAAGTCCTATTTTAAAAAATACTAGTGATAAATGTATGAAGTTATAAATTCTTGACCAAAAATATCCAATAGTCCGTATGAGATAAGTAATCCAGAATGTTATATCGCTCTTCAGTGCAAGAATAACCACTAGATGCGCAAACTGCTTACCAGATTGAAATATATCAATAGCCTGATTCTATCATGTATTTTCTCAGGATTCTCAGTATGACCAAATATTAGGATGGACACTTTGATAGATTCCAGCCTCAGACGAAAGGGTACATTTATCACTAGTATTTTTTAAAATAGGACTTTATATGGACTATTGCACTTAACATTGTACTTAATTGCACAATTTGTTAAATTTTTAGCGCAGCTTGTTTTATAATATTATGAATATTATAACCGAAGGTACCGTTTGGCTTTTGTTATGGTTGGATTGAAGTTTGTTGTTGTTGTTTGTTGACTATTAAAAATGGATTATGGGTATAGAGGAGAAGCCTTTATGATATTAATGCCCTAATTGGGTAATTGGGATTTTTCTAGGATTATGGTCCTTTGAGTGTACATATCTTCTCATTCATAATGTTGCTATGTTGTGCTGTATTGTTAATTTGAAAAATTATAATAAAGAAATATTGAATTAGAATACTGGCATGTATAAAAAAGGGGATTCATTCCAGAAATAAAGAGATTATTCTCCCATTTTACAAGACTCTGGTCCGGCCACAGCTAGAGTATGCCATCCAGTTCTGGACACTGGTTCTCAGAAAGAGAGGAAAAATGGTTTATCCTTAAACTATGTAAGGGATTCTTTACTGTCAGAGCAGTAAGGATGTGGAATTCTCTTCCACAAGCAGTAGTATCAGCAGGGAGCATCGATAGTTTCTAAAAACTATTAGATGGGCACCTTAAAGACCACAACATAAAGGGGTATACAATACAGTGAACAGCAAACACCTACACACAAACACACACATCATAGGTTGAACTGGATGAACTGATGTCTTTTTTCAACCTCACTAGCTATGTAACTATGGTATTCTGTACCTATCTGCCTGATTGCTGATGAATACAGCTGGTGAGTGGTGACCTGACTTCATATTTCCACCTGGTGGATCTCTGTCCTTCCAAGCTCAAGTTCACTGCTCCAGATTCCTGGCATCTAGCACCTGCTTATCCGCTGCCCTAGCAGTTCCTTTTTCCATTACACCCTCCATCCACCCTCATCCTCTCAGGCTCCAAAGTCAGGTATGTGACATCAAGCCTTAAAGTGTAACATGTATTCACCTGTACATATATTAAGAACAATAATTTGTAGGACTTTTAAAAGCCCCCAGCATTGTCTAACTGACCCAAAGGAGAACTATTACATTCATTGGATCAATAATTTGGAATGGTAATACAAGGGTATATCCGCGTGTGCTAGTCCAATAGGACACCTGACAAGTGCAAATCCATCAATTTTAATGAATGAAGCAAAGTCCAAGCCACCCATTACTTACAGGTATTCATCGAATTGTGGTAAGCTTCAGTCAGTAGACAAATAGGGGGGTCAGCTGTAGAACCAACCTGTGGAGAACATTGAGACACAAAAGAAAGAGTAAACATAATCAGAACTTGTGTCCTACTCTCCGAATTTGTCTTTGGTGTGTTCCAGATCAGAGTAAGTGGAGTACGGAAGGTTGTCTGGGTATTGAATCAGCTTCAATGAGATAAAATGGACTTGGACTTCCTGACCTTTAAAAACTGTAGTAGCCTTGTATGTAGAGCATCATAAGTAATAATGGCCTCCATTTAAAGAACCAGATTGCATACAGTATGTAGGTGTCCGGACACATTTTCCCTAAGTATCGCATGTGATCCTGTAACTATCAATTCACTTTACTGTTTTGCAACATTTACCACAAAACGTTGAAAAGGAAATAAATAATTAAATGCATGCGATAATTAGGTAGTGGTCCAGGCATGCGCTAATGATGGAAGTGATGACTTTGGGTATGAAAATGTTTACAAAAGATCAACTATTCACAATCTAATAAGCATTTGGCTCATTTTCTAGCTGGACATTGCATTCCTTTCCTCTACACCACTAATGGAGCTCTTTGAGGCCAAGTTGGAGTTTCAGGTCATTCTAAAGAGAGAGAGGAGAAGAAGGGTGGTTGTCTTGTGTTCATGTTCTTTAACCACTTGCCTACTAGGCCTATTTTTGACATTTGGTGTTTATAAGCTAAAATCAGTTGTTTTTGCTAGAAAACTACTTAGAACCCCCAAACATTATATATATATATTTTTTTTAGCAGAGACCCTAGAGAATAAAATGGAGATTATTGTAATATTTTTTATAACACCGTATTTGCGCAGCGGTCTTCCAAACGCAATTTTTTTTAATTCAAAAAATCACTTTTTTGAATTAAAAAATAAGAATCCAGTAAAGTTAGCCCAATTTTTTTGCATAATGTGAAAGATAATGTTACGCCGAGTAAATAGATACCCAACATGTCATGCTTCAAAATTGCGCACGCTCACGGAAAGGCGACGAACTTTGGTACTTAAAAATCCCCATAGGCGACATTTTAAAAATTTCTACAGGTTCCATCTTAGAGTTACAGAGGAGGTCTAGGGCTCAAATTATTGCTCTCGCTCTAACGATCACGGCAATACCTCACATGTGTGGTTTGAACACCGTTTACATATGTGGGCGGGGTTTCCGTGTGCGTTCGCTTCTGCGCACGAGCTAACGGGGACAGGACGCTTTAATTTTTTTTTTTTTACTATTTATTTTATTTATTATTTTTTATTTTTACACCGTTTTTTAAAAAAAAAAAATCATTTTTATTTCTAAAACAAGGAATGTAAACATTCCTTGTAATAGAAATAGGCACGACAGGACCTCTTTTTTGTGAGATCTGGGGTCAAAAAGTCCTCAGATCTCACAAGTACACTAATAAAGATGGAAAGGAAAAAAAAAAATGACAAAAAAAAAAAAAAAGGGACCTTTAAGCCGGTTGCTCGGCAACGACGTTTGCCGTCGCTCCGGTCCTCCAAGACAATAGAGTCGAGTGAGGGCAAGCTTGCCCTCACTCGACATCCTGTCTGTGAGGATCCGGGACCCGATCGTTTTACCCGCTGCCGGCGGGTCCGGTAAGCTGGGAAAAGGACCGGGACGCGGCGGGAGGGGGGGCACCCCTTCCGCCATCCCGGAGGGTGATCTCGCGGCGAATCCGCCGCTGGGACCACCCTTATCGGAAAGCCCATCGCCTGCAGTTTAAAAAAATACCAGGGTTATGGCAGCTATCTGCTGCCATAACGCCGGTATTTCGCTTTAACCTCAGGACGTATATGTACTATGGGCCGGTATTGAGGTGGTTAAACAGTGCACCTTGCTAGATGATTTCCCTGAAGAGGAAGTGCTCTCTAAATGTTGTCAATCTAAGGCCCTTGTTATGCTATGGGTCCTTTTCTGCAGTCCTCCACACAGCGTAGCCATTCCATACCACCCATGACCAAGTTTCTGGCTATTCTGTACTTTTTGGGCAAGGACTCCTATCAGATAGTAGCAGGAGAGGTGGTGGGTAGAGATGGCCTTGCGGTTCGCCCAGGGGGCGGTTCGCGGCAAACCTTGCTCATTTGTTGTTCGCCGAACATTCGAACATATGGCGATATTCGTGACCGCCATATTCTTTTACATTGTGAAGAATTTTGACCCATGACACATCCATCAGGTGGTACAGGACAGCCAATTGAGACATTTCAGCACATGGACATACCCCCTACCTTATAAATAGACCTGATCTGGCTGCCAAAGATTCTGTCTTTTGTCATTGTAGGGAGAGGTTGCTGTGTGGAGCAGGGACAGACAGTTAGTGCCACAAATCGCTAGCTAATAGGTCCACAAAAGTCCTTTTAAGGACTGGTATAGATGTACTATTGTTGGGTGTGCAGTATATAGGGGTGTAATACATTTATAACATACTTTCTAATATAGAAAGCATATTATAGTGGATTTGTATTGTGCAGCATTGTGACTGGTGAGTGGTTCTGCAGCGATACTACAAGTACAAAGAGTGACAAACGCAATTAGAAAAAAGTATTGTAACTTGTGTGATAAGTCGCACCCCAAAAACAACAGATTGAAGCGGGGTGTTATATATACTTTCATAATAGTGTATTTGGGTACTGCAGAATTTTTTTTTCTGTTTTGCTGCGTTCCCTCTGCTACACACAGTGACAAATGTTACTGGGAAAAAAAAGTATTAAAACTGGTGTGATATATCAGTGGCCCCCCAAAACGACAGATTGAATTGGGGTGTTATATAACAATATACTTTCATAATAGTGTATTTGGGTACTGCAGAAATTTTGTCTTCTTTCGCTGCGTTACCTCTGCTACACACAGTGACAAAAGTTACTGGAAATTTTTTTTTTAGAACTGGTGTGATAGACCAGTGGCCCCCCAAAATGACAGATTGAAGTGGGGTGTTATATAACAATATACTTTCATAATAGTGTATTTGGGTACTGCAGAAATGTTGCCTCTTTCGCTGCGTTACCTCTGCTACACACAGTGACAAAAGTTACTGGAAATGTTTTTTTATAACTGGTGTGATAGACGAGTGGCCCCCCAAAAAGGGTTGTTATATACCTTCTTCCACATATACTGTGCTTCTCTAGAGACTTTTGTCACAGGGTCATTAAGAAAATGACAGGCAAAGGAAGAGGCAGGCCCTTCCGCAGGGGTGGTAGGGGTAGGGCAGGAGCAACAGGCCAGAGCGAAAGTGGGAAGTTGCAGAAGGTGCGTTCGATTACGTCAAAGGACGCACCAGACTTGGTTGAGTGGCTCACTCAGCCTTCCTCTTCTGCACCCTCCTCATCCTCTCTATCTGCACCCTCTTCACCCTCCCCTTGAGTCACAGGAATTATTTTCCGATCCATCCCAAGACATTTGCGATGCACAGCCATTCTTGGCATTGGATCAGGAAGAGGAGGTAGCAACAGCCGCCACTCAGCAGTCTGATGACAGTACGCAGATCAGCCCAAGGAGGTTGGTCCCTGCTGTTGCTGCCTACTCCGAGATCTCTAATGTTAGTGGTGGGGAAGGGGACGTCAATGGTGACGTGTCTATGGACGTCACATGGGTGCCCACAAGAGAGGAAGAGGAGGGGAGTTTAGAGGGAGAGATGGACCAGCAGATAGGGAGGAGAAGCAGGCCGCTAATGTAACAGGAGAGAGCCATTAACCATGTACAGTCACACCTGGCATTCCCAGGACGCCGACACATGGCTCCACATTGTGGGCTTTTTTTAACGTGTCTGCTCCTGACAATAGTGCTGCCATCTGCAGCCTTTGCAGTTAACACATAAGTCGCAGTAAGCCCAACACTCCCCTAGGGACGACCGCCTTAAGAAGGCACCTGGACTCCCATCACCAAGCCCAGTGGGAGCAACACCATCAGAACCCACAAAGCCACACTCCAGGCTCTCACTGTCCATCCTCTTCTCCTTCTCCTCTCTCCTCACAATTGTCCTCCACTCCACCTTCCATCATGCCATCCTCACGTTTTTCTGGAAAAAGGCAGGCTTCCTTGGCCCAAATGTTCGAGCGTAAAAAATTATGACGCCGGATAATCCTCTTGCCCAACGGTTGACCGCTGGCTAGCCGGAACTGATAACCCATCAACTACTGCCATATAAACTGGAGGACTCGGAGGCCTTTTGAAAATTTGTGGCCATTGGAACACCACAATGGAAGGTCCCAGGAAGGAAATATTTCTCGCAGAAGGGCATCCCAGAGCTATATGGCCATATTCAGCGGCAAGTGAATGTATTTCTGGCACACAGTGTCGGTGCCAAGATACATCTGACCACAGACACGTGGTCTAGCAAACGAGCAGGGAAGGTATATAACTTTTACTGCCCACTGGGTAAACCTTCTGACGGCCGTCAAGCATGTAACCCGTGGCACCCGTGTAGATTTGGTTTTACTGCCACGGATTGCATGCAGGCCTGCCTCTTATTCTCCTCCTCCTCCTCGGCTGACTTCTCCTTTTCCGCTTCTAGTGTCTCTTCCGCTGCGCTGCCCAAGATCCCCAGAACCTATTCGACATGCCAGGTGAGACGTTGCCATGCTGTGCTGCGTCTGTTGTGCCTGGAAGCCAAGAGCCACACTGGTCCTGCACTGCTTTCAGCTTTGCGTTCACAGGCAGATCAGTGGCTAACACCGCTCAATTTGACAGTTGGTAAAATGGTTTGCGACAACGGTGCCAATCTGCTGAGCGCGCTGAAACAGGGCAAAATTACACACGTGCCATGCATGGCACATGTCCTGAACTTGGTCATGCAGTGATTCGTTGTCAAATACCCTGGGGTCCAGGACGTCTTGTGGCAGGCCAGGAAAATCTCGGGCCATTTCAGAAGATCTTACACAGCCATGGCTCGCCGTGCTGACAATCAGCGGCGACACAACCTGCCCGTCAGACTTATTTGTGACTGTGAGACACGATGGAACTCAACCTTATATATGCTTGATAGGCTGTTCCAGCAGAAACGTGCAGTTAACGACTACCTGTACGAACTCTGCGGCAGGAAAGGTTCTGGGGAGCTTGGTTTTTTTTCACCGCGCCAGTGGCTGCTCATGCACGACACATGCAGACTTCTGCGGCCAATTGATGAGATCATCAAACTGGTCAGTCGCAGCCAGGGTGCCTTCAGTGACATCGTACCTTACACCTTCTTTCTGGAGCGTCCATTGCGTTGTGTCTTTGATCAAGCCATCGAGGAGCAAGAGCAGGAAGATGAGGAAGTCGCAATGCTGGATGAATTCCCAGGGGGGGCTACTCCATCTGAAACAAGTCAACAACAGGAGTCTGAAGAGGAGTCAGAGGAGGATGGTGCCGGGGCGGATGAGGAGGAGCAAGAAGAGCATGCTTTAAACCTTTCTGGGATCCCTGGTGTTGTCCGTGGATGGGGGAGGAGAACAAGGATGACATTATCCTGGATGATGAGCAGGAGCCAGGCCACTACACTACTTCCAGTTTAGTGCAAATGGGGGCCTTCATGCTCCTGTGTTTTAAGAGGAACCCCCGTATAAAAAGTATAAAGAGCAAGGACCAGTACTGGGTGGCAACGTACTTAGACCCCCGGTACAAACAAAAAATGGCGGAAATGTTACCACCATCAGAGAGGGCTGTCAGAATGCAGCACTTCCAGGACTTGTTTCGAAAAAGGCTGCATTCTGCTTTTGTGTGCGCTGGTAGAGGAATTTCCACTCACAGAGAAACAGTTGCAAGAAGAGGGCGGTTTGAAGATGTGTTGGTCACTTCTGATATGAGATCATTCTTTCAGCTGACCCATCGACAGCTGTCCTCCAGATCCAGCATCAGGGAACACCTAGACTGACAGGTGGCCGACTACATCGGGTTAACAGCCGATGTGGACGCTCTGAGAAGTGATGAACCCCCATGACTACTGGGTGGGCAGGCTTGACCTCTGGTCAGAGCTTGCACAATTTGCAATGGAACTGTTGGCTTGCCCCTCATCCAGTGTCCTATCCGAAAGGACGTTCAGTGCAGCAGGGGGGATGGTGACCGATAAGCGCACTTGCCTAGCTCACGACAGTGTTGACTACCTCACATTTCTAAAAATGAATGAGGAATGGATCTCGGAGGAATTAAACACATGTGACCAGTAGACCATGTTTGATTCAAATTCCTCATGACAGGCCACAAACATCTGCCACCACCCATAACAACTCATGGTCCCTGTCTTAGGTAAATACAGCGGTATAAAAGGCCTTTTATGTCCATTGAATGCCTAATTTTTGGGGCCTGTAATGGCCGACACTTATTTATCCTGTGAATGCCTAATGTACCTCCAGCCATAGAATATAAAGTTCTTTTCTGTCAGGTGAACGCTTGTCAGATAATTTTTGGGGCCTGTAATGGCCGACACTTACTTCTGTATCCTGTGAATGTCTAATGTGCCTCCAGCCACAGAATACAAAGTTCTTTGCTGTCAGGTGGAAGCCTGTGAGCTAATTTTTGGGGCCTGTAATGGCAGGCACTCATGTATCCTGTGAATGCCTAATGTACCTCCAGCCACAGAATACAAAGTTCTTTGCTGTCAAGTGAACGCCTGTTGGCTAATTTTGGGGGTCTGTACTGGTCAACACTTTATCCTGTGAATGCCTCATTTTTCAGACTGGAATTGAAAATCAATGGGTCTGTAAACATTCCGCTAAATTGTGGAACGGATGCGGACCCATTTTACAGACGTGTGAATGGACCCTATATGTATTTGACATGTATTTACCAGCTGTTGTCAGTTCTGGCTGATTTAGGCCGAGCTATTACACTAAAACCGAGCAATATTACAAAAAACAAAATACAGGTTATAACTGTATAAACGATTTATATAACTTATAAAAAAAAAATAAAAAAATGTATGGCAACTTTTCCAATAGCAGGATCATCTCCTGCTCCCCCTTCATAGCCTGGCGTTGCCTCTCCTCCATGGCCTTCATGCGTTCCTGAATTGACAAAATTTTGCAGATAAAAAAAGAATGCTTGTCGATCGCAGATTCGCTTAATACTTCTGGTATGTCAGTGTCCATGTCGTGGGACTATGTGTGCACAGCTAGTAAGTATTTTGTGGCTGCAAATATGACCTGGAGGTTTTTCATGTTCGCCTGCCGATAAAATGAATGGGACCCACTGCGAACCTGCGGTTCGCGAACATTTGAGCGAGTTTGCGCGATCCTGTTCGCGAAACGTCCCATCAGATGTTCGTCCATCACTGGTGGTGGGGTTATTACAGCCATCTTTCTCATGTTTTCTTGCTAAGGCCCTTTAGGGTTTCAAGCAAATTGCCCCTAATTATATCTACCTGCCTAACACTCATCAGCAGTGGGATCAGATTAAGAACGAATTCTATGCTGTAGCTGGGATTCCCAATGTCATGGGTTTCATACACTGTACCCATGTGCCTTTTTTTCACCCTCTCATAAAGAACACATCTACCATAACAGGAAGTGGTACTGCTCCCTAAACATACAGGTTGGTGTGATGCTAATATGTTCATCAGAAATGTGCTCACTGGCTTCCTAGGATCTGTACATGATACCCACTTATTAAGGCAATCACAGCGTTACCACCATTTCGACACTAAAAGAATAGCCAGAGGCTGGATTCTTGGTAAGACACTTTTTATTAGCAAATATGTCTCAATGCATGCCACATACATCATTTATGGAAGTTTATGTTCATATGTTACACTCCTAAATTCACTCCTCACACCTTGCACATAAAATGTACACAGCACAGCCTTAGCTGCTAAAAGAAATGGCTACACCAGATCCACAACTTGGTGTAACAATTTTCCATTGAAAGACACTTTACATATGGCCTAAAAGGCCTTCACATTACTGTTCAGCAATGAAAAACAAGACGTAGAAAAGAAATGTTTCTGTTATTACCCATTCATCATGATAAACTATTGCTGTTATAAGAATGGCATTTTCAAACTGTATTGTATGTGATTCTGGGTATCCTTGTCTTCAATACCTGCTAACACCACTCTAGAGATGCTCAACATCTGCAGAATCTCAGTACAATGCAGCAATTACTAAGACAAGACGTGTCATTTAGTGGACCTTTGGAGTTCTTAAAAGCAGGTTTCGCTGTATCAGACTATCACCTTGAAAAAGCTGGCAACATGTTTTTGGCTTGCCCTTCATAACTTAGTCCATCATGCAGGATATTGAGGTTCCAAACACTAATGAGGATCCTATTCCATCAATCCCAAAATCCAATCATGATGAGCAAGGCCATCAATTCTGTCAGTACTTTATTCAAAGATATGTTTCAAGTATGCATTAACTCTTACTATGTACATCTTACCAGGTAGTGTACTCTGTTTTTGCTGAAAAGGCTGTGGCTGTTACAAAGGAACACAAGAAGTGGCCCCATATCAGGATGTCTTACACCATCTCACTTTAACACAAGCTGCTTGTTTCAGGAGCCCTTGCTTGAACATACGTGACACGTACTGGCAATTCATTCATTTTACACCAAGATCTTTGGAGATATCTTTGGTGAATATTTATGCCACACAAAACCATTCTTGTATGTTTGCTTAGAAAAACCTTCATTAAAACAAATAAATAAAAACATAAACCCAATATGTTGGCCAGCAATATTATTATTATTGTTGGACCAGAACTGTGAAAATTCCCTGTATTTACAATTCATGAGTAGGGATGGGAAAACTGTTCAGCCTGAGGATGAGTTTGGGCCGTTTGGCCATTCGCCAAACACCTGAATTTGCCCTGTAGCTGTCTTTTCATGGATGTAAGGCCCCAGCATTTTTTCATAGTCCATCATCTCAACAGAAGATTATAATCCACCACCATTTTTTGCCTAGAAGAAAAGAGAATAACAATGAAACAAACAAGTTAGACATCTAAGATGTACAGTAGAAAAGCTGAAATGCCATTTACTTGAGACAAATTCCAGACATTTGTAGTCATGCTATTCTTGCATAGTCATGTATAATGTCAGTACACACAACCAGACTAACTTTTCCTTCCTGATCAATGCCATTTTCCTCTTGATGTTGCTCTTGATGTCTTGGTATTTCTTTTACACATTATCTTCACTTCAGTGTGCTACTCTCACTGCACTTACAGCTCTGGTAATGATTTTCCATATAGTTTTTTTCTTCCAAGCTTGATCACTCGTAAGCATGTGAGACTCAACAACTTGTCAAACACAGGAGCCAATTGCTAGACCACATTCTCTACATATGTGAACTTCAGATTTGTTGCCAACCATCTGATCATTTCCTCTCCTTAGGGATACTGGCTATTTGCTTGACACTGCTGTCACTGGAACTTTCATGAGGTTTGCTTTTCTTGGCTCTAGAGATAGCGATCTTCGTGCAAGTGGCACTGCTGTCAGTTAAGGGTTCCTGTAAGTTTGGTCTGCAGCCTCATCATCCACTTCTGTACTGTTATCTATGTTGTTGACTTGGGTCAGAGGTAAATGTTGTTTTCTTCTCTTTTTAGTATTGGGCCTTTGGGACTCCTTTTTTTTGTCACTTGCCAAGATGGTGGGAACTTGCGAATGACAGATCTGCTGAGAGGTTTACTGGGCATTAAAAACATGGTTTACTTGTTTAACTTTAGCATTCTAAGAGGCTTAGACTAACCTTGCTTTTTTTTCTTCCAGATGAGCGAGACATGTTGGGTGACGTGTGGATTCCATTATGGCTTGCTTCTGGGACAGTGTTGTCTTTGGGGCACTATGATAAACCCAAAGATGCCTTTAAGTTGCTAATTACTTCTTTTTATGTGTGACATGTAAAAATAGCACCTATTGTTTACCATAAACATTGCTGATTTTTACCAGACCGATCCTTCCTGCATTTTTTTGTGGCTAATGCATCCTTCAACTACAAGATAATCATAAAGTTAGGCACAGTTGGATAGAGAAATTGGAAGTATGTTGGGTTTGGCAGGAGTAAATATCTTAAAAGAATGCAGTCTGGCACTTACTTTGGGAATTCTCTGACCGGAGGTGTTTTTCCTCTTGGTCTTTTCCATGTTAAATAACTGTGGTGTGTACAAAGAAAAAAATGAAGATGCTTATGTCAAGCAGAAATTCCTTTAAACAATATTAGGCACATATTTGCAATGAACTAGGCACATAGTACATGTGAGAATGAAGACAATTGAAGACGTGTTTTAGGATTGAACAGAAGCTATAATGCCTTACCTCCCGAACATGCTTTCTTGCTCCTGGCTCAATTTGGGATGTAGTATCTATTGGACACAATCAGTGGTGACTCTAGGAACAATATATGGGGGGAGGGGGCACATAAGATACCACAGTCAAAACTAGGAGGCACTCATAGTTTTCACCACTATATATATATATATATATATATATATATATATATATATATATACACATATATACTATCTCACAAAAGTGAGTACACCCTCATATTTTTGTAAGTATTTTATTATATCTTTTTATGTGACAACGCTGAAGAAATGACACTTTGCTACAATGTAAAGCAGTGAGTGTACAGCTTGTATAACAGTGTAAATTTGCTGTCCCCTCAAAACAACTCAACACACAGCCATTAATGTCTAAACCACTAGCAACAAAAGTGAGTACACCTCTAAGTGGAAATATCCAAATTGGGGCCAAAGTGTCAATGTTTTGTGTGGCCACCATTATTTTCCAGCATTGCCTTAACCCTCTTGGGCATGGAATTCACCAGAGCTTTACAGGTTGCCACTGGAGTCCTCTTCCACTCCTCCTTTATGACATCACTGATCTGGTGGATGTTAGAGACCTTGCGCTCCTCCACCTTCTGTTTGAGGATGCCCCACAGATGCTCAATAGGGTTTAGGTCTGGAGACATGCTTGGCCAGTCAATCACCTTTACCCTCAGCTTCTCTAGAAAGGCAGTGGTCGTCTTGGAGATGTGTTTAGGGTCGTTATCATGTTGGAATACTGCCCTGCAGCCCAGTCACCAAAGGAAGGGGATCATGACCCTATTCAGTATGTCACAGCACATGTTGGTATTCATGGTTCTCTCAATGAACTGTAGCTCCCCAGTGCCGGCAGCACTCATGCAGCCCCAGACCATGACACTCCTACCCACATGCTTGACTGTAGGAAAGACACACTTGTCTTTGTACTCCTCACCTGGTTGCCGCCACACACGCTTGACACCATCTAAACCAAATAAGTTTATCTTGGTCTCATCAGACCACAGAACATGGTTCTAGTAATTCATGTCCTTAGTCTGGTTGTCTTCAGCAAAATGTTTGCAGGCTTTATTGCGCATCATCTTTAGAAGATGCTTCCTTCTGGGACAACAGCCATGCAGACCAATTTGATGCATTGTGCGGTGCATGGTCTGAGCACTGACAGGCTGACCCCCCATCCCTTCAACTTCTGCATTAATTCTGGCAGCACTCATACGTCTATTTCCCAAAGACAACCTCTGGATATGACGCTGAGCACGTGCATTCAACTTCTTTAGTCGACCATGGTGAGGCCTGTTCTGCGTGGAACCTGTCCTGTTAAACCACTGTATGGTCTTGGCCACCATTTCCTGTAGCTCAGTTTCAGGGTCCTGGCAATCTTCTTATAGCCTAGGCCATCTTTATGTAGAGAAACAATTCTTTTTTTCTGATCCCCAGAGAGTTCTTTGCCATGAGGTGCCATGTTGAACTCCCAGTGACAAGTATGACAGAGTGAGAGCGATACCACCAAATTTAAGACACCTGCTCCCCATTCACACCCAAGACCTTGTTACACTAACAAGTCACATGACATTGGGGAGGGAAAATGGCTAATTGGGCCCCATTTGGGAATTTTCACTAAGGGGTGTACTCACTTTTGTTGCCAGCGGTTTAGACAGTAATGACTGTGTGTTGTGGTATTTTGAGGGGACAGCAAATTTACACTGTTATACAAGCTGCACACTCACTACTTTACATTGTAGCAAAGTGTGGTGTACTCACTTTTGTAAGATACTGTATGTATATATATATATATATATATATATATATAAAATACGAGAGTAATGCAGTATGCAATGATACCTTTTTTATTATACTAACCTAACACCTAAAAGACAAGCTTTCAAGAGTTTTCTTTTCTTCCTCAGGTATTGCTTCAGATCTGAGAAAGAGGAAAACTCTTAAAAGCTTAAATAGCATCTAGTATTGGTGCCAGTTTACTCAGTAATAACACCAAGTATTTGTGCCAGTTTACACAGTATTAACCTCTAGTGTTGGTACCAGTTCACACAGTAATACAACCTAGTATTGGTGCCAGTTTATGCAGTAATAAAGCCTAGTATTGGTGCCAGTTAATGCAGTAATATAGCCTATTATTGATGCCATGCTCTCAGCGTGGAGGAGGTAGGGAAGAATAGTGAGACCTGCCAGCCACAGTGATAAAAGTGTTAAGGCCAGCCGCGACAGTGGCGGCAGTCTTAAAACTTTTATCAACTTCAAGGGTGATATTTATGACTTCCCCGCAGGTCTCCTGATGCGCTACAGTACAGCGCACCTCTCCACCCGGGACTCCTTTACTCCACCACACACCGCGGTGAAATGTTGGGAAGGCTACTACAGCGCTCCTCTCCATCCAGGACTCATGCCCTCACAGCAGGGGCGCCCAACCTTTTGAGGAGTGAGGGCCACTTTAGGGACTTGGCAACCAATCACAGGTCACAATGAGTGAAGCTGGCAGATGACAGGTCTGTGTCCACTCACATATGCAGAGCAGACACGGACACAGTCTGCTCTACTCTATGGGCCCTCTGATCCGATATGCCCAGACAGAAGGGGACTGATCCCCTTCTGTTTTTTTAAGTGGATTGGAGATCCACTCCATTTACATATATCGCTCTATAGAGGTGAATGAAGGGTCCGATTGAGTCCACCTGAAAAACAGACAGGCAGACCCGATCGAATCGATTGGATGAACTGTGGTTTAACTGCACCTCAACTGACCTCAATCTTCACTTACCTGCAGGTATCGCTGGCTGCTGTTGTACCCCAGGGGGGTATAGCTGGTGGCTGCTGCTGGCTGTCCTCCAGGGCTAGTCACACTAATGCTCGGGGATAACGGGTCAGGAAACCGCAATCAGGGCATACTGACCCACCATCTCAGAGCAGGAGGTGGGATTCTGTTGGGGGGGCACATGGGAGGGCACAGCATAATGTTGGGGGGCCATGGCCCCCCTAGTGACGCTACTGGACACAATAGAAACCTGTTAGTCCCAAATTCTGGACATATGCATGTGAAGGTAAAAATATTAAATACATACTTACATTGGACCATGAATGCTTTAACCACTTAAGCCCCGGAGGATTTGGCTGCTAAACGACCAGGGGGTATTTTGCGATTCGGCACTGCGTGGCTTTAACGGACAATTGCGCGGTCGTGTGACGCTGTACCTAAACAAATTTGGCGTCCTTTTCTTCCCACAAACAGAGCTTTCTTTTGGTGGTATTTGATCACCTGTGCGATTTTTTGATCACGCGCTATAAACAAAAAAAGAGCGTCAATTTTGCAAAAATAACAATATTTTTCACATTTTTTTATATGAAATTCCCCCCAAAAAAATGTAAAAATCAAAATTTTTTAACATTTTCGGCCAATTTGTTTTATGCTACCTATGTTTGGTAAAAAAAATCGCAAAAAGCGTATTTTTATTGGTTTGCGCAAAAGTTATCGCGTTTACTAACAAAGGGAAAGATTTCTGTCATTTTTGTTGTTTTTTTTTAACGCGTAATGGCGGCGATCTGCGATTTTTTTTGCGGTACTGCGACATTGGGGCGGACAGATCGGACACTTGACTGACATTTTTGACACTTTTGGGGATACCAGTGACATTTCTACAGTAATCAGTGCTATACATATGCACTGTTACTGTAAAAATACACTGGTAGTGAAGGGGTTAACTTTATTTGGGAGGGAGGGGCTGTGTGTGTCCCTAGGGGCGTGCTTTCTACTGTGATTGGCTGTGGCTTGAGCTGTAAGGACACTGATCAACGGATCTACATACTAGATCCGTGTGATCAGTGTCTTTATACCGAGGAGAATGACAGGCAGCTTGTTTACACAAGCTGCCTGACTTTCTCCCTCTCCCCCGCCGATCGCAGAGTGGCCGGCGGACATCGGGTCCGCCGGTCACACGCGCGGGGGGGTCCGTGACCGCGTGGGAGCGGGAGCGCTCCGCCGGTGGCGCGCGCTCGCTCCCCAGACCCTCCCAGGCTAGTGACGTACCGCTACATCACTCTGCCTGTGAGGGGCTGACCGCCGCAGTATATAGTCGTGCGGCGGTCGGCAAGCGGTTAAGGATGCAGCAGGTGACTTGTGTTCCGAGTTTAACTCGCTCTTCCTGCACGTCCCCCCAAGTGTTCGTGATCACAGATCAGGGTAAAGGGCCAATGACAGCAACTCCCCTCTTTTCCCACCGATCAGTACAGTGTGTGAGAAGAGGAGGGAGCCAGTGCATCAGCACTTGTGGGCTGGATTTGAAGTGCCCACAGTGCTGAACTGTGAACTGCTGAACAAAAATGACATGTTCAAAAGACTCATTCCTCATGTCTCCTAGGTTATGTGTTGGGGTGTTTGCTTTCTAAAATGGGGTCATTTTTGGGTGTTTCTATTGGCCTGGTGCTCCAAAAGTGTAAGAGGTAGTCAAGAAATTAAATGTGTAAATGGTAGGCCTCTGTATGTGGCCAGACTGTAAAAAAGTCTCACATATATGGTATCGCCATACTCAGAATGTGTTTTGGGAT
Organism: Pelophylax lessonae; assembly: GCF_965119305.1. Taxonomy (NCBI): domain Eukaryota; kingdom Metazoa; phylum Chordata; class Amphibia; order Anura; family Ranidae; genus Pelophylax; species Pelophylax lessonae. The sequence goes on along the minus strand of NC_138776.1, from coordinate 122,686,331 downwards.
GTAGTTGCAAGTATGAATATTAAAAAAAAAACAAATCTTCATTATGCAAAGAATTATGAGAAAAAAATGACAACTTCAAAAAACTCACCATACCTCTTACTAAAAACCTTGGAATGTCTACTTTCCAAAAAGAGGTATTTGTTCTGTCCTGGCTTGTTAGCGTCTCAAGAAATGAGATAGTAGTCAGTACATCAGGTAAGATCAATTTTCAGTGATTGACACCATAGCTTGTAGACTCTAAGGCCCCTTTCACACTAGCGGACCGTTCAGATCCGCCTGTCAGTTTTTCATGCGGATCTGAACGGATGCCCCATGCATCTCTATGGGGCATCGGATGTCAGCGGAGACATGTCCGCTGACATCTGATCCGGTCCGTCAAATCTGGACGGATGGAAACCCTATTTTCCATCCGTCCAGCAAATCGGATCGGATGAGAACGGACAGAGAACAGCGGGCACCTGACAGCTCTGTCTCCGCACACAGCGCGGAGACAGGGCTGCCATCCGCCTGCTCAGCGGGGGATCGGCAGATTGATCCCCCGCTGAGAAAAACGGAGACCGCTGACAGACTCCCATGTGTGAAAGGGGCCTATAGCTTTTACAACGACCAAGTAATATACACTGATTTTGGCTATTTTTACCAAAGATATGTAGCAGTATAAATTTTGGCCAAAATGTATGAAGAAAAATGACTAATTTGCTAAATTTTATAACCGAAACGAAGAAAAATTTATTTTTTTTTACAAAATCTTAGTTTTTTTTTAATTTATAGCGCAAAAAAAAAACCCAGTGGTGATTAAATACTACCAAAAGAAAACTCTATTTGTGTGAAAAAAATGACAAACATTTTATATGGTTAATATTATCCATGACTAAGTAATTGTCATTAAAAATGTGAGAGCACTGAAAGGTGAGTAAGTGTTCAGTAGTAAAGTGGTTAAGAACAAAAGAAAAAGAAAAACTTTTCCAACTGTCTTGGATGACTTATATACAGTAAAGAGAACATTAAAAAAAAAAAAAAACACAAGCATATGTATATACGTACCTCTGATGTTGAAGTCTGCCTCAAAGTAAGATGTTTGTAGCTGTAAAAAAAAAAAGAAAATGTATTTTTAAAGTTCCATATAGTTCGTGGTTCTCTCCTTTTCATATTCTAAACCATATCAAACAAATGCACAGCAAGCATGTTGGGGCATGCTTCAGAAGTCCAAACAAATAGGGAAGAAAGCCTGAAAATTAAAGAAGAAGTACAACCAAAGCTTGTTTGGCTGTACTTCTCCTGTGGGTCATAGGAGTGCAGTTTGCAGATTTGCGTGTCAAATCTCTAGCAAGAGCAAACTTACAGTGGTGAGTCTACAGCAAGGGCTCTGCAAGTCTATAGCATGAAAATACAGCCACAGTGACTCCTATGGTGGAGTGGCTATTGCACAACATAACTGAACCAGAAATTGCAGTAGACTTGCAGAATGTTTGCAAAGAAAGTTGATCTGGAGTCATGCAATGCAGACTTGTAGCAGTTGTGCAACAAATTGTGAAGCCTGGCAAGTCTAGCAATAGCTTAGCAAGTAATTTTCAAACTTGCAGCACAATTGCTTGCGATCCGATTTAGAGCCGGTGGGGGACAGATGCAAAAACCGATCAATGCTACATCCACCTAGGTAGGTATAATTCTGGGAAAAAAATGCAGGACTTCTCTTTTAACTGCAAAATGGAGAAACCTATTTCCAGCATCAGACATTTGTGGTAATCCATTAATAACTGTAGTTTGCTTTCTAGCATTTACCATTACCGTTTACCATGGGATCTCTTGGTTGGTGCCAAATGTTCTCCTTGACACATCCATGTCGAAAATGGATTCAACGTTTTCTCCTCCCCCCCCCCCCCCCCAACCATGACCTGTAATGGGAGACACAGCTACTAGAGACAACACTCACTTATGGGCCATACACACTATGAGATTTTTTGAAGACTTTTTCCTTTAGACTTACCAAAACCATATAATATGAGGTCAAACCTAAACACTTTCAATTTGTATGCAATCTGGCAGGCCCTTGCACTACATAGAAAAGGTAAATCTGAAGGAAATCTAACCACAAAAGTTGGATAGTGTGTATCCAGCTTTAATCACATCCTAGAGAGAGCAAATAAGGCAAACAAAACAATGCTTCGAGCAGCAAACAGAAAAAAAAACGGAAAATTGTATCATACTTACCGTAATTTTCCTTTCCTGGTGCCTATCCACGGCAGCATACTAGTGATAGAGCTCCGCCTCGACTCCACCTTCAGGATCAGTGAATAGCATAAATTAAAAGGTATAGCCCCCTCCCATCATTCTCCATAAATAGGAAAACCGAGGGAGGGATCGTATGCTGCCATGGATAGGCACCAGGAAAGGAAAATTACGGTAAGTATGATACAATTTTCCATTTTCCTGGTGCCTCCATGGCAGCATACTAGTAATAAATAACAAGTTACACGGGTGGGATAATGCTTAATCAAAAAATAAAGTTTAATTAGATAAAGACATTGCTGCTTGAACAACTCGTCTTCCAAATTCAACCGTCGTTAGGGCCCCTGGATCAACTCTATAGTGTCTGAGAAACATGTGCTGAGACGACCAAGACGCCGCCCTGCATATTGTCTCCAATGAGACGTTTGCTCTCGTTGCCCATGAAGTTGACACTGCCCTTGTTGAGTGTGCGTTCACTCTAGAAGGAACATCCATGTTTTGTGCAATATAGGCCTTTTGAATGGTCTTGACTACCCAGGATGCCAAGGTTCTTTTTGAGGCTTCCTTTCCTCTGTTTTTACCCCAAGGAATCACAAAAAGCTTTTCCGAATTCCTGAAGGCTGCTGTCATTTCCAAATAGGCTTTTAGTATTTTGGGAACATCTAGTTCCTGACATGAGTCTGAGAAGACTGGTAACGCCCATGGTTCACTTAAGTTGTCTGGCGTAGTCACTTTTGGAGTAAAACCTTGAAGAGGCCATAGTTCCACCCTGTCAGGAAAAAAGGATATATGCTCCTATTCCCAGGGAGTGCAAATCTGAAATCCTTTTGCCGGATGTGATCGCCACCAGAAAAACTGTTTTCAAAGTCAGGTTCCATAGCGAAATTTGTTCCACCGGCACAAATGGGTGTTTGGACAACATCTCCAGAATCAAAGGAAGGTCCCACTGAGGAAAGGGACTTCTACTTGGAGGACGAATCTTAAGAACTCCTCTGAGAAAGGTGATTACCAGCGGAATATCTGCCCATCTGGTGTTGGTTGCCGCTGAAATTGCTGACACCTGAACTTTAAGTGTACTCAAGCCGAGACCCCTGTCTAGACCAGACTGAAGGAAGGCCAATACATTTGAAACTGAAGGCACGATGGGATCAAAATCTTCTGTTTCTGCGTAAGACACAAACCTATTCCAGATTTTAGCATATACGGAATTGGTTGCTGGCTTTCTGGCTTTGAGGAGGGTATTGATAACTTGTTGGGAGCATCCTAAGGATTCAAACCGCCTCCTTTCAACAGCCATATTCGAAGGTTCAGCATCTGTGGTCTTGGATGGAACCTCCCCCCTGTGACAGTAGGTGAGGGAAGGGAGGAATCTTGATCGGGGAGCATATGCTCATGCGTAGTGCCAATGGAAACCAAGGCCTCTTTGGCCAATAAGGAAGGATTGCCAGTATCTGCACTGGTTCCCTCGTCAATCTCAGCATGAACCTGGAAATTAGGGGACGTGGAGGGAAGGCGTAGCCTGTCGTGAACCGCCATGGGCAGGACAGAGCATCCACTTCCTCCGCTTGCGGGTAAGGGAGACGTGAAAAGAAACTCGGGAGTTTGGAGTTCTCTGGAGTTGCGAATAGGTCCACTTGTGGAAGATCCCATGGGCTGAGGATCTGCTGAAAAATATGTGGATGTAGTGCCCATTCGTTGGTGTCCTCGAAGTCTCTTGACAGACGATCCGCCACTGCGTTCAATTTGCCCGGTAGATAGACTGCTCTGAGGGCCATCAGATTCCTTTCTAAAAGAAAAGGAATTGGCAGCACTCCAGGTTGAGTCAAAATCCAGGTTTATTGACCGGACATCCAAATATGACAATCGTGACAAGGTAGACGCGTTTCACACACTGACTGTGTGCTTAATCATTAGTGTCCTCGAAGTCTCTTGGCAGACGATCCGCCACTGCGTTCAATTTGCCCGGTAGATAGGCTGCTCTGAGGGCCATCAGATTCCTTTCTGCCCAGATCATAATGGGCTCTACTTCCCTCAGGAGGGTCCTGCTGCGGGTTCCTCCCTGCTTCTGGATGTATGAAACCGCTGCCCTGTTGTCTAGGCGTAGTAGGACCCTCTGCGCCCTTACTTGAGGAGCCAGCGAGGTTAATACCAGGAATGCCGCCCTCAGCTCCAGAATGTTGGAAACCAAGCCTTTCACCGGAAAAGACCATCTCCCCTGGATCTGTATCGTTTCGCAATGCGCTCCCCACCCCTGGCTGCTCGCATCTGATGTGATCATGGTCCAGGAACCCAGATGGTGAGGTTTGGCGAGATTCTCCAGATTTGTCCACCAATGAAGGTCTCTGCGCATTATCGATGTTATTTGGATCGTTTGAGAGAGTCAACGTGTGCGCCACTGGGACAGGAATCCCGACTGAAAGAATCTGAGGTGCCAATGTGACCATGGCACTAGAGGGATGCAGGAGGACATTGAGCCGATCAGACTCATACATTGTGAAGCTGACATGTAGTCCCTTCCTATGGCATGAAGTGTTTTCTGAATTATTGCTGTTGCCTTCATCTGGGGTAAAGAGACCGTGCCTCTGGCCGTGTTGAATTCTGCCCCTAAGTATACCATAACCTGGGTTGGGGATAGTTGACTCTTCTCCCGATTTACTAACCACCCTAGATCCTTCAGGGTTTGTAGTAGAATGTCCCTGTGGAGAATCAATTTCCGTGGACAGTCGGCTAGGAGGAGGATATCGTCCAGGTAATGATATACTCTTAAGCCTTTCTCCCTTAGGGGGGCAAGGGCCGATATCAAAACTTTTGTGAAGACTCTTGGGGATGTGCACAGGCCGAAAGGCAGAGCTTGAAATTGTAGGTGGACATGACCTACTGCGAACCTTAGATATTTTTGGAAGGCGGGAAGTATAGGAATATGCAGGTAGGCATCTTGCAGGTCCACAGATATCAACCAATCCATAGGCTGTACTGTTTGGATGATTGTCTGTAAGGACTCCATCTTGAATCTTTCCAGATGAATATAGCGGTTTAGACCTTTCAAATCTATAACCAGCCTCCAACCTCCTGTCTTCTTCTCCACCAGGAACAGGGTTGAATAGACACCTGTGAAGCGTTCCCCATAGGGTACTGGTACTGCCGCTTGTTGGAGTTGGAGTGGGACTAGAAAGTCCTTTAGGGCCTGTGCCTTCTGCGGGGATGATGGTAGTGTCGTCTTTTTGTAAGTCGCCCGAGGTGGTTGGTGTTGAAATGTCCAGAAGTGACCGTAACGGATGGTAGAAAGGACCCAAGGGTCCTGGCATTTCGTCATCCAATTTGGTAAGAAGTGGCGAAGTCGGGCCCCCACTGGATCGGTCACTTCTCTTCTGGCGTCAAAAGGACTTTGTCTCCCCTTGTGGGGTAGTGAGATTTTTATTTCTCCTGGATGCCAGAAAGGAAGACTGGGTACCTTTCCAGGGCCTCTTATTGTCCCTGAATGGATGGGACTGTCTGTAGCCTCTAGAATTTGACTGGGGGAACCTTGAAAGGAAACCCCTTGTTCTGCGTTCCTTCCTATCCTGTGGAAGAATACCAGTCTTTCCTCCAGTGACCCTGGAAATGGCTTTCTCCAATCTTTCACCAAATCGAGATTTACCATCAAAAGGTATTTTGCACCAGCTCTGCTTTGATGTCAAGTCAGCTGTCCAAGGCTTCAACCATAGTGCCCTCTTAGCCATCACTGAGTGGAGCATTGAATGAGATGCACACCTAATTGTGTCAATGGCTGCTTCTCCCACAAAGTCTGCCGCTAACTTCAACTCCTCAAGTGCCTTAATAATATCCTCTTTAGGGACTTCCTGTCGCAGAGCTGTCTCAATGTTGTCAGTCCAGGAATGAATGGCACTTGAGACTGACGTCAGCTCAATAGCGGGCTTACAAGCTGCCCCGGCAGCCAGATAACACATTTTCAGGTCAAGATCAATGCGCCTATCCAACGGATCTTTAAATGAAGTTGAATCTTCCATTGGAAGGGTCATGTTCTTCGCTAGACGCACCACCGCTGCATCCACTACTGGCATGGAGGATAAGGCTTGTATGCTCTCTTCCGGCAACGGATAAAATTTATTCACTCTATTGAAGGAGAATTTTTTATCTGTCTTACTCCATTCATTCTCAATAACTTCCCTTATTTCTCCCATTAAAGGGAAGGCGACTTGTTTCCTCTTGAGGAAAGGGAAGTATGACTTTGACTTAGGCCGGGGTTCCGCTGGTTCATCCCAGGCGATGACCTGCTTAACTGCCTGAATAAACGGCTGAACTAAGGCAAAGTTGAAACCTGAAGGCTCTTCTTCATCTGAAGAGTTATTTGAATGTTCCTCCGAGGAAGAATCTCTAGCGGCTGGAAGTGCGCTAACAGTGATAGAGGAAGGACCTGCGATCACCGGATCCGATTCCTGTGGCTGAGGATGGTGGACACCAACTCTGAAATTGAGTCCTTCACTGTTTGTTTAAGTAGGTCAACTACTTGGCGGCTCTCCGTGTCACAACTGGCCGCATAATCCCTGAGACAGTCTTTACAGACCAGCTTTCTCGGGAGGGGTTCCGCGCCACAAGACCAGCACTTTTTTCTTGAAGAGTAATGTGGTGAAGGAGAGCGATAACGGCTTCTGGATCTTGATCTCTCTGGGTATCTTGAGGAATGTGACCTGCGATCAGGACTGTGGTCATCCCGTCTTCCCGATGACCTTTGAGATCTCTTCGATGGTACTGGACTGTGACAAACCAAAAATAATGGATGTCAGTGGCGCACTCTTTTTTTTTTTTTTATACTCACGAAAAGTTGGTCCCATACCTATTACGGTCAGGTGGATCTTGGTTTTGTGAGGAATGACTCATGGTAAGGGCAAGAGGATCAGCTGAAAAAGGAAAGATTATAATAGAAAAACATGTATACATATATATATATATATATATATATATATATATATATATATATATATATATATATATATATATATATATATATATATATACACACAAACACATATATACAGAGGAAGGATAAGGGCCAAAGCATAAAATCACCTACCAAGTGAGAGCAAACAAAAATGGTCTGCAGGGCAAGGCTAGCTGAAACCGAAGACACCACATCTCTAAATTTCCAGGCATAAATACCTCCGGCTCCACCCTCATTGGAGCCGAGGTACCAATAGGAGACAGGGAAACCTTTGATTGTTTTTTTTTTTTAAAACCAGCACCGCCCCTTTAAGAGAACAGCCAAGTATGCTGTCCTCAATCCATTTCAGAATATAATTTCCCATCTCTTATTTTACAACCCTCTCCAGTAGCTACATTTGCCTCTATTGATTTATTTTATTTTAAATATAAAAACCCCTTCTTTTCCTTTTCCTTGTCTTCTTTTTTTTTTGAACCACGGCAAAATGGCCGCCGTGATCTCTACTGCGCATGCGCCACCCCGCAACCCGACGTGTCGGCGTACTGATGCTCCCACCAAAAAGATGGCCGATCGGGAGTCAGTGCGCATGCGCCGACCGTCGCGTCATCACGGCGCGAACAAGCAGAGAAGACACCATGGCCCCCAGAGAACGGCGTGAGGGGAATCACCCGGATATACAGTAAAGTAAGGTAAAAGGCACACCCCAAGTGATATAACCGCAAAAGGCAGTATCTTAGACAGAAAACAGTGGGGAATTCAAGCTAAATCTAAAAGGGAGCCAGTACCGTACACAACAATAGAAAAAAACAGACAAGCCAGAAAAGAGTGCTGATCCTTCTGCCACCATAAACCTCCACCTCATATGTCATATATTTTGATATTTATGAATGTATATATACATATCAGTATACATTAAGAAAGGAAGGCATATTTGTTCCACGTTAGGAAACGCCGTTACTCACAGACCCCAGAAGATCCACAGAAGGGGTTCCCAGTCTTATTAGTGCGTTTAGCGGCCCAAGAACAGGGACTGCACACGGGAGAGGCTAAACCCGGTGGAAGCTGCCCATTTTCACAGGCAGAGGTAGGGACATACTGCTGCAATCTTCACTGTTCAAGAGGTATGAGGAAAAAAAGGAGAATGATGGGGGGGGGGGGGCTATACCTTTTAATTTATGCTATTCACTGATCCTGAAGGTGGAGTCGAGGCGGAGCTCTATCACTAGTATGCTGCCATGGAGGCACCAGGAAAACGTTTTTTTTCTTTAGCACATCAGCTTGTCTTCAACACAAACTAGACAATGGGGTCAGTTTATTAGAAAATAGGGTTAAACTCTGATGACCTCCATCTTCCAATCATGTTTAAGCTAAAATGCTGATTTTCTTTTTTTTTTCTTTTTTGCATGGGATTTGGAATTCTTTGCAAAGTAATTTTTCAACAAAGTTAAGAAAAAAAAACCTTGCAAAGATCAAACAAAATGTCTGACCTCAGGGGTGCTCAGCAATACAGCAGCTATAAACAGCTAAAGAAACCTGTCTCATTCTCAATACTCCTGCAGCACCACATGTGCTGTGTGGAGTTTCCTAAATATAAACCCATCTTTTAGTGTGATTAATCCACCACTACCCCTTATAGGTACCATCCAGGACCCATCCCTGGTATCCTGTGCACCATAGGATTGATTTAATAAAGGCAAATACACTATTTACTAAACAAGTAAAGCTAAGTAAAGTTGCAAAGTGCACAGTCATTTTCCACAGAGATTAGTGAATTCTGTTAAGCTTCATTTTGCAAAGAGTACAAAAAAAAATTAAGCGAGACTTCACCCTATCCTTGATCACCACTTTTCATTAGATAAAATGGTGGGGATATAAAAACTGGAGCCCAGGTATATGAAGGTTTGATCTTAGCAATCAATCCTGATATTATTTTTGCAATGCTGCCTAGAGTATAGACAACACCACCCATTTTATTTTCACCAAGTTAATAAATAAGTTTGTATCGCGTAATACTTTGTCACATTTTGTATAACTAACTGTAATGGAAAAAAACATTTAGCCAAGTGCTTTAAACACAAACGTAAAAGTATCCTTTTCTAGTTATGCATCTTTACCTCAAAGGCCATAATCATGAACTATATCTCATAGTAAATCAATTTGTATTATTCAGAAAAATGCCTGAGCTGAGCCAGCAGAAACAATAATGCATTTCTGTTAAAGCATTTTGGCAAGTACCTAATGTAAAAGGTGAAAATGATGCACACATTTTGAAAGAGGTTACATAATCTTTTGATATGCAGCATGTTTTACAGTGACACAATATTCAGATGAAGCTTTATTCTAAATGTACGGTCAGTAAATTTATACATTTTTAAAGCAATTTTTTTTCAGATGCTATAAGCCCTATTGAAAAATAAGCATAAATTCTAATGCACAACTCCTAAAATTGTTTCTGTAAGATGATTTTACAGTTTTCCCTAAGGTCTTATATAGCATAACCTCCAGATAAAAAATATATATTGCAAGCATGCAATTTTTCCATTTCCTAATTTATTTTCTCTGAATACTTGGACACACTATCACCCCTTATTTTAACTTCTATAGTGGAAGATAATTGAGAGTTTAATAATAGACCACATAGAGGTGTTTTTGCTAGAAAACAATAGTTTAGGCAAAATAAAGCATGGATTCACATAAGACCAAAGCTGTCAAACAAATGTGATTTTTTTTTTTTTAATTTTGAGGAAGTAAGCAAAACTTAGACAAACAAGTGGCTGTATTCAGAGAGTAGCGATTAATGATTCATACTCTGTACCCCAAGGTTTATTGTTGGGACTCTTACTTTTAAACATACAGTATTTATAAATAATACAGGGTTTGGGATCAAAAATATAATTTTACTTTTTGGAGATGAAGCCAAGCTATGTAGTGGACTATTATCCTTACAGCATGTCTGCATCTCGCAAGCTGACCTAAATGTGCTAGTTAACTATGTGAAAAATTAGTTTGAATGTTAAAAAATGTTATGTTATGTATTTGGGGGCTAAAAACATGCATGCAATGTACATTCAAGGTAGAGAACAGCTGGGGGAGTCAATAACTGAGGAAGATCTGGGTGTGCTGAGAGATCATAGATCTAATATGATCATGCTATACCAAACTGCAGTTATGAAAAGCTAGCAAAATACTTTTTTGTTATAAGAGAGGTATAGACTCCAAAGAAAGGGATATCATTTTGCCCATGTACAAATCTTTAGTAAGACCTTATCTGGAATTTACAGTCCAGTTTTGGGCACCAGTTCACAAAAAAAGATCTGGAGAAAGTGTATAGAAGGGCAACCAAACTGGTAAGAGCCATGGAAGAGCTTGCCTATGAGGAAAGCTTGCATCTACGGTCCTCAGGGTTACCATTTCTTTGTGCTTCTTCAAAATGAGCCTGAACAGCACATCTTGAAACCCTAGTCTGTTTTAAAATCATTGCCTGGGAGAGACCTTGCTGATGCAATATAATTACCTTGTGTCTTCTTGCAGTGCTCAGTCTTGCCATGGTGTATGATCTGTTACATGAAACTGTCTTTCACAGCCTCACAGAGTTTGGCTGTTCTTCACTCAGCTTCTGTTTTAGTTAATGACCCTGTTTCCACCTACCTATGAAACTGATGATCATTAGTAGGGATGATCGAACGGTTGGGGTCGACCATCGGTTCGGCCCGAACATTGGGTGTTCGAGGTTCGGCCGAATTAAAAAATTTTTGCCCAAAAAGTTCGGAATTTGGCAACCAGAACCACCCAAAATGCAATGCTTCAGGAAATGGGCTTTAAAAGCCCGTGATTGGACCAGAACCATTAGCAAAAGTCAATTGAGGGGGCAGGAGAATGCTAGGAATGTGATTGGAGTGACTAGGGGGTCCCTAGACCAATCATTAGTGAATACGCCCCCCAGTATATAAGATCGCCCCCGCCATATTCCTAGCATTGTTATACTGGACATGGAAGAGAGTGGAAGCAGTTCTGTTAATTTTACTTTAAAAGTGTCATTTAGCTATTTATTAGTGTGAGGAAAGGGATATCTAGTGTATTTAGAGTGCTCCTTTACACTTAAGTTAGCTTCAAAAATGTAGTTTCTGTAGGGAAAGTGTTAAGTGTAAGGGGACCGTAGTGTAGTGTAGGGTTAACTGGCAGTGACTGCTATGGCAGGGTGACAAAACCCTTCCATAGCAGGGTGACCGCTATAGAGAAATGATCATTTCTCTGAATTGCTTCGGCACACCCATATGGCTTCTCACCAGCCAAGCATTTTTTATGCTGCAGGGGCTGCCACTGCCAGTGCTTTTTTGAGGACATGTTTGATGTCAGACATGACATCTGAACTTGTGTATAGTGGTGTATATACACACATATAGGTCTGTATATATACCCCTAGACATATATAGGTGTGATAGTAGCAGAAATAAATGCTTGCGCTAATGAAATCATTTACAGTAATATATTTCTGCTACTATCACACCTATATATGGCTAGGTGTCTATATACATATAATTATGTGTGTATATATACCACTATACACAAGTTCAGATGTTTTGCCTGCCTCAAAAGAACCCCAAAAAAATGCCAAAAAATGCTAGCGTCAAAAAAAAAATGCCCAGGTGTGTTTTTGCTGGCATTTTTTGGGGGGTTTTGGAGGCAGGCAAAACATCTGAACTTGTGCACAGTACCACTATACACAAGTTCAGATGTTTTTGCTGTATATGGCTAGGTGTCTATATACATATAATTATGTGTGTATATATACCACTATACACAAGTTCAGATGTTTTGCCTGCCTCAAAAGAACCCCAAAAAATGCCAAAAAAAACGCTAGCGTCAAAAAAAAAATGCCCAGGTGTGTTTTTACTGGCATTTTTTGGGGGTTTTTGGAGGCAGGCAAAACATCAGAACTTGTGCACAGTACCACTATACACAAGTTTAGATGTTTTTCCTGACTGCAAAGAACCCAAAAAAATGCCTTCTATTAAACCGGCAAGGTGTTACAGCAGCGAAGCCAACCCCCTGAGCTGAAAGTTTTCTAATACAAACAATCTTTTTTTTCTGGTTCTGGACATGCTACAGAGCTGAAACTTCACATGTACACTTTTTAGACCCCCCAGATACTAAATCCAAAGTAAAAAATCAAAAAATCTTTTTTTTTTCAATAATTGGCTTTTTTATCAAAAATTACAATTTTAAGAACTTTTTTTTTGTGTGATTAATAGTTAATGGGGCATGACCCAGAACCCTAGGCACTTTTTAGGGGCATTTATTGGGTTTTAGGGCTTAAAAATTGTGTTTTTTGATCACCGAAGTTCGGGTCCCATTGATTTCAATGGGGTTCTGAAATCCGTATCGAACTTTTGGGAAATTCGGGTGTTCTGGTCGAACCGAACTTTTCAAAAGTTCGATCATCCCTAATCATTAGCACCTGCTTGGTATATTGGGTAATCATACACCTTACTCTAATCTTCCAAAATCTCTGACTTTGTGCAAGTGTCCAAAGTGTGCTAGTGTAAGAATTGATGCTGGTTTGAAATCGAAGGATCACACCAAATATTGATTTTTTTTTATTTTTCTTCTGTTTCCGTTTTTTGTAAATTTATAAAAATAAACAATTAAAATATATATTTTTGAAAGCATTCTTACTTTACAGAATTTCTTCACACCTGCCTAAAACTTTTGCACAGTACTGTGTGCAGTATGTATATATAAATATATGTATATATATGTATATATAAATATATATAAATATATATATATATATATATATATATATATATATATATTTATTTATTTATTTATGTAAAAGGAGATAACCGCGCTAATAATATCGTAAAGAGCTGCAGCTTCAGGTGAGACAGCACTAAGCACAAGTAATAAAATAGAAAAAGCCACGCTAAAAATAACCTGATAAGGGTATTGCACCGAACTCGCTAGTAAACAATATTGTTCTAATGAGAAACACAATATGGCAACTGGTGTCACATATGCAATCAAAGCGAAATCAATCTATAATTATATAGATATTGAGCATAGCAGGGTGAGCTAATCTATGAACAAAAATAATACAGTATCTTAATTACTGGCCAAAAATCAAAACCATAAGTTCATGAGTGGTTATAAAGTCCCAAAGATGATTTCCCAGCTCGATGGAGTGAAGGAATCCAATAGGTTAATCACCACAGTGCTGCACACAAGAGACATGCATATCTCCTTACCAGATGAAAGGTTATATGAGCATATACTGATGATTCCTCACAACGCCCCTCGAACAGGATCTCTGCAACCACAAGCCTCCAAGACACAGCCAAAAGGATGGTGATACTGGTATCATCTGAAAGTTGAAGAAGACCGCACTCCGGTTGGTAGTTTGGTTGAAATCAAAAAATCGTTTCCTTTATTCCTCAAGTAAAAGCAAAAAGACAGACAGTGTACAAGCAGACGTATAGGTTGACGCGTTTCACGACATTCCCAGTCGCTTACTCATAACCACACTGGGTGCGGTCTTACTTCTTCAACTTTCATATGTTCCTGGACTACGGATTCGACCTGCACCAGGTTTGAGACACACACCTGAGCGGCTACACCTCTTTGTTTCTCACGATACCGGTATCATCCACAGGGTGGAGCTCGGAGTGTCATAGAAGACAAGAGGGACTATATAGTGTAATACCATACAGACTTTATTCACAAATCTTAAAATCACACTCACATTGTAGAAGAAAGAAATCTCGTGTAACAAGCCGGCTGGCTCTCGTGTAGCCCGTTCCTCAGGGCAGCGTGGTGACGTCAGCACGCAGTACCCTACGCGCTCGTCTGCAAAGGCTTCTAATGGGGACGTCCCATTCACTGTGGTGATCAACCTATATATCTCAACCTTTAACCTTTTCAGCACAGAGGAACCCTTGAAATAATTTTCAGGTCTCAGGGAACCCCTGCTAAAAATGACTATATTTACAACTCATGAAACATTAGTGTGATAGTCAGTGGGATGAATGATCCTTACAATTGTGGACATTGGTGTCAAGGGGAACTTATCTGAGAGGCAGAGATTGCTCATAGCTCAAGGAAACCCTAGCAACCCCTGGAGGAACCCTGGGGTTCCACAAAACACTGGTTGAGAACCACTGATCTAGGGTAATCAAGGGGTTAACTGTGTGCCTAGTCAGTGTTTTTGTGTACTATGTTAGGTGCTTTTACTAAGAGGGATTTTACTCCCTGTTTTGCAGGGACACAAAATCCATCCCTTTCCCCCTGTCAGAATGAAAATATACCTTGTTTACATAGGCAGAGCTCCATTCTAAATCTCTGCCTGATGATCGGCAGGTGCCGGCAAACATCCAGTGGCCAGCACCTGCAGATCGGCTTCTGTTGTGGATAATCACAACAGAAGCGGCCTGTCGGTGGTGTTTGCCAGCCCCCTGCAGGCGAAAGTGCAAAATCACTCATATATATACAGTATATATATATATATATATATATATATATATAGCAGGTTTTCCAGACATTGGGCCTGATGTGGGTCTGCCATTGTTACCTGTTACCTCCCCAGCCCATGTGAGCTGCAACCCTGGGTGTGAGAACTGAGACAATGACAACTCCGGCATCTTTGTTTTGTGGTTTTATTGTAGATAAAGGGGATGGAAGAAGAGAATGAGTGGGATACTCCTTTAGGCTTAACTAGATACAATTTGGGACTTTATCAGGAAAATGTCTGTTAAGGCTGCCTTGACACCAGCCGATGCTAGCCAGCGCTTACTGACGCTTAAAACACATTGTAACTTGCCAGAAGTGCTGAATCCTCGACTCTAGGTCTAGAAGACTGGCTGGAGGTGACGTGCTGTGAATTACTGTATAGCTGCAACTTTCAACTGGTACTCTGTACAATTCAGGGCTCAAACCGCAGGCGCCCCCTTTACACTTTTAGCTCTTCAGGGTCCACTGACTTTGTACCCCCTCTGCTACTTCAGCGTCCTCAACCTAGGTACACCCTTTACTGCTAGCTGACACTGGATCCCAGAACCTCCTCCGGAGTGGTCTTCTCTAACTCTTCAGGCAGACCCCCAGGGGCAATCCACAGTACTCACGACCTGTGTAGGCTTTCCTGGGACTGGACCCCTCCCGCTCTCCGCTGGTTCTCAGCTCAACTCAGCACTCTCTCTGGATTCTCAGGCGACACCCCGACACATCCACTTCCTCAGACAGGAGGAGAGACAGCCGTTCTCTACCTCCTGGGACTCTGCTCCTGCCAAATACACAGTGCCACGCACTTCCCCCAAACTTATACCCACTCCCAGAATACTTTGCAGCATACTCTGCCTTCTGGGATAGTTACAGGCTTGGATGTGTCCCCTGATTGGATTTCCTCCACTGCCCTATCAGAAGCCTCTAATAGAGCCAGTGGGGAGACTCCTCTCTCAGGAGACACACTTGGAAACCATGACAACCTACCTAGCAAAAAGAAACATGGCCCTGCTGTTAGGCAGACATGGCCTACTATGCATTTACCTTGCACCTACCTGTAGGGTGCTACATATGTATATACACATATATATATATATATATATATATATATATATATATATATATATATATATATATATATATATATATATATACACATACATACACAGTGGTGATCGAAAGTTTGGGCATCCCAGGTAAAAATTTGTATTAATGTGCATAAAGAAGCCAAGGAAAGATGGAAAAATCTCCAAAAGGCATCAAATTACAGATTAGACATTCTTATAATATGTCAACAAAAGTTAGATTTTATTTCCACCATTGACACTTTCAAAATTACAGAAAATGAAAAATAAGGCGTCTGCAAAAGTTTGGGCACCCAGCATGAATTTATAGCATGCACTGCCCTCTTTTCAAGGCTGAGACCTGCCAGTGTCATGGATTGTTCTCAATCATCATCTGGGAAGACCAGGGGATGTCAATCTCAAAGGTTTTAAATGCCCAGACTCATCTGACCTTGCCCCAACAATCAGCACCATGGGATCTTCTAAGCTGTTGTCTAGAAAACTGAAACTGAAAATAGTTGACACTCACAAAGCTGGAGAAGGCTATAAGAAGATAGCAAAGCGTTTTCAGATGTCAATATCCTCTGTTCGGAATGTGATTAAGCAATGGCAGTCATCGGGAACAGTGGAAGTTAAAGCAAGATCTGGATGACCAAGAAAAATATCAGACAAAACAGCTCGCAGGATTGTGAGAAAAACAATTCAAAACCCACGTTTGACTGCACGATCCCTCCAGAAAGATCTCGCAGACACTAGAGTTGTGGTACACTATTCCACTATAAAGAGATACTTGTACAAATATTGTCCTTATGGAAGAGTCATCAGAAGAAAACCTACATCCTTCCAATCAGCGTTTGAACTTTGTAAATATACATATAGACAAGCCTGATGCATTTTAGAAACAAGTTCTGTGGACCGATGAGGTTAAAATTTAACTTTTTGGCCGGAATGAGCAAAGGTACGTTTGGAGAAGAAGGGAAACAGAATTTAATGAAAAGAACCTCTGTCCAACTGTTAAGCATGGAGGTGGATCAATCATGCTTTGGGGTTGTTTTGCAGCCAGTGGCACAGGGAACATCTCACGAGTAGAAGGAAAAATGGATTCAATAAAATTTCAGCAAATTTTGGATGGTAACTTGATGCCATCTGCGAAAAAGCTGAAGTTAAAGAGAGGATGGCTTCTACAAATGGATAATGATCCTAAACACACCTCAAAATCCACGGGGGATTACATCAAGAGGCGTAAACTCAAGGTTTTGCCATGGACTTCACAATCTCCTGGCCTCAACATAATTGAAAATCTATGGAAAGACCTTAAAAGAGCAGTGCATGACAGACAGCCCAGAAATCTCAAAGAACTGGAAGACTTTTGTAAGGAAGAATGGGCAAAGATACCTCAAACAAGAATTGAAAGTCTCTTGGCTGGCTACAAAAAGTGTTTACAAGCTATGATACCTGCCAAAGGGGGCACTACAATATATTAACTCTGCAGTGTGCCCAAACTTTTGCAGATGCCATTTTTTTGTTTTCAGTTATTTTGAAGTGGAATATAAATATTGTGACAGGAAGTCAGCTAAATCTGGGAATGTAGTCACAGGAAGGAGATACATTTCCACCTGATTGAGAAGTCCATTAATTAATTTAGGGTGTTGGCTACAGAGCTAGCCAGCAGGAAGTTGAAAGGCCTTCACCTGTTCAGAATGAGGGAGTTAAGGCTCTATAATTTGTTCAGAGAAATTCCTGTTGTTTGCTGCCTCCAGAAGCTGCATCCTGAAGCCATGTGGGCTGGGAGCAGGAGGACAGTCAGCGTGTGCCTCCCGACAGGATGTGTGGGCCTGGGAGAAGACCCCCCGGAGTGATGTGTGCCCGGGACGGTAACCAAGGGTGAATACGTCTCAAAGGTGAGAAGACGAACTGTTGATGTGAAAGAAACAAAAGGACTGTGTTGCCCTGTGAAGCTATTATAAAAGGACTATTGAGTGTCCGCTGTAGGACAAGGAAGTCTGCCCGACGGTAGGTTGGAGACAGACACTTAGGCAGGTTCCAGTTGTGAGAAGGTAGCCGCCCACAGAGGCAAGGATTTATTTTCTGTTTTATTTTATTTTGGATGTTTTGCTGCATACAGCCTGGTGAAGAAAACACCATTTAATAAACCACACTGTTTGTTTGCAAGCACTTGTCGGCTACCTCTCTGGGAAAACGCACCCCCCAAGGGGTCATCCACACCCGCCACCGAGCTAATCCCTCACATATGGTGGAGGATGCGGGCATAAGCAGAGATCCCTGCAATGGAGTGCATATGTTTGATGAACTTTGTCTGGTGCATGAGATTGCACAATCTATGTGTGCAGGAGAGAAGATCCTGAAAGAAAAAAAAAAAAAAAAAAGTGTTTTAAAGAGACAGCGGTCTCAAAATTATTTGATGAACTTTGTTGTGTCTGGTGCAAGTGACTGCACAAACTGTGTGTGCAGGAAAAGAGATCCTGCAAGAGAGAGAAAAACTACATGTGTTGAAGAGACAGTGGTCTGAAAATTGTTTGCTGGACTGTGAAAAATTTGTTTGTGGAGTTATTGAAGATGGGGCGTTCAAAACGCCTGAAGAATGCAAAGATAGATGAAATGAGAGACCGGATTCTATGGATGGAGGGGATGTTGCCGTCTGAACCAGCCCCATCCATGCCTAAAGAGAGTCTACTAAAGAGGAAGGTTGTTGTCCCTAGCAACACTGATGAAACTGCTATGGAGACGCAGTGTGCTCAGATGAAAAGTAAACTCAAAATGGAGGAGATGTTGAAACAACTGATTATATCAAATGCAGCTCAACAGCAAGCAAATGCAGCTCAACAGCAGGCAAATGCGGATTTTCAGCAGAGCTTTGCAGCTCAACAAAAGGCTCATCAAGAGAGCATGGCAGGCTGGAAACAGAGACGCCAGCAGCCAATGGAGGCCATCGGTATGGAGGAAACCGAGTATGTGTGCAGGGCTGAGTTGGATGCCTTGCAACGGAAAATGGAAGAAAAGGAACAAGCCTTGGAATTGCTTAAAATGGAGCATAGAAACTTGCAGGAAATGAATGAACTACTCAAGTCTCATGTGTTACAGTGGGAAGAATCCACTGCTCTTCTTTTGGTCGAGTTGCAAAAACGCAGAGAGACTATAATGGAGAAAGATACCATCCTCATGGAAAAGGAAAGTGAAATTCAGACTTTGCAGAAGCAAAGTATGGCTGATATGTTGGAGTTGCGTAATCAGCTGGAAAAAAGTCTTCAGTCTTTGGGAGCTACAAAAATAGACCTGCAGGAGTCGCAGGAACAGAATGTCGCTCTGAAAACGACATTGTCTCTCAGCGACAATGAGAAAAGTGAAAGAGAGGCTAAATTACTGAGTACTGTGTATGAGCTCACTACTTTGAGCAATGTGGTAAATGAATGGCGTGCGGACTGTGAAAGTTGGAAAGGGGAAGCCCAACGTGTCCAGCAGCAGTTAAAGGAGAAAGAAGCCTGTGTGGCAGAATTACATTCTTATTCCCAGATGCTAGCCAATGAGGTGAAGGCTCTTATGCAGGGAAAAGGAGATTGTGAACATAAGAGGGAAAAAGTAGAGGCACAGCTTCTGGAATCGCAAGTCAAGGTGTCAGAAGGTGACCGATTGTGTGCTAAGCTGTCAGAGAAGGCAAACCGACTGCAGGTTGAGTTGGACAATGTTACAAATCAGCTTTCTCAAGCAGACAGAAAATCTAGAGAAATTGCGGAAGATTTTTCTATCTTGGAATCGCAGCTGCAAGACACGCAGGAACTCTTACAGGAAGAGAGGTGTCAAAGGCTGAGTTTTAGCACAAAGCTCAAACAAATGGAAGATGAGAAAAATGGCTTCCTGGAACAATTAAAAGAGGAGGCGGAAGCAAAGAAAAACCTATCAGAGCAAGTCGCAACATTGCAAGCTCAGATAGCGGATATGAAAAAACGCATGGAAGAAAGCGTTGGTTCATTACAGTGTGTTGAAGATGTGAAAAAGAAGTTTGTTCAGATGCTTGGTGAAGAGAAGACTGTGTCTGCAAAATATGCAGAAGAACGCGCCCGTGCAGAAACGGAGGTGCGTGATAACGAGAGCAAAGCCCTGTTCTTGGCTCGCTCCTTGGAGGAAGCTCTAGAGTGTAAGGCTGAACTAGAAAGTGTTAAACAGCTGCGTACAGAAATGGAAGAATTGGTCAGCTCCAAGGATGATGTTGTGAAAAGCGTTCAGGAGCTAGAAAAGTCTAAGCGAGCCTTAGAACAGCAACTAGAAGAGATGAAGATTCCGTTGCAGGAACTGGAAGAGGAATTCCAGGCAACAGAGGATCTGTCCCAAAGAGGGGATAGTGTGCCTGATGCAGTTTTTAAAAGGATCAGTGTTTTGGGGTCTGTCCTGAGTGAGCCTCAGAAATGTGACGACATGTGGCTTGAATCACCCCTTTGGAATAAACCGTTCCTTCAAAAACTTCAAGCATTGGAAAATGTATCATTAGAACTTCAGCAAACAAAGGAGCTGAGTAAGAAATGTGGTGATTTCTCAGTTCAGGCTGAAAACCTAGTGGAGAAAACTAAGGCTGTTGGTGAAAACGTGAAGCAAATGAATAAGTGCCTTTCAGGGAGTGTTTCCAAAATGGAACTGGTGAAAGACGGGTGGCAGAAGTTTGATCGTGATCTTGAGATGCATTCCATGTGGAATTCAGATAGAGAAAAAGAACTAGGTGACCTTGAGCGGTCAAATAGTTCAGCAGAAAGTGCATTGAAGAAACCTGTAAAAGAATGTGTTGCAGTTCCATGCTTCTTCACTGATGCAGAGAGGAGGTCTATAATGGATACCACCCAGATCGCTGGGTTCAACTGTGTTGTTGCCTTTGACCCCTATGTTGGTGGAAGGAAAGTTGATGATGTTCTGGTTGGCTTCTTCTGTGAAGAGTTTGGCAAGAAATATAAACTGAATATCAAATCAAATAGTAGGCCTTTACTGCGACTCGCTCAGGAGGGCGAAAAGTTTAAGAAGTTGATGAGTGCAAATGCTTCAGATCTGCCTATGAATATGAAATGTTTGGTGAATGATATTGATATCTCTGGGAAAAGGAACAGGGGTCACTTTGAAGAAATGTGTGACAGCCTGTTGTCTCAATTGGAAAATCCTCTGCACAGCATCTTAGAGCAAGCAAAGCTCAAGAAGGAAGATCATTCCCTTTTACAACAAAAAGTCAATGATTGTGTACAGCTGTATGGAGAGGCAACTCAAGTCACAGAGGGATGTCAAGAGTCCCTACTTGGAACAAAGCTTAGTGAAGCAAAGGTTCTCAAAGTTTTGTGGAAAACATTTATGGATTGCAGAGAGAGGCGTCTTAAGAATGTTGAAGACATTAAGACTAGCCCAATTGAGTTGCCTATGGATCACGGTCCTCCATGGTGGATTGGACAGACGGTTATGAGGGACAAGCTGTCTGACATTTATGAGAAAGCTGTCAATGAAGATGACAGAAACGAGAAGGAGCAAAATGATGCCAAAAATGCAGTTGAAGAATGTGTATATGAGATGAGAGACAAACTGTGTGGCATTTATGAGAAATCCGTCAATGAAGATGACAAAACAGTTTCATCCGGAAGCTTGAGGATAATAGGAGGCTTATCAGTGAGTCAGCAGTGCCTGACACATGCGTGCCTGGAAATATGTGTCCCAACCCTAGGGTTGAAACAGAGGGGGGGGTATGTGACAGGAAGTCAGCTAAATCTGGGAATGTAGTCACAGGAAGGAGATACATTTCCACCTGATTGAGAAGTCCATTAATTAATTTAGGGTGTTGGCTACAGAGCTAGCCAGCAGGAAGTTGAAAGGCCTTCACCTGTTCAGAATGAGGGAGTTAAGGCTCTATAATTTGTTCAGAGAAATTCCTGTTGTTTGCTGCCTCCAGAAGCTGCATCCTGAAGCCATGTGGGCTGGGAGCAGGAGGACAGTCAGCGTGTGCCTCCCGACAGGATGTGTGGGCCTGGGAGAAGACCCCCCGGAGTGATGTGTGCCCGGGACGGTAACCAAGGGTGAATACGTCTCAAAGGTGAGAAGACGAACTGTTGATGTGAAAGAAACAAAAGGACTGTGTTGCCCTGTGAAGCTATTATAAAAGGACTATTGAGTGTCCGCTGTAGGACAAGGAAGTCTGCCCGACGGTAGGTTGGAGACAGACACTTAGGCAGGTTCCAGTTGTGAGAAGGTAGCCGCCCACAGAGGCAAGGATTTATTTTCTGTTTTATTTTATTTTGGATGTTTTGCTGCATACAGCCTGGTGAAGAAAACACCATTTAATAAACCACACTGTTTGTTTGCAAGCACTTGTCGGCTACCTCTCTGGGAAAACGCACCCCCCAAGGGGTCATCCACACCCGCCACCGAGCTAATCCCTCACAATATATATATATATATATATATATATATATATATATATATATATATATATATATACATACATATACACACGTTATTCTGCACAGGAGAGCTGCCCTGTAGCAGTAAATCTGCTATAGGGCGGTCAGTAACTGGTTATTGAACAAATCAACATTTGAGTATATATTATTTCACAAAAAACAGCAAAATAGTGTAGTGACTCTATTTACAGTCTTTAAGCACTTTTATTAGGCTGCATTTTTTTTAACAGGACAGGCAGCAGTCACTTTTTATTAAAGAAAACAACATTAGAGGGTATTTATTTCACCGAAAAATGCAGCAAACTGTTGTTGTAATGACTCCATGCACAGTCTTCAAGCATTTTTACGAAGCTGCATTTTATTTAAACACGAGCGACACCTTAAGATTTGAATAAACATTAGCGACTATTATTTCACAGTAAAAAGCCAGCAAAATATTGTACTGAGCCTGTGCACAGTATTTAAAGTGGTTGTAAACTTAGAAAACATAAAACAATCCGATCCTACCATTGTATAATGTTTACCTGCATTGAGCATTTAAGCTTAGTTTCACATTTAGAAGCCTTCCTGTTCTCCAGCGATCATCCCTGCTTTACTGCACTGACTTATCCTAATATTAAAAAATCCAGGGAGACAGCCCTCCCCTCTTCTCTTCTGATTGACAGACTGTGGAGAGGATGCACGAGCCTCACTGTAATTCTTTGCAAAAGGGAGTTTGTCTACTCCCTGCAGCTCTCTCTCTCTCTCCCCTAGCTTAAAGCCTGGCACCCTGAATGAGAAAAGTGAAGTGAATGCGGCTGGAGGACATGTATAGCTGAGGCGAGCAAGTGACATCATGCCTCCATCTCCCAAGTATCCGATCCAAAGCTATACCAAAGGGCTGGCAGTTTTCTGAGCACTGAGACAAGCTAATGGAGAGTTTTTTTCAGAGGTAAATTATCTGCTATATGTAAAAGAACATTACAATACATTACATTAGAAAGTTTGTTTTTTTAAGATTAATATTTACATCCACTTTAAGCACTTGCATTAGGCTGTATTTTGGAGCCACCAGCCAGCTTTTTTTTTTTTTTTTAAAAAATCAACATTTTAATGCATTTATTTCATTTAAAATACCCAGCTAAATTATGTAGTAACTACATGTTCAGTATTTAAGCACTTTTACTGGAAAAAAAAAAAGTATGTACTTGTAGACTGCATGAGCAGGAGAGACACCAGCCACCTTTTAATTAAAAAATCAGCACTTCTAGTTCTGGTGACTGATGGGATTGCTGCGTTTGTGCAGAGCTCCATCTCATCACTCATTTCCCTGTATTATTTGGCTATTTGCTATTTTTCTGAGGCGTAATTAGCCTAATAAGGTGTATTTTAAGGCATTGTTATCTTTTTTAAAGCATGAGCCATTGGAAATACATTGGCCCCTATAGAAAGCCTTATGAGCTTCCCACAGTGTGGTCTCCTCTGAGACAGAACCTTGATTAAGTAAAAAAAAAAACCCTCTTAGGCTTGGGTAAGATGATCTTTAGTACTGTCAAAGTGTAGAAGGAAATCATTCCAATGCCAATGACATTGTTTTGAAGAGGCTGCAGACATGGTGAGATCTTAGAAAATGGGAGAGTGATCTGACCATGTGAGCGGGTCAATATCAGAGGACACATTACTGGTCTGGAGGGGGGCAGAAATGAGAAAAAGGTCTAACCTAGAAAACATTTTATGAGGTGGAGAATAGAATGAGTATTTTTTACTGGTTGGATGCCTAATGCTCAATGTAGACAAAAAAGTCAGTAGTATCAATAAAGGAGTACAAAAAAACACCTGCAATAAGGAAAACTGTGTTAGTAGACCTGAGACAAGAACACATCTCAGGGACCAAAGACCATGGTCTCGGGGGGGAAGGGGGGACATAGGGACTTCCAAAAATGGCATCCATGGTCCATCTGCTTTGGAAATAGTGTAGGTCAACTGGTGTAGCAAGATGTGAAGCTTCTCATCCAGGGTGTTAGCACTGATGTTGGGGTAGAGGGGCAGCTGGCTGACAGGGCAGCGGAAAATGCATCATCCCTCAGGAAGGTGTTGGGCAGCTCCTCTGGATCCCCCTGTGTACTCGAGGCAGAGGATGCCGGCCTAGTGAGGTACCACTCCATAGTGGAAGGAGGCTGCTGCTCGTGTGATGGCAGGGCGGCAGATTTTAGCCACCTGATTTTGCCCATGAGGTGCATGGGATGTTGGGGAAGTAAAAGAGCTTACCTCCAGAGCGATCATAGTTGTGTAAAGCAGAGTGGGGGTTGTGGAGAGGGGGTAGGGACCGGAGCTTGTCTAGTCGAGGTCCGCCATCTTCAAAATCAGCGAATGCTCTCACACTTTCTTCCTACAAGTGACCTCTCGGCATGTGCTGAGGGGGCATCTGTGCTGGTGCACTCCTGAGCCAGGTAATGTGAGCTGCTTGGCCATGCTCCCCACTTCTTTGCTTCCCTCCCATTTGACTAATGGCAGTAGGAGTCTATGGCCCCCACTGCTCTCAGAGTCTCCTGTGAGAGCTGGAAGTAAAGGGAGAAGAGCTGCAGCTGGGACAGCGCCAGATTTTAAGAGGAGATAGGTAACAGACTGTTTATAGAGTGCAGGGAATACATTGAGGTATAAAAGTATTTGATTTTATAACCACTTTAAAGCTGACATCTCATACATCACTATGGAGGCAGTACAAAAGCAAAGGTCATAGGGCATCCAATCTGGTAGTAGATAATGGTAAACAAAAGAACTCAAAAGATTCACAATTCATAGCTACAGCACTGTATGTATGCAATTTACAATGACAACAACCGCTTTTCAAAATTAAAATGCTCCATCTATTTTGAAGTGGTGTATTTCTATATTTTTTGTAAAAAATGTAGCTGAAAAATAAAAGAACAAAAAAAAAGAACTCAAAAGATTCACAATTCATAGCCCCAGCACTGTATGTTTGCAATTTACAATGACAACAGCCACTTTTCAAAACAAAAATGCTGCATCTATTTTGAAGTGGTGTATTTAAATATTTTTTTGTAAAAAATGTAACTGAAAAAAAAAAGAGCAAAATATTGTACTGCACAGTATGTAAGCACTTGTACTATGCATTTTAAATAGATACCAGACCGTTTTCAATAAACAAAATCAACATTAGAGATAATTTATTTCCCAGAATAAAAGACAGAAAAATATTGTCATGATTCCATGCTCAGTATTTAAGCACTTGTAATTGGCCACATTTTGTGCAAGACACACACCATCCAGCTTTTAATCAAAAATAAACATATGAATCTACTTATTTTTTAGAAAAAGAACAATAAAATACTGTAATGACTCCATGCACAGTGTTAAGCACTGCTACTAGGATCACATTTGGAACAGGGCAGACACCAACCAGCTTTTATTTAAAAAAAAATCAACATTAGATTGCACAGTATTTATTTCACTGGAAAAAAAATGCAAAATATTGTAGTTGCAAACCATGCAATTTTTGAACAAGAGAGACACTAGCTTAAGCAGTTTAGGTGCACAATTCTCTATAGAAACTCTGAAGTTGGTCCAGTCAAGTACAGTTTTCCTTGGGGCTCAGTCTTGGGTCCCTTACTTTTTAGCATTTAGAGTACATGTTTTCACTCGGCCAACAGCTTAAATCTCATGGGCTGAGTTATTACTTCTATGCTGACGACACTCAGATAAATATCCACCCTAAACCGGATTTTACATTGGCTGCTTCTTTTCTTTCTAATTGTATTCGTGATATAAAAATGTAGGTGTCCCATCATTTCCTTCAATTAAAATGTGACATGACTGAAGTCATGCTTATTGGCACCCCCCATCAATTATGTAAGACCAGTCCTGATAGCCTATCCATAGATGGTGCAGTCAGTGGCGGCTGGTGAAGTTTTAAGATGGTGGGGCGCAAGACCCTGCCCTTCCATTTTGACCCATCCCATTTCTCAGAAGCCCCACCCCTTATAGACTCCACCCATTTTGTCCCCTGTATTTTGCTTGCGTGAACAAATTCTCCCAAAATATCACATATTAAGGGGTCCATCAGTACTAGTATATCCCATAATAGGGAGCAGGGGCCCTATTATGGGATATACTGTAAGAGACACCCTATTATGGGATACACTGACTGAGAGTGGCACAAACCCCACAGTACAGACCCCCTAGCACAAACCCCACAGTACAGGCCCCCTAGCACAAACCCCACAGTACAGACCCCCTAGCACTAATCCCACAGTACAGACCCCCTAGCACAAACCCCACAGTACAGGCCCCCTAGCACTAATCCCACAGTACAGGCCCCCCAGCACTAATCCCACAGTACAGGCCCCCCAGCACTAATCCCACAGTACAGACCCCCTAGCACAAACCCCACAGTACAGGCCCCCTAGCACAAACCCCACAGTACAGACCCCCTAGCACTAATCCCACAGTACAGGCCCCCTAGCACAAACCCCACAGTACAGGCCCCCTTTCAATGCAGTGACAAGTGTACATGCCCCCTTTCAATGCAGTGACCAGCGTACATGCCCCCTTTAATGCAGTGACCAGCGTACATGCCCCCTTCAATGTAGTGACCAGTATACATGCCCCCTTTCAATGTAGTGACCAGCATACATGCCCCCTTTCAATGTAGTGACCAGTATACATGCCCCCTTTCAATGTAGTGACCAGTATACATGCCCCCTTTCAATGTAGTGACCAGTATACATGCCCCCTTTCAATGTAGTGACCAGCATACATGCCCCCTTTCAATGTAGTGACCAGCATACATGCCCCCTTTCAATGTAGTGACCAGCATACATGCCCCCTTTTAATGTAGTGACCAGCATACATGCCCCCTTTCAATGCAGTGACCAGTATACATGCCCCTCAATGTAGTGACCAGCATACATGCCCCTCAATGTAGTGACCAGCATACATGCCTCTCAATGTAGTGACCAGCATACATGCCCCTCAATGTAGTGACCAAAATCCCAACCCCCCCCCCCCCCCCCTAATACCCACCACTAGGTCCGGCGCCCCTAGTGGGCTTAAAATGAACACATTTTTTATTTTTTTTCAATCTTTCTTCTTTTTTTTTTTGGGGGGGGGGGGGGGGCACCCCATGCGCCCCCTATCGGCCAGCTGCCACTGGGCGCAGTACTTGAGCTTCAGTCTAAATTGAAAAATCTAGGTTGATATATGATGCTAGTTTAACCTTTGATTCACATGTACAAAATTTTGTCAGAACATCTTTTTTCCACTTGAGAAACATTGCGCGACTGGGTCCTCTGCTATCATACACTGTAGCTGAACAGCTGATCCATACATTTGTGTACTCTAGACTTGACAGTACATTTGTGTTCTCCAGACTTGACTACTGCAATGCTCTACTCACTGGTGTATCTAAATTCACTATTAATAGATTACAGTGTGTACACAATTCTGCAGCCTAAATCCTGACTAGATCTGGTAGAAGTCACCATATTACCCCTATCCTGGAGTCCTTGCACTAGCTACCTGTCAGGTTTCGCATAAACGTTAGGATCCTCTTGCTCACCATTGCTTGGCACCCCATTATCAGTTTAACCTTTTATCAACTTACTCCGCCCTTCGTAACCTCCGCTCCTCAAATTCTGGCCTTCTGTGCTTCCCCTCTACACAACTACACTTGATGGAAGACAGAGCCTTCTCCTGGTATGCTCCAAATCTCTGGAGAGACACAGAGAATCATCTTCTGTAAACTCATTCAAATGGAATCCAAAAACTTTTTTCTTTAGACAAGCTTTGACACAATTGTCCCTGTTTCCTTTGTTTTAACCTGTGTATTTCTTGTGTTTTCTTTGTAAAGCATTTTGAGAAACTACCTTGAAAGGCACTATATAAAATAAAGTGTATTATTATTATTGATACATGCAATGTGTAAACTGTTTTCCTGTAAGTTTGACATCTTCAAATGTGGTGTACCAGATAACCTAATGAGTAATGACTCCATACTGCAGATACAACTTCATCTTCATATGCCAAGGCATTTGTCACACGTCCTGACATCACAGAGAAATGTGTTCAATTAGGATGCAGAAGCAAACCTCTAAAAAGTCTTTTAACTTATGAAAAATTGAATATTATCAATTACTCTATTATCCCTTTTTCCTTTAAAAGTAACAGGAAAAAGAAAAACCTATAGTTGGAACTTTCAATTATGAGACCTTCTGTTTTCAGCTAGGAATAATCCTCTATGGAATGAATAGAAAGATTTTATAATAGATTTTATATGGAAATTTTGCAGAGGTAACTTGATTTTGGAGAAAGAATGTCGTATTATGCAGCAAAAAGAAATCATTTTAATTGACTTTTCTTTTCTTAGGAAATGGGAGATCCTTGGTGATGGAAAGATACAAATCCTATAGCTTACATGCTAAATGTAAAGCCTTGGGGATAAACTGATCATATCAAGATAATTATAAAAATATATAAAAGGATTGCATGAATTCCCACTGAACATGGTTTATTATTCTTCCTTCCCTTGCTGCTGATGTAGAAAATGTCATATATAAAAGGAGAATAAAACATGTATCCTGTGACAAAACTATTTGGATTAATTGCTTAAATGCCATGGTATAACAGTGTAATATTTTTATTTAAAGTATGTCAAGACTAAAAGAGTTTTGGTGAGGAAGACCAATTGGAAAATCCTACACTAAAATTCTGTACTGGGCTGGCAATAAAAGAACTGACCTTGCCTCCAATGGGCAGCCAAATGGTATACATATGTATTCTGCTGCTTCTGTTGACTCTTCCTGGTGTTCCCTTGGTTACAAGCATCTTACTTGACATCTACCTGGAGGGCTTGCTCTCCATTGACCAGCTGGGAGGTTGCCACCTGCTGGAGACTTATTGATATGCTTTTCAATACCTTGCTTGTACATGTAAGTCCATAATTACATAGTTAATCTAGTTGAAAAAAGACACAAGTCCTTCCAGTTCAACCCACAAAAGAAAAAAAGGAAAATGAAAAAAAAAAAAAATACCAAAACACACACAAACCAAAAGCCTCCATATGCAGAACCTATACCCACAGTTTCTTCAGAGGAAGTCCAAAAAACCCCAATAAAGCATGATCCAATTTGCTCTAAATTTCTTCCTGATCCCCCCAAGAGGGAATCAGATATTCCCTGGATCAACTTAATATACAAAAAATATTAGTATATAGTTATATGTTGTGCATTTAGGAAATAATCCAGGACTTTTTTAAAACAATTATTGTTTTTTTTATTTTAAAATGTTTCAATAAATACTACACTAAGGTAGCGGCACTTTTCTCTCCCTTTTTTTTTTTCATTTAGAACCAACACAAGCACTGAAATTATTATTTCCTGGAAGCTCTCCCCTACCCTGCACCCCCCTTTGAGCCTCTGCTCAGTGTTTGTATTGGATATTAGAAGGTTGCATGGCTGCTAAGTTATTGCTGGGGAGGCTGCAGAGAGAACTGGGCTGCTGAGAGAACAAAGATGTCAGTGATTTTGCTGTGTACATTACTTGGTTACTGAACACATATATTCCCTTCTTGCCCAGGCCAATTTTCAGCTTTCAGCACTCTCACTCTTTGAATGACAATTGCACGGTCATGCTACACTGTACCATATGACATTTTTATCATTTTAGCTTTTTTTTTGGAAGTATTTAATAACCACTGGGTTTTTTATTTTTTGCCAAACAAATAAAAATAGACCGAAAATTTTGAAATAACAAAAACAGTTTTCATAGTGTGTTATAATATTTTGCAAAGAAGTAATTTTTCTCCTTTACTGATGAGCCCTGATGACGTTGCACTGATGGGCACTGATAGGCTGCACTGATAAGCACTGATAGGCACTCATAAGAGGACACTGATAGGTGGCACTGCTGAGGCAGCACTGATTGGCACTGTTAGGTGGCACTAATGGGCACTGGTAGGTCAAACTGATAGGTGGCACTGATGGGCACCGATAGGTACTGTGAGATGGCACTGATAGGCAGCACTGATAGGTGGCACTGATGATGAGGCACTGATGGGCACTGATTGGCAGCACTTATGGGCACTGATAGATGGCACTGGTGGGCACTGATAGGTGGCACTGGTGGGCACTGGTTAGCAATACTGATGGGCACTGGTAGGTGGCACTAAAGAGCACTCAAAAGAGTGAAGTGCATTCAAATTATAGTGCATAAATAAATATCTGAAAGCAGTGTGAAAATCATCTATGTATTATAAATTAATTAATAACCTGAGTCCATATTTTCTTTTAAATATATATACAATACATCAATAAATGATTCAAAGTCCGTGAAAAAAAGGGGTGCAGTCCCATACACCAGTATCCAAACCAAAAGAGCTTGCTATATCAATGAATTTGGAGATAACAAATAGTAGATGGCTGGCATACATGCTGTATCCAGGTTTAATCATGTCTCAATATAGATTACTGGTGTCTTTAATGCTCAGGACACTTTACAGGACCATCCAGCAAATACCAGGATATCAGGCATGACTTCTCTTTCTACACTGCACTGTTTTACTTTCACCTGAATCACTTACACCAGTGATAATCTGGACCACTATCTTCGACAGATTGACTCCCCTAGCTGATCCCCATGAAAGATTTCTTTCCTAGATGCTCCCATAAATAGTAAAGAAAATTAATTGGTTTTAGGGACTCTTGTTTCCCACAAAGTCCATATCTGAATGGTTATAGTACTGAGTACTGTACTGCCTTTAAGGATTTATTAGTTCAATGACTTTTGTCTATGTAAAAACATGCTTTTTAGATAGGTAGTTGGCCTCTGATATTGGGAGAAGCCTTAAAAGTTATGATCCTAAAGCTAAATAAAGACGCCAAGTATTGTGAATCCCATCACCCTATATTGTCAATTAAAGTAGATGTTAAGTATTTAGCAAACATTTTAGCCCTCTCAATGTGGTTATTATTTTCATCATCAACTCAGACCAAACCAGGTTCATACCAGATATATCTTCCTCCATTATTACTGACAATTTATATATTAATTTGCAAACTCCTTCAACTCATACTGAAGTACTGGATTGCAATTGCCCTGGACACCCATAAGGCATTTGATTTAATTGAATATATGTTTGCATATATGTTTGCAATCCTGTCTAAGTTCAGATAAATGGGCATCAAAATTCCTTTTGAAATTTTATGTTAGGAATAATCTTTCCCTGACAATAAGACTCCAAGACTTTACTTTGTAAATCTTATAGGAAATATTTAAAATTATTTTCTTGCAATGTTTTCTTTATGTACTAATGAATGCCCCTGCTTTTATGTCCAAAATAATATTTGGAGAGAGAGATTCCCTCCTCATACCCCAGGCCCTCCCAGAAATTCTCTGAAAACCTTCCCACACAAAGTGGTGGCTTAGCTTTTCCACATTTGCAGAGCTGTTATTTGGCCTCTTATCTGACACATATACATTGGCAGTTTTTTTCCCAATTTAAACAAGGCAGCAATGACTTCTTAGGCAGCCTCTATGCACTCCTACGAGGCTCGGATTATTTTTATATGTAGGCAGAGGCCTCTGGAAACTGAACAGTCTTCTCTGCTGCAGCTAAAAATCTTCCATGTTTGTCAAAACATAAATGTGAACCCCTCTTTATCCACACCCCCCAATGCCCTGTTGTGGCATAACCTGAACAAAACAGGCACCTTATTGATTTTGAATGTTGGGTGTCTTTTGATATTAAGTATCTTCATCAGTTATTCCATGATAGCTAGTTCTAAACCTTTCAAGAACGAAGAGTTCCACGTCCCTGGCTCCTAATTTTTGTCCTATTTTCAGCTTAGACATGTTGCAGGAGCACAGCGTGACTTCAAAATATAAATTTACAGGTCTCACACCTATTTCACCTATTACTTCAGAACAATTACTACAAATTAGCATCATTCTATTACATCTTTCATTTCCACCCTAAAACCTCATGTTTAGTAAAGGTTGAAGCCAAATGGCAGCAAAGTATCCCAGATTTAGATAATGAACTCTGGGAACTCTTATCTCTCAGATAGCTACAGTGATTTCCTCTAATGATAAAAGGCTTCAATTGAAATACTTACCAAGGATATCTTATAACCCTCATAGATTGTATCCCATGGGCAAGACAGACAACCCTCTTTGTTATAGGTGTAATGCAGAAGCGTGAGATTGAATCCATATGATTTGGACCTTTTCATTTATCAAGCCCTCTTGGTTGAGATTACTTTGTTTATCTCTGAAAAGTTCTTTTCGCCTAAGATTTACTGTTCCTCCAGATGTTTGCTGGAGGACTTTGAGTGAGCTGAGCTGGGAACAGCCCAGGCTGCATAAAATAATAATACATTATATACAGATCAGTTTAAACCTCTGCACAAAAATAACAAGTTAAAAATACATTTGTAACAATAATATTAGTACAATATGCATTATGTCTAAGCAAACCCAGAAAACAACAGGGTATTTTTACTGAAGGCAAATCCAAGTGCACTTGGAAGTGCAGTCACTGTAGATCTGAGGGGGACATGCAAGGAAAATAAAAAACATAATTTTTGCTTGCACATGATTGGATGATAAAAATCAGCAGAGCCCCCCCTCATTTAAGATCTTTTTCTCAGATCTACAGTGACTGCACTTTCCAATGCACTTGCAGTGCACAGTGGATTTGCCTTTAGCAAATCAACCCCCATGTTTCCTTGTAGACTTTTTTTATACGGGATCCGCTGTAAATGCTCCTTTATAAATATAACCAAAATGGCAGACTTGTTTATATTGTAGCACTATAAGCAGTCCTGCAACACAGAATAAGAACAAGCTGTCAAAATGTCAGCTGGTTCCAGTAAGCTCAGGCTCCCTTACCAGAGTGGTGCTTATAGGTGCAAGCCCCAAAACAGCCCCTACTGGGCTGGCAAATTTGCAATACATGTCAGGATCGACTTGGCAGAGCCTGACATGTAGAGGGGAGTCTCACCTGATAGAGAGCCCAGAATGCCACGCAGGATCCAGAAGCTGGAAATGCTGACAGGACACCTTGGGGGAAGACACAGGTTCATCTGAGGTGCGGGGTCTACGTGCTAGCCGATGTTCACCAGAGCTCCTGATGGTGGAGATGGATTTCGCTGCACACTAGCACCAGGTCGCGGTCCTCAGGGTCACCCAGCCAGGCGAAGAGCAAGTCTAGGTCCAATAGCAGATTAACAATGTGAGATGATTACAGCCACACACACCTACACAGGTTGAACTGGATGGACTATTGTCTTTATTCAACCTCACCTACTATGTAACTATGTAACTATGTAACAAGTCAGGGTAAGGCAGAAGTGTAGTCAAGATGAGCCGAGATCAGGGAGGGCAGCAGATGAGCAAGGTCAAGGGTAAGCCGGGTCAGATGATCAGGAGACAACAGGTGCGGATACAGGAGCAACAGCAACAGCAACAGCAAAGACTGCACTTAAATAGACCATTTGGTGCCAATAGTTTTGTGTGCGCATGTGCACAAGCGTTCGGGAACATGAGAGCGCTTACGTGAGGTCGCTTCTGCATACGTACACGTGCACTGGTGCATGTCAATTCATGGCAGAAAGGTTACCAGTGAGTCTGCGCCTGCGCACAGCAGTACATAGAGTAGAGTAACTGGAGATGTGGATGTTGCTCTGCGAGGCAGCCCCCCGGTCGCTGCTCTCTAGCACACCCATGTGGGCACAGTGCAACCAAATAACATTTTGGAAGGACACGAGAGGGGGATGCTGAGCAACTGTGCAGAGATAGAGAGACTTAGCAAGCTGGAAAGGACTGCAGGCAAACAACAGCAAGAAACAATGGTAAGAAAGAAATAAAGGGAACCATTGACAGAAACGAAAGGGAATATAACTGCAAAGCCCCCCCATCTAACACCTCCTATCTGTCAATAATCGAAGTGAAATACTACTGTGTAGGGATAATCGAACTTTTTTAAAGTTTGGTTTGGCCAGAACATCCGAACTTCCCGAAAGTTCGGCCCGGATTTCAGAACCCCATTGAAATCAATGGGACCCGAACTTCGGTAATCAATAAACACCATTTTGAAGCCCTAAAACCAAATAAATGCCCCTAAAAAGTGCCTAGGGTTCTGGGTCATGCCCCAGGGACTATTAATCACACAAAAAAAGTTCTTAAAAATTGTCATTTTTGATAGAGAGACAGTTATTTAAAAAATAAAAAAAAAATAAAAATTAAGAAAAAAAAAATGTCTTTGGATTTAGTGTCTGGGGGGGGGGGGGGGGGGTCTAAAAAGTGTACCTGTTAAGTTTCAGCTCTGTAGCATGTCCAGAACCATAAAAAAAACGGAAAATTGATATCAAATACTTACCGTAATTTTCCTTTCCTGATGGACTCCATGGCAGCATACGTTCGGGTAGGCTCCGCCTCCTCTCCTACCTCATAGGACCCCACTCCCATAAATCTTTGCTCCCTTTCAGCATCAGTGTTCTGTAACTAGCCTACTCAGGAATTGGGAGGGGACTCCTGCTGCCATGGAGTCCATCAGGAAAGGAAAATTACGGTAAGTATTTGATATCAATTTTCCGTTTTCCTGACAGACTCCATGGCAGCATACGTTCGGGAAATAACTCGCTATACACTCCCGGGTGGGAAGATGCTGAACAAAGAAAAAACTTTAATTGGCACTGTCAATTGACAAAACTTGAACGCCAAAGTTAACTGAAGATAAAGCAGCAGGTTCTACACAGTAATGTGTAAGAAAGGTATTCACAGACGACCAGGCGGCTGCTCTGCAGATTACGTCAGGCGCGACATGTTTAGAAACAGCCCAGGACGTAGCGATGCTTCTGGTAGAATGAGCTGTAATCGCCTCTGGAGGAGCCAAGCCTTTTGTTCTATATGCCCATTGTACAGCCTGAACAATCCATGCAGCCACTGCTCTTGAAGAAGCACGCCTTCCTTTCTTATTTCCATGGAGAAGAACGAACAGGAAATCTGATTGACGGAAGGAGGATGTGGCTTCTAAGTATCGACTCAGAGTGTCGCCCACGTCCAGAGGATGGACTAAGGACTGCTCATCTGTTCTGAAGGTGGGAAGAACTATCTCAGAATTCTCATGGAAGACAGATGTTACTTTAGGGTTTGACCCCTGCATAGGGATTAGGACCACTCTATCTTGAAAGAAGGTCAGAAAAGGCTCTTTGCAGCCCAGATTGTGTATCTCTGAAACCCTCTTAGCAGAGGTGATAGCCACCAGAAATACCGTCTTCAGTGTAAGCTCCTTGATGGACATGGAAGCAACATCTTTTGAAGTAAAGAAGTCCAAAACCAACGGAAGATCCCATTTCGGGAATCTTGGCTTTCTCTGCGGCCTTAGCCTGACTGCACCCTTAAAAAACTGTTGGATCAGTTGATGTCTTGCCCACTGAATCCCGGTGAAAGCAGAGATGGCAGAAACTTGTACCCGGAGAGAACTAACCGAGAGGGATAGATCCAACCCGGACTGTAGGAAACTTAAGATTTGCTGAATAGTAGGGGTGCCTGCTGAACCCAGGCTCCGAGCTTGATAACTCATAAACCTTGCCCAGATCCTCTCATAAACTCTGTTGGTACTGGCTCTTCTAGAACTCATAAGAGTGGGAATCACCTCTTCTGGACATCCGAGAGCCTCCAACCTCCCCCTCTCAAGAACCAGGCCTTGAGGTGTAGCCGCGCAGGGCATGGATGAAGAGTAGGACCCTGCGATAGAAGGTCTGGCCTGAGAGGAAGAGGGATCGGATCCCTGAAGCTGAGAAGGGACAGCAGAGGAAACCAAGGCCTGTTGGGCCAGAAGGGAATTATTGCTATGACCTCCACCTCCACCATCTTCAGTCTCCGCAGGAATTGGAGTACTATTGGCACCGGAGGAAAGGCATAGGCAGACTGGAAGTTCCATCTGTCCGTGAGGGCATCCACTCCGAAGGCTCGGGGATCCCTGAACCTCGTATAATACTTCTGGAGTTACTTGTTGCGTGGACTCGCAAAGAGATCCACCTCCGGTGAGATTCCCAGAGACAGAACCCAGTTGAACACCTCCTGATGAAGGGACCATTCGTTGTTGTCCAACTGAAATCTGGACAGGAAGTCTGCTTCCGTATTCAACACTCCTGGTACAAAGACCGCCGAGAGATTGGCCAGATGTTGCTGGGCCCAGGACATAATTGGTTCTGTTTCGTGGAGTAGAGACATGCTGCGAGTTCCACCTTGCCTCTTGACGTATGCCACTGCCGTGGTGTTGTCCATCCTGAGTAACACTGAGGCTCCCTGAGTCAGATGGTGAAAAGCCTGAAGGGCTTTGAAGGCGGCTCGTAACTCTAGGATGTTGGATACCACTCCGTGACTGGAGAAATTCCACCTGCCTTGTGCCACTTCCGCCAGGCAATGGGCTCCCCAACCGGTACTGCTGGCATCGGAGGTTATCGTCACCCAGGAAATTGGAGCAATTGAGTGGCAGTTGGTTAGATTCGCACGGCGTAACCACCATGGAAGGCACCCCTTCATGAATGGTGTTAGGTAAATGACTTGTGATAAGTTCTCTGTCGTCCATTGATGTAGAAACCCTTTCTGGAAGGGTCTCAACTTCCACAGAGCCCACTTCACCATGGGCGAGGTAGCTACTAGAGTCCCTACCACCTTTAGACACTGACGGGCAGTGAGATGGGAGGCAGCAAGAGCGAAAGCCACCCTGCTCTGGACTACTGGGATTTTCTCCTCTGGTAGAGATATGGTGCAATTCAACATGTTGAACAGTGCTCCGAGAAATACCAGGGACTGCGTGGGTACCAGATGGCTCTTCTCCAAATTGAGAATCCAACCGAACTCTCGAAGAGTAAGGATCACCTGCTCCAGATGTATCAGTAGCTGGGACCTGTCCTGGGACAGAAGAAGAAGATCGTCCAGGTAGTGATGTAATCTGATACCTCTGGTTCTGATGAGGGCCACAATTGCCAATAGCGTCTTGGAGAAGGTGCGAGGCGAAGTCGAGAGCCCGAAGGGAAGACATGTAAATTGCATGTGGACATGATTGACAGCAAACCTGAGGAACTGATGGTATTCTCTTGCCACAGGAACGTGGAAATACGCATCCTTTAGGTCTATTGATGCCAACCAATCCCCTGGAAGGACCGAGTGTTGTATTGTGACCAGAGATTCCATTTTGAATCTCTCCCGATGGATAGATCTGTTGAGATATGTAAGATCTATTACCGGGCGCCATGTGCCATTCTTTTTCTGGACGAGGAAGAGAGGTGAATAGACTCCCTGACCTCTTTCCGCTTCGGGAACTGGTACGACAGCTCGCTGATCCAGTAGGGTATCCACATAACTGAGAAGAACCTTCTTCTTTTCTGCTGCAGGAGGGAGGGAAGTTGCAACGAACCTGGGTTTGGGGACGTTGTCGAACGTCCAAGAGTGCCCTTGGGACACAATATTTAAAACCCAGGGATCCTGGATCGAGGCCGCCCAGACGTCCCGAAATTGGAGCAACCTGGCCCCTACCGGAGCAGACTGGACGGGCCCAACCTCAAAAGGATTTAGTGGCCTCCCGGTCACCGGATGAAGAGCCTTTGGAATTTTTCTGAAAGGAGGTTTGTCTTGACTTCCAGCTTCTACCATAAGATTTTCCTGGTCTGTAGCTGCGCACTTCCCTCGAACGATTAGTATTCTGTCTTCTTGGAAAGGAACGCTTCTGAGCGCCTGGGCGTTTATCCTGAGGGAGGAACCCAGATTTTCTACCCGTGGCCCGAGTTATGGCTGCATCCAACTTATTCCCAAAGAGGGAAGAACCCTCAAGGGAATTCGGCACCAAGCCTGTTTGGAGGCAGCATCGGCTACCCAAGGACGAAGCCAAAGGGCACGTTTTGCCGTAACAGAGGACAGCATAACTCGGGCCAAGAGGCGAATGGTGTCCAGAGACGCCTCCCCCAAGAAGCCCGCAGCCATCTTCAGCTCCTGAATCGGGGAGCTCCGAAGAGCTTCTTCCGAAACTCCTCCAAGAGTATCTTCAAGGGCGTTGATCCAAACTTCCATTGCTTTGGAAATTGTAGCCGAGGCCAAAGCTGGCTTACAGGCCATACCGGCTGAAAGATATGCCCGTTTAAGGTCAGCATCAATCCTTCTATCCAAAGGATCCCTAAAAGATGCTGTATCTTCCATTGGAAGGGTGACATGCTTCGCAAGACGCATCACTGCGGCATCCACACTGGGGGAAGACTCCAGATACTTCACCTCTTCCTGTTTAAAAGGATACATCTTTGTCATTTTTGTGGTCATGGAATTTTTCCTCTCCACCTTGTTCCACCCCTCAGAGATTATGTCTCCCAGCTCTCCTAAAAATGGAAAGTTTAACCTCTCCTTACACAGCTGCTTGAAATATTTCTTCTGCTTAGGCGAAGAAACAGCAGGATCTTCCCAGTCAAGGGCCTCTCTAACCGCCTTCACTAACGGGGAAACGAGGCTGAACTCGAATCCAGAACCGGAGTCATCTGAATCGGATTCGGAATCTGACGGGAGAATAGAAGGATGGCTGGGCTGGGAAGACTCAAACGGATCCTGAAGCAAAAGATCTCTATCAGGGGAGTGGGACGGCCCTGCAGGAGCATTTGTCTTGTGAAAATCAGCGAGAGAGTCCTTGAGAACCCTACGCACCACCTCCTCAATATGTTGGTCTTATTTTTCTCTTTCGCCCGTAGCTTGGGCATAACAGGTTTTACATAGGGAGGAACCTTCCGGTATCACAGTGCGACATCCCCAGCATTTTTTCCCCTGCTGGCGTTCCACTTGGCCATAATGTGTGGAAGAGTGGCCATCGCGTCCCCTACTATGGGGGGAGCTGCGTTTAGATTTGGATGAGGAGCGCCGGTGCTGCGATTTTGTATGTCTGTCTTCGCTGCGTGCACGTGGCTGTTGATCAGGCCTAAAAGAGCTGGAGACAGACACATATAGCAGAGCATAAGAGACACAAAAAAGACACTCAGATCAGTCTAGCTACAGGATCCAGCACATACCTTGAAAGAGCTGGCTGGCCACTAGGGGGCGGCGATGAGGTATCCATAGTATAAGCAGACTTTGTACTGAAGCTAGCTGGAGGGAGGACAGAAGACTATCAGTCCCAGTGTCATACAAAAAGACCCCAGAAAAGGAAGAATCTTACCTCGCTAAAGTATACCAGAGACTGGGGGAGGCTATCGATCTGCCGACCTTCCCACCAGCTCTGGTCAATAACCCTGTTTAAATATGCCACCCCGAGGTGATTCCGAGGTACTGTGCATGCGCACGCGACGTCAGACATCGCGTCTGCGCATGCGCGACGAAAAGACCTATCCGGAGCACACTGCGCATGCGCAGAGGCGCCGGACAACCCGGAAACGGCGGACACGATCGCGGCCATGGCCGTGAGAAGCGGAACCGACAAAAGAAGAAACCGGTATGTTAACAGGTGACCAACTAGACCCTATAATAATGGCACTACTGTATACTACAGGAAGGAAACATAGACATGAATTTTGGCAGTACAAAAGACACAATAAATAAAAGGATAAGAAACTTGGTCCCATATCAGGGCTTACCACCCTGCCAACGGCATAATCGAGTCCAGGAGACGCAGCACCAGCTCAAATCTTCGGGCAAAAAATGGGCCACCCGCAGCAGCAAGGCTCTCTCGGCCAGACCACAGAGCTCCTGCTAAGGGTCTCTTCCATTGCCCCCTCCATACCCCGCTAAGAGCCAGGGCTTATCGGAGACTCCATGACTCAATCTGCCACCGTTTTTCATATAGGACCGAAGAAAGTAGGAACATAAAACTATATGTATGAGGAGGACGAAAAAAGAACACTGATGCTGAAAGGGAGCAAAGATTTATGGGAGTGGGGTCCTATGAGGTAGGAGAGGAGGCGGAGCCTACCCGAACGTATGCTGCCATGGAGTCTGTCAGGAAAGATTGTTTGTATTAGGTCACTTATAGAACAGGGATATACAAAAACGCCCAGGTGTGTTTTTGCAGCTGGCGTTTTTTTTGGGCATTTTTTTGGGGTCCTTGGAGGCAGGCAAAACATCTGAACTTCTGTGTAGGGGTATATACACCCATGTATGTATATATACACATACACATATATAGGTGTGAAAATAGAAGAAATCTATGCTTGCGCTAATTCACACTAATATGGCTCCGCTCCTATAACACCTATATGTGTGTATGTGTATAAATACATACAAGTGTGTGTGTATATATAACCCTATACAGAAGTTCAGATGTTTAGCCTCCCTCCAAAGACCCCAAAAAAATGCCCAAAAAAAAACGCCTGCAAGAACACACCTGGGCATTTTCTTTTAGCGCAGGCATTTTTTTGGGCATTTTTTTGGGGTCTTTGAAAGCAGGCAAAACATCTGAACTTCTGTATAGGGTTATATATATAAATATATATACACACACACACACTTGTATATATTTATACACATACACACCTATAGGTGTTATAGGAGCAGAGCCATATGCCTGTTAATTATTTAATTAGCGCAAGTATATGTTTCTGTTACTTTCACACCTATATATGTGTATGTGTATATATATACAGACATGGTGTATGTATATATACACCTACACAGATGTTCAGATGTCATGCCTGACTCCAAACATCTCCTCAAACAAGCCCTATAAACGCCTGCAGCAAAAAGAATGCTCACAGGTGAGAAGCCATATTAGTGCACTGAATGACACAAGAGAAATGATCTTTTCTCTATAGCGGTCACCCTGATATGGAAGGGTTTTGTCAACCTGCCATAGCAGTCACAGTCAGTTAACCCTACACTACACTATGGTCTCCTTACACTTTGTAACAGAAGTCACAGAACTGCTTCCACTCTCTTCCATGTCCCTGTATAACAATGCTAGGAATTTGGCGGGGGCTATCTTATATACTGGGGAGCGTATTCACTAATGATTGGCCTATGGACCCTCTAGTCACTCCAATCACATTCCTAGCATTCTCCTGCCCCCTCAATTGGTTGCCGAATTCCGAACTTTTTCAGCAAAAAGTTCTAAATTCGGCCGAACCTCGAACAGCCAATGTTCGGGTCAAACCGATGGTCGACCCGAACCGTTCGATCATCCCTACTACTGTGTGCACAATTACCACAGGAGTGCTTGTTTTCAGGACAAGAAGGTGTGGTATGATACGCTTGGTGACAGTGGAATCAGGATGTAAACATTTCTGGGGTGATCGCTGGGGTGCCAAGCATGAAGAAAAGCATGGTTCTGCAATTTGGAGCACATGTCAACCACAGGGATCAGGAAATGGGTCTGGAAATGCGTTCCAATGGACACTTTCCCCTCTGCAGGCCGCCGCCATTTTTACAGAGACTGCTACTAGAGGTCAAAGTTCCCTATGCTCAAAAAGGGAAGCAGAATCACTGAATAAGCAGTGCCGGCCTGACACTGGACCACTGGAGTCTGTTTAAAATGTTTTTACCCAGGATTTATACAACTTTCACCCAAGAGTACCACATGTTCTAATTGGATTTATTGTATACTAATTCTGTGTGAAAACTGTGTGGATCTTGGGTGAAAACATTTTTAAATACACCAATAAAGAAACTTTTTTATATATAAAATGTATTCCTGTGTGACCATTTTAAACCCTTAATTAACCCCAGTCAGCCCTAAATAACTCTATTGCCTTAGCTATTGTTTCTCTGCTATTTCTTCCCTTATTTTACCCATTAAAAATAGTTTTTATTTCCATTAATTTTGTTAGTTACTTTTTTAACACAAAATAAGAAACTGTGCCTTTTTTCATTTGCAAATAATGTTGTCATGCTTTGAACCAGATACTTTATTTGGTGTCATTTTAAAGGGGTAAATTCTATAATAAAATGTTCAATTTTTAATGACAGAAAATCTTTAAAAAATAAAATAAATAACACTAGTCAGAACAGAGAAAAACATCTTTTTTTTTACATTCTTCTTTCTATGTACATGTCAAGTAATTATAATAATAATAATATTTTTTTTAAACAATATTGCCACAATAGAGCCTACCCCCCCCCCCCCCACAAAAAAAATACTGTATATGTTACTTTGTTATCTTAAGTAATAACAATGTTATCATTCCAAAGGGGGTGTGCATGTACAATAGCTGCAGTGGTTAAAAGCTACTTTTTCAAGGCAATTTCTGGTTTAGGAAAAACACATTGTGCTTGTTTTTCTGATTTCTGGTTTTACTTGCCTTCAGGACTCAGCTGCCAGTTTTGCTCTGTGTATTAGGAACCTTTGTTAGCACTTCTGATACACTGTATATGATAAACAATTTCCATTTTTTTTAAAAATAAAGAACTGTTTTACCTTTTTTTTCATCCTTTGCTGCATCTCCACATTGCAGATCTCCCGCAGCATATTTTCAACTATGATGTCCACATTTATGCACTTCTACAACTGCTTTAAGTCATTTCTGTCAGGGAGCTTCATAATGGTGGCAACAGTAAACCATACCTGCATAATGATGTTGGCACAGCTTTCCATTGTGAGAGCATACGACAAGGTGACAATCGAGAGCAATCAGTTGACAGGGACAAGGCATTGTTAACCTATAACAGAAAAAGCCTAAACAATGACCTTCATAGCAGGATCACCCTGGTGTTATTTTAATCATAATTGCAGGTTTTTAAATGTCAAAAATTACATTATGGTGTTAAAGCTTGTATGCAATTTAGTGATCGTGTTTCAATATAATGTAACACATTTGAAATATAATATTGTATTTGTTTATTATTCAAGTGAGTCATATGAGAAATTGGAAGGGCATATACGTTACAAATCTACAAACATTTTTAGATTTACATTATCAGTAAACAGATGTAAAATGATATGCTAAGGACTGTTTTTTTTTTCCATTAATAATGAATACCCCTATTGTATAGTCAAACACCCTTTTGTTTTGTTGTAGTATATATATTTTTTAACATGAGCTTCCTTGCATCAGAGCTGTTGGATACAGTATAACAATGTGTTGTGCCAACATTTCTATTTATGCTGCAGAAAAATTCATTGTTTCATACCTGAACAAAATGTATAATAATTTAACACAGGCAAACCAGTAGATTTATGTAGCACTTTTATCTTCAAAATACAGGTTTTTGTCATGTTAGGCACATTCATTACCTATTTTTCAAGGTGAGAAGGATTTCTTGGCTAGGGAAAAACATTATGCTCATTGTACTGAGCTTCTATAGTATTGATAGTTTCAACTGAATAATAAATCATATACGGCATTTTGTGGAGAAGCAAGCACATTGTGCCTGTTAAAAAATATATACTTTTTCAAATATTGTTTACTTTTTAGCTAAGAGCACTTTCTATCAAACCCAATCCTGAGCAACAGAGCAACATATTCTCAGAACAAAAATTCTGTAGTCTTTAATAAGGACTTCAACCTAATTATACCATATTACATGTCCATAACCGTGTAAATTATCAGCTAATACCAGTATTATCTTTGTTTTATTAATTAGTAGATAACTAAATGGCTTGTAACATATTGAATAATAATATTATCCATGTTACTGTAATTCAATATGTGAATATAAATTATAATGAACGGACAAACTGCATATAATCTTCTCTATTATAGCTCTTACATGATTAACTCACTTCTATCTAAAGACTGCAATGCTTCTCTGTACCCCTTTATTCAC
Source organism: Pelophylax lessonae (assembly GCF_965119305.1). Taxonomy (NCBI): domain Eukaryota; kingdom Metazoa; phylum Chordata; class Amphibia; order Anura; family Ranidae; genus Pelophylax; species Pelophylax lessonae. The sequence goes on along the minus strand of NC_138776.1, from coordinate 122,642,436 downwards.
ACAAATTGTTTTGTTACAATATATTGTTGCTGGCTAGGCACAATAAGAGACCAATAATTGTTTGGTGTGTGGAAACTAGAAGGAAGATTAAAAAGTGAACACAACTATCAATATTAAACATACAGTATATCTTGATATGTGAACCTGTTTTCACCGTCATTCTATAATAACTTTTAATTTTTTTAGAGATTTCTTTTTTTTTGAAAAATTCTTTTTATTGTTTTATAACAAGAAAAAAAAATACAGACAGTGACAAACACCAGTCCCTAACATGGCGGGACGGCACAACAACCCCTCCCAACCCACCCCTCCCACCCTCCCAACCCTGGCAGCTTACCTATAGAACAGAGTATAGCATAGGGGGGCGGGGGCGGCCGGGACAGCATAACCCGTCCAGACCGCCCCCCCAGGCCCAGGGGTACAGGACACAAAAAAAAAAACATACATGACAACTGGATCAGAACACAAAGTTACAGGTCAGAAATAGCAGAGGTTTCCTGACTGAAAGAAAAGAACCAGTGAGAGTGCGGGCCCAAATAAACCATAAGATACAGACACTTCCCATTCACAATTAGCCCGCCATCTCGGTGGATTCCACCCATGCCTTCCACACCTTTTCGAACTTCCGGAGACAACCACGGGACTCGTAAGTGGCCTTATACAAAGGTAAAACAGCGTTCACCAGCCCCTTCCAGAAGGGAATCGAAGGGGGTGACACTTTTTTCCAGTGTAGTAGGATGGCCTTCTTGGCATAAAACAGTAGTATAATCAACAGCGTCCTATGAGCCACCGAGGGGACCACCTCCTCCACCAGGCCCAGGAGACATACGCTCTGGGTCAGCGGAACCGGAGTCATAAGCACCCTTCCAAGGCAGGAGACAACCTCCGACCAGTAGCGCTGAACCAGAGCACAGTCCCAAAATACATGTCGGGCATCCGCTGGGGCAGCCGAGCATCGCCAACACTCTGCGGACACAGACGGAAAGATCCCGGCCAGGCGGGCAGGCGTATAATACACTCTGTGGAGAAATTTAAATTGGATGAACTTATCTCTAGCCGCCACCAGGTGTTTAAAAGGATCTGTCCACAAGTCATCCCAGTCGTCCCCCTGCAAGTCAGGAATATCCTCCGTCCAGCGCTGCTTGCAGCGCACAATCCCCGGAGGGGTGAGGCGGAACAGTTCCCTGTAGACAGTAGACAGTGTTTTACTAAGGTCAGGGTTAGTCAACATCAATTCCAGGTCCGACGGCACTGACTCGATTCGGAGATCTGCAAACTGACTCTGGAAAGCGTGCCGCAGCTGTAAGAAACGGAAGAAATAAGTCGTGGGTAAGTCATGTCGGGAACGTAAGGTGTCAAAGGGGACCAGTGCACCCTCGGTGGTAACATCCCCCAACATCTTTATACCAACAGCAGCCCATACCCCAGGGTCCGGGAGGTGGTAAAAATGGGGAAGTCTGGGATTCATCCACAAGGGGGCAGAAGGTGAGAAACCAAGGTAACTAGGGCACGCCAGCTTCACCGTCTGGCCCCACGCCTTGATCGTAGCCTTCATGGAGTCGGTCAACGGCAGATCGGTGCTTACCCCTCGAAATAATGCCAGGCGTAAACTCTCATAGGACCCCAGGTGTGCAGCCTCCAGAACCGTAGCCGAATCCTCCGCATCCGCCCTCAACCAACGTCTCGCAAATACCATCTGCCCAGCTAGGTAATATTTATGCCAATCAGGAAGAGCAAGCCCACCACTGGCCTTGGGCTCCTGGAGGGCCCGCAGGCCTATCCTAGGGGGCCCAGGAGACCACAAAAAGGATCCGATGATGCCATCCAACTTGCGAAAAAAGGCTCGAGGGACCCAGGTAGGGGAGTGCCTCAAAAAATACAATACCCCGGGAAGAAACTTCATCTTCAATAAGGCAATACGCCCAAGCAACGAGAGCGGGAGCCTCCTCCACACCTGTACCAGCTGTTGTAGCCTAGGCACAAGCGGGAGGAGATTCAGGGAGTAATAATCCCCCGGGCACCGCGTGACTTTAACCCCCAGGTACGTGAAGGAGTCCACCCAACATAGGGGAGGACCAGCAGGGGAGACCGCCACCGGCGCCCCAGTAAGGGATAGGACGGAAGATTTCCCCCAATTCACCCGGAGCCCAGAGTAGGAGCCGAAAGTGTCCAGGATGTGTAAAACCGCCCGTAGGGAGGGACCCGAGTCCCTAAGGAAGAGCAGCATATCGTCAGCATACAGAGCCACGCATTCCCTAATGGATCCCACCTGAATGGCATCAAAGGCATTGGAGGTCCTGAGAGCGGTGGCCACCGGTTCAATCGTGAGGGCAAACAAAAAGGGAGAGAGGGGGCAACCCTGCCGGGTACCCCGCCCGACCCCAAAGTACTCAGATTTGGCCAGACCCAGCCGAATGGCCGTACGAGGAGAGGAGTATAGTAGTTTAACCCACAGCCGGAACGTAGGGCCGAAGCCCATCAGCTCCAGCACTTTATGCATGTACGACCAGTCGACCGAGTCAAAAGCCTTTTCAATATCGATAGAGACCACAATCCGCTGCGGATAGTCAGCAGCGGGTAGCTGAAGATGGGTAAAGAGGCGTCTGATATTGGTATCCACTGACTTCCCTGGCATAAAACCCGTCTGGTCCGGGTCAACCAATGTATGGATGACCCCCGCCAGTCGGGACGCCAGGATTTTGGAAAGGACCTTCAGATCTGCATTTAGAAGGGCTATAGGTCTGTAGGAGGAGCACTCCACGGGGTCCTTACCTGGTTTCAGCAACAACACCATGGTGGCATCGAGCATGGAAGGGGGAAGAGCTTTCTCCTCCAAGCTCGAGGGACCCAGGTAGGGGAGTGCCTCAAAAAATACAATACCACGGGAAGAAACTTCATCTTCAATAAGGCAATACGTCCAAGCAACGAGAGCGGGAGCCTCCTCCACACCTGTACCAGCTGTTGTAGCCTAGGCACAAGCGGGAGGAGATTCAGGGAGTAATAATCCCCCGGGCACCGCTTGACTTTAACCCCCAGGTACGTGAAGGAGTCCACCCAACATAGGGGAGGACCAGCAGGGGAGACCGCCACCGGCGCCCCAGTAAGGGATAGGACGGAAGATTTCCCCCAATTCACCCAGAGCCCTGAGTAGGAGCCGAAAGTGTCCAGGATGTGTAAAACCGCCCGTAGGGAGGGACCCGAGTCCCTAAGGAAGAGCAGCATATCGTCAGCATACAGAGCCACGCATTCCCTAATGGATCCCACCTGAATGGCATCAAAGGCATTGGAGGTCCTGAGAGCGGTGGCCACCGGTTCAATCGTGAGGGCAAACAAAAAGGGAGAGAGGGGGCAACCCTGCCGGGTACCCCGCCCCACCCCAAAGTACTCAGATTTGGCCAGACCCAGCCGAATGGCCGTACGAGGAGAGGAGTATAGTAGTTTAACCCACAGCCGGAACGTAGGGCCGAAGCCCATCAGCTCCAGCACTTTATGCATGTACGACCAGTCGACCGAGTCAAAAGCCTTTTCAATATCGATAGAGACCACAATCCGCTGCGGATAGTCAGCAGCGGGTAGCTGAAGATGGGTAAAGAGGCGTCTGATATTGGTATCCACTGACTTCCCTGGCATAAAACCCGTCTGGTCCGGGTCAACCAATGTATGGATGACCCCCACCAGTCGGGACGCCAGGATTTTGGAAAGGACCTTCAGATCTGCATTTAGAAGGGCTATAGGTCTGTAGGAGGAGCACTCCACGGGGTCCTTACCTGGTTTCAGCAACAACACCATGGTGGCATCGAGCATGGAAGGGGGAAGAGCTTTCTCCTCCAAACAATATTGAAATAGACTACTAAGGCGTGGAGCCAGCTGCTCAGCAAATGATTTATAAAAATCTGCGGGGAACTCATCCGGACCCGGGGCCTTATGCGGAGGAAATGCGGCAATAGCCTTTTCCACCTCCAAAGGGGTAATAGGGGCGTCCAGAAGGGCGCTGTCGTCAGCAGTCAGTGTGGGGAGGTCGAGACCCCGAAGGAGCAATTCCATGGCAGTTTGGTCGTAGTCAGTGGCAGGGGTATACAAGGTCTCAAAGTACCTCCTGAACTCAGCCAGTATGTCCGCGGGGTCCGTCAAGAGGTCACCCCCCGAGCTCCTGAGAAGCGGAACATTAATCGGGGCCTTTTGATCCGCCACCAGCCTCGCCAAAAGCTTGCCGTTCTTGTCCCCCTGCGCAAACACCGAAGCCCGCACATGTGAGGCCTCGGTGTGGGCGAGGTCAGAGAAGTGGAGAGAGAGGGCGCGCCGCGCCTCCATTAAAGAAATGTAAGTGGAATCACCGCCTTAAATGCCTCCCACACTATCCCAGGCTCCGCAGAACCCTCGTTGCTCTCCCAATATGTCTGAATAACCTTCTCCAGCCGGGAGGTAATCTGCTCATTTTGGAGCCATCCAGAGGACAGCCTCCAGCCCCGCTCTCTAGCCTCCACCTGGAGGTGCACTGTCAAGAGAAGCGGGTTATGATCAGACACCCCCCCGGCCAGATAGTCAGCAGTGGAAAGGAGGGATTGCAGACGAGCGTTCCCAAAAGCTAGGTCAATGCGGGCCGCAGAACGATGCGAGGCGGAAAGATGAGAATAACACCGATCATCAGGATGCTTCCAACGCCAGAGTTCCACCAGGCCCAAAGCAGATGCCCAGGCCAAGAGGTCAAGCGAGGCCGGCCGACTGGAGTTGGAAGTATCCAACCCACCATCCAGAATGGCATTAAAATCCCCCATCAAGAGCACTGGCAAGGAAACATGATCAGAAAGTTTGTTCATAAGGTCATACAGTAGTTGCACCCTAAAGGGTGGAGGCACATAGACATTAATCAGAAGCAGTTTGAGAGAATATAAAGTAACGACTAAAGCCACATAGCGTCCCTCCGGGTCGGAGACCACCTGGTGGATGGAGCAAGGAATCGCTTTACTAATCAGGATCGTGACCCCCCGTGCATAGGTGGAATGAGTGGCGTGAAACGCCTTTTGTATCCATGGTTTTCTAAGTGCCCAGACCAAACTACCATCCAGGTGAGTCTCCTGAAGGAGGAACACGTGTGGTCTGTGTTGCTTAAGATATTGAAATACAGCAGCCCGCTTATACTTGCTATTAAGCCCCCTCACATTCCATGAGAGGAATCTATAAACATCAGCCATGAGGGGCATGTAGAAAAGGAAAAATAATAATAAAAATAAAAGGGGGATGAAAAAAACAGTCAGGGATGGCCAGGAAGTCCATAATCCAGTTGTCCGAGTCACATTCAGCGCACCACAGAGACCAACAGGCCCCGAGGATCCATATAGTCAGGAGGAGGTAAAGCTGCCCAGAAAAAAACTGCCCAAATGCCCTTGTACCAGCAACATCAAACAAGCCAGGGAGTCCTGGCAAAACCCAGCTGGCACGGGCCTGAAGCCCCAAACTTCCCAACATTAGAGTCAGTGAACGCTGTGCAGTGCAAACAAAGTTTGACAGGAACCAAATGAGTGTAGTAGAGACTCCAGCGGAGCCCCCGGGCAGTCAGGAGCACATGAGACCAAAAAAGGGATACAAAACGGGGGGGAAAAAAGAAAAAAGGAAAACCTAGCACAAAGGGACATCAGCACTCCAAGAAGCAGGGGACAGATCTGTGAAGAAGAGCAGTCCGCAGCCGGGAATCAGCGAATACCGTCCATCCACTCCGAGACCTCTTGAGGGGATTCAAAAAATTTCACGGAGCCGTTAAATTGAACCCGGAGCCTGCTGGGGTACAGCATGCTATATTTAATTTCCTTATCTCGGAGACGTTTACGGACTTCCGTGAACGACCGCCGTTTCCTCTGGGTTTCAGCCGAAAAGTCGGGGAAGAGCATGATCCGGGTATTCTCAAAGTGTAGGTCCTGATGCTTCCGGGCCTCGGCCAGGAGCATGTCCCGATCCCTATAGTTCAGGAATTTGACCAGGAAGGGCCGTGGCGGGGCCCCCGGCGGCCTAGCGCCCAGGGGAACGCGATGGGCTCGCTCCACAACATATGTGGGGGGGAGATCCGTGAGGGCGAGCAGATCCTTAAAGAATTGTTCCGCAAATATGGCCGGTTTAGACCCCTCCACCCCTTCAGGGAGCCCCACCACTCTCACATTATTGCGGCGTTGGCGGTCTTCAGCATCGTCCGCACGGTGCTGCAGGGACTTGACCAGGCCCTGGAGTTCCGCAAGTTGGGCGGCATGAGTGGTCGTGCTGTCCTCCACGTCGGAGATGCGGCCCTCCGCAGTAGCAATGCGGCCCCTCACCTTATCAAGGTCGTGGCGTATCAGGGTGCACTCCGAGGCCAGATGGTCGATCCGCACCATGAGGGAGGCCTTGCAGTCGTCGATGGCCGCCAGGATCGGAGCTGTAATGGCCCGCTGGTCTGCCTCCTGTTGTGTGACAGAGGACTGGGACATAGCCGGCTGCACCTGAGGAGAACCGTCCGCCCGCTGCTCCGGCTCCATGGTCACACTCTCCCTCGAGGCGCGCTGCGGTGTGTGTAATGGCGCCAAGATGGCGGAGGCGGAGCTCTGTGCCTGGCCGCGAGCGGAGCGGGTCTGGCGTTGATCCTTCCGGGTCTTACCGGGAGTGCCGGAGGCCGATGTAGGCATCCCTAGGATGAGCAGAGGTTCCCCCACCGAACAGGAGCGGTTACAAGCCCGGGAAAACGGTCAGGAAGGATTAATGGCAGGATAGAACCAGGAGCTCCGCCGAGACACGTCCTGTCTTGCTCACATCCGGACACGCCCCTTTTTAGAGATTTCTTGAAAGAGTGAATAAATGAGCTAGCTCAAATAACCACCTTTGTGTGTGTTTTGTAATTTTGTGATACTATAGGCATCATTGAATAATAAAGAAAGATTAATTGTGGCTCATTCCAGCCACCTGGAATGATCATTATACCACAAACACATTTGCAATGGGCAGAAATATCAGTGCAATATTAATGTAGGTTCTGCTGATCTTTGATGTTCAGGACCATGAATAAGGCATCTGAAGACTGGAGGCAGGTAGGCACATTCTTCTTCTGAATGGACACACACACACATAAAAATGTAAAAACGTGTGTGTGTGTGAATAATCCAAGAAGTTGTAAAAATGTCTAACGTTTAAGTACATAATATACAGAGGCTATACATCGATGTGCAGAAAATATTTATTTAAATACTATCCCTAGAATTCATAAAGAGTGTCATAAAAACATTTGAAACTTGTCTCCTGTCCTTTGAATAAATAGTGGGACTTGAAACAGATTTCATGTAACTGTTGCTAAGGTGTATATGACTTTGGTGAAGACCTGCCTGGGACAAAATATTGTCTGGGGCTCAACCCTCCAACATGAAAGAGCTCCTATGTACCACCATTATTCTTTTTACCGATATGGCAGCATTTCTTTATAGAACAATGAAAAACACTGCACTATGAGGTAAGCAGCTAGCACTTGGAATAAAGATACAGGCTTCCAAAAACAAAAGATAAACAGACAGCGCAGTGCTAATCTTAGATAATAAGACCAATACATTTGATATGCAAAATCAATAAAGCATGACACAACATGTAAATCATACAAAAAAGTCCATAAATATTTGATAAAGTAATTCCCAAAGTGTAGTCCAGCAGAAAGAAAGTAGATAACACCAGCATTGCCAGAAGAACCGTATACAGAAAAAAAGGGTGACTGGAAGACAGGAAATAACTTCACACCCTACGTGGTATAAGGTAATCTTATTATAATCTTACTAAATTATGGGTGGTCTTAATGGGCAATCAAGCGATTAAGTCAATCAACTGTCCAAAAGACATGGGTGCATTAGGGACCAGCCATAAGCCAACTTATGAGACATGGAAAGCAAAAGACAAAAACTGCTCCCATAGTGTAATAAAGATATACCATTTATTCAGGCTAAAAAGTAATGCACTTACAGCAAATCATAAGGTACAGGCATAAAATCATATGCTGCGGCGTTCCTGCAGAGTTCATTCCAAAAACCCAGCTTCTGAGAGGAATCGGTAATCCACAAATCAGAAACGAGGAATGTGATGTTGTCACCGCCATAGGCCACGCCCTACATGTTTAGTCATACGTGATGTCGTCTGGGGGTTGGTCTAGCATTTCTTTATGAATTTGTTACTGCCAGAGTTCCAGAATTTGCTGATGCCATAGTTCCGGAATGTACAAGATTCATACAGGTTGAAAATAGCAAGATTTCTGTTGCATGGCATGAATTTGGCACAAAAATTTCTATTAGTGCCATAAAGGCCATAAAGCCAGAAAAGTCTTAAAAATGGTTTATTGATTTACCCTCAATGTCTTTGTGGCATAATGCAAGATGAGATACTCTTTAATCACTTCTGGGCTGCCCCACGTATATATACTGCCCCATGCGTATAAACTGCGGCAGGGCAGCCCTTCAGCGCAAAATCACGTACCAGTACGTCTGGGGTGCACATGAATGGACACAGCGGGAGCCAATCAGCCGGTCTGGCAGACCTGTTGTTTTCTGGCACCCAGTGATCATTTCTGAGAGAGGCAGAACAGCGGTCTGCCTTTGTAAACAAGTCAGACTATTGCTAAGCAGGAACATGGATCTCTGTCTTCCCCCAGTCATAGCATCCCCCACACAGTTAGCAAGCACTCCCAGGGAACACATTTAACCCTTTGATTGCCCCTGATGTTAACCCCTTCCCTGCCAATGTCCTTAGTACAGTGACAGTGCATTTTTTTTAGCACTGATCACTGTATTGGTGTCACTGATTCCCTAAAAGTGTCACCTAATGTCAGATTTGTCCGCCACAATGTTGCAGTCCTGCTAAAAATCGCTGATATCCCATAGTTTGTAGACGCTATAACTTTTGCACAAACCAATCAATATACGCTTGTTGGGATTTTTTTTAACAAAAATTTTTCAAAATTGTTGGTCTTTTTTTGTTTATAACGAAAAAAACAAAAACCGCAGAGGTGATCAAATACCACCAAAAGAAAGCTCTATTTGTGGGAAAAAAAGGATATTGTTTTTTTTTTTTTTTTATTGTGTACAACGTCGCACGACCGTGCAATTGTCAGTTAAAGTAACGCAGTGCTGTATCACAAAAAATGGCCTGGTCATTAAGGGGGTAAACCTCCTGGAGCTGAAGTGGTTAAGATATCTATGCATATGTTACATATTGTACAAAGGAAACCATGCCTACATTTCTGATAGATGTATAGTCTTACTGCCTTCAGTATCTTTAGCATGTTTGTACACAGAGATTTTTTTTCTCATTATGAATTAAGTTTGTAAATCAGAAAGAAACTATTTTTAAGTTGTCCAGGTTGCTTGTTTAAAAGACATTATCGTTTGTAAGACTGAGGTCCTGTCCTGAGAAAAAAATGCCTAACACCAACTATTCTTAAATCCGGTCCCTCCCCCCTCTTCCTGCCTATCTTGTATTCATATCTTTTTTGCCTTGTGTACTTACCTTTTTTATTCTGGTCTAGCCACATAATTATGCAGCTCTAGCTCCCCTGTGTAACCGAGTGCTCAAGAACTGTGAGTTAGGGGTGCTGTGACATCACTCACAGTCCCCCGTGGTCCAGCTGATGTCAATGCTCCCTCCTCGCTCTTGCAAAAGTTATTCACTGACACAGAGGAGCCAAAGCTACAGGATGACACTATTAGACTAGAGCAGATTAAAAAGAGGTAAAGTATACAGGCATTTTTTTATGCAGGGCATGCAGGATAAATAAGAGGAGAGCAAAGGGAAAGTTTTTGGGAATAGTTAGTGTTTAGTTAGTTAGAAATTAACTTTAGCTACTTGCCACCTGCCCACTGTTAAATGATGGCAGAGTGGTGCGGCTCTCGTTCTGGGAGGACATCATATGATGGCACCCCAGAATAGCCGCTCTTGCGCGCCTGCGAGGGCGCGCAGCCTGGTGATCGCAGCCTCGCCGCGTTTGTAGGATTAGGTGCGACCCCCGATCCTGGTAAATAGTCAATGATATGTTTCTTTACCCATGTGATCGGCTGTGTTCGATCACAGCCAGTCACATGTAAATGAGGAAGTCCCATTTATCGGCGCTTCTCACCTCACACTGTCAGAGTGTGTGGAGGAGAGAGACAATCAGCGGCTCCTGCTCAAAGGAGAGTCCAGGACAGGTAATCAGGGCACTAATCATCAGTGCCCTAAATAACAGTAAAGAAAAAACAGTGCACATCAGTGACACCAATCAGTGTCCATCAGTGACCCCAATCAGTGCCCACCAGTGACCTCAATTAGTGCCCATTAGTGATGCCAGTCAGTGCCAATCAGTGCTTCCCATCAGTGCCCATCAGTGCCGCTCGTCAGTGCTGCCTATCAGTGCTCATCAGTGCTGCCTATCAGTGCTCATCAGTGCCACATATCAGTGCAACCATCAGTGCGGCATTTTAGTGCCTCCCCCTCATCAGTGCCCATAAGTGCCACCTCAGCAGTGCCCATAAGTGCCACCTCAGCAGTGCCCATAAGTGCAGCCTATCAGTGCCGCCTCATCGGCGCACATCAGTGAAGGAGAAAAATTACTTATTTACAAAATTTACTGACATAAATTAAGAAAAACATTTTTTTTTTAATTTTCTGTCGTTTTCTTTTTTTTTTTGTCAAAAATAAAAAACCCAGTGATGATTAAATACCACCAAAAGAAATCTCTATTTGTGTAAAAAAAAAAAATGATAAAAATTTCATTTGGGTAAAGCATTGCATAACCGCACAATTGTCATGGTAATTGCGACAGCGCTGAAAGCTGAAAATTGGCCTGGGCAGGAAGGGGGTGAAAGTGCCCTATATTGAGGTGGTTAGATGAGCCTGTTCCTGGTTCTGAAATAAATCACGTCACTGAGCCTCTATTAAAGTAAGTGATCAAACAAAAATGAGGCCCCATGTTTTATAAGATTGAATTCTGAAACAACTCAATATCTACTTTACATTACTTTCTTGCTCATATAAATACTTTAAAATATTACATAAAATGGTTAAAGAACCTTTTTAAATACATTTATAATTGTGCACTGATAGAAAACATTGCATTTTCTATGTAGACATTTCAGGGATTAAAATTAATAATAAAATGATTCTGTTCATTGTATAATCTAAAATCCACACTTTGAATATAATCATATCTGTGAATGTATGCATAGAATAGCTTGTGAAAATAATTCCACTTTGAGCAGATGATATAATCAGCTTGTTTAACATTTAGAAGAAGAATTAAGCTGCACCTTTGCTGTAGAAGCGGCTTACATCACAGGCCATTCAAGAGCTTTATATGTGAAGGGTCAGAATGTTAAAAGAAATGACATGAATTCATTCTGTTGAAGACAGACCTCTGTGAGCTCAAATATTCAGCATTAGTGCCATTTTAAGCACTGTTGTTATTAATCAGTCATATATTATGAAACTAGCTACACAAAGGATATACTGTTCAATATATATATATATATATATATATATATATATATATATATATATATATATATATATATATATATATATGTATATATATATATATATATATATATATATATATATATATATATATATATATATATATATATATATATATATCCTCTACAACAGCTTTTCTGTGCACAAGTCCAAAATCACACAGGAAGGTTGATAGTAGTTTTTTATCTTTTTATTTTTTTAATAATTTTTACAATTTTATTTTTATTTTTTTTATATTTTTTTAGGAACTCCATTGGGGGGATTTGGTGAAATATCACCAGGGGGGATCTGTGCCGCAGGGGTTATTAGGGTGTTCCCAGGCACAGCCCCTGCACATGCCTATGCTGAGAGTGCAAGATAATCAGCACCGTGAGACATTGAATTATTCACATTTTTAAAATGCTCTCTACTCTCAGATCTCCCATTTAGCCCCAATTCACAGAGCCCTGAGCTAACGCCTTCAACCTTTGAAATATGAGATTTAATCTTATTCTCCTGGGGTTTTTCAAAATTATGGGACATCCTTCTCCAAACTAATATCTTGTACAAGTTCAAGACCTACCCCCACTGAACACAGTACCAATCTTGCTGAGATTCAATGACCCATGTCACTACAACTGTCAGTCACTTTTATTATATCAGACTGCTATTTGGGACTATATATACAACTGTATTTTCTCACAATAACCAGACTGTTTTATCTGTTTACAGCAAAAACAAAGTTTTTTTTACTGACTTTGTTACTGCAAAGGCACTCATTGCAGTGGGAATAGGCATAAGGGTATTTCAACCTCATGACACACTAACTCACTGGGTGTCTGACAACTCTTTTGGCACAGCAATCATTTTATTTGGCACTTCAGGGGCTTTATCAGGTTTAAGAAAATTCCTTTTAAGTTGGTGGCCAAATCTCTTGACTCATACTTATGCATTTTGCCACTTTTATCAATACCTCTTTATTTTTCTACAGAAACTTTTTAACCCATACCTGGATCACGGACAGATATTTGCCATTTCCTTGAAATTTCTTGGACCTTCCATCTTGTAAGATTTGTCTGCTGTCACAACATGTGCACCTATGACTATAAGCTTACCAGTATTACATCACACTTCAAAATCATACATGCATTCCAACACACTGTTGCACAAAGCGGTATATGACATCTCTGATACCTAAGACCTGTGTAACAGAGAAACAAAAGTTTTCACAGCACACTTAACAACTAGCCTGAAAAAAAGCCCAAAATGAAGATGGCTAACAATTTGCATTAAAAATAAAGGTTATAGTGCTGCCTCAACCCTAATTTCTGAAAGTCTCCATATTGGAGCATTTATATCAGTTGATAAATTAAGGGCTGGTATGGCTGGAGGCACCTTATCCCTCCTTAAAGGTGCAGGGACACACTAGAAGCTCAGCAAAGTGCAATGGCAGCTGACGGTGTCCATTGTGCCCCCACACCAATTCCAGCAAGCTAAACAAGAATAGTAACTACCTCACCACATCTTTAGTCATAGCTACCTAGATAGCAAGCAACTGAGCTGCAAGTTTGAAAATGATTTGCTAAGTTATTGCTAGACTTGCCAGTCTTCACAAGTTTGTTGCACAGTTGCAGAAAGTCCGCATTGCATGACTTCAGATCACGCATTGCATGACTTCAGATCACCTTTCTTTGCAAACATTCTGCAAGTCTGCTCCAAGTCTGCTGCTTTATTCAGTTATGTTGTGCTATAGTCATCCCACTACAGGGGTCACTGTGGCTGATGTATAATGCTGTAGACTTGCAGAGCTCTTGCTGTAGACTCACCACTGCAACTTCGCTCTTGCTAAAGACTTGCCATGCAAATTTGCTACTAAGTGGAAAAGTGTCAACCAGAACTTGTGCTTCAAGTGCTCTGCAAGTGTAGAACCTGTCAGTGAAAATGTGCAGCAAGTTAACAGACTTACAATTCAACATTGCCACAAATTTGTAGCAAGTTATTCTTGCTATCTAGGAAACTGCCTTATCATATGCACTTTCCCTACATTCACACTGTAATAATGCAGAGAGCAGCATTGATGTCACTAATGCATTTGTCAAGAACTGCCCAGTGCCAGTTTGTCACATCACTGGCCTAAAGGCATCTGGGAAAGGTACCATAAGTATTCAATAAAATAAAGCATAAAGTTCTGCTTGGAGGGGGGATAGAGGATGAATGAGTAGGGAGCTGACCCCAGAGCTGCAACAAGCATAGCAAGCATTAACAAGCATGCATGCTCATTTTCATGAGAGTAAAGTTGATAGAGTCACCATGAGGTTTACATTCAAATATCCCAATGAATGAGTTCCAATTCAATAAAGATAACATTGTTTAAAAGCCCACACTTAAGCTGGTATACATGTACTGTTTTTTGGGGGGGTTGAATGAAAAAAAACGACAGATCCCCACAAGCGATGGAGGTGTAGATTGAGAATAGTAGAGGTCCAAGGAGAGAAACTTGGGGGACCCCAATGGTAAGAGGAGTTGGAGAGGAGTAAGTGGAGTTGTAAGTGACACTTAAGGTGCGGGGAGATAGGTTAGATTCAAATCACCAGAGAGCGCAGCCAAGGAGACCAAGCAAACTGAGTTTTTTGAGGTGGAGGGGGTAGTCAACTGTATCAAAGGCAGCGGAGAGGTCCAAGAGTAAGAGTACGGAATAGTAACCATTGGTTTTAGCTGTCAGTAAGTCGTTTGTGAGTTTTAGAAGAGAAGTTTCTGTGGAGTGCTGCTAGCGAAATCCAGACTGAAGGGGATCAAAAAGGTTATTTTCAATGTGGTGATTGCTCAGTCAGTTGTAGACTAGATGATCAAGGAGTCTGGAGACAAAAAGGAGTAAGGAGATGAGTCTTGGTTGTTAAGATTGGTGGGGCCTAGTGAGGCCTTCTTTGGTATGGGAGTGACTAGTGCATGTCTTAGAGCAGGCGTGTCAAACTCAATTTCGGCGGGCCACATCCGCATTATGGTTGCCCTCCAAGGGCCGGTTGCATCTGTAAGACTAGATGTCCAGAGCACCCTACCCCCCCCCTAAAATGAGATGTCCACACCCCCCCACCATCAGAAATCATGGATTCCCCACACTCACTTACATCACAGTGCACCCCCTTACCATGTGCTGTTGCCAGGAAGAAGCAAGGGGCAGAGCAGTGAAGCAGAGAATGCAGGGTCTGGAGGAGGACCAGAGGAAGGCTAGAGTCAGCTGCCAGAGTCTGTTGAATGCTGAGACCAGGGGAGGCCGAGATTAGAGCATGCCACAGAGAGGCGCCAAATCTCTAGGAGCAGTTCTGTCCTCCTCTCTGCTGCCGACTGCTAAAACATGGTGGGGACAGAGATGAGGGGGGTGCTGTAGCTGCAGGATAAGTGTGAGGGCCACATGAAATGGCCTGGCGGGTCGAATTCGGTCCCCGGCCTTGTGTTTGACATCTGTGTTTTGGAGGGTTGGGGAAGCTGTCAGTGAAGAGGGAGAGGTTGAAGATTTGAGTTAAAGAGTGTAGGATAAAGCCAGAGGGTGACCGTAGTATTTGAGAAGAAACAGGGTCCAGGGGGCAGGAAGTTAGGTGGGCGTTTAGTTTAGTGACTTCCTCTATAGTAGCTGGGTTAAACAAGGGAAGTATTAATTATGCAGGAGGACAAGGAGTGTAACATGAAGGAGATATCTGTATAGTAGAAATATCATCATGAATTGTATCAATCCTATTTTTGAAGTGATTGGCAATCTCTTGGGCAGTAGGTAAGTTAGTGGGTGGAGGTAATGGGGGATGAAGTAGAGCGTTAAAGGTTGAAAAAGTTGTGGGGACTATGTGTGAGGGTGTTAATGAGAGTGATAAAATAGGTCTGTTTGGCAGTGTGGAGTCATGAATTGTATTTTTGGAGGGCAGATTTGTATTGGCTGAAATATTTCTGTGACTTAATCTTATGCCCCAGACGCTCAAGAGCGCACCATGTTTTTTGAGGCTTCTGGTATAGTCCGTCTGCCAGGGTTGTAGTGGTCAGGGCCTGATTCTGTGTGTAGTGAGGGGGGCCAAGGTATCTAGGGTGGATGACAGTGAACTGTTGTAGACAGAAGTGGCCAGGTTGGGGCAGGACAGGGATGAGATTTTGTCATAGAGACAATCTGTAGCAGAAAAAAGAAGTAAAGGGTTAAGATGGCGGAAGTTTCTATGGGTAATTGTTTGGTAGTTGGAAGGCAAGGAGGAGGAAGACAAGGAGAGAGTGAAACTAATAATGTGGGAAAGGAATGTTGGAGAGGTTGCAAGGAGTGCATAGGTAGGAGAACATGAGGTCTAGGCAGTTGCCATTAGAGTGAGTAGATTGCCATTAGTGTGTGTCCATTGTTTTAGGTCAAAAGAGGAGGTTAGGCTAAGAAGTTTAGAAGTAGCGGGAATTTTAAGATTAACAGGGATATTGAAGTCACCTAGAATGATTGTGGGAATTTCAGAAGAGAGAAAGTAGGGTAACCAGGCAGAGAAGTCATCAAGGAATCCTGATACTGGCCCAGGAGGCTGGTAGATAACAAAATCACAGCAATTCTCAATGAAACTGAAGAAACTAGATGAATACAGTGAGCTTCAAATGAGGAGAGAGACAGAGAGGAGGTGAAAAACCTGGAAAGTGCTTTGACAGGAGAGGAGGATTCCAACCCTGCCTCCTTTTCGTCCACTAGGCCTGAGAGGGTGAGTCCACAGGAGGCCACCATGGGAGAGGGCAGAAGGAGAAGAAAAGTCAGATTCTTGAAACCAGGTTTTTAGTAATTGCAAGTAGGATGAAGGATTTGTCATGGACAGAGGTGAGTTTGTTGCAAACAAAGCAGGCATTCCAAAGGGCACAAGAGAAGGGGAGGCTGGTTCTAGACAGAAGAGGAATAGAAACCAGATTGTGTAGACTTTGGCTGCTGTCAGAGGGTAGGGGGTGCCGGGTATGTTGGCGAAAGGTAAATTATGGCGATCCAGGATATGGGTAAATATCTCCAGAGGTTAGGAGAAGCAGAAGGATGAGAGAGTTGATATGGGGGAGTGAGTTATGTGGGGGGAACACGTCCCAGTGTCCTTGAGGTTTTATTGGTGTGTGAGTTCAGAATTAGCAGGAGTTGATGAGTGCAGTAATAAGGTAAGTACAGGAGTGAGAGAGATATATATATATATATATAAGATGTGGGGCAGAGAAGAGGGGTGAAGGAGAGAGAGTTTAGGGAGGGAGGATGAAAATATGAGAAGGAGAATTAGGAAGTGCATAAAACAGAGTGGTGAGATTTAGAAACAGACTGGATGAGAGATAAAAAAGTTGTACAGAGAAACAGGTCACTTGAAGTCTGTTTAGTGATTTGCAGTTGTTTGCTGGGGAATTTCGCTTTGTGCATTCGCTGAAGTACTGAGCCGAAGTGTAATACTTAATCAAATAATAATACTTTATCCAAGATGATAGTTGCCAATGCAATCCCTGCCTGTGCGACCCCTGAGAAAAATATTATAAGAATTATTCGAATATTAGAATTATTATAATATTCATGATTAAATGTTCTTGTTTTTTGTTATTTTGCATGTAACAATGTTTGAAATAAGGAGTGTGCAGACTTTCTGCCAGGTAACTATCATGTCTGCAAGGCAATATACTTTCCTTTCCAAAACTATGATTGCAGGTTATTATTTAGCAAAATTTCAGTTTCAAAAACACAAAAGCCACCCAGAGGCAAGCACAGAGAACTTGTTAAATGACCATTGAACAGCAGATCATTATATTGCATAATCTCCTGAATGCGAACTGGCTTATTTGCTTTGTAATGATGCACTGGGAAACTATATAATCAGGTAAAGTTTGAATTATTATGTATTTGTGTGCTTAGTAAAAACTCCTGCTGAAAATAGGCTAGAATAGTCCATTAAAGCGGAGTTCCACCCATTTTAATAAGTTGAGATGTATGCAATCCGCTTTAAAAATGCTTTTACCAATGTAAACTATATATATATATTTTTTTGTAAGGAAATACCTTTTTTCTTCTTTTTTCATCCGCACTTCCGGGTCAGGCCGCCTATAGGCGATTACGTCACTAGGCGATTCGCAAGGGCTCCTGGGATAGCGGCGTTATGTATCCCAGCAGCCCTTGTGAATTGCCTAGTGACGAAATCTCGCGTTATATCCAGACCGGCACCAGCTGTACTCAGGGATGTATTCCTTTCATGCCGTGCTCCGCCCCGCCTCCTCTCAGTGAGCTCTACAGGATGTAATGCTTTCAGTCCGCGCTCCGCCCCGCCTCCGCCCTGCCTCCTCTCAGTGAGCGCTGGCTGAAAGCATTACATCCCGTAGAGCTCACTCTGAGTTTAGCTGGTGCTGGTCTGGATATAACGCGAGATTTTGTCACTAGGCAATTCGCAAGGGCTGCTGGGATACATAACGCTGCTATCCCAGGAGCCCTTGCGAATCGCCTAGTGACGTAATCGCCTATAGGCGGCTGGACCCGGAAGTGCGGATGAATAAAGAAGAAAAAGGGTATTTCCTTACGAAAAAAAAAATATATAGTTTACATTGGTAAAAGCATTTTTAAAGTGGATTGCATACATCTAACCTTATTAAAATTGGGTGGAACTCGGCTTTAAAATATAAAATAACAAAGCCATCCTTTGCTACAACATTTGTAATTAATCCAGAGAATTTGTCCACAGTACTTTTTTTTCTACCATTAGTGTCCTCACTCTGATAACCAGCATCATTAAATCCATTTGCTCTGAGACCAAGACATCCTGAACCGATTCTAGCCCATGGCTGGACAGTGAAAGAAGAAGCAGTGCAGTGATGAGCTCATCTCTCTATCACTCTACTTTTTCCTCTTATCAGCATGCTTCTTGTTAGAACATAAAATGATTGGCTCCTCTGAACTCTGCTATACAGGGGCTGCATGCGGCTGCCACCAAGTCAAATTCAGGCAATTACACTACTTGTTTAAAAATATTTTTTAAATATACATTAATGATTACAGAAGTGCATTTGTTTGTGTCTTTTATAGCTGCCCAGATTTAAAGCTTAACTCCACTTTTGTTGAGAAAAAAACATTCCCCTCTGGGTGATCTCTGTACATTGCAAGGATTTTAACAAACTTTGTTGCAGATTCCTACCTTTTGTTATTCTGAAGAAATCATTGTTTGTTCCTCTGTGCTGAGTGGTTTCATAATTATCTATCAGCTGTGGCAGCTGCAGGGTTCTAATGATTAAAGCTGCTGGGTCTGCATCCCTTTAGATGTGTTCCTATTGAGAGAATCTCACCAAAAATGACATTTTTGTTGCAGGGGATGCCAGAAATCTGACTTGTATCTTAGGCAGACTTCTGGGAAAATTGGTGAGCCAATCACACAAGCAGGAAATCATGTTTCTGGGGTGTGGTCAGTACACATTCTGTGTATAGAACACCTCCAGGTAGCCATATTGCATTGCATTTTCAGAAAATTATAACAGATGCAGGTTAAAAAGGAAAGGTAATTTTAAATAACATTTAATTACAATATGATTTGTGTCGCAATTGTATACGTTATATTGTTTTTTTTTATTTGCTAGTTTTTTTAACCCACAAAAGTGGAGTTACCCTTTAAGCTTCAATAATCTCATGCTTAGCTAGAAACATCTGGCAAGTGGAGGAAAAGAGGCCTAATCAAGCAATATATACATAGAGACTACAAAAGAATGTCAATAATAGAGTCAAACAGTAGCTACCATAGAGCCATATATGAACACCAAAACCGCATATAACATTTGATAAAAGTATCTATGCCAACTATATCACACTTCAAGTTTCTTGATTTAACCAATATTTCTATAAAAGTGAAGTTTACTGATGTCTATAATCTCTAAAAAGGTTCACTAGAAATTGTAGTTAAGAATTCTAATATGCCTTTCCTACATGCTTATCAGCATAGAGCAGATGTTGAATCAGTCACTGACTCCTGCTATAAGGATAACAAGAATTCGATTTGGGAGATGGGGATTCAAACTGAGAGGGTTTAGCAAACAAGAACCCCTGTGAACTACATCATTAATACTCATCACTAAGATAGCAGGTTATCTTATATATTTCTCAGGTTGTGAAACATTAACAGCACAAATCTCTAATGAGTTTCTAGACTTCATGTGAATGGTACATAATTCAATCTATATTAAAGTATCTGAATGCCACTTATGGAAGATAATCACAGAATACACAGCATGTAGTACAGCTCAATATTTGGAGGAAAATTGAAGCATTAAAAGTATATGGACATAGTACAGGTTTTATATTGCTGGTATGTGGAAATATTAAAGTAATTGCAAAGATCTTATAGGAAAAAGCAAACATAACTACACTAATGTATACCTGATTACAACAACATAATGTGAATGTTCAAAGTTTATGTCTAGCCAAAACTTTCTTATTTTTCAATAAAGTAAGGAGGGGTTGGAACTCCAGTTAGCTTCACTAATATCTGGGGGTTTATTAGAAAAAGTTCTGCTTACTCCCGGGACCTTTTTCATAGAAAAATAGACAGAAATACAAAAACAGTTTTTAACTGAGCAGGAAAAAATTTGAATCTTTGACAGATGTATATTTCTGTTTGTGCCCCTTATGCAGATTTTCTCACACTTCCTTTATGACTAAACCATTGTCATTGAGATAGTAAGGGAAAATCTCTTTAACAGAGCCCATGATAGTTGAAAAATTCTAGAAGCATTCAACTCCTTCAACACACAGTGTCCAAAATAGAAAATATTTTCTGGCTTTAAATATGCTTTAATGATGCTAAAGCCCATTCTGGGCTTTACCCTCCTGCAGGTTGTATGCCATTTTTTCTGTCTCCTTCCTTCCTTCCTTTTCCAGCTTGTCAGGAGCATGTATTGCTCCTGACCCATGGTAGCTGCTGATCCATTCTAGGATCATGGGTTTGGCTGAGCTGCATTCTCCCTATCTGTCCATCCACCTGCAGGGTGATTGCTAGGTGTTCAAACCTGTTTTAAGCCTGCCAAGCCCTCAGTGCAATGGTTTTTATAGGGTTTGCACTACATCGCTCTCTGTTTCTCTGCCATGCTCTCGTGCCTTGACCTTCATTTTCGTGAGAGCTCTGCCCTGCCCATTACTTTGGATTCCCTTGCTAATGACCATGGAGCGGATTTTGACTATGCTCAGAACTCGGTCCGTCTTTTGAAAATTAATTTGACCCTAACTACTTTTTAAACTCTCCCTTTTCTCAACCTGGACTGTCACTGGACCACTCTGCCTATCTGCCAACCACAAGTACTTGTTCGCTGCACTTAGTTTGTGCCTTCCCCGGCATGGTGGCCAGGTACTATAGCATTGTGTATAAGACCTAAGGGCAACCGATTATTGGTAGGCCTGCTTGCTATATGGGAAAGAGGGCTACTATAGGTGAAGAACACAGCGGCCAGATATAGTGCCTGACCACCAACATTAGGGGTATATGTGTCACAGCCTCATATTCCAATACCAAATCTTCCAAAATTTCATATTTATATATTTTCTTTCTTTGTGCTATTAATATACTTTATGCCTTCTGTTTTTCTTTATATAGTTTAACTAGTTTTCTGCCCTTCTATTCTCTAGATCCACTTTCAATCTCAGATTTTATCTGTTTTACAGTACCTGATTGTCACGTACCTGGTACTCAAGCCAAAATGCTGAGAGGGCTCTCCTTGCTGAGTGCTCGTTGTCCCTGAAGATGGTAACAGGAAACATGAAGCCCAAAGTAAAAGGGATTGCCAGCTGTGCCCCAGATGAGGGTTGATGGTAGGGAGATCTCTCTGCAGGTGAACACCGGAGGAGGTGAGCACTAGGACCCAGGAATGCTGAGGATGGTGCAGACTGCACACGGCTGGAAGTAGTTTGTAATGGAAAGTGCAGCAGGCAGGATCAACAGGTTAGTACTAAAGGTAGGTACAGGCTGGGTACAGCAGATGGGTACCAAGGTGGATCACAGCAGACAAGGCACAGCAGAAGGCATAGTCAGGGACGGAAGCAGAGGTCAGTAAGCCAGTGGTCAGCAGATCAGATAGCAGAGTCATGGTTAGGCAAGCTGGGGTCATACACAGGGCAGATGACAAGAGAAGATCCATGAACAATCCGAGGTCAGAGCTGGGAGCGAGACAAGAGGAATCCAAGAGCAAGCCGGGTTGACAACAGGTGATCAGAAGCAGCAGCAAACACAGGAACAGGAAGCTGAAATCAATGATTACATGGCCCTCTCTGATGTTGGTGGGTGGCATAACATGAGGTAAAGAGGTAAAAATATAGAAAGTAAAAAATGGATAGAAAAATATAAAAAAAGGATGAGGTGGAAGGGGGCCCACGAAAAGCGGCTGCCAGCTGGAGCAAGGAGAGGCTCTGGGGAGAATAAACAGAAAGAAAGCAGCGCCAGCTTAGTGAAGCATAAGGTTTATTAATACAAAAAACACATAGTGACTTACTCTTAGGTAAGTAAAGGCCGGTACGGTAGGTGAATGGGATCATCCATCTTTTTGTCCTGGATACCGTTGCAGAAAGGAGGGGTGCCGGTGGTGCGTGGAGGCTGTTGTCTGGCAGCCTGTCTGATGATGCTGTGGTGGTGGAGGACTCTCAGTGGGGCTCCACTTCCTACTTCCTGTCAGCCCAACATCACTTCCTGTGAGGCGGATGGAAAGATGGGCGTTGCTAGCTTTCGGAGCATCCGTGCTCATTCATTAGGCAGTTAATAAACCTTATGCTTCACTAAGCTGGCGCTGCTTTCTTTCTGTTTTAGCAGGAAGCTGAAGACCAGTCAGCAATGTCAATGTGCCACAGACATCTTTTTAAAGGCCTGAGCGTGCTGGGATCTGACATCCATTTTGTGCGCCAGCGTGCATAAGCCTTCGCTCTAGCGAACATGCGTTTGCAATACGTGTGTATGTATTTGTGCTGGCACAGCCATGTTGAGAATTGCCTAATGTGCCAGGTCTATGAGCGACTATTCTATGGCTAGTTCCCTGACAGTGATAATCACCACCACACCAGTCCCTATGTCCCTGATCAATGCCACACCAGTCATATTGTCCTAATCCCCAGCAGACCCGTTACAGTGTCCTTGTTTACGACTACACCATATACAGTATCCCTGATCAAGGCCACACCTGTCCCAGGGTCACCAGATCAGTGTATGCCAGCAACAGTGTTCTTTAACACCGCTACACCAGTTCGTGTCACCACACTAGTGTAAGTCAGCAGCAGTGTTCTTGATTGCTGCTACACTAGTGCCCAGTTTTACCAGGCCAGTGTAAGCCAGCAACAGTGTTCCAGATCATCACTACACAAGTCCCACTGTCATCAGACCAGTGCAGCCAGCAACTCTGTTCACATCAGTGAACACATCAGTGTAGTGTTGCCTCTGCCTGCTGCCTGTACTAACTCTGGCCTGTTTATTGACTACATGTCTGCTTGCTACCTGGACTGATCCTTTGCCTGTTTGCTTACCATGTGTCTGCCTGTGCCAGAACTGACCCATCTGAACATCCTTCTGACTACGTTCTTGCAAGACAGCAGTCCCAGTTAACCGTTGTGGACAACTACACTCCTGGAACCACAGGAACTCTTTTGTTCTTCCCTATCTTCAGCCTCCTGTACTTCCTGACCAGTGAACATGGCTGTCATGTTCAGGGGTCAGGTTAGGAGGATAGTAGCTATAGCAGTAAAGAGGCTCCCTCTGATCAGCTGGATATATAAAAAAGCAGGTCACCCTGGTGGATGATAAGGGCTCAACCAAGGTGCGAGGTCTGAGTACTAACTGGTCTTCACTAGAGCTCCTGATAGCGGTGATGGGTTTTGCTGTATATTAGTATCAGGTTGTGGTCCTCAGGATCACCCCACCAGGAGGTAAGCAAGTCAGAGTCCAGAAGAAGATATAGCAAGTGGGGATCAAGTGGAAGCATAGTCAGTAAACAAGTCAAGGTCAGTAACAAGCAGTTACAGGTTGGAATCAAGCAGAGGCATAGTCGTGGAACAAGCCAAAGGTTGGTAATGAGTGGTAGCGAAGCTACGGATGACAGCAGGAGTGACAAGAGCAAGATACTGGTGGAGAGAGCATGATAATCTGGCAAAAAGGAAGTGCAGAGACATGGCTTAAATCAGGAAGTTCATGGGAGGAGAAAAGAGCACAAGATTCACAAGAGGCAATCGGGCAAGGAGATGTCCAGCATCTCAGATGGCTCAGCGAGAAGAAATGCTGCCATTCAACTCAGATCTCCCGAGTTCAGGTTCAAGCCCTGACAGTACTCCTCCCTGGACATCTTAGGGTCAAGTTTGTGAAGAAACTTCTGATGGAATTCTTTTGTCAATCTAGGGGCATTCTCCTCAGGCTACCAATAATTTTCTTCTGACCCATATACTCCCCATTGAACCAGATATTGTAATTTGTTCCTAAAGATCCTGAAATTAAGAATTTTCTCCACTTCAAATTCTTCTTCACACTGTACCTCAACAGGGGGAGGAGGGAAAGAATTCTTCCAAAAAAGGATTTTCGTGAAACAGTTTGAATAGCGTTTTGTGAAAAACAGGTTGAATCTTCTTACCCTCAGGAAGTTTTAAACAAAAGGTGACTGAATTGATTTAAGCAGATATCTGGAAAAGTCAAAACTTTGCAAACTTTTGGCCCAATATAGCAGATGGAAATTGAACCTTCAAACTTTTGGTAGACAACCAAACTTTGTCACCCACATTAAACATAGTAAAGGCCCGTACACACGTACCGATCGTCGTCATACAAACGTCGGCGGACGAAAGATCTGCCGATTGTACGCGTGTTAGTATGGTGCCTCCGACAGCTGTCTGCGCACAATCCGCGGACAAAAGTCTTTCTTGCAAACATGAAAATTTTTGTCTGCGGACACCAGAACGGACGATTGTTCGCCTGTCAGTACACAATTCGGCCGACACACAGCTACAAATCCCAACACGCATGATCAAACCAAATGAGTTCCCGGAAGAATTTTCTCTAGTAAACTCATCATTTTATTCAGAAAGAACTTTCGGCTCGCGGCAGTCCAAGAAATAGGTGAAATGCGGAGCACATGCTCATCTTGATAAATGTGAGAAGAAGGAAGATGCTACTCATAATGCCATACTTTTCTAATCAAAAGGCATGTGTTCTGTTATGATGAAGATAATGTTTGTCTATTCTATCTGTTCTATCAAATTTTATAATTAAATAATTTGAACTCTTCACCATTATTATTTTGTAAACAGCAAAGATCTAACTATTGATATGACCCTTTATTCTTGTATGAATTAATGTATAAAACATATTTTTCAGGTTATGCACAATATTAAACATGTTAACAAATTCAGATAGGCCATTTTTTATTTTCATTTTCTTTATTTTTTGTATCTCAGCAAAAAAAACCAAAGAAAACATTAATACTTTCCGTATAACTAAACATAAAAAAGGTCCATTTGGACAAAATTAAACTAGAAACTGGCAAACAGGGGTAAAATAAATAATAGGGGGTTACAAAAATTAAAGTTGCTGGTAACTGAAATCAGGTTGCCATGAGGGCAGGTTTGGATCATGCTGGCCATATTGCCACTGGCCATGTGGCATTTGGCGAGGTGGTGGGTGTTGTGGAGGTGGAGGTGGAGGTGGAGGGCACGGGTGCTCCTGGCATGCATGGCTGTGCTCAGTAAGGACGCCGTTTTCAGCCTTTTGCAGCACATCGAGGATAATTTTTCTGGCATACTGACACTGCCTGAGGTCCACCTTATCCAAAATTTTTGCCGTCATGTTGCCGAAGGACTCATTGGCCTCCGGTTTCCGACGTAGGGCTATGGTGGCCTCCTGGATAAATTCGTCTGTGATATCATCCACGTGCTTCCTCTTTTGCCTCCGTTTGGCAGGAGGAGGTGGTGGTGGAAATAGTTCCACAGGCTCCTCAGGCTCCGCAGGCTCCCCAGGCTCCTGGCTGCAACCTGGCTCCTCCTCAGTGACACTTCCCTGTTGATGAAATGAACAATTGATTAGAATGTTATAGTGTATATAAAAAGTCATGTTTGTTATATTATTGTGAACAAATAGCAGACTTTACATACAGTGGCGTATCTAGGGTCTCCAGTGCCTTTGTTGAGGAGCTGTATTTGGCAACAACCCCCCCCCCCCCCCCCAAGATCAATGTAAAACTGTAACCCACCCCCCCAAAAAAAAATTAAAGGGCAATAAAAGTTTCTAATTTGCCCCTTGTTTGCCCAGTGTAGAGCTCTCTAGTGGGCAATCATTGTCTCAGGTGTGAAAAAGAAAGAGAGGGTTGAGAGCTAGAGAGAGGGAGAGAAAGAGGGGGTGTGAGAGAGAGAGGAGGGGGTTGCAGAGAGAGAGGGGCCTGAACTTGCAGAGGGCTTGATGTAGGGCATTGAGGGTGAAGCAGTGCAGGGAAACAGGAATAAGGGAGCCACCTGCCTTGCTGACCCAGAGTGAGAGACCAGAGACATGGAAGCAAGGATGGATGGATCATTTGCAGGAGCTGTTAGTTTTGTATTAAAAAAGGTTGAGCCAGAGGAATGCTGAGGCTACAGCAGTGTTTGTTAGGACCAGAGGTGTGCTGGGGATGCAGCAGTGTTTGTAAGACCAGAGGTGTGCTGGGGATGCAGTGAGAGGCAGTCTCAGTCTCCTGGTCTTTTGGCTCAGCTGCTCTCAATGTTTTACACCTGCATGAAGCAGCTCTCAATGTTTTACACCTGCATGAAGCAGCTCTCAATGTTTTACACCTGCATGAAGCAGCTCTCAATGTTTTACACCTGCATGAAGCTGCTCTCAATGTTTTACACCTGCATGAATCCGCCTGCAAACTGGGGGTTCTGGGGTGTGCAGGCTGAGTGGATTGTTAAAATAAACACTAAAACAATGCCAATGTTTTTGTGACCCACCCCCCTTGGCCTGCGCCCCTGGCGGTTGCCTGTCATGCCAACCCCTTGCTATGCCCGTTTACATAAAGGGTCAATTATGGTTTAGCTTATAATTTTGTTACATGATTACATTTTAGCAGACAATATATTGTGAAATGCCATACCTGAGTAAAACTCTCTTCCAGGAAATCCTCATCCTGGCTTGGATCAACTGACACTGAGCCCTCTGCCGAAGTCGAAGGCAGCGTAGAAATTGACGGCCTGGATTCCAAGGTGTCTGCCAGGAACCGCAGGTTATCATAGTACCACAGCCGTGGTACATGTACATTCCGTGCACCTGCTCCAGACTGGGTGGAATCTTCTATTTTCTTTACCTCCCGCCTGTAGGCAGTGCGAATGCTGTTTATTTTTTTGCGTATATAATCAAAATTTGCCCCAGGACAGACGGGCTTGTAGAAGGCCACCAAATGTTCCATGGCCTGTTTTTTTAGTTTCTTATTTTTATATTCTGCCGACTTCACTTGCCACAAACACGGCAGTTGCCTGTACTCATCAATGAAACTGATGAGAAAGTTGTGGGTGGTGTAATTGTCCACCATATTGCAGGACAGTATATGCCTGCAAGACACAACACAACACAAAACATATTAAAATAGCATGTATTTTGGCACATAATAAAGATATTCCTAATAAAAGCTGTATAGGGCCCAAAACACACACTTTCTATTAAAAGAGTCGTACCTTTGTTTGTGGGGAAAAGTCGTGATTCGCCGCTCGATCGTGCTCCAACCCTCGATATGTCCGCTAGCGAATCGTCGGCCGAACGAACTTGCGTCCTTTAAATACAGCGCAGGCGTCAACTCCTCCTCCAGTGGCGGGGTTGTGCAGGGGTGTGTACGTGCCTACATGCGACACTCACACCTGAAGCAGTGGAAAAATCTTGTAATCAAGAATAATGTCTCAACAATCTGGGAGCTCAATTAGTGTGGGCCGAAGTGATTGGGCCACCAGAAAATCAAGGGCTACACCCATGTCAAAGCCAGAAATGGTGGAGATGGTCTCCATTTTAGAAAAAATGGACTATGATGGCAAGTTGGCAAATTACGATCGGCCCAATGCCAGGAAAGATGGCATCATGGATAAGGTGGTGGCCTGTTTGGTAAAAAAATTCGGTGTGGAGCGATCGAAAGATCAGATTCGTAAACGGTGGTCTGACCTGAAACACCGTGAGCAGGATCAGCTTTCCCAAATCCATAGGATTTTGAAAAAAAGTAAGTTTTATTTATTTATTTTTTTTTTAATCATGCAATATGTTTTTTATAATTTGGTGTATGTTGTATTAACATGTCTAGATTATAATGTCTATGTAAAAAGTTAGATTACTCATTTTAGTTGTCATGTCGTGATTAGATCGATCTATTGTTGATGTTTTAGTATATGACATTAAAAGTCAGGAAGCCATAGTTAAAAATATATGTATTGTGTTGCAACGAACGTTCTTTCCTGCACGAATCTTCTCAGCAAACATTCCTATTAATCACAGATTATTATTCAAACCTTTAAATAGGAGAAAAACGTAAACTCCGTGCCAAACAATGGGAAAGGAGGAGGAGAAGTTTGGCAGCTCCATCGGCAGTTGTGGAAGAAGAGGAGGACATGGGCCCAGATGGTGGCACAGATTCGACTAAAGGTAATTGGTTCCTATGCACTGTCAAACATTAATGTACCATATTTTTCGTAGATAACCATGTACATGTCTTCATATTTGTTACTGAAAGAGCTATCAAGCAGGGCACCATGTCCTAACAAATGTACCTCTTGTGACTTTTATGATATGGCCAATGTTTTGTATTATGTAGATGAAGACATTATGCCTGAGGTTATTCTGGTGGAGCCAACAAGTGACCAGACACCAGAACAACAAGAAGGTTGGTAGTCACAGATTTTTGTGTAGTGGGATCATAGAAATATGTGTATTTGCAATGATTGTTTAACCTTATATTCTTGTATTCCCTTACAAATTTACATTGCAGATGTTGCATCATGCCAGGATGTGGCATCCCCAGCCAGCTCAGAACCCAGATCTCCTGGCAACTTGCCAAGCAGCGTGGAAGCCACTTCCCAAAATCTTGAGGATCCCGGACCAAGTGTCCAAGAGCCAATTGTGTGCCCACGTAGGTTTTTTCAGAATGATTTTTATCAGTGTTATTTTTAGCCTCCAATTTACAACACTAGTTCCCTATGGGAGCCTCTTTATTTGAATGGAAGTCGCACCGTAAGTCGGATCAGGATGCTCTGACTTGCGGGGCCACTTGCGTTGTGAAGATTTTTGAGGGGGAACTACACCAAAAAATTGAAGAACCCACCGTGGGTGTCCCCCCAAGTTCACAACCAGGCCTTTTGTGTGTGGTATTGAGTTTGAGGGTATGCCCACAACAAAAAAACAGCGTGGGTTACCCCCAAAACCCCTACCAGACCCTTATACAAGCATGCAGCTTGTCAGGCCAGGAAAGAGAACGAGCAAGCGGAACAAACACCCCCTGGACCACAGCAGGACACATGCCCTCAACATGGGGGGGTTTTGTTGCTTTGGGCCAGGGGGCCTCTGCACCGCACACCCAAAAGCACCTTACTCCCATGTAGAGGAGGACAAGAGCCTCATCCCCACAACCCTGTCTGGTGGTTTTGGGGGGTCATGCGGCCAGGGGGTTCCTAGGACTTTGGAAGCAACCTTCAACAAAGGGTGGCCCCCAGATCCCGGACACCAATCACTGTGTGAATGGGTATGGGGTACATAGTACCCCTACACATTAACCACATAAATGGAAGTGTATGTGAATAACGACAGGAGACGTTTATGAAATGTTCTTAAATATCTTCATCCGGTCTTCTCCACTCTGCTCTTTGGATCTTCTCCTCTCCACTCTTCTGCTGTGCAATCTTCTGCTCTTATGTTGTCTGCTCTTTTGCCCTAGGTTCTGCTTCTTCCTCCTGTCCTCATCTGATGCTGTTGCCGTGCATTCTGCCCGTCTCTGGTCTCTGCAGCTTAATATATATACATTACGACCATGCCCTCACAATGACGTCATCATGCGTTCACACCCCTAATGAATATATAGTAAGCTCAGGAGACCGGCAGAATCATCAGCAACAGGATCAGAGGAGGACAGGAGGAAGAAGAAGAGCCTAGGGCAAAAGAGCATAAGAACAGGGTAGGTATTAACTCGAGAGTAATTAAAAATAACCTGGACACCAAATGTTTCTCTATTATGACCTCATGTAGGTGATTCACATTGACTCAGTTGTATATTTTTTTACAGATCATGATTTACCTACTTGCACTTTAGCAAAACTAACCCGTGAGGCACTCCAATGTTGCTCAGACCTCGAGCAAATCAAGGAAACAGCAACGGCATTGCAATCAAAAATGCGAGATTTTGTCGACATGATTGCCAAATTTTAAAAAGTTTTAAAGACATTTTTTATGTTTTTATTGGTTCCTTTTCTTACAAAAGTTTTTTAATATTTTATGATATCTTGATGGCACTCAGTTGTTAAGAGTGTACCCACGTTTGGGAAAAAAACTTGAAAACACCCTAACCCTAACCCTAACCCTAACCCTAACCCTAACCCTGTGAATGTTTTTAAAAAAAAATTTTGTACATTCAACAATGTGTGTTCCATTCTTTATTTGACTTTCGTTGGGGGGGGGGTCGAGATCTAAAGCTGTGTAAAGAAGCATTACATGTATGATGGCTGTCCTATTCCCACATTTACATGTTAATGAAAGCATTTTGGACACTGCCATATGCGAGTTGCTGGAGGTGTCAATGAAATGTTAAAGATCCCAACCGTTTATACGCATATCACAGTGCGATCTGACATTTCATACAGGATTGGATCATACAAGTGTGAACGACTGTGCAATCCTATCCTGATTCAGCTGAATAAATGCATCATGTGCGACTTTTGTGCGAGTGTAGTGCGAATTGAGACATACACTTTGTATGGCTACATTCACACTGAACACGCACACAAGTCGCACATGACCCTTTATTTCTGATGTATCAGGATTGGATGGCACAGTTCTTCAGACTTGTGTAATACAATCCTGTGGAAAAAGTAAGTGGTGGGTCACCCTTATGCGATGCAGGAAGGATGCAAAGTCGCAGACTTCCCACATTGCATGAGTGTGACTCAACACTCAAGGTACTAGCAGTCCTAGGATTCAATATGGCATTGATATTGGCAGTGTAGGGAGATCAGTGTAATCTATAGTGTATTGCTTGTTCGTTGCTCTAGTTCACTTTCCATTACTTATATATATAACACTTTGAGATGAACAATGATCAAGTTTCACATAACACTGACATATCCTAACATTGGTGGGCAGTGAGAAGGATGTCATAAATGAACACAACATAACAGGTGTAGGTACGTTGTTAATACCCTAATGTATTATATTAAATATATACTATGGGCAACTTCTGGACAAGAACCACCAATGTAAGGTGACATTAGATGAACCATGGGTGTGACCTAGTTCTCAATGTGACAGGGTTTGTGTAAATTTTGTGGGGTGCAGAAGGCCCTTGTATTTACACCACTGGCTCAAAAATAACACATGGCCATCATCACTTTGGATCAGCTGGTGAGAGACTACAGTAAAGAAACACACTGATGAATGTATTAACCCTTCCAAAGTCACACATATATAACACATGATTAACCCAAATTATTGTGTTTGGCATATGTGCCCAAATGATTAGAATCCACAATACTGAATCATTGCAATTTTTTTTTTTTTAATGTGTTGAAAAATAATATATCTCTGACATTTATCTTGTGTGTCCAATCTTTAACAAGATTAATGGGTGTGTGACAGTGATTGCTGCCAGGACACAGCTCCTCTCCCCACGAAATAGTCCAGATATTCCTGGCGGATCTGACGGGCCCTGTGTGATGCCAATGCTGACCGTCCAACTTCCATTGACGTCATGGACTCCACTTGGTTAGAAGGTTGGGCCTCTCCACTTGTACCTGGCATAGCAGGGTCAGTATCCAGTTGCTGCAATACATAATTTTGTGCATTCCTGTGTAGGAAGTTGTGCAAAATGCAGCAACACAAGACCACATTATCCACTTTGTACAGTGCCAGGTTTATGGACGTCAGGAATATCCGGAACCGGTTGGCCATTATCCCGAAGGCATTCTCCACAACTCTGCGAGCTCTGGACAACCGGTAGTTGTAAATCCTTTGGTCTGGGGTGAGGTTCCTCTGAGGGTAGGGCTTCATGAGATGCTCCCCAAGCGCAAAAGCCTCATCTGCGATAAACACAAAGCTCATACCCTCAACAGTTTGCTCCCTGGATGGTAGGTTCAGAGTGCCGTTCTTTAGACGACGAGCGAACTCCGTCTGATCAATTATTCCCCATCCGAATTGCGGCCATTTTTGCCAATATCCAAAAAAATAAACTCATAGTTTGCATTAACTATGGCTAGCATGACTATACTAAAAAAACCTTTATAATTATAATAAAATGTGCCGGAATTCGGAGGGGGGACAATGCGGACGTGCTTCCCATCAATAGCACCCCCACAATTGGGAAAATTCCACTTCTCCAGAAATTGATCAGAAATCTCCAGCCATTGCTCTGCGTTTGAAGGAAACTGTGGGGAAAAAATAAAAAAAAAAAATTAGTGCTTGAGCACATCACATTATTAATTACACACACAGTTGTCTGTTAAATGCTTATGCAACTTGCTAAAAAAATAAACAACAGGAAGGCAAAGGTTTGGATATGGGGATGTAACATCTACATACATTTATTTTCAACCTCCTATTGTTCTTATATTGTAAAGGGCCATACACACTAGAAGATTCTCTGAAGACTTTTTCGTGCAGATTTACCTTTTCTATGTAGTGCAAGGGCCTACCAGATTGCATAGGATTTGAAAGTGTTTGTTGGACCTCATATTATTTGGTTTTGGTAAATCGGAAGTATAAATTGTTCTGACAATCTTCTAGTGTGTATGGCCCATTATACTCACCAGCTAGAGCTGAGATTTACAAACTACGGCCCTCCAGCTGTTGCAGAACTACACATCCATGAGGCCTTGTAATTCTCTGACATTCACAGACATGACTAGGCATGATGGAAATTGAAGTTCGTGAACAACTGGAGGGCCATAGTTTGAAGACCTCTGAACTTGAGCTTTGGTATATGCTGACTTTGAGATTTAGCATGTGGGTGGGGGATGGGTAAGTAAAACTGGGCATTTATACATCAATAAGGGCTTGTGGTCAGTGAAGGTTTTAACATCATTACATAAACATACAGAATCATAGGTGGGAATGGATGGACTGATGTATTTTAGATAAATCATTAACTAGGTACTAAAACATTGGCCAAGGAATAATTGTTTGAGGGAAAGCAATAAAATTAGAAAAATTCGACATACTGTTAACAGGCAATGCGTTTAGGGACACATAGGAGAGAATGGTGGGGTGGTTAGTGGGTAATTTTACAAATGGTTAAAGATAATCTACATCTTTACTACTATGTGCATGCGGACAGAGGGTAGTTTACAAATAATGGCCTGTGTCAATTGCTGTACATCCAAAAACATCATAATTCGGGTGAAACTAGTAATACATGTAATGTAATGTAAAAAATCAAACATACCTTGATATAGTCCTTCTGCAAGACCTTGATGATGGCAGAGCAGGTCTCAGGGATGATGATACCAAGAGCTTGGGGGGAGATGCCTGTGGTGAACTTCAGATCCTGCAGGCTTCTCCCTGTTGCAAGATACCTCAACGTCGCAATTAACCTTTGCTCAGGAGTAATTGCAAGCCGCATACAAGTATCCTGCTTCAGAATATAGGGGGACACCAGGGCAAGAAGACGGTAAAAGATGGGATCCGTCATCCTCAAATAATTCCTGAAGTCATCAGGATTATTTTCCTGGAGCTCCCTCAGCAAGGACATATGAGAAAATTGATCACGGTTAAGCAACCAATTTTTCGTCCAGGAGGTCCGCTTCTTCTTCCTATTGCTCGTACGTCGTCTCAGAGCCAAAACTCCAACACTAACGACAGCAACGGACGAATTCACGGTCGCCATAATAAATTCTCGAACGATGTCTCGGAAAATAGCGAAATGTCGTCAACCAAACAAATGCTACCGAAATCAGCGCGAGATGCCCAGAAGGGTCACGGCCAAACACTCAATTCCTCTTTTGTAGCGGCGAACGTGCGTGGAACGTAGTGACGTCATTTTCTGTCGGAAGACAAATGTCCTGGGAAAGTTTTGAGCACTTTTCAACAGACAAACAACAAACACACCAGCCGCGAACATTTGTAGGACGTTCTGTCGGTCGATGATCGGTACGTGTGTACGGGGCTTAAGTGACCTGCGATGTCTGTCAGCAGCCTCTATGTAACATTCCTGAGCCTCCTTCAAAGTATAAATCAATTTCTCCTGAATCTCCTGTAATGTAGGTAATCTGTTGGTAACTGCAGGAATTTGAGTTGAGATAGGAAAATCAGGAATAAAAACTGAATTATATCCGTTGTTAAAGAAAAAAGGCTTTTAGAGGTGGAGCTATGTTTAAAATTGTTCTAAGCTAATTATGCCCTAGGAAGATAGTCCACCCTGTCTTTCTGAAGATAACTGACAAAACATTGAAGGTACTGCGCCAAAGTTTGGTTGGTCTTCTCAGTCTAACCATTAGATTGAGGATGACAAACAGAGGACAGATTAATTGTCACACCTAAAGCTAAGCAAAAGCTTTTCCAAAATTTAAAAGTAAACTGTTTTCCTCTGTCAGACACCACATCATCAGGAACGTCATGTAGTCTAAAGACTTCTCAAACCATCAACTTCCCAGTTTGTTCAGCAGAGGGTACCCCGTTAACAGGTATAAAGTGAGCTATCTTAGTGAGGCAATCAACAACTACCCAGATAGTAGCCCTCTTTTTTGAAGGAGGATGCGTTCCCACAAAAATCTACCACAATGTCCATAGAAATTGACCCCAATGGTCTTGATGGAATGGGTAGTGGCTGGAGCAACCCCAAAGAACTCAGGGTGTCTTATTGCATGAACAGAGCAGGCATGAGGCTACAGAACATTTCACCTCTTTCTTGTAACCAGGCCACCAAAATGAACGTGATAAAAGTTCTTCTGTCTTAGAAACCCAAAATCCCCAGCAAGTTTGGAGTCATGAACCAACCTGAGGGCTTCAACCCCAGCAGATTCGGGTACATAGAGACAATGTCTTTGATTCTAAAAGCCATTCTTGTACTCAATATTAATGTCCTTAGGAGGATGATTGAGGAGTGGGTCATTGTCATACCCCTCTTTGAGAAGACTCAAGAATGTCTTGGAACTTGTGGCTCCTAGGAAATTATTTTTAGGTAGGATTGCACATTCTGAGTTGACTTCCTGGAGAGGTATCAACATCCTTGATGATGTTTTGGAATACAGTAGAGATCAACGTTCCTGTCTAAAAGACAATCTGTTGATAGAACAAACAAATTCCACATTTTTATTACCAGTGAGAACAGTTACAGGATAATTAGCCCTTCCAGCAGATACCTCCATGCAGAAAAGGCTTCCTTAATTGCCAAAAGATCTTTATTCCCAATGTCATAATTCCTTTCAGCCGAACACATTAAAAGAGAGAAATAAGCACAAAAATGAAGCTACATCTCATCTCCTCTTCACAGAGAAACAATAGCTCCCACAGCACTTCGGAGTTTGATGAATCCACCACCACAATATATGGTAGTTCAGGATCAGGATTTACCAATATTGATGCAGAAATATGGCTACAATATTGAGGCCCTTCCTCAGGCAGAAACATTCATAGAGCTGCAACATCAAAGATATATATATATATATATATATATTTTTTTTTTTTTTATTTATTTATACTGTGGGTATCTATCTATCTATCTATCTATCTATCTATCTATCTATCTATCTATCTATCTATCTATCTATCTATCTATCTATCTATCCATAAATAAATATATATATATATATATATATATATATATATATATATATATATATATATATTTATAGATATATATATGCTATATTGTCAAAAGTATTGAGACACCTGCCTTTACACACACATGAACTTTAATGGCATCCCAGTTCGTAGGGTTTGATAAAGGGTTGGCCTACCCTTTCCAGCAATAACAGCTTCAACTCTATGTCTATGGGAATGTTTGACCATTCCTCCAGAAGCGCATTTGTGAGGTCAGGTGCACTGGCCCAAATAATTTGGTGGAGGGGGGATTATGGTGTAGGGTTTTTTTCAAGGGTTGGGGTTGGCCCCTTAGTTCTAGTGAAAGGAACTCTTAAGGCGTGACCATACCAAGACATTTTGGGCAATTTCATGCTCCCAACTTTGTGGGAACAGTTTGGGAATGGCCCATTCCTGTTCCAACATGACTGTGCACCAGTGCACAAAGCAAGGTTCATAAATACATGGATGAGTGAGCTTGAGGGTATGTGGTCTGGCATAGTTCAGAAGGGGGGGGGGGGGTTGCTTGCTAACCCCCCTTTCCTGGCCTGCCAGACTGCATGCTCGGATGAGGGCCTGAAATGGAATTTTGGGGGGGACCCCACGTCATTTCTTTTTTTTTTTAATTTTGGCATAGGTTCACCTTTAAATCCATACCAGACACAGAGGACCTGATATGGTGTTGAGGGGGCATGTCATTTTTGTATGCATTTTTGTATTGCTGGCAATAGTATTGTATTGCCAGCAATTTAAATGTAATTTTTTTGTTTGTATTCTGTTCAGTTTTGATGCAGCAGGTTCTATACACGAATACACGATACAGATGCATCACTACAAGCAGACTAAGGGGACTAAGCTGAATAATCTTTAATTTTTATTGTTTCACTTTAAAAAACCCAGCTCCTTTAAAAAAGATATTTTCGAAAAAAACATTTTTGCCTTGATACATGTCCCTCAGGGCAGTCCCCATGCCCCCATACCCTTTTTATGGCCAATAGCTTGCATATAAGCCTTCAAAATAGGGACTTTTGATTTTTCAAGTTTGGGTCCCATTGACGTCAATAGGTTTTCGCTGCTTTGATCCAACTTTTTCCATGTTCAGAATCTCTGGTGCAATCTGAATCGGGAGGAGGGGGTTGTTTGGCCCATCATAACTCAGGAACCATGCTAGCTCTGAAGAAGTGATATACTGCAAGAACTGGATCTGGGTTTATTCAAACTCACATTTGTACAGTTTGATATAGAGGCAATTATTCTTAATCTTTCAAAGACTGTGCAAACATGCTTGCTATGCTCCTCCGGGTTATCAGAAAAGATGTGTATAATATTCAGATAAGCAATCAAAAACTGGTCCAATAGATCTTAAAGAACATCATTGATGAAGTGTTGAAAAGACATAACCGATTACTCAAAATTCCCATAACTCTTTCCAAAGGTGTTTTTAACATTTGTCTCCTTGACAAGGTTATAGGACCCAGTAAGCGTAGTTTTGTAAAACTTTGGCAAAATACAGTCTTTCCAACATTTAGGGATCAAGGGAAGTGGATAATTAAAATCCCTGTAATGTATGCATGGACACAAGGTGGAGTCCTTTATTTCAACAACAGGGAAGCCCTACCCCAAATCCTCATTAAACCACTCCCTGAGCACCTTTATTTCAGGTTCTGACGGATTGAAAAAGTGGCCGGAAGGTATTGCTGCCCTTGGTATCAATTCAATAGGACAATTACATGGGCGATGAGGAGGTAATTAATCAGCATTCTTTTTATCACAGACATCCTGGAACATGTGGTATTGTGATGTCCTGGGCAGAGAGGCAGAAGGCAGGGGCGTGTCCTGGCCGCCGAGCAGTATGGCCGCTTGAACTACTGCTCCGTAGTCTCTGTGGAAGTTCAGCCACTTACCGAGCGACACAGCCCGACTCCGCAGCCCTGTCTTCACAGGGAGAGACAGCCGCACGATCCCGGAGTATGACCCGCCGGCGATTACCGTCCTCGGGTCCCCGCCGCCTCACGGATTTCTTCAGCATGTCGTCCCACCACTCTCCCAAAGATGGCGCCGAGGGGGTTGGGGACCCAGAAGCGGCGCCAAAGGTCCTGAATGACCAGTCCACGGATCCAGAATCTGACATGGATGAGTCTCCCCCGACAGTTAACCCCTCTTCCTCTGCTGATAGAAGTAAGAGAGCGGCAGTATCCCCAGCCTTTTCTCCTACAAAGCCCCCCTCTGTTAAGAAACAGCACGGAGCCAGCGACAACTCACAGGCCCTGGAACTGACAGAGTCCTACATTAACCCTCTGTCTGCCTTCCCCGCAGCAGACGTACCTGCCACTGAAGCC
The DNA here is from genome assembly GCF_965119305.1 of Pelophylax lessonae. Lineage (NCBI taxonomy): Eukaryota > Metazoa > Chordata > Amphibia > Anura > Ranidae > Pelophylax > Pelophylax lessonae. The sequence continues at coordinate 122,604,674 of NC_138776.1, read as the reverse complement.
ACACTAAAGGCAATGCTCCTCTCTCTTCAATCTGGCTTTCAGAGAGAGCTTAAACTTTCTGTTCATAACCTGTCAGTAAGACTGGATGGCCTGGAGGAGAGATCACACAATCTGGAAATGCAGTTTTCAGACATGGCAGCAGCACATAATGAGGTAGTGGACATGCATGAGGTACAGGCTGAAGCGATCCAGAAATTGCAACTGAAAGTCGCAGACCTGGAGGACAGGTCGCGGCGAAACAATGTCAAATTTAGAGGTATTCCTGAGACTGTTAAGCCACAAGAAATCATCCCCTACTTGAAGCAACTCATGCAGAAACTGTCCCCTGACCTATCGCCTAGAGATCTCCTTATCGACCGCGCACACAGGATTTCAAAACCACCACATCTTCCAGATTCGGTTCCACGAGACATTCTGGCTAGAATACATTATTATAATGTTAAAGATCAACTCATCAGAGTTGCCAGGAATGCTCAGGCGCTACCGCCCCCGTACGCTGGAGTGTCCCTCTTCCAGGATATCTCGCCTGCAACAGCTCAGAGGAGGAGAGAGTTTGGGCCTGTGACAAAAGTGCTGCAGGATAATAAAGTGATTTATCGCTGGGGTTTCCCCACTAAGCTTTTGGTCACTTATCAGGGCCACCAAGTCGCAATGACATCTCCAAAGGAGGGATACAAACAACTCCATAACTGGGGTCTAGTCCCTACTCCATCGACTCGTTCTACCCGAAAGCAGGATCAACATCCATCGAAAGACTCTCGGGGACCGCCGGACCGTGGTAAAACACACCCATCTCCTCTGTGATGATATTACTGCTGTTGCCTTCAGGGCTTCCCCACAAGGGAAATAAGCCGTTCGTATTCCTTAGAGACTCGGTCATATCATACTTTCTCTTTTTTTCACGCACCCCAAGTAAGAGGTGTGCTAAGCACACGTGTAATCGTTCTCTTTTGGTTTACTTTTTTTTTTGTTTTCTATTATTATTCTCGTTGCTAACTATTGTGCACATTTGTTACTGTCAATTGCCTATACCGTTTATTGAGTACCTTGATTCTCAGTGGGTATTGCCTGTGTAGTGCTGCTGTAAGTGCAAATTTTTTTTTTTTTTTTTTCTTTTGCCTCACAGGCAACGCCAGCTCATTTTGACATGTCCCTCAATATCACCACTATCAACGTGAAAGGGCTTAATAGCCCCTTCAAACGTTCTAGACTATGGAGGGAGGCATTGTCCCTTAAAACTGATATACTGTGCGTCCAGGAAACGCATTTCGCACAAGATAGGGCCCCATTATGTACCCATAGACTCTTCCCACACCAATTTTTTGCCAGCGCACCCAATAAGACGAAAGGTGTGATGATAGCAATACGAAATACTGTAGCCTTTCAACTTCATCACATAGAAACAGACCCTTGCGGCAGATATCTTATTCTCTCTGTCTCAATTAACAACTCTCCATTAGTGATCGCCAATCTCTATGCTCCCAACATGAGACGCAGACCTTTTTTTAACTCCGTACTATCTAAATTACAACCTTTTCCCAAGGATCAAATAATCCTCTGCGGAGATTTTAATGATGTCCCAGACAACACTTTGGACACATCCAATCCAACTAGACCTAGATCCACTGCTCTTTCCAACATGATATACTCTGAAAATCTGTATGACCCCTGGCGTTGCCTTCATGGTACCGAAAAAGATTACACTTACTTTTCAGCAGCCCAGAAGTCCTATTCCAGAATTGACCTCTTCCTGGTACACCCCCTCACTCTACAGTCTGTCTCTAAAGTGTCCATTGGTACCATCACGTGGTCTGACCACGCGCCGGTTACTTTAACCCTGGCACAGGGACACCAATCCCCCAGAAGCTCTTTGTGGCGTATGAACACCTCCATTCTATCCAATCCATTGTACCAGGAGGAGATCAAGGAGGCAATAGTGACCTACTTCGAATTGAATGCTCATTCAGTGGATAATGATTCAATTTTGTGGAATTCGCACAAAGCCTTTATCCGTGGTTTGTTTATGAAGCTGGGTGCCCAAGAGAAACGCAAGAGATCTGAAAAGATCAACAACCTCCTGGCACAAATTAGAAGTTTAGAAAGCTCTAACAAGGTCAGCCCATCTGACCTCAACATCAAGGCTTTGCGTAAACTTCGGGATGACCTAAGTTCCGTGTTATACGCAACCTTTGATCACCATATTAGAAAACTCAGACTGGACTGGTACATACATCATAACAGACCAGGAGCCCTTTTAGCAAAACAAGCCAAGCGAAAAGAGAGGCAGAAGGCAGCAGGAGGAGGGGATGCTGCTTGTAATAACAGCTGAGTGGCTGCTTAGCTGCATCAGTTGGTATTATCAGAAAGCCGACGGTTCTCTCTTAAAAATGGTAGCACTGCATGCATCACCCTGGTATAACCACTTGAGCAAAATAATGTACAGGTACGCGCTTTTGTGGCAAGTGGTTAAAATCTGTGTTATGTACAGTGCTTGTTACTAGTTGGGTGACCATCTAGATTTGTCCGAGCACAGTGTTTGGCCTTGCTTCCGTATTCCCCTTTGATTATGGCGGTATGTAATATAATCTCCTGGAACACCCGAAGTTAAAATGCTCTGATCATGCATTCCTTGGTCTATACCTTAAAAAGTATATGTATTTATATATTCTCCAGGAAACACATTTAGTGGCTAGTAAGTCCTCAGTCTGAAAAAAACCTTGGGTGGCCAATCATTACCTCCCACCATTACCACTCTTCCTATTCAAACTACTCCAGAGCTGTACACAATATCAGTATCATAGTGCACAAAGCTCTTCCATTTCAGTTGTTGGACCTTGTGCTAGATTCGGATGGTCGCTATATTATAGTGCATGCCTTACTTTACAATCTGGAGGTGGTATTGCTGGCCTTATATTTGCCCTCTCAAGCCTGCATTCAAGTCCTTTCGACCATTTTGGGTAAATTAGCTAAATACCAGACATATTCTGTTCTTATTTTGGGTGATTTGACACCCCTATAATGTTCTCTCTTCCAGACATGCACCATGTGGCGTACCCTCCCCGCTGTCCGCAGTAAGCAGAATTAATTTGTTAAAGTGGTTTATCTGCCTAAATTCTTGTATTTTTTTTTTTTTTGTAAAATGGCTATTACTGTACCAAAGTTGTTTTTTGATAGATTGGATGGTATTGTTGGCTTGTTTGTCTGGGCAGGGAAGACTCCTTGGTTAGCTTGGTCTAAATTTAAACTTCCCCTTTTTTAGGGGGGTCTTAATCTTCCAGATTTCTGCCTGTACTATTGGGTGGCGGTGTCAGTCACTGTAACCTTGATGTTACTTTAGAAGCAGCCGTGGTGTTTTTTTTTTTTTACAACTCTCAGTAACGTGGTCTTTCTGGGCCTCGGTGCCCACCCTGCTCTCACTTCTCTGATGAAAACCACCTTTGGGGTCGGGCAACAAACAGGGGCGCAGTATTGTAAACCTTTCATGTATTCTCCTCACTTGCCTCTTTGGGCTAACACTACATTATCACATCTGTACATTTTACCTGATCCCTACATATGGGCCTCTTGAGGGATAGTGGGCCTCAAACATGCCATCTCTAAAGGTAAATTGCGGAGTTTCACAGAACTTAAGGCAGAATTTCAGTTTCCCAATAAGAGGCTGTTCAAATATCTGCAGCTCAGGCATGCAAAGCTCACACAATTTCCACCTACTTTTACCCTATAACCTGACCCTCTGGATCATCTTTTGATTTCTAGGGTGATGTGGAAGCCTTTGTCCTCAATCTTTCTTAGACTCCCTGTTGCTTACTCTGTTAAGCTGTTTAAATTATTCTCTAAGTGGTAGACCAATCTACCAGACCTTATGAAAGAGGACTGGAATGACTGTATGAGTCACTATGTTACCATTATGGTCTCGGCCAAAGATAGGTTTACCCAAGTTAAATTTCAAGATAGAGCTTACTATACTCCTGTTTGTTTGGCCAGCATATACCCCACAGTTAGTCCCCTGTGTACTAGATGTAAACTAGCTGCAAGCACCTTCCATCACATGGTCTGGGCTTGCCCTAAAATTCAGGAGTTTTGGGCATCCATTGTGGAGGTTATTACCCTTATGTATGACCTACCATTAAGTTTAGACCCCATGGTATTTCATTTGGGTGGTGCTGATGGAGAGGAGCTGGGCCATTATTTTTAATTGTTTTTTTTGCCTCCTTTTATGCCCGGAGGGAGATCCTTCCTAAGTGGAAATCACCTTTGCCTCCTACTGTGTCCTCCTGGCATACAGTAAGGAATTTCTCAGCTGCAACCACTCCACTCATTTTCTCCATTAGTGTAAGGTATAGGTAAAGAGAATGACTCTGCAGGAGACATACGGTACTTAAAAGATTCTATAATCTAGTCATTTTATTTGGTGGTATTAAAAAGAATAAGAAAAGTTATTACACTCACATGTAGATGCCCCTATGACAGATACTGGTGTGTATAGCGTGTGCAGATATCAATTGGTCCTCCGGCACTGGCGTGCAGTCCAGGCCTCATTCTCACCACCATCGCAGATAGGAAGTCACACGGGATCCGGAAGGGATGAATCCCCACTCCAACGTTCGTTTCACCGTGATTGGCGTCTTCAGGAAGTGATGAACCATCATTTCTGGTTTGAATTTATTATTGTAGGATGTTCCCAATTGGTTAGGTTCCTCAAAAATGGAGGTCAGAGACAACTGAGTTGGGGTATTAACATAATCAACTGTCTCTGTTCTCCATTTTGGAGGAACTATAGATCCTGCAACTATACCAATACCGACCCTTGGTTTTGCCCTACGTATTACCTGCAGGTGATTTCATACCTTTTTTTGTCTTTTACCACCATGTGCACTGATGTCATGGCTTTAACTGCTTTGACCCAGCACACTGTACTGATTATGTTATTTTGTTGTACACTGCTGTTCTGATTGTGCCAGCTACACTTGTTAAATAAGTGCAGCAAGGTGGAGAGGTGGACACAGCACACAATAATGTGGATGATAAATTATGGTCATTGGTGCATCTGCAGCTGGGAAGAAAAAGCTTTCAGGATCCCAAGATGGAGCTGCTTCTGCAAGGAGTAGAGTGTAGTAGCCAGGGTGACTAAAAAGCTTAAGAACGGGAAGTAGGGCGCAGCATGTGGGGATCGATAGAGCACAGGCAAGGACAGGAAGTGATTAAAAAGGAAGTGATGTTGGGTGTGTTGGCTTGAAAAAGAGGTGTTGGCTTTGAAAAATGTTGCCACCCCCTCAACATCACTTACTGTTTCATGACTTTTAAACTCACCATGCATCTTACTAAAACCCTTAGACAGTCTACTTTCCAAAAAGGGGTAATTTGGGGAATATTTGTACTGTCCTGGCACTTAGGGCCTTAAGAAATATATATACCATAGTTTGTAGAATCTGCACCTTTCACACAGACTAAACAATATACACTGACGTGGGTTATTTTTACAAAAGCAATGTAGCAGAATACATTTTAACCCAAACTTAGGAAGAAAGATTATTTATTTGCAAAATTTTCTAACAAAAACTAAGAAAAACATTTTTTTTCAATGTTTTCTGTCTCTATCTGTCTCAAAATTAATAACAATGTTAGCAACATTGGCAGCGTTGTTTGCCTGAGTAATTGTCATTTAAAGTTTGACAGCCCTGAAAGCTAAAAAATAGCCTGGACAAGAAGGGGGTGAACGTGTTTGGTCTGAGGTGGTTAAGTAATTCATTGTCAGGGACCCTTAAAAATCCTAACAAAGACTCTATAATCAAGTTTCATTTTCTTTATAATAGCCTGGAAACACCTTTGGTTGTTAACACAAAAGGGTTGGCTAGTTGGAAGATTCTGATTCCATTGAAAGTAATAGGAAAGGAGCTAAGATTTCCAGACCTTTATTGTGAAGTTTAAATATGCAAATGATTAATTTAAGTTGAAAAAAAAAGAAAACAGAGACCATCTTTCTGGCTTACTCCACCAATAAATGTAATCTTTTGTCCCCATGCTATTTATCTTTTTTCTTTTTCAATATTTTTGTTGGCTCAGTATAAGACATGGTGTTCAGAATACAAAAAAATTAGACCATGAAGTCTCAGGGTACACGACAATCATATAAAAGGGGATTGCCATGAACATGGAATAGTAAAAGGAAAACAGGCAAGCTATTATGCAAAACATTAGCTTAAGCAGTTGCCAACTGCTCGCAGTACATATACTGCGTTCGGGCGGCAGCTACAGGCTAAGTGACATATCCATACGCCGCTTAGCACACACACACACTTGCGCACTCTCTGGGGCATGCAGACTACTGCTCCTACAAATGCTGTGTCCTTAGGACACAGCAGATTGCCGTTGTCGGTACCTGACCGCTTTGTTTGGCAGGGGGATCATGTGATCGCTATGTTTTTCCTATGCTGTGATCAGCCCATAGCTGTCACATGGTACCCGGGCTAATCACAGCACCCTGTACCATGTGGCTAGCTGTAGCCAATCACAGATCACCAGTAATCACAGCTGTCATGAATGTAACCTATTTGTGATCATTGAAAACATTGGTGTTACAATGATCTTCATTGTAACAACAATCAGAGTGTAAAAAAGAAAAAAAAAATCCCTGATCATCTCCCCTCCCCAAGGGTAATACAGTGTTACTATGGTGATCGGGGACACTAACTGGTGAAAGTATGTCAATTTTTAAAAATGGTAAAGAAAAAAAGTAAAAAAATGGATATAAAATTAATAAAATTTTTTTTAGTTTTTGTTGTTTTTTTTTTTTTTTTACATACTTTCACCGGTTAGTTTTCCTGATCACTGCCAAACCAGTCATTTGCTGATTCTTTACTACACTAGTGACAGTAGGTAAAAAAAAAAAAAATTGTGAAAAAAAACAAAAACTAATTTTTGATTAATTTCTCAATTTTCCAAAAATAAATGTGGTAAAAAAATTACTTAAAAAAAACTTGCCATGCCTCTTAATAAATAACGCAGACTGTGAACTTTCCAAAAAAGGTAATTTGGGGGATATTTGTACTATCCTGGAATTTTAAGGGTCTCAAGAAGTTAGATCAGCTCTCAGTACATCAGAATTGATCAGTTTTCAAATTTATACTGGAACTAAGGGGCCAAGACCAACCCCTGAAAAACAACCCCACACCATAGCCCCCCCCCCCCTCAATCAAATGATTTGGACCAGTATACAAAGCAAGGTCCATAAAGACATGGATGAGCGAGTTTGGGGTGGAGGAATTTGACTGGCTCACACACAGTCTTGACCTCAACCTCATAGAACACATTTAGGGATGAATTAGAGCAGAGACTGCGATCCAAGGCCTTCTCATCCAACATCAGTCTTCCCAGAAGAGTTGAAGCTGTTATAGCTGCAAAGGGTGGGCCAACTCAATATTGAACGCTACGGACTAAGACTGGGATGCTAATAAAGTTCATGTGCATGTAAAAGCAGGTGTCCCAATATTTTTGACAATATAGCTTTTTTTTTAATTTTCCAGTCTTTTTTTGTTTAATATAATAAAAAATAAAAAACTCAATAATGATCAAATACCACCAAAATAAAGCTCTATTTGCGTGAAAAAATCATATACATTTCATTTTTATAAAATGTTGCATGACTGTGCTATTACCAGGTAAAGTAGCGCACTGCCGAATAGCAAAAAATGTCCTGGTCATGAAGGGGGTAAAACCTTCTGAAGTTTAAGTGGCTAAACTTGAGGTGATAATTCAAAGGAAATATATACAGGTGTCATCTTCAGTCATCTAATTACACATTTTTGTACTGTTATATAAATTACTTTATTTCTTACATTTTTGAATTTGTTTGTTGGTTATTTTGTTAATAAACCTCATCCCAAGAAATCCCGATCTACAGAATACAGACCTTTTTTTTTTTTTTTTTTTTTTAAGCACATGTATAGCCTACCAGCATTGCACACATAACCCTTTAATTCTACTGCTAAGTGTTCCTTACTATTTAATCATGTGGCATTTAGCAAGGAAATATCTATTTTTTCCCCTCCTTTCTTCGGAATAGGAATAATTATTCCCAATTTCTTTTCTTTTTTTTTTCTTTTTATATCTTTACCTCTGTCTATAGCTGAGTTATTACTTCATGTCTATATATACTAAGTTCCATAAAGCTGTATGTCCTTGATTTATCATTACTGAATTTACACCATCCTCTTATGGTGCTTTGCACTGTTTAAATTTTTAGATGCCTGTTTATATTCCTTCATAAAAGGGCAGTTGGGCTATCAACTTAAAACTTTTTCATTTCCATTTTCCTGATTTTGCTTTTTTTTTTTATTGTTTAATAGTTTACGTATTTATCCAGAATGCTAGTGTTTTCTCTTTATGACCAGTTTCTATTGTTATTGCTACAGATCTTCATTTGTTGTGGAAGCCTTTTCTTTATTAAAAGAACCTGTTTGAATGGATTTCTAAATTCATTTTTTTATTCAGCTCCTCTGCTTTTTGTAGCTTTTCACATTCTTTTTCCCTTTTCTTCCTGCTGCATTTTTATTTCCCTTCCTTTATTGTAGAATCATCGATACTAGCTCTTGTTTTTCTCTTTCTCTTTTTCTATTTCATGTTCATGTTCTCTCTTTATTATGTTCTTTTACCTTTTTCTGCTGTCTTTCCATTTTCCCCATGAGATCAATTGAACTTCCTTCAAATAGATTCATAGCTAAGAATAGTTTTTGTAGATTAGTTTTTATTTAAAATTTTATGTGATTTTATCTCTGTATCCCATTCAATAGTGTGGCTTCTTGTCTATCAATTCTGTTCAAATATTCCTAATATGTATGCTTTATGCTGCTGTCATTTGTATGCATTATGCTAACTTCAAATATGTTTACTTCTCGTCATTTAAAATCTTTAGACTTATTTTTTATCTCTAACTAACCAAAATAAACATTTATGAATGAAAGGTTGCTTGTAAGGGATAAACTTTCAGCATATTCTTTTAGCTTAATTGTCACTTAGTCAACCAGGGAGTGGTTGGGTGGTATATGGATAGCTACGAGTTGATATTTCTCAGTGCATATACCTTATGGGACTCCTGATATGTCTTCTACTGTGGTGGGACCACCTGATCTTTACTCTGTATTAAGTTCTGGTTTAGATTTGTGATCAGCCAATGACAGTTGATCACAGAAGTAAACAGGAGCCGGTTACCGGCTTTTTTCTTTCTTCACGCTGTCAGCAAGAAGAAAGCCATGAACTGGCTTCTGTAAATGGGACATCAGTCTCCTAAGTTCCCACCAGTGCTGCTAATCAGTGCCCTCAAGTGCTGCTAATCAGTGCCCACCAGTGCCCTTTATCTATAAGTGCCCATTAGTACTGCTAATAAGTGCCCATCAGTGCCTCATTATCAGTGCCTCCTGATCGGTGTCCATCAGTGCGGCCTATCAATGCCAATCAAGTGCCCGTCGTTGCCATCAGTGCCACCCATCCGTGTAGCCTCATCAGTGCCTCCTGATCAGTGCCCACCAGTGCCACCTCATCAGTACCTATCAGTGACACCTATCAGTGCCTATTAGTGCCCATCAGTTCTGCCTATCAGTGCCACCTCATCAGTGCCCATCAGTGAAGGAGAAAAATTACCTGTTTGCAAAATTTATAACCAAATATGAAAAACGATTTGTGTTTTTTTTTTTCAAAATGTTCAGTCTTTTTTTGTTTGTTTAGCAAAAAAACAAAGTGGTGATTAAATATCAGCAAAAGAAAGATCTATTTGTGTGAAAAAAAATTACAAAAAATTGGCTGCATGACTGCACACTTATCAGAGTGAGAGTGCTGAAAGCTGAATATTGGCCTGGTATGGAAGGGGATACAAGTGCCCAGTAAGCAAGTGGGTAATGAACCTAGTATCAATTATAGGTGCTCAAGTGCAAAAAAATGATTCTGCAATGTAAACATTAATAACCACCACAAAAACACAATCAATTTATAAAATTATAGACAACTCATATTGAGTAATTCAAATATTTACTGAAAAATATAAAAACATATTAACAAGTTCAATGTGACTGTAATCACATCTTTTTACATCAAAGTGTATTCTCTTGTGCTCATCAGGTATATACAACAAAATCCTAATATGTTCCTTTAAAGCGGTAGTAAACTTCAGTTAAAGAAGAAAAAAATTCCCCTGCAAGGCAATGTCATTATGTGCTAGTATGCACCACATAATAGCACATTATATGAGACTTAACTTAAAACGAAGCCCTCCAGTGCCACGCTGTCACCACTGAGAGAGCTTCCATCTTGACCTGCTCTCTCTTCTGGGTCTGAATCCTGCAGCTACATGAGTGGCCGGCAGCCTGATGACATCACTGCTGCGCATGCACGCAGGAGCCCAAGGACATTTAGAGCTCATGCGTCAAAGACTTCACTGGCTGCATGCACTCTAAATATCTTCTAAACAGTGCAAGTTGAGGAGATATTCAGAGTACTTATGGGTAAGACTTATTATAGGCTTATCTGTAGGTAAAAGTGGTAAAACTCAGTTTACTACCACTTTAAGCACAAAGTGTGACTTATCGTTCCAACTGGCTGTGCAGACTGTGCTGATCCAAACCCACTATTGGGGTTCCAGTCTACTCTCAATTAAAATAAATCTCATCTTCAGCTGTTATGTTATATTGAAAAAATATACCAATAGTATATCCCCCTCGCTTAATGGTGTGTAATCGTATTTGTTGGAATAGTATATCAAAATTGAGGCAGCAGCTATAGAATGGAAAATAGGAAATGTCGGTAATAGCCCGGTGGTTATGGCTACCTACAGCGCTTGCTAAATAATGTTCTCAACTCAAGAATATGCTTCAGTGATTATCATGTGAATTGTTCAATCAATATTAAAGGTGCTAAGTGCAATAAACAAATCACTGCAATATAAAATAAATTGATGTACTGTACATCAACTAAATAGTGAGCTGAATAATAACTGCAATTTTGAAATATACACATCAACTGAATAATAAATATCCAATACAATATTCCAATGTAATAAATAAATGAATTGTGCAAAATATAGTGATGGAAGATTATAAAATTATAAGTGCAAGGACTTGGAATGTCCCATTCGGGTTATTCCAAGTCCATAAATAAAGTGACTGTAGTGATCAGAGTTCAAAAGGATTTTTCTTTGTGCAAAATATGCTCATCCCATACAATCAAAGTGCAGGTGCTCAGTGTGGATCTAATTCAATCCGCCTTGTGACATGTAAGTGGCACAGGTTCCTCCCCACCGTGGTATGGGTAAAGTTGGGTAACTTACTGGATGTAGTGGGTCTCATATGCCTTATAGCACTAAGACCACTCACGCTTGTTTGGCCCCCAGGCCAAGGTGGGTTCCCCCCCGTGACGCTCCCATGTAAGGGTAATGGTAGATTTCTCCTTTACTCTCCCCGCATCAGTATAGGGCCAGGGTATAAAAAGAAATACTCCACATAGTATAAAATCGTTGAATATCCGCGCTACCAAAGATCAGCAGCTAGCATTAACCACAATGTGATACAAAAGATAAGAAATAAAATGCAGCGCTTTGAGTTAATATATAAAAGCGAAAATGCAAGGGAAAATGTATAAGATATAAATATATAAGTCCACTTCAAGATGGTATATGGAGTTGTCCAATCGCCCCGGAAGTGACGAGCGGGGCCGGTGCAGTCGCATTGATTCCTGGGAGCGATGACGTTCAGCTCCCAGGAATCATTGCAAGCCAGGAAGTGACGGCGGAGCCGCGGCACAGAGGGAGGAAGTGGAGAATAGGTGAGTAATTTCTATCTACAATTACAAGGTGAGTAAAAAAAAAAATATACCTAACTATCCAATTCCTTTTCAGGTGAAGGAGACCAAGCGGACGGGCACAAAAAAAAAAGGTTGATTTTGTGCCCGGAACTCCGCTTTAAGTTTAAAATTATTTTAATTAAAAAAAAGATATAGACTTACAAAAAAGTGCACTCAGATCATACGCTATCTTTATGAGGTAATCTGGACTATGTGTACAAATGCTATCACTAATGCACATTTCAGCATGTGACCTTCCTCCTCAATTCTGCCCAGCTTGCTTGTATTTCCTTAGCTCTGCCCTAGGATTAGCAATTCTTTTCTACAATTTTTGGAAAAGTTGGCTCTTTATCACACAGCACTGTTAGGGTCCTTTCACACGAATGATCCGATCAGATCCGACTGCCAGTTTTTTAGGCAGATTTGATCGGATCCTCCATGCATCCCTATGGGGCAGCGGATGTCAGCGGAGACATCTCCACTGACACCCGCTGCTATCCAATTCCGATCCTGTCCATGAAATCCGGTCGGATGAAAACCCTATTTTCCATCCGTCCAGCGGATCAGATCGGATGGGATCGGATGAGAATGGACAGGCAGTACGTTCTAATCCGATTCCCCCATAGAGAACAGCGGGGATCTGACAGCTCCCTCTCCACACACAGAGCGGACAGGGAGCTGTCATCCGCCTGCTCAGTGGGGATCGGCGGATCGATCCCCCACTGAGCAGTAAGGAGTCCATGATGGAGGCGGACCGTGTGAAAGCACCCTTAGGTGGAACATCCCCTTGTATCCTCCTGGGCATTACCCCTACCTTAAAGTAATAGAGTCTTGTAGAGTGTAAAGTCTTGTTTTGTTTTTAAAAAACAAAAAAACATGTTATACTTGCCTCATCTGTGCAGTTGGTTTTGCACAGAGTGGCCCGGATCCTCCTCTTCTCAGGTCCCTCGTTCCTACTCCTGGCCCCTCCCTCCAATTGAGTGCCCCCACAGCAAGCAGCTTGCTTCGGGGGCACCCAAGCTGAGCCGCAGCTCCTTATGTCCATTCAGACATGGAGCTGCCATTTGGTCATGCCCCCTCTCTCTCCTGATTGGCTCGCTGACTTTGATTGACAGCCACGGGAGCCAATGGCACCGCGGTTGTATCTCAGCTAATCAGAAGGGAGTCCCAGGACGGCCGAGGGACTCGTGGACATCGCTGGACAGAGAGGGGTCACAGGTAAGTATTAGTGGGTTCCGTGGGGGGGGGGGGCTGCTGCACACAGAAGGCTTTTTATATTTTATCATTAAGATAAAAAATCTTCAGACTTTACAGCTGCTTTAATGTACTTCTCAATAGTAACTATATATCACCATAACTTACTTTTCAAATTATTTCCTAGCCAATTGAATGTGCTTTCCAAATCTCCCACAGTTTTCTATTGTGGTTGAAAAAAATCATCTACATCTATGGTTCTGTAATCTAAAACCCCAAAATGTCCATCACAGCAACAGAAGAGAACAATTTAAACATGTCAATGAAGTTGTCTTACATATAGAATACATAGAGAATTTATTAACCACAATACTGTATACGCATCGCTATTTTCTACAGTAATGAAAACAAATAACAATATTAATAAAATGTCCATTGACATTCATTGAAACTGCACTCATACTATCTCAAATTTCAAGGCCGTTTTCTAACCTGTGACTGTGCCTTCAGTTTTAATGTTTCATAGTCATAGTATACAAAAAAATGTCCGCCGGGGTCTTGTGATTCCTACGGGATAAGTCTCTAAGCTGTGAGATTTAGAGCTTTTACACTAGAGCCGTATGAAGATGGCCACCTCCAACTTTGGTAAGTTGCCCCATAAGAATGAATGGCAAAATGTTGCGGAATGTTCAAAACAAAACCATTTGTTTCCAACTGCCAACATTTCTTAATTGCTGCCACTCCCACACACACCACACACACCACATATACACCCCCCCACACACACATCACACCACACACACACACACACACATCACACCACACACATCACACCACACACACACACACACAACATACACACGCACACACCATATAAACACACACACACACCACACCCACACCCCACACACATACCACACCCACACACACCACACACACCGCACACACACACCACATCACACCGCACTTACACACACACACACCACATCACACCACGCTTAAACACACACATACACCGCACACACACCACACCCCCCCCCCCACACACACACACCACACTCACACACACACCACACAAACACACACCCACACCCACACCACACTTAAACACACACACACCACGCACACCACATCACACCACACTTAAACACACACACACCACTTTCACACACACACCAAACTTACACGCGCACACACTACATCATACCACACTTAAACACACACACACACACCACTTTCACACACACACACCACACAAACTGCTGACACTCCCACACACAGACTAGTTACTCCACCCACTCCAGCTGGAGACTACCGGTGGAAGCAAGAACAATCCACCGAATTTCCCCAGAAATTGTATGCTTTCTAGTATTTAAAATTAGTATTATTATTTTGATGTTCTACAGTATGAGGTCGGTAACCCCATAACCAACCCACAACTTGGAGAAATAGGGATGCTTGTTTTCCTTTGTCATTTCTGGACAGCTTTCACATGTTGAGTGGCCCATTCAAAAAAAATTTTAGCGTTTTGCCTGTCTAATGGCATGGCTCTGGCCATGAAAGTAGGGTATTCGAGATTTCTGCAGGTAGACTAACTTAGCACAGCAATATTGTTTCTATGAAGGCCTCTTTAAAGCCTATGTTTCCCTCTCCCATCTCCACAACATAAAAAGTAATTATTCTGTAATCCAAGATAAGAATTGGGAGGGCTGATTAGGTTTCTTGAGATAACAAGGACAGAATAAACAAGACAGGTCAACAGGTGAATAGAACTGAATTTCTGACAAGTCTAACAGTTTTTTGCACTTATCAAAAAAAAAAAAAAAAAAAAAAGATTTCAATGTTATTATTAAGAGAGCAAAAAGAAGGAAATCAGGAGAAGTTCAAAGTCACAATTGACATACACTTTAAATAGTTAACAGTGCTTTACAGCGGAAGATCAAGATGCAGCCTTTTATTCAATATGATTTTTACAACTGAACATTCCAACTCTGAGCAAGTATAAAGCCACAATGGAGTCATAGAGAAATGCCCTTGCAGATAAGAAGTGTGTGATTTATTGATGTACAGTAACTGAGCAGTTTTCACAAATAAAGAAAATGAAGGAAATACCATAAAACAGCAAATTCCACCTCAGCAATTCCTCAAGGAGCAATACTTGCAAATTGTCAAAAGCAGATTAAGATTCTCTAAATCACATAAACCTTGATGTTTCTTCAAGATGCATTTCAGCAACATGAAAGCGCTGTGCAACAAAGTAACTATATTCAACTCTTTTAGGTCTGTAAATAGATGCAACTAATGTAGTGCCATGTAGATGTCACAAGAGAAAATTCCTTAGCTTTTTACTATTACTCTTGAACTGTATACAACATATTATGTAATCTCGATTGTACAAGAAATCTGTGAATAATTAAAATTTTAAGGCTAAAAAATTATAAGGAATTCTCAGTAGTAAACATGATTCTAAATATTTTGCTGTAGAGAGATTTTTAGGGGAGACATATAAAAGAAATTTTAAAAAAAGATCTGAAGCAAAGACATGCAGCATTTGTCTCTGTAACAGGTAATACATAGTCATTCTAATTTTATAGCAAGCAAATTGTTGATAAATACAGTGTATAGTAAAAACTGTAAAGGTAAAAAACTGTGCTGTGATTTTTCAGCTCAAAACAATTTGCTTTTCTTTTATCCTTTCTCTCCTGCAGCAACTCAGTGGTGGGGAGTGAAAAGAAATGCTCGACACTTTTAGATATGGAAGGACATGTGACTAACTTTATGTGCTAGATCTGGTCCAATTAGAATCGTCACACAAGACCTCAGTGACTAGTTGCGTACACATGGCTTTCCTTTTGCTGTAATTGGCTGAATATAGAAAGATGGGAGTAAAAGGAAGATGTGTATAGGCTGCTTTGGAGTTTTACATTAACCACTTCAAAACCAAGCACTTTCATCTCCTTCCTGCCCAGGCCAATTTGCAGCTTTCAATGCTGTCAAATGCACTGGTTGGCATTGATAAGGCTGCACTGATGGTCACTGATGTGCACTAATGGACACTGATGAGGTGACACTGATGGGCACTATTAAGCTGCACTGATGGACACTAATGAGGAGGCACTGATGAGGTGGCACAGATGGGCACTGAAAGGCAGCACTGAAAGGCAGCCCCTCCTACTTCAGTCCTCATGGGTCAGCTGATGTTTTAGTCTCCACCCCCCAAGCCTTTCCGTGAACTGAATGGGCGGCCATGAAGAGGTTTATTGGGCAGCCCCTCTCACTGGGACTTGGATGAAGGGAGACAAGGAGCTTCTCATGTCTAGAAGTCCCCTTTTCTTCTGTTGTCCCTAACCCACACAGCCAGTCAATGAGGAAGGGGCACCTCTGGTGCTCCTGACTGATGTGTACTGATAGCTGTGGCCCTGCACACAAAACTGCTGGAAAAAAAATGTGGGCATCAATTTGTTTCCCCTCTTAACCACTTAAGGACCAGGAGGTTTTACCCCTTTATTTACCAAGCCATTTTTTGTGATACTGCACTGCGTTATTTTAACCGACAATTGCACGGTCGTGGAACACTGTACCCAAATAAAATTGATGTCCTTTTTTCCCCACAAATAGAGCTTTATTTTGGTGGTATTTGATCACCTCTGCGATTTTTTTTTTTTTTTGCACTATAAACAAAAAAAGTGCGACAATTCTGAAAAAAATATATATATTTGTTACTGTCTGCTATAAAACATTCCCGATAAAAAAAAAAAATGTAAAAATCAAATGTTTTCATCATTTTAGGCCAATATGTATTCTGCTACATATTTTTGGTAAAAAAAATCCAATAGGTGTATATTGATTGTATCTACAAACTAGCGGAAAGATTTACGTAATTTTTTTTTTTTTTTTTTTTACTAGATATGGCGGCGATCAGCGATTTTTAACAGGACTGTGACATTGCGACGGACAGATTGGTAACTTAACTGACACTTTTGGGGGAACCAGTGACATTACTACAATAATCAGTGCTAAAAATATGCACGGTTACTGTACTAATGACACTGGCAGGGAAGGGGTTAACACCAGGGGCGATCAAAGGGTTAAGTATGTCCCTGGGGGGTGCTTTCTAACTGTGTGGGGGATTGACTGGACTTGCTGGATGAACACAGAGACCTGTGTTCCTAAATAGGAGGAACATAGGATCCCTGTGTTCATCACTGACAGAACAGCGGTCTGCCGTGTTTACATCAATTGTAAACACCAACATCAATTGTACATCAATTGGTCACACATAGCTACACATGGTAGGTGGTCCCTTTCGTATATTTTTCATCCAAAAAACATAAGTCCAATTTAACTAATTTCTACAGGGGTTTTTTTTTTTTGGAGGTGCACATGTGCAGGTGCTAAATCTTTAGTAGTAGTTGTTTAATTTATGGCAACTGTTTCTGATAACTCGGCCTGAGGTAAATTATGCATTTAACTCATTCCCTATTTTTTTATCATGGTTTGTCACTATTAGTATTATTGGCATTTTAATGCTTAGGAGTATGGTCCAGTAGTCTGCCACTCCCACTCCCACCCACCAATTGGAGTGGTTTTGAGACCATGTGACGAGTCTCACTTGCTTTATTAAATGTGTCAATGCAACATCACAGACTGGCTCTTAAGGAAGAGGGGATCTCCCCTTGAAACGCGTCAGCCACCTGGAAGGTCCACCGGCGTGTTGGACCTGGTCCCGGTGACCTGATTGCTTTTTGTCCATTGTGGACTTTGAAATGCCTTTATGACTGATTTATTTGTGAGTATGTTTCCTTTATTTTTATATCAATAAATGCCCCTTGGGTAATGCGCAATGTTGGTGTACCCTCTTCATTTTTCTTTACAGTGTTTCCATTTGATGTTCCCCAACCCTTGTAGGACAGCAAGGTCTGTGCGTTTACCCGGAGCCTTAGAGATCCTAGGAAATATCTACCGCTGTCATATCACTTTTGAGTGCAGGAGAGTTTTTTGTGTAAAGGGGCACTCAAGCAGGCTGGCTCCCTATCTGCATTCCTGTGAGTGAACATTTACACACAAAGGCTCAGCCCCACCCCCCCACTCACTCCTCATTGGGTCACTGGCTGGGCTGTGATTGATAGCAGCAGGAGCCAATGGCTCTTGTTGCTGTGTGTGCCAATAATCAGAGAGACCTGGGAGGGCAGCTGCTCTCATGCACATCACTGGATTGAGATGGGGCTCAGGTAAGTGTACGGGGGGCTGCCCCCAGAAGGTTTTTTACCTTAATGCATTATGATAAAAGAAACACCTTCTGCCTTTAGAACCACTTTAAACTTTATGCCAATAATATATTACCATATATAACAGTAAAGACATATTATGCATTTTAATAACATAACTTTATTTTAGTATAACTCTTTCTGAAGTAGACAAACAAAAAATCCAGTACTGTGATTTTGACTCATCTTATTGAAGTGTCTACTGTAATCCACAGGAACCTGCCATACAGTGAGCATTTCATGTTTCAGAGGCATCAGATGTTGATACAGAACTCCATTCTCTGTGTAGACACATGGTAGAGAGATCAAAGTCTTAAGTAATATCAACTTTACAAAATCAACATAAAATGACATTTTAATGAGTTCCAATGGCAGGTTAACAACATAAAGTGCTTAATTTAATTTGATTTGTTTCTAAAATGCCTGAGTTTGCTTAGTGTTACAGATAGATTTTCTTAAAAAAAAAAAAAATAAAGATATAAAAAAGGTTTGCAACTCTCAAATGACTTTCAGTGAAAAAGTTTTCAGTGAAATTGCAATCATGGCAAAGTTTTTCATGGGATCTGGCAATTTATTGCGCTACTTATCAAGGGAATTGGTTATCCTCAGTGGAGCAATTCAATTATAATACTTCCAGTCCCTTCTGCATGCCCTGATAGGCTAGTTGTAGGATTAACAAATATGCTAAAGAATTAAAATATTCTGTCTAGTGTGTATCCTAAAGTGATTGTAAAGTGTTGTATTTTTTTTCTATTAAAAAACCAAACATGCTATACTCACCTGCTCTGTGTAATGGTTTTGCTGGAGCTTCTGGCCCCCTCATTCCTTTTGAGTGCCCCCGCAGCTTGCTATGGGGGCACCCGAGCTGAGCCGCAGCTCCCTCTGTCTATTCAGACACAGAGCCACGGTTCAGCCTTGTTCGGCCCCTCTCTTCTCATTGGCTAACTAAGTTTGATGGACAACAGCGGGAGCCAATGGTGGCACTGCTGTGTCTCAGCCAATCAGAAGGGCGAGCACTAAGCGTTACTGTATTATTTTTTTTAAAGTGTACATTGGACAATATGGGTTACATATATATTTATTCATGTGTAGCATCTGGAGGGCCATTGAAGATGCTGAAATTCACTGTAGTAGTCTGCGCTATGTACAGTCAGTGCTGCCCTATTTTGAGGGCTGGTGGGGTGGCTTGCTGTTTGTAAACAGGGAGTTATTCGCTCCTGTATCCCCATCATTTAGGAAATGTCTTGCATTTTTTTTTAATAAATACATTGTACAAGGTACTCTGATTGGATGAAGTTTTAATCATGACATTAGCCACCTTTCCTGCCCACCTCATCCTATCAGAGAATGACTTGTATTCATAAATAAAACTTCAAGATGTTTGCTAAATGGCGGAAGTACAAGAACAAACAACTCCCTGTGTTCAGTGTGCAAAACAGAGCACTGACTCTATATGTAACAAAAACTACTACGCTGAATTTCAGCACCCATAATGGCCCTCTGGATGGATGGATAGATAGATGGATGGTAGGGATAAGCCTAGGTTCGGACTGAACTTTCTATTTTTGGGCATTCAAATGAATGCTCAAACTTTTTCCAGTTTAGCCCCCTGTTTGGTGGGAGCTGAAAACCATATATACTGTATAGAAGCAGAATTTCTACTGCTTCTATATAGTATATTACAGCATCTTGCTGGCACTGGTTGCCAAGGAATCACTGGTGTCACATAGAATACCTTGCCATGTAACTAAAGGGATGGGGACAGTGGAGACATCACTGCCCATCACTGTCCCTGGCCATATTTGGTCAATGATGTCACCACTTTCCCTTTTTATTCATTGCATACATGCACCTTCAACTGGCCATAAAACGAACTATCCAAACGGATAAATGAAACCGTGCGCGTCTGCCTGCTATTGTAACGGCAGCCGACAATCTGGTGAGACTGTCGGCTGCCGTTACAATAGCAGGCAGACGCGCACGGCGTCTCTCACTATACCACCACGATTTCATCTATCCATTTGGATTTTTCCTTTTATGGCCAGTTGAAGGTGCATGTATGCACCTACACATGTGAGTTTAATTGTTTACCTTTTTATCCAATAAAACTTTTTAAGGATTTCATGCACTATTGTGAGCTTTCTATTCATATATGACGCTGCATTGAGGGACGGAAATCACCAGCCCAAGGTGTCTCGGATGAGAGGAGTCATAGGGATCCGGATGGATTTGTACTAAGTTCTCCTGTATATACACTCTATTGTATATGATCTAAGGTGAGCATTCAATCACAAGGGGGTGCACGGTTGTTTGCCTACTGTGACACTCTGATTACTCACCTTTGGGAAGCACTAGCCACTTTAGTTGGCCAGCTCACTGTTATAGGACTGTGCACTATTACTTCACGGGAATTATTTATCACTGGACCTTCTTTTTGCATTTTTGCACATATTATCATCTTGCACTTTTATATATTAATTTTATATTTGATATATATTTATTAATCCAATATTGGAGCTTTTTCAGTATTTGCACTTTATGAATTTGCACATTTGCATTTATGCATTTTGCACTGTATACATGTTATAATTATTTACATTTTTGTGATCTTATTTACTGTTTAGCACCATATTTATCTATTTATCTATTTAAATAATTGCGCAACACTATTTATCCAATTAAGCTTGAAATACATCACTCTGTGTGTAACGCATCTACATATAATATGAGTTTCACTTTTTGAATCGAATCACTGGAATAAATTAACTTTTTGATGATGTTATTGACGATGTTATAATTTTATGAGATGCACCGGTATGTATACTGTATAATATCTACATACTCACCCCTCCAAAAAATAATAATAAAGGGAAGTGGTACATGTTAAATTAATGAATCAGATGTTTCCCGCGTGTCAGGCATATCTGGATGCACTTGTTCTTTACAGACAGTTTAATGTGTTTTTTTAAATTTAGATTATACCCTACTATTCTACTTTTTAAGTGTTCATATGACATGGAGGAGAGTTGTCCTACACCACACCAGTGTTGGGGGTAACTAGTTACAAAGTAACTAATTACAGTAACTACATTACTTTTTTTGGTAACTAAGTAAA
Organism: Pelophylax lessonae; assembly: GCF_965119305.1. NCBI lineage: Eukaryota > Metazoa > Chordata > Amphibia > Anura > Ranidae > Pelophylax > Pelophylax lessonae. The sequence goes on along the minus strand of NC_138776.1, from coordinate 122,583,272 downwards.
GTAACTAGTTACAATACTAATATTGGTAACTACACTACTTTACTAGGCTATAGGAAGTAACTACACTACTTTACTAGGCTATAGGAACGCGCTTTCCTGCGTTACCCAAGCCGTGCGATACAATCGTTATTTCGAAGAATAGAGAGGGATGAAGTTTATGACTTTTTGTTGCACTTTATGCTTTATTTGGTTTTTTCAGGTTTTGTTCTCATGTTTCCCAAAGCCTGTGTTTATACAATAAACTCTATGCAGAAAGAGTGTCATGTATCTTCTTCTACACGGTCAATTAAGAAAGAGGAAAGTAAAGTAATAAGTAGTGAAGTTACTTTTCAAATGCAGTAACTAGTAAAGTAATCTCATTACAATGTACAGAAGTAACTAGTAACTAGTAACTAGTTACATTTTTTGAGTAACTACCCCAACACTGCACCACACAATGCAATGTGCTATGCTGCTGTTATCGTTTCAAAGTATATATGATCTGCAACTATAACGCCCTATATAATTTATGGGTCTTTTCCACTCATCCTGACTTTGATTTTCAATGAGTCATTGGTCAGTGTATAAGGCTGTGGGTTCTTGACAACTTCCATTTTGGTTTGAATTAACTGTACCCCAGTTACTCAGTGAATACGGCTCTTGAATGGGCATGCTCCTTCTGTGACTGCTGATACTCCTTGGCGGAATGGTTCCTCAGGTGTTAACATCTCCATCACATTTTATTCTGTGTATGCATGTAACACTCTGTACAGTGCTTCATGGGTCTCCTGAAGAAGCCATATTTCTGGTGAAACATGTAGAGCGAAAATCACTGTACATACATCATCACCACAAGAAAATTATGTCGTTTTTAAAATAGAACATTTTTTAATTTTGATAAAAATAAAATTTGTATGTTTTTTTTATATAAGCTAATTTCTATGTACAGTATACAGTGTGTTCTTTTTGCACATAAAAAATCTGGGATGTGGTGCGTGTGTTCTCAAAACTCTAGCTGACATGTCAAATTATTTTACTATGGCAATGCTGCAGCAGCTGCACATGCAGCAGAGGGCCATCAATGAGTACCCGTGCCAGCATGGCACAATGACACACTCAGGCTGGCTTGCCTTTTTTTCCTCAGGCCAATGACTGCTGATAAAGGATGCATGTTATTATTTGAGGAGGCGGCAAAGATGGTGAGCCCTGACAATGCATGCATCAGTGACACAATCCTTGTTGTTTTCCTGCTGGAGCAGACTCTGCGTGGCATTATGGACAGGGCACTCACGGTAGAGCAACAGGAGGAAGAAAAAGACTTCCTTTTCTCTCAAGGTCCACTTTATGCAGCCACCATTCCAGCGATGCCACAGAACACACAAGAGGAGGATTCTGGTAGTTTTGGAGGCATTAAAGCAGAGGAAGAAATACATCAAACCTTAAGAGATGGTTTTCCTTCCCCAGAACCCTTGGAAGTAGCACGTGGCTGGGAGGAGGCAGTTCCAAATACTGCAATCCTCAGTGACCCCCAAAGCCCCACCCCTACACATTCCATCCACATAGACATCCTAAGGGGAAATGAGGATAGTGTGGTACTGTGAAAAATGGAGCTCACAAACTATACTAAGAAACTTTTCTGTCACAGGCCAGTTTGTACAAGGTTAAGGGCTTTAGCTTTATTTTTTTTTATGAGTAAACTTTCCTAGAGTTTTTGAACTTGTGGTTTCTACTTCTACATTTAGTTCAGGGCTATTACTTATAAATAATATAATCATGAGTTGCAGTCAAAAGAAAATATTTTTTTTAAGTTGTGATGAATTATGTTGGGGTGCTGCTGCTGTATTTAAGGCAAGCAATAATGTAAAGTAGAAAACCATAAATTACATATCTAAAATATTAGTTCAGTATTGTTGAGAACAGTAATGTTCTTTAGCACCACATCTCCCAATGTTTTTCCATTTCATCCCCAAAGTTAGACTAAAAGGAAAATCTTCTCCTAGCTGTATATTATTTTATTTCATTTTTTCTGAAATATTGGCACATGTCCCTTTGCCCTTTTTTGGACATTATCCTGCTTAACTTCCCGATTCACTGAAGATTCACTGCCTCATAGACTTCAAAAGGATGTGGTTTTAGGTTTTCAATTTTTTCACACTGGGTTTGACATTGAGCCCCGAAATATTTGCTAATCTCTATTTCACACTAGTTGATTAAAATTCTATGGAGTCAGTGGCAGGTAATCATGCACTGGAATAGGGTCGCTAAGATAGCCAACCAGTTTCACAGTAGTTGCTTTAAGTGGTTCATTTACAAAGCACTTCTGGTAGATTTTCTGAGGTAGTATAGATTTTCAGAGGTAGTATAGAAATAGCAGTTGTTATTTTAACCATCAGAATATAGTAGTATCCCTTGTTAGAAGCAGGCATAATAGTTACAGTGCACAGAAATTTATTTGAAGAGAAACATCACATTTATCTACATTTATAACAGTAAATTCACAGTCAAGCAAAAGTATGGCAGATTTTTTTCAAGGCGTTCCATTTTCTTTAATTTACAGTACTGCACAGTTTTTGCTGGGCAGGCAGCTTTGTTGAACCACACCTTAAGCAGTATTTGTTCTAATTTTGTGTAGCTCTGCATTGCAGCTTAGATTAATCTCTTGTTGTACCATTGTATTGGGCCTGAATGTGTGACTTATAAAAGGCAGATTCTGATTTCATGGTTTGTGTAATGGCACTAGGTTTTTTTTTTTAAACAGTTGAAACTTGTGACATCTACAGACCAAAAGTATGAACAGGGCTAGTAGGCTATAGTCTTGCAGGGTTATGAGATTCCTGAAAGGTCATGCTTGTCTTGAAGGCCAGGAACAGTTTTATGGAAAAAGGAGTTGAATCTCCTTTAAAATGAATATCTAATAATCTCTCTTGGAATGAGAATGAAATGGAAATACACTGATGTCTGTTTTACGATAGTTCAAGTATAAGAAGGAATAGTGGCTGCAATTTGAAAGTGTAAATACATTTGCATATCTAGGTAGTGTGGAAATAATACCAGCACCTTACAACGTGAATGTGTTTGAAACAATTACTTTTTTGCCTCATTTAACAATCTAATGTTCTCTTTGAAGTATTTTAAAACTTGAAATGATGAAAAGGTTAAAAGGGGAACATTAGTGTCACAGTTCTGCTCCTTCACACAATCTGAAATGCATCGTGTTTCAGGTGTCAGTAGTTTTAAGAAGATAGCAGAGCATAAAAAATGTTTATTAGCTTTAAATTACCCAAGCCAGTTAAAGACAGTAAAGTCTAAACACACATCACAGAAAAAATTATAACATCAGTTAACATAGTGCCAGATTTAAAAGCGCATTGCTGTTAGTTCAGTTGTGAGCATATGGAACCTACAATGTTCCAGGTCAGCATTATGGTCCTGGCAACTGGGCTCTTTAGCTTAATTTTTGCATACATACAAGCAGAAAATAAATTCTATTGGGTACAATGTAAAGGTATACTTTCAGCAAAATAGTCCGCTTATTATAAGGTTGTCATTTTAAACAATATATTTTAAAGCTGTATTGCTTTATTTAAACTGAATCCATCTTTTCTGCCACATTTAAATGAATTATTCACAAACTAAATATATCACACAAACAGTATTTCCAACTGTCATTTTAGATTTGAACTTATGCTTTGTTCATGCATGAAAATCCATGAGTTCACATATTTTTCACATTCTCTATCAGAACATACTCAACTATTTTTACTTCCCCCAGTTCATTCAATCTCCGTAAGGGATTGGGAGCTCCCAAAGGGGTAAGGACACTCTCCACTCCATAGTATTGAGCCAAACATCCATGCTGTCATGAGGTAGGAAGAGGAATGAGTCACATGCTCTGAAGTATTGTATATTTCTCTTGAATGTGTATATAGTGGTGAGTAAGCAAAGAGAAGGAATGTGCTACTTGGGAGGAAGTAAAGTCATTGTGACCAAACTGTCCCGTGAAAATCAGATATGTTACAAAATACAAAAAGAACAGTCACTATAAAGTGAAGACACATATGGAGTCACATAAAAAGAGCAATAACTATTTGCTATCCCAAATAAATCCATTGATACAGCATATTCTGTATTTATTTATCAATTAAAATAAATACAAGTACTACTAAAGAATCTGAAGAAAGAAACTAAATTCAAATAATTCCCTATGATTAAGTTTTCACAGAAATCACAATCAGGAAAATGTAAAGCAAACCAGAAGGCACAAGTACATAAGGGAATGTATTAATGCCTTTGAATGCATTTTAACAGAAAAAATAACTTTCAGAAAGCCAGTTGTTGGAAAAAAAAAAAAAAACAATGCACTTTGACTTGGATCTTTATGATCAAAATTGAGCCTTTGTTACCTACTAATTTTTACTCAACACTTTAGCTCAGATCAGATTGTTTTGCACACCTGCCCTAGTTAAGGGTGCTTTAAAGACTGCTGGACATTCAGGCTGTTCTCGATTAACAGGTTGTATCTATATTTTATCTGTCTGCACTACTCAAAACTACTGCTCCAATTTGGAAAGAATTACAATTCTGTTTTGTACTTAAAGTAGAACTTTAGTCAACCCCCTTTTCATCATATTGGATAGAGTAACAGAGGAGTAAAACCACTGTCATTTTTTTTTTTTTTTGCCATCTGTGTCCCATTGGGGAGGTTTACCTTCACTTCCTGTCCCATAGCCAAACAAGGTAGTGAGAGGAAATTTCTGTATATTAAGGGAATTCCTTAGGGACCCCCATGATCACTAGAACCAATGTTCCCATTCGAAGATTTCACCTCTATTACTGTTCTGGGGACAACCCAAAATGTAGGATTTTATTTTACTTTCACTTTCAATGATAATAGTAAGCAGAACAAATAGAGAGGGTAAATCTTCCTAATGGGAGTAAAGAAGGCAATAAAAACCTGACAGTGGTTCTAATCCCTCTTCACGCTATTCAAAAAACGTTTTGCCTTTTGTTATTCTTCAATCTGACAGATTGAATTTACTCTTCTATTGTTTATGACCTAGTTAGACCACCTGCCTATGAATGCCACTCCTGCTCTTTGTATTTCTTCAGTGTCTGTCTTACCTAATTTTCACCTTTGGGGGCATTGTGGGACCACTGAAGTTCGTGATAATAATTATAAAGGCAATGAACACATTTCCCACTTATACATGGTAAATACTATTTGAAAAGCTTTAAAACAAATACATTTTAATTTATCTGTAAAGGTTCTTAACTAGTGGTTGTCAACGTATTAGCTAAATGGGGCCCTAAATGCAGCTCCTGACATCACTAAAGGGCCATAAATACTGTTCTATATATCTAAAGATTGAAAGGGATGTCAGAAACTGCAGACCTAATAGAGGAAATGAGGGTTGGAGAGTGTGGACATGCTACTTTTTGGTTGGGGATATGCTGCAGAAAACAATATGAAATTGGGAACATGTTACGTAAGGCCAGTAGAGAGCAATGCTATTACCCTAATCAGTGTTCCTTTTACAGACTGCTGAAGTCTAATGGCTGCACATGGCATACCAAAAAGCATCAGGGTTCTATATATTTTTTTTTTCAAAAATGTACAGTATGGAAAATATATTCAGAATAGGTGCATGGCTATCTTCCATGGACATATAGACAGCTTTCTGGAGAATACAAAACCCAAGGGCAGAAAACAATTAGCCTAATAGTGAAAGCTCTTTACAGCGTTCTTAAAAGAAAGACATGCAAGTGGTTTCCACAGAGTAAATAAAAAACTAGATAGGATTTGCAAAGATGATGAGTCCACAGATAAGGTACATTTAAGGTAAGTTGCAAATTTGCTCAGACCCCAAGGGGCCTAAATAAAACTGTAATGTGGATGATTATCAAATGTATACAATGGTCCTCTGAATAACAATAATTAAGTCTATACTTAGGTGCATGGCCCTATGCTTGATTTAAAATAATTTAAAAGCAGGTTGAAAAACACAATATCAACTAACCTTCTACTTATTGCCTCATTCTCTAGCACAGGATCATTACAATATTCAAATAGGACATTTTTTGTGCTTTATATATTTCAATATAAGGTATGAGCACACACATGAATTTCCTCAGCTGCTGCACTGTTACTGTTTTGAAATGCTTCATCTCTATGGGAATAAAATTTGTGCAGAGTGCTAGCTGATAGGGTCCATTGAATCCAATATAGAATGCACCTGCCAGAAAATGGAATCTGAGTGAAAGAGAATAGGACAAAGCTATTTTGGCTTACTTCATTTTTTTGTGAAGCTTCATCTGCATATATATGCAGATGTCATTCCTGCAGCCTTTAGAGACCCTATCCTTTTCCCAGAGCGGTGAATTAAACTTGGAAATAAGAAATTGCTAGTACAGGAAAAGTAAGGTGTATACAAGCGCTTGTGGGATTATTCAATAAACAGGGGAGCAATGTTTATTGTGCTATAACAAAGTATGACTGAATATTCAAGTCTGTTCTACCATAGAATTGCCAAACTTGCAATCCATTTTCTTATTTAAAAAAAAAGCATGATGTTGATGTAAAAATGATGGTTGTCTGGCTTAGGAGGAACACAGCCTGGAGTCTCTATAGAAAGAAGCCCACAAACAAGTTGCAAGCCTCCTCCCCCATCTAAAAACAAGCTGCTTCAGCTTGAAAATATTAGATCATTGACAATATCAGCCAGAAAATATAATCTGCCTCACACACGGACACAAAAGCACTCAAACATTTATTTATTTTTTTTGAGAAAACATTATTTATTGTAAGCATAAAACACCATTTACCACTTTCTAAAAAAGCTTCATATAAATGCAAAAAAGTGTCTCACCTGCCAATAGTTAGTTTCTTCATTTTTTAGTTTGAAGGTCCAGCCCCAGAAACTGAATTTTAGTATAGACTCAATGTAGCAACTGGAGCCTTGATTACAGAGAGATTTGCTTGTACATCACTTATATAGTTCTGCTTGTTTTTGTTTTTTTGGATATTAACCCCTTGCCAACCGCCAAAAGTACATGCGCCAGGTCAGCTCCGTCCCGCAAAACGACGTAACTGTACGCCACATCACGGGACCGATAGTGTGGACGCAAGAATTCGGAGGGGTGCGCGCGCCTATTCGCCGCATGGGGGAGCCAATTAGCAGGTCCGGCAGCCATGATTGCAGTCGGGCACCCATGATTACTCCTCATGGAGACAGAACTATGGTCTACTGTTGTAAACACGGCAGACCGCTGTTCTGTCAGTAATGAACACAGGGATCCTGTGTTCCTCTTATTTAGGAACACAGGTCTCTGTGTTCATTCAGTAAATACAACCCCTGTGACAGTATTCACCGTCACTGGAATTTAAAGACAGATAATGGTTTGAATTGCTTCATATTTGTCAGCAATATCTCCATATAGAAATATTAAGATTTATTCCCATTTGCCATGAAATCTGTAATTCCTAAATACTATGTATATTACATATCTTTCAATGTCAGAAAGGTTTTCCTTTTGTTTGTGTATTGGGAGGGAATGTGGATTGCCCTGTCTCATTGTTAAGTGCTAATGACCTCCCATTGTTCTGTCTGTCTGCCTTAAGAGAAACGTATTATGGGATGTATAAAGATATGTGGATTGGATGCTAAGGGGAGGGGGGGATTGTCCTAACATTGTATATTTTTGTGTACACTGTATGAGAGTGTAAAACTCTGTTCCGATTGGATGGTGAATGTTGAGTACAGTCTTCAAAAAAGGTCCACCTGGGTGGTACCTTGTGGATGAAAACTGTATATAAGTCTGTTCAATAAAGTTGTTCTAGAGTTCCTTCACGCTCATCTAGAGTCCTGTCTCTTATTGGGGGAATATGCTGCAAGGGATTGCTATGGTCTTCCATACTCCCTTAGAGAATCACTGAGCTCTTGTAAGAGCTTGTGTAAGAGCTTGTTCTGCTGCACTCTCTGGGGAAAGGAGGTTCACCCACAGGAACCTGGAGCCTTGTCGTAGAGCCTTGCCCTACAGGGAGGCTGGGCAGCCGGCCCAGGTCCCCAGCTACAGCAGGAGTTACAGGGAGCCGAAGGTGTCCTCCTTCCTTCCAAGCAGCAGTGTACCTTCCAGGGAGAGGAGACAACTAATCCTTCTCCCCAACCACAAGAAAACAACAGCCCTGACCCCAATGGTACAGATGGGACCGCGGTCTCTGCACCAGACCTACAGGGATGCTGGACGGCCGGTCAAGATCCCCAACCTGCCCCGCAGGAATACCAGGAGAAGGAGGTAGGCGATCCCTCCTCTCTACAGCAGACCCCCAACCAGGTCCTGGGGGTAGTATTCGCCAACCCCAACCCAGCAGAAGAGCTGGCAACAGGGCAGAGTGTTACTGATCTCTTCCCAGCACCCGCAAAAGCTACAGTCTTCATTTGTACACCCCAGGGATGCTGGACAGTCGGCCCAGATCCCCAACAGCCTGATGAAGTGAGCCCCGCCACCCTGTCTTCTCTCCAGTGGCTGAAAGGACTCCCAGGAGAAGGGCCAGTCCACACTTATCCCCAGCAGCGGGTATGTTCTGCGAGAGAGGCAGAGGTTGGCTGGGTGAGTAACACTGTTTTCCAGACAATTTGTTTGGGGTACTTTGTGGGTGCAGACATTGGGAGGGCCCGTGGAAAACAGCCTACCTTAGAGAGGTTGGAAAGTTCTTCTCTCAGCCTACTAGGCTCCTCTTATATCTAAATCACCCTGTGTCTCTTAAGGACACAGGGTGCCCAAGAAGCCCAGTCTGGCCTGCCCAAACCAGACTTCCACAGACTAATCGGCTATGAGAGCTCCATGCGCCTTGCCAAGACAAACTTACAAACTATGTGGAACTTTGTCAAGGAAGCTGCCATGATGGATGAACTCTTTGGGACTTGTTACCCGACTAACTCAGGCACAGACCGATTGGAGGTCTGGTACCTGGTTCGTCTACCTTTGGGGGGAAGATATGTGACAGTATTCACCGTCACTGGAATTTAAAGACAGATAATGGTTTGGATTGCTTCATATTTGTCAGCAATATCTCCATATAGAAATATTAAGATTTATTCCCATTTGCCATGAAATCTGTAATTCCTAAATACTGTGTATATTACATATCTTTCAATATCAGAAAGGTTTTCCTTTTTTTTGTGTATTGGGAGGGAATGTGGATTGCCCTGTCTCATTGTTAACCTCCTTGGCGGTGATCCCGAGCGTGACTCGGGGTTGATTTTTTCTATCAGGAGCGGTAACCCCGAGTCACGCTCGGGGTGGATGTGCAGAGAGCGCAGCGGTGTTCTCTTACCTTCTCCTGGCAATCCAGCGATGATCTCTCATTGCTGAGATCGCCAGCCGAGAGTCCCGCCACTCCTCCGTCCTCCGTCGGTGTGATGACTTCCTAGTTCCGTTCCCTGCAGCAGCAATGCTGCATGGGAGCGGAACTAGGGAGGGAAATTAAAAAAAAAAAAAAAAAAAAAAACTTTGCACAAAACACAAACACATAACACATTTTATTTTATATACATATATATATATATATATATACATATATATATATATATATATATATATATATATATATATATATATATATACACACACACCGTTATATATATATATATATTATATATATACACACACACACACACCGGCATATATATATATATATATATATATATATATATATATATATATATATATATATTTATATATATAATTATATTATTGATTCAATTATAATTCATGCGTTATATATTGCATATATATATATAAATATATATATATATATATATATATATATATATATATATATACACACACATATATATATTAATATATATATATATATATATATATATATATATATATATATATATATAATATATAATGCATGAATTATAATCTAATCAATAATATAATTTTATTATATATATTATATATTAAATAATAAAATTATATTATTGATTTGATTATAATTCATGCGTTTGTGTTTCAAATTTATCACATCTGGGATGTCTACTAGACTCTTGTTTTGGTCAGGTTTAAGTCAGTAATTACTAAGAATTGTAGGCCTATAATACATAACGCCAAATTTCCGCTTTTGGTATGTAATTCCTGACAGAATCATACCGCCAGGGAGGTTAAGTGCTAATGACCTCCCATTTTTCTGTCTGTCTGCCTTAAGAGAAACATATTATGGGATGTATAAAGATATGTGGATTGGATGCTAAGTGGGAGGGGGGATTGTCCCACATTGTATATTTTTGTGTACACTGTATGAGAGTGTAAAACTCTGTTCCGATTGGATGGTGAATGTTGAGTACAGTCTTCAACAAGGTTCACCTGGGTGATACCTTGTGGGTGAAAACTGTATACAAGTCTGTTCAATAAAGTTGTTCTAGAGTTCCTTCACCCTCATCTAGAGTCCTGTCTCTTATTGGGGGAATCTGCTGCAAGGGATTACTATGGTCTTCCACACTCCCTTAGAGAATCACTGAGCTCTTGTAAGAGCTTGTGTAAGAGCTTGTTCTGCTGCACTCTCTGGGGAAAGGAGGTTCGCCCACAGGAACCTGGAGCCTTGTCGTAGGTCCAGGGTGGGTAGGAGATTGCGAGACCCTAACCAAGCTGCGGAGGTTTGTGGGGTCTGAAGTGGTTACGGTGTCTGGTGGAGTGCTTAAAGCCTCTCGGGAAGCACTAGGAGCATCTGTCAACGGAGGTACCCGGTCAGGGGTGCCCTGTTCCATTACAACCCCCACACAGTTAGAAAGCACAACCTGGTGACACATTTAACCTTTTGATCGCTCCTGGTGTTAATCCCTTTCCTGCTAGTGTCATCAGTACAGTAACAGTAAATATTTTTAGCCCTAATTACTGTAAAATTGTCACTGGTCCCCCCAAAAGTGTCAAAAATGTCAGTTAGGTGTCCGATCTGTCTGCCACAATGTCGCAGTCCCTCAAAAAAAATCGCTGATCGCCGCCATTACTAGTAAAATAAATAAAAATTACAGAAATATTTCCCCTAGTTTGTAGACGCGGTAACATTTGCTCAAACCAATCACTTCACTTATTGGGATTTTTTTTTACCAAAACTATGTAGCAGAATACAAATTGGCCTAAAATTATGAAAAAAAATAGATTTTTAAATTTCTTTATTGGGAATTTTTTATAGCAGAAAGAAAGAAAATATTGTTTTTTTTCAAAATTGTTGGTCTTTTTTTGTATGTAGCGCAAAAAATAAAAACCGAAGAGGTGATCAAATACCACCAAATTAAATCTCTATTTGTGGGGGAAAAAAAGACATCAATGTTATTTGGGTTCAGCGTCGCATGACCACGCAATTGTCAGTTAAAATAACGCAGTGCCGTATCGCAAAAAATGGCCTGGTCATTAAGAGGAAAAACCCCCTTCCGGTCCAGAAGTGATTAATAACATTTTGCATTATAGATTATGGCATAATCTGTTTAGATTATATTGATCATAGATTATGTAGTGATCTAATGCCCATTTCAAGTGGTATAAGGAGTTACCTGATTATGCTCTTTGTTCTTCTTGTAATGATTTTTAGACATACAGACAGACTTTATATTGGTGTACCCAATATATGAGAACTTATTAAGTGGAAATACAAATATAAACAAGTATACGTAGAACCACAGATAATGTAGACAGGGGGGGAAGACCAGGGACCCACAAGGGTTCAGGGAGTCATTATTAATATATCAACAGTTGTGGCACAAGCGTTCAGACATTTGTCCAAAACATATTATTTTGCAGTAGTGTATGGATCGACTCACAAGGCTGCGAAGTTGGTCAAACTGCTCAGTCCAGATTATAAGGAGATAGGACGGGTATGAAAACATGGGCTCTAAAGGAATTGTTATTTGCAGGGTTTTATTATTAAGGCTAGGGCTAAACAGATACATCCATGTCCAAAAATGTGCAGTGCGCCAAGGGGGACCTTGAGTATGATTGTAAGGATTGTGAGGATACTTTTAGGTCTAAGTTAGATGGACTCCGGGAACAACAACTTGCCATAGAATCTAGAGTGACAGCCATGAAGTCATCATCTACTGTGCATGAGTCCCCTATAACCGCATTCAAGCAACTTTCCTCCCACCATTTGCAACAATTTGCTCACCTATAACTACAAATGGAAGAGAGGAAATATAGAAGCCACCACAATATTAGATTATGGGGAATCCCTAAGGTGACAGCTGGATCTGACCTCAAGACTTATAGCTTCATAGTTTCATACGTGGTAAGGTTGACTAGAGAGTTAGTAAGGTTGACTAAAGACAATTCTGTAATCACCATTCTGAACTCAGTCTTGAGAAAGGAACCCACAGAACATTTAGAGAGGAATAGAGTCCACTAGGTCTCTGGATCTTGAACCACCCGTGATAACTCCCCTTAAGATATTCTATGTAGGGTACGCTTTTGTGTAGCAAAAAAAGAAATTATGCACCGCAAATTATGCAGTAAATGGTTCAGTGGATTTTGATGGTGCTCAGATTTAGCTTCTCCCAGATTTATGCAGGATCACCCCTACACACAGGAAATTCCTACATACACTCTTAGATTTGATCAGCCAAAATTATAACTCCTACCACTGGGGTTATTCCCTACACATTTTGATCCAAAAGGAAAGCAAGACCTACCATCAAGATCAACTTCAGCCATTATCAGCTGTTATGCTGATGTTATTTTTAAAAAAAACTTCTGTGAGTGCATTTTTTTTTTTTTTTTCATTTTACTAAAAGATATGGTTTTACACTACGGAGATTTCTTCTGCTCTTTCCTACTAGGGTTTAACCACTTGACCTCTGGAAAGTTTTACCCCCTGCATGACCAGGGCATTTTTTGCTGTTCAGCACTGAGCTCCTTTAACTGGCAATTTCTCGGTCAGGCAACAGTGTACGCAAATGAAAAGTATAATATTTTTTTTTCACACAAATAGGGGTTTTTTTTGGTGGTAATTAATCACCATTGGCTTTTTTATTATTTGCTATATAAACATAAAATACAGAAAACTTTGAAAATAAACAAGTTTTTCTTAGTTTCTGTTATAAAATTTTGCAAACAGAAATGTATCTTCATAAATTTAGGCCAAAATGTAGTCTGCTACATTTCTTTGATAAAAATAACACAAATCAGTGTATAATATTTAGTCTGTGTGAGTTATAGAGTCTATAAACTATGGTATATACTGCATATTTGAAAATTGATCAATACCAATGTACTGATGGGCTATTTCATTTCTTGAGGATTTAAAATGCCAGGACAGTACAAATACCCCACAAATTACCTTTTTTTGGAAAGTAGACAGTCCACAGTATTTATTATGAGGCATGGTGAGTTTAACGTTGTGATTTTTTTTCGCAGTTTTCTGGAAAATGAAGAAGTTTAAAAAAAAATTGTTTTTCTTTTACATTTTTTTTAAAATAACTGTCACCAGTACAGTACAGCGTCATCATATGACTGGTGTAGCAGTGATCAGGTATACTGACTGGTGACAGTATGTGAAAAAAAAAAATAATACTTTTTTATTAATTTTTTTTTTACATTCTCTCATCAGAGTTTTCTCTTTTAAACTATAACAGTGATGTTCACTGTAATAAGCAATAATTGTAACTGTCAGTTGTATGTGCAGCTTTCTTGTTTAGTAAAGCATTAATGCACTACAGAGATCTAAGCTTCCTTGGCATATACCGCAAATAACCTTTAATAGACACCAAGCAAAACATCTGTTCTGACACTGATGCTCTACAACATTCTCTCTTTTAGATGTATTCCCTATTACTTTCCTCATCTGATGACTATTAACCACCCTATCTCCAGAAATGTGAAACCGATCTACACAAACCTTTCACCAAAACATCAAGGTACAAAGAGTTTCTTGGAGAATAGTACTTAGGCAAATATATAAATTGTTTGCTTACTAACTATTACAATCAATGTGTGGATTAGACTGAATAGGCCACATCACTCTCCCAATTGATGAAATCAAGAAAAGTCATGAGGCCAATCTTGAGTCCAAAAAAAAAAACTTCCACTTTAATACATAGTCAAGGCAAAAGCAATGATAATCAAAATGTTGGAGGAATATAATTTATTCTCACATGCCACCCGGGACTCGTGCTGTGTGAAGCGGTAGCTTGGTGGTAACTGGAGGAGATAATGCCCAGCAGGGTGGCTATAGCTTAAGGGCAAAGGAACAAACTCCTTTAAGAATGGAACCAATGGAACTCTGATTCCTATAAAAGGGTCCGCGTCACCAGAAGCGACGTGCTGGAAGTGCGTCAGCTAGTTTGCATCATCTGAAAGTGACACATCAATGTACAAAGAAGCTAGCGGAGGATCTCCAGGAAGGATGTAGAGCGTCCTTAGTCTCCATGGCTATGCAACAAAATGCATGGTCATGAAAACAAAGTAAGCTTAACATCAGGGTCCTCCAAACTATGGCCCTCCAGTTGTTTAGGAACTACAATTACCATTATTTCTAGTCATGGCTTTGAATGTCAAAGTTTTACAATGCCTCATAATTGTCAGAGTGAAGTGCCCTATTCAGTTTATTTTACACATTACGATTATACTAGTTCTTAAGCAAGCAAGTTATATATTGGACTTTTATTGTATAAATTGTATAAATTGTATAAATTGTATATATTGTACTATTCCCCAAGGAACTCTTTGAGCGCTGGTGTTTTGATTTTGTTTCTAAGGTTCTACTATATTCAATGGTTTAACAATGAGCAGCATGAGCATCGGACTACACCATTAATACAGGAATCATTTTTTACTGTCTTGCAGATTGCAGCACCAGACTTTGCTATTTTCTTTTCAATAACCCTTTTACAAAGAAATAATGCAGGCATATCATTTGCTTTGCACTAAATTCATCTTCAAGTACACAATTGCAAGAAACGAATTGTAAGATCCTCACTGGGTTGTATCCTACACCATCTACTTTGCATAAATACTTCCCCTCAGTCCCAAAGTGATGTTGTAGATGCCAGTAGGAGCAGCGAACCATGCTACACATATTCTGGTTTTGCATGAAATTATCACATTTCTAAAAGGAAGTATGGAGAATTGCAGAAAAATTCACAGATTCACATACGAAGGACTCCTTCTTCTTCCTTACCCATGTTTCTAATATCCCAGCCAAAACCTACAAAAAATCAGTCTTACACTACCTTCTTAATGCCGCCAAATCATGTATCCCTCTAAAACAGAAGAATCAGCAATCTCCCTCTATCTCGGATCTCAAGAGTAGAACAACTAAACCAGATAGAGGACTTGCTATATTGGAAAATATTCATATTCTCAGGTAAAGCCCTCTTGGATTCCAACCCATAAAGGCGCCCCTTTATCCTGGCCCATGTATCCAGCAAATCTCCAATTTACCTTTATTTTTTTGCTTCCCCTTTCCTTTCTCCCCTTTTTCTTGTTCATTCTTCCTTTCACTCTACTCTTCCTGCCCCACTAGCTTTCTGGCTACAATAAAGAAAACACTCAGTGTCCTGTCCCAACACATTTTAGAGTTTTGTTGATATGTTCTGGTGATTATCTTACTTGATGAGTAACTTAATCCACACTTGTTTTAATTGATTGTTTTGACCTGTGTTAATTTCACTTCATCGTATTCCACAATTCTTGGTACATAAATGTGCTCCTATACTGTACCTTTGTTTAGATATGTTTGTCACCTTAAATGTTATTGTCCTGAACTGTGCATGTTTTTTCATCACATTTTGGGTGTATAATGCTGCTGAATACCATAAATAAAGAATCAAAATAAAATAAAAAAAAAAACAGGGGGGGATTCCTAAAATTGACCGCAAAAATTGAAATACACTGAATTTTGGTAGCTTTTATGACTAATTATTACAATTATATATTAGGAATCCTATTTTATTTATTTAATGAAATAAAAGTGAAAAAGCAAGGGTATTACTAAAAAGATACCAAAAACAAAACTATACTCAAGTATAGAGGACAAAGAAATGTGATTAAATGTCTTGTATAAATATTACAAAGAGCCCAACAAATCCTGCAAATGAGCAATCAGGTCAGCAAAACATGAAATATAAAGCTGATTGCTAATGACAGCAAGACAAATGCAGAAGAGATGAAAGCTTATAACTAGCAAAAAATCATGATGGAGTCTATTATCTACACAAAGCCTGATATTCTTACAGTGATTAACAGGGATAAAGCAGAGTGAGAAACAATGAAAAAATTATTCATACTGCAAAGCACAGCAGGGATGTTTGCTATGAGAAAGCCATTGTTTTTAAAGAGAAGTTCTTCAAATCTATTTCAACCAAGCTTTACAATATGCAGAGGTTTTAGTGTCTATAGAAGCATTATTGTGACTGACAGTAGGAAGACTGTACAACCCACTCCCATAGTGGTCATAGCCACTGACAGGATATTTTAAAGGTAGTGGGAGTTCACCTATATGAAAAGTGTAATTGAGGCGATTCACAGAAAGACCTTTCAGCATTTTCCATATTATTTATAGGCCCTGTTGCTGTGATGACCTGCTCCATACCCATTTTCTGCTAATATCCAATTTAAAGTAGATATAAACCCAATCACTCAAATCCCACATGAGCTTTATCATATTACCACAATTTTAATGTGGTTTTACGGCTTTTTAAAGGTTTAGCTTTAATTAAAATATTTTGAAATCCAGCCATAAAGGTTCCTGTTAAGACATTTACCCTTATGGGTTAACAACTGTCTGCAAATTATGCTTTTGTATTTTCATCCTGTCACATTCATCCTTAGTGGCCAACCTATCACATTTACTCTTAGTGGACACAATAAGTGTCTGTAACTGCACACTTTGTAGAGGTATGGTCAACTCCTATTTGGCTCCTACAGATCTGACAGGCAACAGGCAGACTGGTAAGTCCACTCTCTGGGTTACGAACTTCTGCCCCCTGTCCATTATGAAATCCTGCCCCCTGTGCTCTGTCTGTTATGAATTTCTGACCCTTTAGCTCTGTCTGTTATGCATTCTTGATCCTTGCACTCTTTCAATTATGCACTCCTGAGTCCTGCATTCTGTTCATTATGTACTCCCCATGCTCTGTGCACCACACACTCTTGACCTCTTTGCTCTGTGTGTTACATAATACTGGCCCCTGTGCTCTGTGTGTTAAATTCTATAGACCCCTGCTCTCTGTGCATTACATACTACTAACCCCTACACTCTGTGTGCTACATACACAATATACATTGTGTTGTATATGAAATACTCCTAATCCTTATCCTCAGTAACTTAGATGCCCTTGACCCTAGAACTCTTGATGCTTTATATGATCCTTGTGCTAGAATTGAGTCGAACACCCTTTGTTCAGTTTGCGCCAGAACTCTCGAACATCGCAAAAGTTCGGGCACATACTGCAAACCCTATTGAAGTCTATGGGACACAAACTAGAAAAATCAAAAGTGTCCATTTTGAAGGCTTATATGCAAGTTATTATCCATAAAAAAAAGGGTATGGGGGCCTGGGCACTGCCCTGGCGGACATGTATCAATGCAAACTTTTTTTTTAAAAAAGACATATAGTGATTTTAATGATGCTTAAAGAAAAACAATAAAAATGAAACATTCCTTTAAATATAGTGCCTGGAGGGTCCCCTTAGTCTGCATGTAAAGTGGCACATCTGTACTGTATATAGAACCTGCTGCAGCAAAACTGACATATATAAAGAAAGAAAAAATATTTTCCCTGCAATGTTTCTTTATTTTGTACACAACGGTTTGGGGAGCAAGTCTGCTTGATGAGGCCACCATTTAGTGCAGTCAGAGCAAGATTAGAGATTTTTTGGGTAAATTCTGGTCTTCCTTTGGCAAACATTGGATGGAAATAGCACATTTTTGCATCACAGTGAACAAGCCTTATGTGAAGAAGCCAATATATAGTACATCCAGGCTAAGATTCCCAATTTTGTTTTAGATAAAGCCTGGTGTCTCTTTCGCAAACTTTGGACAGAAGTAACAGGTGTGGAAAAATTGGGCTTGGGTGTTGGTGGTGCCTTAACACCATAACCCTATAGAGATACTCTTAAAAAAAAATCTGTTTATTTTTCTTAACAAAACATGCAAAAACAATGTCCAAGAATAACCTCAAAAGAGCAGTTTCAAAAAAAATTTACAAAACGAATTTGGGAATTGCTTTATTCTCTCATCTGGCCATCTTCTTCTACTCCTTATATATTTAAAGTACAATACATTATTACACCTTTTTAGAACTTCAAGATGTCCAGCTCATGTCCCATCAATATACTCTTCTGTACTGGCGAGCTGCATGTCCACAGAGACCAGGTATCCCTTGTATTCCTTACCCCACTTAAGTTTCAACATTACCGGCTTACTAGTAAAATCATTAAGGAGCGGTTTTGGGTTTAGTGGCAAACTCATTCTACTTCTGAAGCTGCCACTGATCTACAGACCAGTGAATGGAAGAAAATATATACCCGTGGAATTCCCTGAGAACACACTGCCAGAGAGAGCAGGAAATAGCTAACAAATGGTGTTGGTAGTGCCCTCACACCATAACCCTAAAGAGGCACATTTGATGAAAGCAAGAATTGGCCTTTCTGTGACAAATTTAAATTATATGCACCTGTCAAACAGTTGTGGACAAATTGGGCTTTGGGTGTTGGTGGTGCCTTCACACTGTAACCCTATAACCCTAAAACCCTATAGGTACTCTTGATGAAAGCAAGAATTAGCCTTGCTGTCAAAAATTGAAATGATATGCACTTGTCAAACAGATGCAGAAAACTTGATCCTTGGGTGTTAATTGTGTCCATAAAACCTATACCAAAAAAATGACTTCAAGAAAAAATCAACACTACATAGCTAGGCAGCCTAGATAGTCTTGCAGAGATTCAAACTTTAATCAGTGACATCGGCATCAGTTGCTTAATAACTACTGCTAATCCAGGACTGATTCATTTCGACAAATGTCAGGCGGTCAATAGAGTCTGTGGACAGACACATTCTTCAATCTGTCACAAAACCTCCAGCAGCACTGAATTTCCATTCAGAAAGCACGCTGGATGCAGGGCAGTCCAGCGGCTCAATTGCATACTGGGCAAGTGTTAGCCAGTGGTCTATAATCATGACCCAGTACCGCAGTGGATCGTGTACTGGAAAGCATGTATGTTTTCACCCTTAGGTAATCTTCCACCATGTTATGCAGATCCTGCCGATGGGATGTGGAAGCTGACAGCCCTGGGGGCTGAGGTCTAAAAAATGTTTTAAATGCATCATTGAGGCAGCGCCCTTCTCCACCACTCCTCCTTTGACCAACAGAAGCCTCAAAACTACCTTTTCCATGAGACTAAAACCTAGCTGGAAATGTGTTACATAAACTCCTTTTTAGGGTGTCCTCAAGATATTTCATTCTGTGCTTCCTATGAGAACGCAAGATGAGTTCTGAGACTTTCCTCTTTTAACAGTGGTCAAGGAGGGTTGCCAACCAATAATGTTCCTTCTCCTGGATGCCACGAATTCTCGGGTCCTTTCACAGGCTTTGAAGAAGGAGGTAGACCATGCACCACAAGTTTTCGGAGGCATGAGAAGCAGAGTTCTCCGGGTTAGGATTACACTATCTGCAACTACCTCCCCCCAGCCATGTACTACTCCCAAGGTTTCTGGGGACTGAAAATCATCTGTTAAGGCTTGACATACAGTGCTGCTTGTGTGTTCTGTGGCATTGCAAGAATGGTGCCTGCATAAAGTGGGCCTTGAGAGGCAAGGAAGTCCTCCTCTTCCTCCTGTTGCTCTACCTCGAGTGCCCTGTCTATAATGCAGAGTATGATCCAGGAGGAACACAAGAGGGATAGTGGCACTGATGTATGCATTGTCACAGCTCACCATCCTTGTCTCATTCTCAAATTGTGACAGTACAGTCCATGCATCCTTTATCAGCAGCCATTGGCATAGGGAAAAATAGCCGAGCTTCAATAAACCTGTCCCTCTGCTGCATATATCTAGCTACTGCAGCATTGCTAAAGTTGAGTTCCACCTGGGGGGCATGTCACAAATCAGACAATGTATGGGCAGTTGGAATTCCCACTGAATTTCAGCCATCTGAATGCTGGCTCTGTATGACTGTCTGAAATGGCTACAGACTCTTCTGGCCTGCCTTAGAAGATATTGCAAACCTAGGCACCTGTTTAAGAAACGCTGCATCACCAAATTGAGGACATGTGCCAGGCATGGCACATGTATTAACTTTCCCTGTCGAAGGGTGGACAGGAGGTTAGTGAAATTATTGCACATCACCATTCCTGGCTCAAGCTTCTGTGGTGTGAACCACCTCTGGCCTGCTCCCGCACAGCTGAAAGAATCTCTGCGCGGGTGAGGCTCCTGTCCCCTGGACAGACCAGCTGAAGAATTGCATGGCATCCTTTAGCCTGACTCATTGAATAGCCCCTTGAATGCTGAGCGGGGTACTGGTGGTTCATAAGACAATTCAGCAGAAGAAGGCATTGAGGAGGAGGAGGAGGGAGTGGAACTGACAGGTCTCGCATCATCACCAGCAGCTGTATGAAGACATGGCCGCAAAACAATCTCCAGCCCTGAGCCCTGTCCTGCATCCTTCCTAGTTGCAAGCAGAGTTACCCAGTGTGTTGGGAACAAAATATACCTTCCCTGACCATGCTTGCTGGACCACGTGTCTGCAGTAAGGTGGACATTGCTGCTGACTGCCTTGCCCAACAATGCCAAAACATTGCCTTCCATGTGATGGTACAAAGTTGGATTGGCCTTATGTGCAAAGAAATAGTGACTGGGAACCTGCCATTGTAGCACAGCACATTCTGCAAATTCCCAGAAGGGGGCAAAATCCACCAGATGGAAAGGCAGGAGTTGTAAATCCAGAAATTTGGACAAGGTGGAAATTAGACGTTGGGCATGTGGGTGGCAGGTAGTGTATTTTTTTATTCAGCAGCTGGGGCAGAGAAATTTCCCTGCAATACTCTATAGCTGGTGCTGTGCTTCTGGCAGCTGTGTTGCAAGGAAATGTGAAATCCTTTACTATACCATCATCCCTGTTAGTGGAGGATGCTGAGAGGTCATGAGATATAGCAGGGGGTAGACATGAAAGGTAAGGAGTGAGGGGGAGAAAAATTGTGTCCCTTTTGTGTGGCTTTCAGGTGTTCTTGCCATCGGTCTGAGTGGTGGGAGGTTAAATGCCTTTGCAAGCATGTGGTACCAAAATAGCTGGTGTTTTTACCATACTTGATCTGCTTCTGGCAGAGATTGCAAATTGTAACAGGATGATCAACTACATATGTGCAAAAAAAGGCCCACAAAGCTGAGCTGTGGGAAGTGGGCCGGGAGATAACATCTCCACTATCTGATGGAATAGGGTGGCTACTCTCTCCTGTTCCATTATGGCTGCCTCTGGAGGACATCCTGCCTTGGGATTGTGTCTCCCCTTACTTTCCTCCTCTGTTCAATCTGGCACTCTTGTTTCATCAGTGACCTTATTATCATCATCCCCTCCATCCTCATCACTGGAGCCAACTTGTCAATATGCTGTGGCTGGGGGAACATTACTGCTAATTTGTTGTTTATCAGTGTTCTCTCCTCTCTGTAGGCTCATGTTACTTCCTTCCCTAACCTCAGAACTAGTAACAGAATCAAGTAAAGCCTGTGCATCGTCAAAAGCATGTGGCCGATTCTGTGTTCAAATATTTCATCTGACTCCTCCATGCATGATGCTTGGGCATTGGCAGGAGTAGCTGTGGGCAAGGAGGCAGAATAAGATGCTCTGGCAGCTGCAGTTGACTGCGCACTAGTCCCAGCTTGGGTGATAGAAGATGAGGATGGTTTAGTAAGCCAGTCCATTTCCTCCTCTGCATGCTGTGGTTGGATAGCACGAGCAATATTACTAAACAGAGAAAAATAAAAATGTGCCCTGCCTTAAGACGGACCATTTCCACCATTGCCTGTGGAAACAGAAAACTGTTGGCCCCCTCATAGTGGCATGGGATCGTCTGCCTCTCCTTGCTTGCCTCCCAGACATGATGGGGGGGGGGGTTATTACACAAGATTAAAAGATACTGGGAAATGTGTAATCGGATGAATTTTATTCAATGAAAAGTGGTGTTTGGTGCACTTTAAATTGATGACAGCTGCTGACAGAAATGTAAAAACTATAAATAAATAAACAAAAAAGAGGGAACAACAGCTTCAAAATAAAAAAAAAATGTGGCTGACAATTTAAAAAAAAGGGGGCAGGCATGGGACAAGAAAAAATGCAGCAACCGAATAAAAAAAAAAAAAAAAAAAGGGAGGCATATACAGCACTATATACAGCACTAAATGTTATGTAATGCTGTGGTAAACACTGCATTACACTACACTGACACTAGACTATACTGACACACTATTCTTGCACTACACTAACACACTACATTTACACTACACTATACTTGCACTATACTTACACTATAATGAGACTACACTACTACTAACACTACACTGACACTCTACACTCAGAGTCACAATAACACACTAACTTGCTAGTAGCAAACAGAGCCCTGTTCTATCTATCTCCACTCTAACAACACACTGCAAAAGGTTTCTGTGGGAAGGAACCTTTTATAATGTGGGGTGGGACTATGAGCACTGAGCCATGATTGGGCAAAGTCATCTTGACTTTGTCTAATCATGGCTCTGACTGTGCTCTGTGCCCTGATTGAGCAAAGCCTTGCACCTGATCAGTGGTCAGGTGCATTGCTTCATCCAATTAGGGCCCTAGAATGTACTATGCAACACGCAGTGCATTGTTGGGCGATCTGCGGGCGAACATCCTGCCAAGCGTCTCTCAAATTAAAATGTTTGCTGAATGTGCGAACAGGCGATGTTCAGGCTAAATGTTTACCTGTTCTCCCCAGCTCTAATCTTAGCATTCCTTTAGCTACATCATATACTGCACTCTTTATGCTGCTTTACATTACATGCTCCTGACCAAAGTGTAAATTGTTTAAAGAGCCGAAGGTGCCTAAATAACCCCTAGCTATTTTAAAGCTGAACTCCAGGAATAACACGTTTCATGTAAATACTTTCTTCATTAGTGGTAAATGATATAAATCCATTTAACCTAGATATTGTGCATAACCCCAGTATTTTTCTTTTCCCTCAGGTGCCAGACATTCAGATAAAAGTGATCCTCGCAGTAAACTTTCTGCGGGATCACTTTTAGAAGCGGTGGGAAAAGTGCTCCTCCCAGCTGCTTCCCAGTGGTTCCCGGGCTTACCTTACCGATTGGTGAGCCTGGAAACCCAACTGCTGCTGGCGGTAGCTTGGCATAGATATGAGCAATAGCAAGATGACTGCCGATCATCTGCCTTTGGAGGACGTCACAACGTCGCTTCCAGTTCTCAGGCGATGGCTTTTTTTTTTCTTAATGCAAAAGATAAATTATTTTTTTGATCTTTTGAATTTAAAGGTAGAGGAGAGATTTGGGGTCTCTTTGACCCCAGATCTCTCCATAAAGTTGACCTGGTATGCGGTATTGCTATCACAAGGGATGTTTAAATTTATTGCGATAGCAATAAAAGTAATTAAAAAAAAGAAAGGAAAAGTGTAAAACCAAAAAAGTGGAATAAAATAAATAATACCTTTCTTTCCTGTCCCTATGTGCTTGCGTGCTGTGGTGAACATATACTTAGGTCACGCCCACATATGTAAATGGTGTTCAAACCACACATGTAAGGTATCGCTGCAAATATCAGAGTGAAAGCAATAATTCTAGCACTAGACCTCCTCCGCAACTCTAAACCAGTAACCTGTATACATTTTTTAAAGTGTCGCCTATGGAAATGCTTAAGTATTTTAGTTTGGTGCCATTCTACAAGCATGCACAATTTTAAAGCATAACATGTTAGGTACAGTATCTATTTACTCTGCATAACATAATTTTTCATATTTTGTAAAAACAAAAATTAGGTATATATTGTGGGGTTTTTTTTGTTAATTTATTAACCAATTGCTGACCACCCTATAGCACTTTTACTGCTACAGGGCAGCAGCTGTGGGCAGATTCATGTATATATACGTTATTCTGCATTTCTGCCTGCAGGGGGCATGTATTCACCACAGGCGGGCCACTTCTGCTGTGATAATTTAAGCTGATCTGCGGGTCCCAGGGATTCGATGGCCTCCAGCACCCGCCGATCGTTAGTAAAACATGGAGAACTGAGAGTATGTAAACAATGTTTATCTCAGTTCTGACAGGAAGGAAGGGACGATCATGTGTCTCTGCAAAGCAGGGACTGGAATCAATACTTTCCCCTACCGAAAGCAGCACACTGTGTACACAAAAACACTGGCTAGGCACACAGTTAACCCTTTGATCTCCCTAGATGTTTAACCCCTTCCCAGCCAGTGTCGTTAATAAAGTGCATATTTTTAGCACTGATCACTGTATTAGTGTAACTGGTTCCCGCTAAGTGTCGAAAGTGTCAGTTAGTGTCCAATAGTACACTGCAATATCACAGTTCCTCTATAAATCACGGATCACTGCCATTACTAGTATATAAAAATAAATAAATAAAAATTTCATAAATACATACCATAGTTTGTAGACACTATAATGACGTGTAAACCAATCAATATACCCCTATTGGGATTTTTGTTACCAAAAACATGTAGCCGAATACATATTGGCCTAACATTTATGAAGAAATTAGATTTTTTACATTTTTTATTGGATATGTTTTATAGCAGAAAGTACAAAAGAGTTGTTTTTTTTTTTTTTTCAAAATTGTGGGTACTGTTTTGTTTATAGCGCAACAAAAAAAACTCAGAGATGATAAAATGCCACCAAAACAAAGCCCTATTTGTGAGAAAAACGTAACACAAATTTTATTTGGGTACAGTGTTGCATGACTGTGCAATTGTCAGTTAAATAATGCAGTGCTGTATTGCAAGAAATGGCCTGGTCATGTAGGGGGTCAAATCTTCTGGAGGGTAAGTGGTTGAAGTGTATTTTGTCCAAAAGAAAGGTGTTTGAAAGAATGCTGCACAAAAGTCGCATGACAATGACCACCATTTTAATCTCTAGGGCCTCTGTTAAAAAAAAAAAAATATATATATATATATAATGTTTGGGGGTTCTTAGAAATTTCCTAGCAAAAAACACTGATTTTTATTTGTAAACAAAGATTGTCAGAAAAAGGTCTGGGCCTTCAGTGGTTAATGAAGTTTCTCTTTAGTAACCTCAGAAAAATGGCTAGCTCTGTCTGTATTTTGTGTGTGCAGAAAAGTGTATGTAATATAAGAGTTAAGAAAAAACATTGTGCTGAGATATCTATATTTCTGTGCAAAAGTTTTAGTCAGGTGTGAAGAAATTCTTTTAAATGCTTTCAAAAATATATATTTTAATGATTTATTTTCATTTTATACATTTACAAAATGCAAAGTGAGTGAACAGAAGAAAAATGTAAATCAAATCAATATTTTGTGTGACTACCCTTTGGCTTCAAGCCAGCATCAGTTCTTACACTTGTACATTTTGTATGATTAACCAATTATACCAAGCAGATGCTGATGATCATCAATTTCATATGTAGGTTGAAAGAAACAGAATCAGCTGTGTAGGAGGCTTAAAACTGGATAGGGAACAGCCAAACTCTGCTACTTAGGTGAGGTTGTACATTGGACTGATGAGTCAAAATTTGAAAAATGTAGCTGTAGGAGGAGACAGTTTGTTTTCCGAATGTCTGGACAACAGTACAAGTGTCTGTAGGCAACAGTGAAGCATGGTGGAGGTTCCTTGCAAGTTTGGGACTGCATTTCTGCAAACGGAGTTGGGGATTTGGTCAGGATTAATATTTTTCTCAATGCTGAACAATACAGGCACATAAAGTACCAATCCATCATGTCATATCAGGAAGCCTGATCTCAACATCGAGTCTGTCTGGGACTACATGAAGAGACAGAAGGATTTGAGGCAACTTACATCTGCAGAAGATCTGTAGTTAGTTCTCCAAGCTGTTTGGAACAATTTACCTGCCAAGTTCCTTCAAAAACTGCGTGCAAGTGTACCTAGAAGAATGGATGCTGTTTTGAAGGTAAAGGATGGTCACACCAAATATTGATTTGATTTGGATTTCTCTTCTGTTCATTTACTTTACATTTTGTAAATTGATAAAAATAAAATATTAACACTTCTATTTTTGAAAGCATTCACCTGAACTTTTTGCACAATAGCTTATGTGTCTTTTCAATAACTTTAAGTGCCGAAGCAAAATTTTTAAAAACAAAGACAATTATTGTACAAGCACGCAGGGAGATCAGTAAGCAATACAGAGTATTGTGTTAAAAATGGCCACATGGGAAATCTAATATGATTTAAATGTCCTATGCTGGGTAGGACCTAGCTCTCTAACTTTCTTTGAAGTTCCATTTGTGTCTCTGGTGGAATTTATTGAGGTCGTAATAGTCATTCATGTAAGCTTGTTTCTTCCAGTAGTTCCTTGGAAGAATAATTATTCAAAAGCAGAGACAGCAATCTTGCAAATGAAGGGATGTGAAATGGCGTTCTCTTGCAGAAAGAGGAAATACAAGTTGTTAGACTATCTGCTTCATTAACAATGTATTTTATATTAACAATGTAACGTATTTATAACTAAAAGAGCTTTTCTATTTTCCCCTTCAAAATTATTGCTTGTGACACAGTAACTAAAACATATTTGGTGGGCAAAAGGACTGTAGCACAGCCTGCCATGTATATAGTAAGTAGGCTCAGGTTTTATTTACCCATACCCCTTTAAACCCTACTCATTGCAATATGGCCACATCCATTGCTTACCAAGGCGCTTTATGTGTGTTGCATGATTTTGTTTTCTTAGTGTGCCCAAGGATGTTTTAGGTCATTCACAATCCTATCAATGTTCCTTAAGATGAAACATAGGGTGAAAAAAGGTTAAACACCAGTTTATGAAAAAATATCAAATTTATTTATGAAGCACAATGCTTGAGAAAATTAAATACCATCCAATTAGGCTTTAGATATACTTTTCTTTTTTCATATTAATTGTATGGATTTAATCTAGATTGTTTAGTCTGGGACAAAAATAACAGCCCATTAGCACAGCCTTGCATTCTTTCCCTTTTGTTCTTGCATGTTAAAAAAAAAAAGAAAAATGCCAATACAAAAATTGTAGATAGAAATGTTGTGTAAAGCTTCAGTGCTTCCTCTTTCATGGAAATCATCATATCAAATTTCAGATAGAACAAGTGGTCACTATCCTTTTGGTAACAGTATGAGAACTAAACAAATGTGGCCAAAATGACAAACACTATATCAGAACTGATATACTGATATACTGATATGCACTTCCAGAATGGCCTTTACCTAGTTGCCACACACGATGCATCCTTTCTGTAGCTAGCAAGTCCCATCTATACAATATTGAAATATTCTAACAATTAGAACTCTGCTACTGACATTTTAAAGCAGAACCCTCATATCCTCCTATGAGCCAAGGACAGTGTCATCTAAGCCCCAAATTAGATCTGCAGTAGCTATAGTGCTGCACATGTGATCACCCATGACACCAAACATTTAGGGCTTAAAAGAGCAGTTGGGAGCTGGCATAGGCACACCGACTGTCACAGTTATCAACAGAGCTATGCTTGTAATGTAGCATTCACTGAGCATGTTCTAGGAGGAAGAATCTAAATTAAAGCACTGCAAAAAATGGCATTACAAAGATTAAGGATTTAACAACATTTACTGAACATTTATTTCTAAATTGAGCTTTCTTTTGGAAAATAATTAAATCAGTGGGTTTAGTTCCACTTTAAGCTGTCAGTTAGCTCTTATCAAAGACATTTCCTCTCCCAAGAGACTTGTTCTCTAAGCCAAGCTGAGATTCAGAAAAGAGTCTGCAACTCCGCAAGTGGTTATTGAATTTAGAGAATGTCTGGGGCATTACAGGCTAAAATTGAAAAAGGAACCTAAATAAAATGTATTTAAGCTGCACCTAGGCTCGTTTTTTTTCAAACATCCATGTATACAAATGTTAAAAGGGTTGTTGGTGGCCTGATTGCAAGGTTAAACAATATGCAATAACTGTATTAGGCAAGGGGGAGTACAGAACATGTGTTGCTCACTTAAAGTGATTGTAAAGTCTCATTTTTTTTCTACAAAAATATCAAACATGTTATACTTACCTCCTATATGCAGCTGGTTTTGCACAGAGCAGCCCCGATCCTTCTGTTCTTGGGTCCCTCTTCTGTGATCCTGGCTCCTCTCTCCTGTTGAGTGCCCCCACAGCAAGCAGCTTGTTATGGGGGCACCCAGACAGAGTCACAGCTCCCTGTGTCCATTCAGACACAGAGCCCTGAGCCGACCCTGCCCCCTCTCTCTCCTGATTGGCTAGCTGACTTTGATTGACAGCCAAGTTAATCACACAAATTTTGCAAAAAAAAGACCATGCAAAAAAAAAGACCGACAATTTTACTTTCTGCAAATATGTCATTTGTAAATTTGTATATTAACGTCAATATGTATTCTGCTATATATTTTTGGTAAAAAAAAAATCCCAATAAGCATATATTGATTGGTTTGCACAAAAGTTATACTGTCTACATTCTATGGTATATATATATATATATATATATATATATATATATATATATACTGAAATTTATATTTTTTTATATTTATATTAGTAACGGGGCAATCAGCAACTTATAGCGGGACTGCGATAGTATGGCAGACAGTGTAACAGTTACTGACACTTTGTGGGAACTAGTGACACTAATACAATGTAAAGTATTGTACTAATGACACTGGCTGGGAAGGGGTTAAACATCTAAGGCGCTCAAACATAATCCACCACATTTCTACTGACAGGAAGGAGCCCTGCCTTGTTTAAATAGGGAGACCTCCATCCTGTGTCTCTCCTCCTCGCCGATCAGCGGGTGACAGCGAGCATCCAATGACCAGCACCTGCTGATCGGCATCTGCTGTGACTAATCACAGCAGAAGCAGTGTGCCAGCAGTGCCTGCGAGGTACCCTCTTATGCGGAAGTGCAGAATCATCTAAATATATGTAATTCTGCACAGAACTGCCACCCTGTTACAGTAAATCTGTGAAAGGGCAGTTGTTAAGGGGTTAAAGTGATTGAAAAGTTTCGTCTTTAAAAAAATAAATAACTAAATATGTTATACTTACCTCCTCTGTTCAGCTGGTTTTGCACAGAGTGGCCCGGATCCTCCTCTTTTCGGGGTCCCTCTTCTGTTCTCCTGGCTCCTCCCTCCTGTTGAGTGCCCCCACAGCAAGCAGCTTGCTATGGGGGCACCCAGGCCGAGTCATGGCTCCCTGTGTCCATTCAGACACGGAGTCACGCCCGGCCACTCCCCCCCTCTCTCTTGATTGGATGATTGACTTTGAATAACAGCAGCAGGAGCCAAACATGCCACGCTGCTCTCTCAGCCGATGAGGAGGGGAGTCCCGGGCAGCTGAGAAACTTCTGCAATATTGCTGGATAAAGATGGGCTCAGGTAAGTATTAAGGGGGCTGAGGGGGGCTGCAAGAAACATAAGGTTTTTTTTTTGTCTTAATACATAGAATGCATTAAGATAAAAAAAACATCTGCCTTTACAATCACTCTAATATTGATTTTCTCCTGTTAGGAGAAAGAGCATTTACAATAAACCAGTTGGAATAAAGACTGTTGGATCTATTCACTGTCAATACTGTACAATGAGTGACACACACTGCAATGCACTTTACAGTGATGGAGCACTGAACAGCACAGTAAATATGGGGGGGGGGGGGTATTCTACTGTTTGTAACCCACCACACTGCAATTTATTGTAATATAGCAGTGGCAACTTACAACATTCAGTATAGTGCTGTATAGCTCTGTAGTTAGCATGTTACCACTGACAATTATTTGATTCAGATATTGCAGAGAGGATGCGGCAATACAGAATTGATACAATGTTGCAGAAGTAGAACTCTATTGTTCTGTAAAGGAATCTGAAAGGCCCCTTTGACACAGGCGGACCTTTCAGATCCGCCTGTCTGTTTTTTTTGGCGGATCTGAACGGATGCCCCATGCATCTCTATGGGGCATCGGATGTCAGAGGAGACATGTCCGCTGACATCTGATCCGATCCATCAAATCTGGACGGATGGAAACCCTATTTTCCATTCGTCCAGCGGATCGGATGGAATCAGATGAGAATGGACAGGTGGTCCATTCCTATCCGATTCCACCATTGAGAACAGCGGGGACCTGATAGCTCCGTCTCTGCACACAGCGCGGAGACAGAGCTACTTTCCGCCTGCTCAGCAGGGGATCGGCGGATCGATCCCCCACTGAGATAAACAGAGTCCGCCGACGGACTCCCTTGTGTGAAAGGGGCCTTAGGCTCCTTTCACACTGGTTTGCTTCAAAACTGCCAAAAAAATGCTGAGTGCTTTTGCAGTGCTTTTTAGGCGATTTAGAGGCGTTTGCGGTGTGGTTTTTAAAGAACTTGTGACTCAAAAACTTCACCAAAAACACTGTGGGGCATTTTTGAGGCACTTTTGATGTGCTTTTGAGTCCTTTTTTGAGGTGCTTTTGAGGCACTTCCTACTCATTTCATGGGGAGGAACGTTTTTGATGCACTTTTTTTAACTCCCCAAACAAGCTCCAAAGATTCTGCAAGTAGGATTTTTTTTCACTACTCCACAAGCGCACTGTCCCAGTGTGAAAGCATTCATTGATTTTAAAGGGAAGCATTTTTCTTGAGATTTTCAGTTGCTTTTTTTTTTTTAATGCAAAAGCGCTTGAAAAACTTTTAGAGTCGGTTCACACTAGCGCGACTTGTCAGGCGACTTGTCAGCCGGACAAGTCGCGCTCACTCGCGGTCCCTTGACCGCTACAGGACCCGTTCTAATAGGAGCGACACAAGTCGCTCTGACTTAGAAAAAGGGTCCTGTACTACTTCAGGGCGACCACGGAGTGACTTGCATAGACTTCCATTATGTGAAGTCCCTGCAAGTCGCTCCGAAGTCGTGGTGCATGGTAATGCACAAGTCGCCCCCGAAGTAGTAAGGAGTCGTGTCGCCTCAGTGTGAACCGGCTCTTAGTGTGAAAAGGGGCCTTAACAAATTCAGTCTGGTAAACATTTTGAAACAATGAAGTCTCATCTCTACAACATTTTATCATTTCTGTATAGCAGTTCACTCTCTGCAGCAGCAGATTCATCACACTTAAATACGTATTTACTATGATCATCAGCTCAATATAGTGGTCTTGTAATAATCCCCTTATTATTCTATTCTTATAAATAAAAAACATTTGACCTGGAGAGAAAAAAGCAAATAATATTCATTTTTTCCTCATTCACACAAAATAAATGTACATGCAGTTTTACAGGACTAAAAGATTTGCCATTTTTTTATAAACTGACCCCTTTGTTTACAATGCAGGAGCCTCACGTATTTCCTGTTCTAGTCAAATATTCTTTCGACTATTTTCTCTTAGGATCAAATGATACAAAAGATTACCTTTGCCATGTGAAGGGCAAGAAGTAGAAATTGACATTTCACACATATTAAAAGCATTATGGATATTATTTGTAACTTTTTGGCAAACGTTAACACATTTGCACTTAGAAAGTTTGATGAATAGACTCTTAAGTGTCATTGTCCCCTTCTTTAAAATGAAATGGAGATAATATGCTCTGCACTTGATCTACAAGAGAATACACTAATCTCAACTGCAGGGAGTAGACGCCTTAGCACAAAAAAACCCTTAGGCCATGAATTTGTAATATTCAATAGTGATTCAGAACTATACTGTTGTCATGTGTAAAATATAATGCAGCACGTGAAACGATCAAAGATTATCATAAAGAAGCACAGCACTTAATAATCTATGTGTCCCTCTATTGATTTTGTTTTTCTGCTTTGTAGTGAAAAGAGTACAGTGTGTGCTTTTCACAGTAAGGAAAAATTCTTTGCTCCAAGCATCATAATCAAACACATATTGTTTCAAATATATTGGAGATTTAACCACACTGTTTTTCATGCTTCATCTTCACAGCAAGTACAAGAAAACCACAAATGGCTCCTTTTGTTGCAGACATTCAACTTCTAGTGTAAAAT
The DNA here is from genome assembly GCF_965119305.1 of Pelophylax lessonae. Classification (NCBI taxonomy): domain Eukaryota; kingdom Metazoa; phylum Chordata; class Amphibia; order Anura; family Ranidae; genus Pelophylax; species Pelophylax lessonae. Next base: position 122,551,110 of record NC_138776.1, on the reverse strand, counting down.
ACTGAAGCATCCTGAAGCATCCTGTTAAATAAAAGTATCCCAGGAGATTTCATCTATCAATCATTGCACTGCTGAGCACTGTTTTTCAAGTAATTCTAGGCCAGGTCACATAGTGAGATTTGAACGTGATAACAATGCATTAATGCAGAACTGCCAAGAGGTAGGAATGATAATGTAATGATCTGTGTATACTGAAAGATTACCATTCTCCGGATTTGGTTGAATATTAGGATTCATAAAGACACATTTTTTACGTTTCAGTAAGAATGTTATTTGTAAAATATGGAAAGTTTCAGAAAATACAGTAAACTAGATTTTTACAAGTACTTGGGAGTCCACATAGTCTGTCCACATACTATTGAATATTGATTAAATTAGAAAAAAACTTTTTATTGTGAATAGTTAACAGGAACCATGTAAAGCATTAAAGCTGTACTCCAGGAATTCACTTTACTGGATACTTACACTGGTCCAGCTTGGCATAATGAAAGTATGCATCTCATACCTTAATTGGGCTACTGGGGAAGCTGACATTTGCTACAAAATTTTGGGTCCTGATGTGCTTTTTTGCGAGCAGCTTCTCTATTGCACACTGTCCATAGGGGGCTGCTCGCTTGGCACTGCTGTTATGTACAGCCTTTTTTCATTGAATACAAGTTCTTCTCTGAATGAATGCGATAGGGATAGGGTTAGTGACATCATGATGTTCACCTCTTCCAACCGATACAGTCTTATGTATGAAAGTGCTGGGTCTTCTGACTTGGACATTACACATGCACCTTCCTTATAATGTTTCAAACATGTAAGCACTGCTCACCTGACTCTAAAGTATGCTAGACATGTTTTAAATGTGCTAAATCCCCTTTAGTGTTTCATCCCAGCCCTTCCTAAGTCCCCTATAGTTTTTTTACCTTGGCTTGTTCAAACAGCTGTATTGCCTATTTACCTAATAGGAGTAGGGAAGGACTGAATGTACCTGGGTTCAGTTTGGGGGCATTCAGGGAACAAATCACGAGTTTGAATAATATTATCACGTACCTGGAGATGAGCCTGACACTGTGAGGAAGGCGCCTCCGACTCGGGACCCCTGATAGTGCAAACAGGGGACACCGGAGTGTAGAGTAGCACGAGCACCTGGAGATTTGCTTGAAGTGGACGATGGCTACTGGTGAAGGTTGCCAGAGAAATCCGATGAGCAGGGTGTTGTGCAGGCAGCAGGTGCTGGAAGCAGGGTTTCCTGGATAACAGGAGGAGCTTCCCAGGCAGGATGGACGGATCTGGGAATGACAGAAGCGTAGTAAGACAAGCCGGGTCAGGAGCCAATCGGTAACGTATAAGCCAGTAGGAGCAGACAGGAAGAGTGGTCACGGGACAAGCCAAGGTCAGTGCAGGTGGAGATCAGAGAATCGTCAGGACAAGCCAGGTCTGGAACTAGGAACAAGGTGCAGGTAAACAGGTAACAGGTATCCAAGGCTGAAGACAAAGCAGCACTGAACATGTGTGCTGATCCAGCTTAAATAGTGCTCTTCCTTGATGAGAAGGGTGGAGCCAGGATTAGCCTGTGGGTTTAACTCATCCTCTGCCAAAGCCTTCCTGACAAATATATTTGAACCAATGAAGGTCAAATTTTAAAATAAATAATCTCCATGTTCAAGGATAATAAGCAAGTGAATGAAAAAAAGGGCATGGGCGGGGGGCTGGGCACTGCCCTAGAGGACATTATTTTGTTTTTTAAGGATAATTTTGTGTGGAGCACTGATTTTATTCCCAGCCAGCAAATTAATGGGCAGGGTGACATCATTGGTTGCTAAGGACACAGTAGGTGTGGCACCTTCAGCTTCCTTAACAACCACTACCAGGAAGCAAGCTGTCATGTATAGTAACTATAGAAATACCACTATTATGCATGATGTCCTGCTCCCTCCAAACAGGTAAAAGTTTGGGTCTTTCTGGCAAATGCTCAAAGTTCAGTCTAAATTTGTGTTTGCACCCAATGCTAATTGCATAGCTAAAATAGAAACTGTATGATTATTTCTCCCCCAGAAGGACCTAGAAATGTGTTGTTTGATCTGATTATAATCAGGTGTATCAGGCAGATATTTTCTTACCATAAATACTGCTTCAATACAAATTCTAACTTTCACTTCATGAATGTTTAATTAATAAAAGTTTGACTAATAAAGCTTCTTGGTTATTTATAGATTTTTTATTCAATATTTTTGAAATAACATGTCATCCTGTATGTAAAATAAAATTGGACTTGCTGGTGAAAAATTTCTTTCAAAAAGTAGCTGAACTGTGACTCAAACAAAACTATCCACCGATCATAAACTTAAAAAATGATGTTGACTGACAGACACAGCAGTTAAAAAGCTTTAGCCAAATGTGATTTAATTACACAATAATTGAGGACACATACACTCCATTAACTTACTGTGCTGCTCTAATAATGTAGGTGAAGAGATAACATTAATCAAAACCATTAACCAAAGCACTGCGGCATATATGTTACTAAAACTCATCAGCTCTGCTGTATATTCATGAATTAGAAATGTGTAAAAGCATTACCATTCCACATTTCAGAAAGGAATACCTTTGTTAAAGTGGTTGTAAAGTCAGAGGTTTTTTTATCTTAATGCATTTTATGCATTAAGTTAAAAAAAACTTCTGTGTGCAGCAGCACCCCTCAGCCTTACCTGAGCCCATCTCTATCCAGCGATGTTGCAGGAGTGTCTTGGCTGCCCGAGACCCTCCATCCTTATTGGCTGAGATGACAGCATGGCGCCATTGGCTCCCTCTGCTGTCAATCAAATTCTGTGAGCCAATCAGTAGAGAGAGGGAGCGGGGCAGGTTCGGGCCAGGCCGGGCCGCAGCTCCGTGTCTAAATGGACATAGGCAGATGTGGCTCAGCTTGGGTGCCCCCACAGCAAGCTGCTTGCTGTGGGGGCACTCAACAGGAGGGAAGGGCCAGGAGAGTCGAATAGGAACCCGAGAAGAGGAGGGCTGCTCTGTGCAAATCCACTGTGAAGAGGAGGTAAGTAAACCATGTTTGTTATTTTAAAAAAAAATGTACAATCATTTTAAGTATTGTTTATCTCTAAGCTGTGCACACAACATAACCCTATTAGAATGTAAAAGGAACAAAAATCTTAAAAAAAATATCTGGGGCAACTTGATTGGTTGCTATTAGCAACAATTATTTTTTTTTTCATGTTCTTTTCTCCAATCAATTGATAAGCCCCTATGGTTTCAATGACTCACAACAATGCAGGGAAGACACAAATGATCAATCATTCTGGTGTAGATCAGGTACCTTATCCATGTCATTTACATAATGCTTCTTCCACAGAGGTCTATAAAACATATGAAAGGATTTCAGGGTAGAACATTTAACATGTTCCTATTGCTGTAGCCTCTGCCTGCTGCCCCCCTCCTTGTGGCAGCACTATGGGGAGAAGTTCCCCATATTAGCTGCCACTGTTTGAAAAAGAGCACGGCTCCACTGACACTGCCGCGTCATTTAGACACACAGCTCTATGTGTCTGAATGAACTACAAGCCCCAACATCCTCAAAGGCTGTCGGCTTGTAGTTCTCAATGAACTACTACGAGCTCTGTGGTAGTTCATTGAGTGTTCCTGTCGGGAAGTATTGGCTTATCCATACAGGATATACAGGTAAGCCCATACACTGACAGTGTGCAGGTAGGGTTGCCACCTCATCCTTTTTAAACTGAACACATAATAATTACACAGGTTCCGAGACTAATTTAATGCAAATAAGACACTAAAAGTGAATTAAATTACCACCTTAATCAGCCACAGAACCTGTGTAAATAATATGTGTTCGGTTTTAAAGGGATGAGGTGGCAACCCTATGTGCAGGAGACCTGCATGAGAGGCTTCTGCAAAAACAACAAAAAAACTACCTGCAATAAATTGTACATTTATTTAAAAAAAACATTTTTAAAAGTGAACTTATCCTTTCACCGTTGACCGTCCCACGCAAATATACTGTGGCAGGGCGGCTCGGCTGCGCAAAATCATGTAGATCTACGAGATTTTGTGCATGCGGTCTCGGCGGTGCGCGGGGCACCGGAGCCCTGCTCCCGCTGTGTCTGAGGCGGGCCGTGGAAGGAGCGACTGCGTTTGCCGTCGGCCTCCCGCGATCGTAAGAGAAACTAACAGAAGACCTACCAAAGCAGGCGAGTCTTCTGTCACACAGGCAGGGAGAGATCAGAAATTTCAGCTAAGCTGAAACCCCAATCTCTCTGTGCCTGTCACAGAGCCCCCCCACAGTGAGTAAGCACCAACAGGCATACATTAACCCCTTTGATCACCCCCAGTGTTAACCCCCTCCCTGCCAGTGTCATTTATACAGTAACAGTGCATATTATTTAGCACTGATTACTGTATTATTGTCACTAGTCCCCAAAAAGTGTCAAAAATGTCAGTTAGGGGGTCCCATCTGTCCACCGCAATCCCACTAAAAATCGTTGATCGCCACCATTACTAATAAAAACAAAAAAATAAACAAAAAGTCCAAAAATCTATCCCATAGTTTGTAAACGCTTTAACTTTTGCGCAAACCAATTAAAATACGCTTTTTGGGATTTTTTTTTTACCAACAATATGTAGCAGAATAAAAATTGGCCTAAACTGATAAAAAAAATAGATTTTTTAATTTTTCTTTATTGGGAATGTTTTATAGCAGAAAGTAAAAAATATGGTGTTTTTTTTCAAAATTGTAGCTCTTTTTCTGTATATAGCACAAAATCTAAAATCCGCAGAGGTGATCAAATACCACCAAAAGAAAGCTCTATTTGTGGGAAAAAAGGAGACAATAGTATTTTGAAACAGCATTGCATGGCTGCGCAATTTTTCGTTAAAGTAAGGCAGTAATGGTCTGGCCATTAAGGGGGTAAAACATTCGGGAGCTGAAGTGGTTAAATTCATTAGTCCTAACACACATGCAGATAGTGAAGACAATAAGGCCCCATGCACACTGATGCACTTGGCCCAGGTGCTTAAGGCTGGCCATACACTATACAATTTTCTTGTTCAACTTTGCTTTAGATTTACCAAAACCATGTGATATAGGGTCAAACCTAAACACTTTCAATGTGTATGCAATCTGGCAGGCCCTTGCACTACATAGTTTAAGGTAAATCTAAAGGAAATTGAATAAGAAAATTGTATAGTGTATGGCCAGCTTAAGGCTGCTGAAATAAGGTGCAGGTATGAGGCACAGGTGGGCTATCTAGCTCCACTGCCTAACGCATGTAAAACTATTTTACCTGTTAAAGTCTCACTAGTGTAGACATTCAAAAGTACTGAGACTACTTCTGAGCACCACTGGATATGATGGCAGCAGCCCCAGTAGACTTGGATATTTTGCTTAAGTAACACTTGTGGGTGCTCAGCTCAAGTTTTTTTTACAAAGTAAAGCTTTTCTGCATTTACTGATGAGATGAACTAAATTTTGAATGGGATGTCCCTCATTTTTATGAGTGACTGGGGGTTTTGAACCTCATCCCTTCATGAAACATGTCTTCCTTGTAGTTTTGTGGCTTTTAATTCACATTATATATTGGTAATGGTTTTGTATATTTTTGGGCACTTTAATTGTTCTTTATTTTGTTTAATTATTTATTCTGTTTTGTCTTTACATTTCTTTTCTTTTCTTGTATGTTTACTAGTTTATTTTTATATATTATCATGATTGTAATAAGGGAGTTACATTGCTAATTGAGCTTTGCTGCACACCCAGTTGTAAATCCTTGTATTTAAGTGGTAGCACTCTCCGCTGTTTTGTGTTACGAATAAGCACTTTTCAGCGTGAAAGGCATCAACACATCTCCTTTTGAATTCTGATGCTATGATGTTTTTTTATCTTTGCTACAATATAGATTTTTGACGCATCCTACTAGAGTGTGTAGCTATCCAATTCTTATATTTAAGTTTCTTTGGTTATGAGGCAGGCAGGCACCTCAATGTAAGGACTTGTGGAAGGAGTATTACGGGGACAGACCCAGAGCTGTGCTTTATTTTGTTAGTATATTCAGAAGGTGAGGCCATCCTGACAACCCTATGTTATCTCATGACAGGTTTCCTTTATTAAAAAATTCTATTAGGAGTCAGTCAGTGCCTCAGAGTGGGCTGGGTAAAATAGTCAAACAAAAAGGCAGCATTAGCTTTTGACTTTTTAACTTTATTATTAAGTTTTGTACAAAGAAAGGTAGAGCAAACCAGATGAGTTATAACTGTGGTTCCACCTAACTGGAAAGCTTTTGACTTTTATTGCCTATAAAATCTAAATTACAAGCTCAAAATAAATAGATCTGGAGTGGGGGACAAAAACCTTACAAGAACCTCTGCAAGTTGGCATCCATTTCTATTTGACATGTATGTTTAGTAGAAAAATTGTACAGTATGACAGGATGTCACATGAATGCAGTGTCAAGAAAACGTCATCCAGTGCCCAGGGTGGAGATGATAAACTGCTCCCACTCATCCCCCCCCCCCATGTGGACATTATACCATCCTCTGAACTGGGATTTCTTATCTAGTGTGTTAGAGCACTTGTCTCAACATCACTGCCCAGCTTGCCATGTGCCCCCACCCACACACCCACACACACAGATAAAAACACTGTGCCTAAGACAGCTGCTCCTTCTGCTTTTTCCGTCCACTCCTCATCTGCCCTGTGTATCATAGAGGTATTATACTACTTTAGTGTAAGCACTCCATTATGATACTCAAGTAGGTTTGATGTTTAAGGGTTAGGTTGTATTGTTTGCATTTTTGCATCTTTGTATCCTTTTTAAAACTCAGTAGTAAACATGTTTGATATATAGCTGTGATTCAGTTTTCTTTGAGGGTACTTTCTTTCTTCTTTTAGTCATATTCAACTATCAATACTTCCTGCTGGCACACCAGAGTGGTGTGATGCTTTTTATCTTTTATTGCAATGTTCAGTTCAACCACTTGCAGATAATGGAACATTTATTGCTTTGCCTCATTCTATCCATTATTATAAAAAATAACAACTCATAACCTTATCTTGCACAATAAATAAAAATACTGATAGTCCAGAGTAAGTACAGATATCCATGCAGTTTCAGGAACTGTGTCATATTTACAGTTGTGATCATTATTTCACAGTGTATGTTTGTTTAATAATTAGATTAGACTGTGATAACCTAGAAGACTGGTTAATCATACTTTCTGGAAATGTTGGTGTGTTTATCATCCCACTAGGATAATGTATTGAATTTTATGGTCATTATCTGGTATTACACCATTACAGTATTGAAATATACCAATATAGGAAGTATGGCAGAATCCACCTTTTTATTTACAACTGCAGACATGGCTGTAGGAAGTAGACTGGTTGCTACAGGAAGCATGTAATGTCACTGCTAGCACACTTTTCATAAATTCGTTTCTGATGCTTCAGCTATTATGCTTTAATAACTCTGCTTTACATAAAGACAATGACCAGTCATAGTAACTGTTTAATGTACCTTACTTTTACACTGTAGCCCTTGTGACATCTGAGGATGGCTGAATAGAGGGAGGAGGAATTAAGAAAATCCAGGCACACACTAGCTCTGGACTGGAGCATGGGACCAGGAGAGAGCATGCCATGCAGTGTGATCAGGCACCATGCTAGCTGTGGGTAAAAGAATAGTACACTACAGTGCTGCTAGTAATGTGAAATGCTGCTGCCAGTTATTCTAATTACCAATAAAGTGATATGCTGCTTCCTGCTTCCGATTAGCTTATCACAGTTAGCCCCACATTCACCTAAAATGATTGTACCCAGGGCAACTTCTACCCACACCACTCTTCCCCACACACACACACACGCACACACTTCCAGGCTCTTGTTTACTGCAGATTTGAGCTCAGCACATGGTCTTCTGCAGATAGACTACTGCTTCTATAGTAAGCAATGACACTGCTCTGTAGCAGGTTTGCAGGGAACAGGCTTTGCAGAGGTGTGCCTATTTAGTCAATATGCTTAGATGCAGGTTCATTTAATTACTTTTCTTAAAACTTCCTGAGTTCCTTGACACAACAAGGAAGTATAAATTCCTCCAGCAGCTCAGAGAGGCCATAGCTGATGAGCCAGAGGTAGATGGGTAAGTAGCCATGTGAGAGCCCCTTGCTGTTAGAACTGGCATATCGGCAGCTAGGCTAAAACATAGTAGCATGCAGCTTGCCTATAAGACCTAGTTACTATAAGAAACCCCTTCCTGATTGCTAACAGAGTATTTTAATTTCATTGGGGTGGTCCTTTGTCCTTTGGTTCTCTCCAGCTATTCACTTGTGTTACCAGAGCTACCCTGAACTTCAATGTGAGGGACACTGTTTATGAGGAAGTAGCTGTGTTCTGAACTGTTTTACTAAAGTAGGTCTTCTTAGCCTGATTCTCTGTTATTATAGAGTCTTACAGAGACTATGCTATGCAGTTACATGTTGCTATAATTGAGCCACAGAAACACTGCCGTGAAGAGCCTATGTTTGTGCAGCTTTCATAATCTGACTCTTCTTCTTTTCCATCATCAACCTTTTTTTATTATTTTGCAGTGTATTCATATTTTTGCCACCCTAAACCACTTTTGCATTATTGCTTCTAACTTTGCACCTGTTTAGAAAACTGTGATTACTGTTAATCCCGGTCTGATCATTTAGCTGACTATTTACTGTATTATAGCATTTTTGCTTAGGCTGTAACTGCTTTAAAAAAAAAAAAAAAAAGACTGTTGGACTTTGAACATCTTAGACTCAATTAAAAAGAACTAGACTTTTTATTTTCAACCATGTAAATGTAATTTTCAATTTGTATTTGACTCACCTTAAAAAATAACTCACCTTTTTAGCTTCATATCCTGCTGTGCTAGCTATATGAATTCAGCTAGTGTTGTATTGATGCACCTGGAAGTATTAAGCTGATTTAAACTGAAAGTCCAGTTGGGCTTTGGTTGTTAACTGGCCAGCCAGATGTGGCTTGTCATCTGTCTTGCACAGGTCAATAAAAGATACACACAAATCTCTTGGGTTGCGGTGGAAACTCTATGCTTTCACCGTCCTCCTTTTTGTTCAAGAAATTTTTACATGTACATTTACATAGGGATTGCTGACCTTGAACAAAAATATCCTAATTTAGCAGTCACCAGGTATTTTCACAGTATTTTATTTAAAAGCATTACTTAGACATTTAAAGCAACCATGTCAGGATAAATAAATGCAAGATTTAGCTATTCACAGTGCATCTAAGCAGATTTTGTTAACAACAATATTAATAATTCATGCTTGGCAATTCATTGTTGTCTTCTCTATTTTCATTTTAATATAAATGCCACAACAGAAACGTAAGATAAAGAATGGAAAAGAATGAAATATGTAATCAAAGGTCATAGCTGAAAATTTCTATTATCTTTAAAGACTTCTAATAACTGATCTTATTAGTTATTCATGTGTAATATCTGGGGACAGGTCTTCAATAAATGGTATAGAATATGTTTAGAATATAAAGTAATTGTCGTTGCCAATATCCTAAAACATGATTTTATTTCTGCCTTTTGCGTTAACATTTCACAGATATCATATTAAATCAACTCTCAAAGCCCCAGAACAAACATTTCTTTCACATTTTCTCATGAATTAAAGCCGTGAAAAAAGTCATCATCAAAGGTCTGACCTGGATTTTTCTTTGTCAATACCATCACAGACAGATTAGTTTATAAAATGGACAAATGATAACTGTATGTGTTATAGCATTTATTTAGATGCTAGGCTTCCATTTGTAAAAAAAAATGGCATCAGGTTATTGCTTTAGGCAACACCTCCACTTTGAATGCATGAGGTCCGGAGTGCAGTGTTCACTGCAATGTCAGATTTTAACAAGTGGCAGTGTAAGTTAAATTTTATTGGCAGCTCTAGAGTATAATGAAACCTAAATCCACTCTGGAGCAAAGCATTTTAACTTAATACATGGACAGCGTTATGAAAATTAAAGGTATACATTTTTATTAGGAAATCTTTTTTAAAGCGGACTTATACTTCAAATCTGAAGATTGCTTTATCATTATTACTTAGCTTCATTGATAGACCAAACCAAATATTGGTGGAATACCAATGAAAATACAATTGGGTCACTTCTAGAAACCATATCTTTGCCAACTGCAAATATTATTATTCTAGTATTGGCCATGCTCAACGGAAATACAAATACAACCCCTATATCCCCATACCCAGCCATCCAAGCCATGATTCACCCTATCTGCATATTTGCTAATACATTTCAACTGAGGGCTACAGATCATATTCTCTCCTTAACAATTAAATACCTACAGATATATATATCACATCTAAATCTAAATGTTTGAGAGCAAGCAGGCATCTAACACATTAAGGAAATAAAATATGGTAACCTCATTCTCCTGCTCTCAGTTCTTCAACATAAATTTAACCTTCCATCCATTATCATTAAACAGTAAAACATTCTCTTAGACGCTACCCTGCCTCAACCAATTTTCCAGTATTATGAGGCCCATACACCGCCTCCAACCTTTACTAATGGTCCCCCTCTATTATATATTCAAAAGGAAGGGAAGGAGCCAAACATAGTGAAGCCCGTAGCAACTTTTATTAAATGTAATAAGTAAAAAACACAAGCGTAAATAGGATAGACAGCGTTTTAAGAACCACATGAGACGTAGCATGCGTCCACTTCCGGGATCGCTAGCCGGCTTGCGTTCCACGAGATGGAGGAAATGACGCTGTGTGGTATGCCGTCAACAGGAAGTGCGTCGACGATGTCTATGAAAACGCCCATTAAGGCTGGTGAAACGCGTTGACGCACTTCCTGTTGATGGCATACCACACAGCGTCACTTCCTCCATCTCGTGGAACGCAAGCCGGCTAGCGATCCCGGAAGTGGACGCATGCTACGTCTCATGTGGTTCTTATAACGCTATCTATCCTATTTACGCTTGTAGTTTTTTACTTATTACATTTAATAAAAGTTGCTAGGGGCTTCACTATGTTTGGCTCCTTCCCTTCCTTTTGAATATATAATCGAGGGGGACCATTAGTAAAGGTTGGAGGCTCGTCTGGTGACATACAGATCCATCCATCCATCCATCCATCCACAGGGCTGTGTGTAACGCTCTGGGGTTTGATTTTGTGAACTGGATTTGCAGCTGCAGAATTTCCACTCAGTAGTCGTGTAGAGATGTGTTGAATCGCCTTATCCAACTCTCTTGACTCATCATGGTGATTCAGCCTGCTTCAGTATGCACACACACAAACACTCAGAGATGATGTTGTTGGAGTGATAGAGGTCTATGCAATAGTAGTGAGGTGATATACTGAAGGGATAGGCTTGAGTAGTGATAGCAAATAATAATAAGCACTCAGGTAGTAATGTTGCAGGAGTGATAGCAGATGGTGATAGATAGTATGCAGGAGAGATAGCAATCATGTACAGGTAATAGGTGATAGGTGATAACAGATGAAGTGTACAGGATATGCTAAGCAAACACAAGGATATAGGTTACAGGTGGTAGTAGGTTCAAGAGCTAACACTCTAGGTAGCGATGCAGGTGATAGATGGTGAGAGCATGTATCTTAGAGCTTAGTAACAGTTCTTATTATGCAGAAAGATATAGCAAGTGGTTTGGTAGGAAGGGATCCCCTGCGGGGTACTTATCACAGGCTGGGGAGCGAGGGTAAGGATCAGGTAGCGAGGTAAAGGATCAGGTAGCGAGGTAAAGGATCAAGTAGCGAGGCTCCGGTCAGTCCAGGTATAGGGAAGATAGCTGGAGGATACGGCAGCGTCAGTCAGGCTTGTATTATGAGCGGTTGCATGAACACCTTGTGAGTGCAGACCGTCGGTTGAAATAGCCGCTCAGAGCGGCGCCTAGTGATGACGTCATCAGTTGTTAAAGAGACATGCAGCTATATGCGTTCCATCTACCTGAATGGTGGAACACAACCCGGAAGTAAGAGGCTAGAAGGTACTGAAAGTACCAGGATCTTACACTGTGTTGGAGAGTCCATGGTTGTTAAGGCTTGATTACCTATAACATCTGGTGAGTGAATCCCCAAAAGGGGCCGTTTGGAGCACTTTTTACCACAGTGTGGAGCACCTTAAGCACCTTTTGTCGAGCACCGCATTTGAATGCACTAATGGACTTATAATTTTGGACTGCACTTTACTTTGCACTGAATCACTTTAACACTTAGTATTCTGTTTATTGCACTTTATATTGTGATACATATTAATTTTTATGGTCATATTTTAGCACGAAGCATTTTGCATTTTACATTGTGATATATATTAATTTTTATTGTCATGTTTATCATCAAGTGCACTTTATATTGATCACTATTTGAGGATTACATTTAATTATTTATTACTTTCCTGGTAGCGCTGTCATATAATATTTTCATCTCATCTTGGTTTTTTACCTAAGTGGGCAGCAGCTTCAGGTAGCACTTTTCTATATAATAAAATTTTAGCGTGGGTTTTAAGTTCACATTTTACACATCAGCTAACTGTTGGTGCAATTGTCTCAGCATGGTGCTCTTACATCTGAACAAATAATCCATACCCATAGCAGCCCAAACTCTTGTCATTCACATCCTTTTATGTGCTAAATTGAATATTTAAGAGCCTCTTTTAGTTACTAACATAACAGACATAGTACTTGACCTTAACCACATTTGTGCTCTGGAATGCCTATATGCACTCAAAAATGATACGATCCACACATTTTCTTCATCCTGGAAGTTATGGATATCACACGACTTTTATAAGGGATGGTAATTGTAGTGATATACACTCACCGGCTACTTGTAGATTATACAATTGTAGATATATACACTCACCTTGCTAGTACCGGGTTGGATGCCCTTTTTCCTTCAGAACTGTCTTAATTCCTAATATCATAGATTCAACAAGGTGTTGAAAACATTCCTCAGAGATTTTGGTCCATATTAACATGATCGCATCACGCAGTTTCTGCAGATTTGCCAGCTGTGCATCCATGATGCGAATCTCCTGTAACACCACATCCCAAAGGTGCTCTATTGGATTGAGATCTGGTGACTGTGGAGGCCATTGGAGTACAGTGAACTCATTGTCATGTTCAAGAAACCAGTTTGAGGTGATTTGAGCTTTGTGACATGGTGCATTATCCTGCCGAAAGTAGCCATCAGAAGATGGGTACACTGTAGTCATAAAGGGATGGACATGGTTAGCAGCAATCCCCAGGTACGCTGTGGAATTTAAATTATGCTCATTTGGTACTAAGGGGCTCAAAAGTATGCCAAGTAAATATCCCCCACACCTTTACACCACCACTACTACCCTGAACCATTGATTCAAGGCAGGATGGATCCATGCTTTGATATTGTTTATGCCATATTCTGACCCTACCATCTGAACGTCGCAGCTGAAATTAAGACTCATCAGACCAGGCAACATTTTTTCAATCTTAAATTTTCCAATTTTGGTGAGCCTGTGTGAATTGTAGCCTCAGTTTCCTGTTCTTAGCTGACAGGAATGGCACCCAGTGTGGCCTTCTGCTGCTGTAGCCCATCTGCTTCAAGGTTGTGTGTTATGCTTTCAGAAATGGTATTCTGCATACCTTGGTTGTAACTAGTAGTTATGTGAGTTATTCTTGCCTTTCTATCATCTTGAACCAGTCTGCCTATTCTCCTCTGACATCAACAAAGCATTTTTGTCCACACAACTGCCACTCACTGGATATTTTTTCTTTTTGGACCAATCCCTTTAAACCCTTGAAATGGTTGTGTGTGAAAATCCAAATAGTTCAGCAGTTTTTAAAATATTCAGATCAGCCCGTCTGGCACCACCAACCATGATATGTTCAAAGTCATCTAAATCCCCTTTCTTCCCCATTCTGATGCTCAGTAAATCTTCTTCACCATATCTACATGCCTAAATGTATTACGTTTCTGCCATGTGATTAGCTGATTAGTGATTTGTGTTACCTAGCAATTGAACAGGTGTACCTAATAAAGTGGTCAGTGAGTGTGTATTCCTGAAGATTTTGTCTGTTCTAATCAGTTATGAATTTGCTAAGCCCTCCCTTAATGATGTACAGCTTAGCAAACCTCGCTCTATTCTGCATTATACCCTAAGCAATGTATGTAATCTCTGCCATAACATCCAGTCTAATTTATTGTTTGAATGTTTTGAGCTATATTTGCCATGCTTTTTTTTATACAACATTTATAACAATATTTTCAACTCTTCTCTGTTGTTCTTATTTTTTTATTTTTTTTTTTATTGTATTTTTTTGAAAATCAATAAAAGAATGGAAATAAAACCTGAAGATTGTTTGTGTTGGGCTTCCAATCGAGATTTTTTAATGACCATACCAATGCTCATTGCATAAATGTGTTCCATCATTGTCACCATCAGGAAGCTCGTCTTGAAAAATCAAAAGCAGCTGTCATAGAAGTAAGTGCATGTAGACTGGATGTGGCTGCAAAGAGGGTGGATAAGTTAGTTGTTTCTTGGTAGTTTCTAAACAAAAATTATAATTATTTATAATAAACACTGATTTCTCACTCTACATATCATCAAAATGTCAACCATTTAAGAATCTACTTTAAATAGAAAACTGTTCCAAAATCAGTTAGTAAAATGTGCTCAGAATTCTCACCTATTGGCTGTTTGCTAATCTAACAAATGTTCCAGCTTGCATACTTGTTAATTCTGACAACAAATGCCTTAATTTTCAAAAAAAGAAATATATCTATAATATATACTAAATTGTGAATTTTTTTGAAAAAGGAAATGGTGAAATGGAATAGTGGAATTGTTCTACAATCTTGGTAAAGCCCCGTACACACGTACCGATCGTCGGCCGAACGATCGGCCGTCTTTTGTCCAGGGCTGTCGTGTCCGCTGAAAAGTGCAAAAGACTGCACACGAATTTTGTCGGCCAACAACAGCCGACTGCAGAAGTGATGTCATGTGATGGTTAACTTTCCGTGTTTTTTTTCTTCTCTGAGCATGCCCAGTCTTGCAAATCTGCTGATTGTCGGCCGAAATCTGTACTGACTGGCGAACAATCGGCCGTTCTGTTGTCAGCCTACAAAAATTTTAATGTCTGTATGACAGATTCTGTTCGGCCGAAAATGCGCTGTCGGCTGTCGGAAGAATCTTACTAACAAGCCTACAATCGGCCGATCGGTCGGTGGCCAAATATTTGCGGCCGACAATCGGTACGTGTGTACGGGGCTTATCTTACAATTTTGTATGCAGACAATAAACACTAAACTGTGTTCAGTGACAATGAAATCCTCAACAAAAACCACTGTAATAAAGGCATGTAGCTTGAACATTTTACCTATTTTATTTATTGTGAAGATTTACAAAATGTAAAACATAATTACTATATTTTGAGCATCACTGTTTTTCTGCAAGAATGTTATTATTATTTTTATATTTGTCCTGTTTTGTTTATCTATTTTTTTTTTACTGTATAATGATTTGGAAGTCTTTTATTATCAAAAAAACTAAATAAAATGGATCATGGAACTAATAATGTGAAAATGTGTATATGGACAGCATAGATTATCTAAGAAATCACTGTCTTAAAAAACAGGAAGGTAAGAGATGGTAATTTAAATCCATACTTTCAAGCGGAATGCTAGAAAGTTTTTTTTTTTTAACAATTTGAAATTAAAGTGAAATTTCGCTTTAGGCTGATAACTAAACACATAAAAGACACACAATTACAACTGTAATGCTCTACAATTTAAGAAAAAATATTTCAATTTTAGGACAAAGTCACAGTAGAGCTGATTCGCCATAAGCGGTGAAAATCTCCACACAATTCATTGTGATTATTCATTTGAATTATCAAAAATAAGTGAAAAACAAATTCCTGTTCACTTTAAATATCCAATCATGTAGAAATGAAGGAGGTAAACGGAAACTTGCTTCTCACATGATTGAATAATTAAAGGGAACATTCACTCCATTTATTGTGTTAAGATTCTCAACTTATTTAGTAAATCAGCTTAACCATCTGTGTAAATCCCCCCCCCCCCCATCCCTCTGATACTCACATCTCTAGTGATCCCCTACTGCTCTACCTCAGATGATGCAAAATACCAAGAGCTTCTGGGTATGTGCGGACATCAAACCTCCACCTGGTGTTCCAGCACTTGCCACTTTAGGGCAGGCCACAAAAAAACCTCTTGCAGACAACCAGTTGGACAGGCCAGATATACCTCATTTACTTTTTAATGTACAAAGTTCAATAACTATATATGATTAAAATGTAACATATGTACAAGTATAACGTTTTCATACTCATTAACTTTTTTTAAATATTGTTTTTTTTATCTGTGTTTTCTGAGATAATCATTGCTGTGATGTTAATTTGCATATACAGTATATATATATATATATATATATATATATATATATATATATATATACAGTACATCTTTTCACAATAATAATATATTAATAGTTAAAGCTAAAGTCCAGGAATTTGGACACTTTCTAAAATGTGATGGCTTACTAGGGGTTAAGTCCAATGAAGTGCATTGCACTTCCTGGCCCTCCAACAGGGGACCAAGGCTTTCAGACACAACAACTGGCCCTCCAACAGGGGACCAAGGCTTTCAGACACAACAACTGGCCCTCCAACAGGAAACAGAAGCTTTCTGACACAACACTTGGCCCTCCAACAGGGGACCAAGGCTTTCAGACACAACAACTGGCCCTCCAACAGGAAACAGAAGCTTTCTGACACAACAACCAGCCCTCCAACAGGAGACAGAGGCTTTCTGACACAATAATCGGCCCTCCAACAGGAGACAGAGGCTGACACAACACTTGGCCCTCCAACAGGAGACAGAGGCTTTCTGACACAATAATCGGCCCTCCAACAGGAGACAGAGGCTGACACAACACTTGGCCCTCCAACAGGAGACAGAGGCTTTCTGACACAATAACCGGCCCTCCAACAGGAGACAAAGGCTGACACAACACTTGGCCCTCCAACAGGAGACAGAGGCTTTCTGACACAATAACCGGCCCTCCAACAGGAGACAAAGGCTGACACAACACTTGGCCCTCCAACAGGAGACAGAGGCTTTCTGACACAATAACCGGCCCTCCAACAGGAGACAGAGGCTGACACAACACTTGACCCTCCAACAGGAGACAGAGGCTTTCTGACACAATAACCGGCCCTCCAACAGGAGACAGAGGCTGACACAACACTTGGCCCTCCAACAGGAGACAAAGGCTTTCTGACACAATAACCGGCCCTCCAACAGGAGACAGAGGCTGACAAAACACTTGGCCCTCCAACAGGAGACAGAGGCTTTCTGACACAATAACCGGCCCTCCAACAGGAGACAGAGGCTGACACAACACTTGGCCCTCCAACAGGAGACAGAGGCTTTCTGACACACCATCCCACCCCCACTGTACGTTTACAGGAGTCAACTTACAGAAGGTTTTGTGTTTTGTGAATAGGCTCACATAATATAAAACACTCCATGGCTGCACAAAAAAAAAGAGAAGGAGTGGGCAGAGAAGCTGCAGTTGACTTTGCAGTTCTAAAAGCTGAGACCTGAAGATCCAGTGTTGGAGTACCACAAATAAAGTGATAGCTGTACTCCCGGCGCTGAGTAAAAGTTTAAATAGTAAATTAAAAAGATACTCTAAATCCACAAGGTGACATACCTCGTTTCACCTAACCCATACTATCCTGGCACATTTTAGAAAGTGGCTGAACTCCTAGAGTTCAGCTGTGAATCTTTGATTGAGTTTTGTGACTTTCTTTATTTTATTTTGTGTCATACCATCCCTAGAACATACATAATATAAGTACTTTCATACAGCTAACACAGTATATCCCACAGATGCAAAGATAGTGATCAGAACTGGTTGCTGTAGGCTAGCATATGTTTTACATCCTCATTATTAGTTGGAAAAGAACATGGCATTACACTAATGTCACACACATAATATAAACCTAGGTCTGTTACATGCTGCGCCTATATGACAAAAAAAAAGCAAGCAAACACCAATGCCATTAATAACAACAGGGAAGGTTGATCATTTACAAAGGGCTAGTTCCAGCAGCAACTGGAATGTACACTAATTGTACTGGATAAAGCAAAATATAATGGTTGTTAAAGAACTAAATACATTTTTCTTTTATTTTTTAAAAAGTTTATGAAAACTTTTTGTAAACATCTGGTATTCTATTGCCACAACAGTTATCTCCACAATTAATGAGTTCCCAAGACCATTGCAGGAACATTATTGATGTGCAATAGTAAACAGAAATACACTTTGCCAGATGGTATTGTTTAAGAGACGCTTCCTATCATAATGTAAAATCACTAAGCAGGATTCACTGGATTGTAGACATGTGCCAGTAAGACATTTTTACACAATACAATTATCTTAATATTTCCCTCTAAGGTGCCATAGGTTTTAGCAATCCATGTGCTCAAATAAAAGGAACACAATAACTTATGGGGAGATGAGCAGATCGACTGGGATTTCAAGTTCGAGCTGACTTGGATAATTGTTGACGCTGATCCTGTTCCTAAAGACTATTTCAGTATTCTGAAAGTCTGCAGATTGATGTCAGAGGCTTCATTTGAATACAAATGGGCACATTTTGTGCACAATTAAATTCTGATGAATAGAACAATATCTGTCCCCATAGAATAACAACTAGATTTGGTCCAACAATTATTTTATTGGCTTATGTGGATTTCAGATACACTTGAATGGTGTTTATAAAAAGGAACAGGAAAAAAAATTCTGCATTGTGCGGTATTACAGTGATACACATAAACATTGACATGCGTATAAGGCACACACAAAAATTATTTGCAAATTAATTTTGAAATATATATGTTTTTATGAATGCAAATAGAGAAAACTATACTTATAAAACATTAGGAACAATTATGACCCATATGCAAAGAACTTGGAGAGCTGCTCAAAGCACCACAAAGCCTTCCCATGCAGTCCAAAGCACAAAACAGGTGCTGGCATTCAAGCAATTTTATCCAGACTAGCAGTAGCAAATCAGA
Organism: Pelophylax lessonae; assembly: GCF_965119305.1. NCBI lineage: Eukaryota > Metazoa > Chordata > Amphibia > Anura > Ranidae > Pelophylax > Pelophylax lessonae. The sequence continues at coordinate 122,531,985 of NC_138776.1, read as the reverse complement.
GGAGAAAAGGTGGAAACAGAACACACCAGAGCCCAGCCACTATAAAGAAAGGTGAAGATATGACTTCAGTCTAAGCTTCTCTTGACTACACTCCTCTGACATATAATAATCTATGATTAAGCCCCATGATTGGGGCAAAATATGTCAGAGGAGTGCAGTCAGGAGGAGCTTAGGCTGAAGCTGTATCTTCACCTTTCTATATAGAGTGGCTGGGCTCTGGGGTGTGGTGTTTCCACCTTCTGTCTTCTGATTAAGGACAATTATAATTAAAAACTTAAAGATAAAAAGACAAGGCACCTCTAAGTGCAATAGGCTCTGAGTATTTATTAGGTTAAAAGTATAAAAGCACTCACATTTGGTAAATATGATATGGGCATAGCAAAGATCTGTCTGGAATCTTCCTATCCGCTGTGCTGAGTGGTTGCAATGGGGACATCCGGTGATCCGCTTCCTGTAGATGCGTCCTTTCGTCTGTGTCTCAGCCTGGTCGACATGAGTTTTCCTGAAGGCAGGATGTGGATGCAGCGGCTGGTGTCCAATAGAGCGGGTGGTGGGCGGTTACATGTTTCAGAGCTCAGCTCCTTCGTCAGACCTCCTGACAAAGGAGCTGAGCTCCGAAACATGTAACCGCCCACCACCCGCTCTATTGGACACCAGCCGCTGCGTCCACACCCTGCCTTCAGGAAATCTCATGCCGACCAGGCTGAGACACAGACGAAAGGACGCATCTACAGGAAGCGGATCAACGGATGTCATATTTACCAAATGTGAGTGCTTTAATACTTTTAACCTAATAAATACTCAGAGCCTACTGCACTTAGAGGCGCCTTGTCTTTTTATCTTTATCACTTTCAGAGCAGCTTCTCCTCTCCAGTGCTGCCGAAGTGCAGTGTCTCACCTAAAGCCTGCTGTATTCCACGGAAGCGCCCATACAACAAACCCATAATTAAAAAATTAAAGGGGCTTTGTACATCTTTTCTTGATTTGTTATCTCTTCTTTAATATTTTGATATTTAAAATACTGAGATTTCCCAGTGTTTATGTTGCTTTATTTTGCCATGCAAACTCTGTCAAAAAGGGGAGGAGGCCAGCAGCTTCCTAATCCTTTCTGTCAAAGCCAGATCTCCGCTTCTGATGATGCTGGAGCTTTCCCATTCCTGTCACACACATATTCCCATTGGCCAGTGACATTGTTCAAATAATGCATGAAGGTGAGTCTAAGTGGCAAACTTCTACACTGACTAAAACCTTTTTTTGCAGTTTATCATATCAGAATGGTCAAGGATTTGCCCATGATAGGAAGATTTAAAGTGCAGGCAAGCTAAGGCTTGATCCCTCTTCCCCTCAGTGACCTCATGCCTTCTTCCTGTTCTGAACTTGACCATTCATTGTAGTACTTCTAGTTAGTGTTGAGCAAGTTGATCAAAACATGCTTTGCCACTGACATGTGTAAAATGGCTCCAAAACTCAGTTTGTGGCTTATACCTGGCCCATAAATTGATATATCAGCACAATTAAATTACCTGGTGATTTTAATATTTTGTGGGAGGCTGTCCAAGACTAGAAGGAGTACATAGAAGCACCTATATTGTAATAGGACAGTTTGGGCCATATGCTTTAAATAACTGACATCTTTAACCACTTCCCGCAAAACAATGTACCTTTGTTGAAGTGGTTGTACCGGGGTGATGCCTGGGCTTCACCCTCGTATAAATTTTAGAGTGGACGTTTAGTTTTCAGGTGATAACAGCCAATGGTGCTAAGTTATGCTTCCATCCTCCCGCCACTCCAACCGGGTCTCCCGTCCCACTGGGAGATCCAAGCCACCAGCCGGTACTTCAGCCAGCTGTACGTAGTCCCAAACAAAGCAGGAATCATTTACTCAGGTGCCAATAGCGCCAATTTTGAAAAATCCAAGGTATTCAAAAATGACAATTTTGGTGTTTTGAATACTTTGAAATGCAGTGGAGGGGTTTGTGGTCTTTTAGGCCCCAGATCTTTCCATAAAGAGTACCTGTCACTGCCTATTACTGTCACAAGGGATGTTTATACTCCTTATGACTGTAATAAATGTGATCAGATTTTTATTTATTTTTAAAAGGGACAGTGTAAAAAAAAAAAATGTAAAGCATCCCCGTCCCCATGTGCTCACGCACCAAAGAAAATGCGTACGTTAGACGCGCCCGCAAATGTTAACAGTGTTTAAATCACACTTACGAGGTATCACTGCAATCGTCAGAGTAAGAGGAAACATTGTACCATAAAACTTAGTCTGTAAACTCTAAATTTTTACCCGTTAAAATTTTTTAAAGCATCTCCTATGGAGAAGTACTGTAGTTTGTTACTATTGCACTAGTGTGTGCAAACTTAAACCGAAACATGTTAGGTATCTATTTACTCAGCGTGACATCATCTTTCACAATATAAATTAATTCAGTGAAGTATATTTATTCCAAAAAAATTGTGTTTGACAAACCACTGCGCAAATACCGTGTGACATAAAATATTGCAACGACCGCCATTTTATTCTCCAGAGTCTTTTCTAAAACAATATACTGTATATACAGCATCTCACAAAAGTGAGTACACCCCTCACATTTTTGTAATTATTTTATTATATCCTTTCATGTGATAACACTGAAGAAATGACACTTTGCTACAATGTAAAGTAGTGAGTGTACAGCTTGTATAACAGCGTAGATTTTCTGTCCCCTCAAAATAACTCAATACACAGCCATTAGTGTCTAAATCACTGGCAACCAAAGTGAGTACACCCCTAAATAAAAATATACAAATTGGGCCCAATTAGCTGTTTTCCCTCCCTCCTCATGTGACTCGTTAGTGCTACAAGGTCTCAGGTGTGAATGGGGAGCAGGTGTGGTAAATTTGGTGTTATCGCTCTCACTCTCTCACTCTGGTCACTGGAAGTTCAACATGACACCTCATGTCAAAGAACTCTCTGAGGATCTGAAAAAAAAGAATTGTTGCTCTACATAGAGATTGCCTAGGCTATTGGAAGATTGCCAAATCTGAGCTGCAGCACAGTGGCCAAGACCATACAGTGATTTAAAAGGACAGGTTCCCCTCAGAACAGGCCTCGCCATGGTCGTCCAAAGAAGTTGAGTGCATGTGCTCAGCGTCATATCCAGAGGTTGTCTTTGGTAAATAGACTTATGAGTGCTGCCAGCATTGCTCTAGAGGTTGAAGGAATGGGGGGGGGGGGGGTTAGCCTGTCGGTGCTCAGACAATACGGCGCACACTGCATCAAATTCGTCTGCATGGCTGTCATCCCAGAAGGAAGCCTCTTCTAAAGATGATGCACAAGAAAGCCCATAAACAGTTTGCTGAAGACAAGCAGACTACTGGATTACTGGAACCATGTCCTGTGGTCTGATGAGACCAAGATAAACTTATTTGGTTCAAATGGTGTCCAGGTGAGGAGTACAAAGACAAGTATATCTTGCCTACAGTCAAGAATGTTGGTGGGAGTGTCATGGTCTGGGGCTGCATAAGTGCTGCCAGCACTGGGGAGCTACAGTTCATTGAGGTAACCATGAATGCCATCATGTACTGTGACATACTGAAGCAGAGCATGACCCCCTTCCTTCAGAGACTGGGCCGCAGGGCAGCATTCCAACATGATAATGACCCCAAACACACTTCCAAGACGACCACTGCCTTGCTAAAGAAGCTGAGGATAAAGGTGATAGACTGGCCAAGCATGTCTCCAGATCTAAACCCCTATTAAGCATCTGTGGGGCATCCTCAAACGGAAGGTGGACGATCACAAGGTCTCTAATATCCACCAGTATCGTGATGTCATCATGGAGGGGTGGAAGAAGACTCCAGTGGTAACCTGTGAAGCATTGGTGAACTCCACGTCCAAGAGGGTTAAGGCAGTGCTGGCAAATAATGGTGGCCACACAAAATATTGACACTTTGGGCCCAATTTAGAAATTTTTTACCTAGGGGTGTACTCACGTTTGTTGCCAGAAGTTTAGAAATTAATAGCTGTGTGCTGAGTTATTTTGAGGGGACAGCAAATTTATACAAGCTGTACACTCACTACTTTACATTCCCTGTTACTTTACATTGTAGCACAGTGTCATTTCTTCAATGCTGTCACATGAAAAGATATAATAAAATATTTTCAAAAATGTGAGGGGTGTATACTATTTATATATATATATATATATATATATATATATATATATATATATATATATATATATATATGTGTGTGTGTGTATATATATATATATATATATATATATATATATATATATATTTATATATACTGTATATATATATAATGTTTGGTGGTTCTAAGTGTCAGAAATAGGCTTGGACCTTAAGTGTTTAAAGGGGAATTTACAGAGTGTGTATACAGTCAGGTCCATAAATATTGGGACATCGACACAATTCTAATCTTTTTGGCTCTATACACCCCCACAATGGATTTGAAATTAAACAAACAAGACGTTCAGTATCCAAATCAGGTGAACAGTATAGAAAATACAACAGTTTGTATATGTGCCTCCCACTTTTTAGGAGACCAAAAAGTAATGGGACAATTGGCTGCTCAGCTGTTCCATGGCCTGGTGTGTGTTATTCCCTCATTATCCCATTTACAAGGAGCAGATAAAAGATCCAGAGTTAATTTCAAGTGTGCTATTTGCATTTGGAATCTGTTGCTGTCAACTCTCAATATGAGATCCAAAGAGCTGTCACTATCAGTGAAGCAAGCCATCATTAGGCTGAAAAAACAAAACAAACCCATCAGAGAGACATTACATGTGGCCAAATCAACTCTTTGGAACATCCTTAAAAACAAAGAATGCACTGGTGAGCTTAGCAACACCAAAAATCCTGGAAGACCACAGAAAACAACAGTGGTGAATGACCGAAGAATTCTTTCCCTGGTGAAGAAAACACCGTTCACAACAGTTGGCCAGATCAAGAACACTCTCCAGGAGGTAGGTGTATGTGTGTCAAAGTCAACAATCAAGAGAAGACTTCACCAGAGAGAATACAGAGGGTTCATCACAAGATGTAAACCATTGGTGAGCCTCAAAAACAGGAAGGCCAGATTAGAGTTTGCCAAGCAACATCTAAAAAAGCCTTCACAATTCTTGAACAACATCCTATGGACAGATGAGACCAAGATCAACCTGTACCAAGGTGATGGGAAGAGAAGAGTATGGAGAAGGAAAGTGTAACGTTCATGCGTTTTTGTTAATGGATGGATTTACAGCTGCAGAATTATTACACTCAGTATCCTTGTAGAGATCTGTTGAACAACATATCCAACTCTCAGGACTTCATCATAGTGCACAGCCTGTATACAATTTACATATACTCAATCAGATGTATAGATGGAGGGATAGAATATATGAGAAGTATAGATGAGAGACAGGCAATTGTATAGTGGGCACTTAGGAGAGTTGCAGGTGGTAATAATAGGCAGATAGGTTCTGATGTCAAGTATAATGCAGATGGTAAGAGGACACAGATGGAGTATACTTCAGACAGAGTAACCTAGTGCAAGGATAGTGTAGGTAGTCCCAAGAGCTAACAGTCTTATGCAGATGATAGGAGATAGATAGATATAGATAGTCCTGGTAGTTGCAGTAGATGACAGTAGGAGTGCAGTTAGTAAGGAATCCCCTGTGGGGTACTTATCACATAGATAGGTTAGTAAGGATAGAGTCCAATGGTGAGAGGTGATCCCGTAGCGAGGTACGGATCAGCAGCGAGGTTCTGGCTTCAGTTCAGCAAAGGGAAATGCCAGCAGCTCTGACTTCACAGGAGAAGGTGCGGTGAACATGTGGTTTGAACGAGCAATGAGTGAGAGAAAACCGGCGATTGAAATAGCCGCTCATAGCGGCGCTCGGCAATGATGTCATCCGGTCTTAAAGGTATATGTGTCTCTTGTGTAACAAGATGAGACGCAATTAGAAAAGGAGAAATATATGGAACAAGGGTACCAGTGGTACCAGAACATTACAGAAAGGAACTGCTCATGATCCAAAGCATACCACCTCATCAGTGAAGCATGGTGGTGTCATGGCGTGGGCATATATGGCTGCCAATGGAACTGGTTCTCTTGTATTTATTGATGATGTGACTGCTAACAAAAGCAGCAGGATGATTTCTGAAGTGTTTCGGGCAATATTATCTGCTCATATTTAGCCAAATGCTTCAGAACTTATTGGACGGCGCTTCACAGTGCAGATGGACAATGACCCGAAGCATACTGCGAAAGCAACCAAAGAGTTTTTTAAGGGAAAGAAGTGGAATGTTATGCAATGGCCAAGTTAATCACCTGACCTGAATCCGATTGAGTATGCATTTCACTTGCTGAAGACAAAACTGAAGGGAAAATGCCCAAAGAACAAGCAGGAATTGAAGACAGTTGCAGTAGAGGCCTAGCAGAGCATCACCAGGGATGAAACCCAGCGTCTGGTGATGTCTATGCATTCCAGACTTCACACTGTAATTGACTGCAAAGGATTTGCAACCAAGTATTAAAAAGTGAAAGTTTAATTTATGATTGTTAATCTGTCCCATTACTTTTGGTCCCTTAAAAAGTGGGAGGCACATATACAAACTGTTGTAATTCCTACATTCATACGTTCACCGGATTTAGATGTAAATACCCTCAAATTAAAGCTGAAAGTCTGCAGTTAAAGGACATCTTGTTTGTTTAATTTCAAATCCATTGTGGTGGTGTATAAAGCCAAAAGATTAGAATTGTGTCGATGTCCCAATATTTATAGACCTGACTGTAATTAAGACAGAGCATCAAGCCAAGTTATAATTTCAAAATACAAAGAAAATGATAATACGTTTTTTGTGGAGTTTGAAAAAGGGGGAAAGTGGGTTATGGGTCATATAAAGAAAAAGCAGTAAGCAGTGAGTCCAGTGCATGAAACATATTTTATTAGCTAATATTTTTTATTCTGGACATTATTTTTGTATTAAAAGATTTCACAATGCTATTTTTAGCTCAGCCATTTTCTGTTCTTTAAGCACATACTTTAGATCATGTATGAGATAAATTGTGACCTCCCAAAGACCAGTCGGTAAGATTATTCCAAACCAAGCATTCCATCATTTAGGCACAGTACCAATGGTAGGGTCTGAAGCAGCAAAATGCTGGGTTTTTCAACTATGTTCTACGACAGTACTTAAAACTGAGATATATGCTCTAAAATTTACATTCTTTCTATGTTTTTAATTTTTCTCTTACTCTTCTCTCAGTGCCAATATGCTTTTCTTTTACCTATTCTCGCTCACTGGTCCTTACTTCACTACATACTGTACCACTTCAATGAGGTAAGGGTTTGCAGAAGGGACCAAAAAACGCAGGGATGGACCAGATATCCAACACACCTGGAAGATTGTCAGGATGCAGAAGATCCTTCTCCAGCAATTGATAGTGAGATCAGTGATGCAGGGAGCAGGGAGCAGGACAATGAAATATTTACCGTTTAATTTAGGAAGCTTGCATTTCTTTCTCTATTTTTTTTTTCGTAAGCAACAGGGTTGCCTGATATTACCCCAAACATTTTACACATTGGAACTTACCAATCCTTGGATGTGATGTCTGCGTTAATTTCCTTTTAGGCTTTTTTTTTTTTTTAGGCTTTTTTAACTTTATTTTAACCTACTTTATTTTAACCATCTTCTCATTCCGTCTGTCCTCCAAGCCTCAATGTCAGCACTGGAAACTCTACAAACACCACACTCGTTTCTTCCAGTGCTCTCCTGTGATTAGCAATGTTAACCCTTTCTTCTCTACAAATTGTGGTAATACTATAATGCAAACAAACACAAGTGCTTTACCTTGAATAGTGTCACCAATAATCTTTATTGTATAAGAACATCATAGTACTCACCAGAAGATCTGTAATACAGGCATATCAGAACAGGTATTTCCTCTAGGTCAGTCTGCTGGAGGCAGACTCTCCTATTGCAGTAACCAAGGGCAACCAATTCAGACAATGTCTGTTTTCCTACACCCATACATGTTTTAAGTTTAAACCTTCTTCACCAGTGGGAAGGAGCAAGTAACAGGTTTTTCTTCATAACTAGTTACTTCATTAAACCTTGCCTGACTGGCATCATATTAACCATTTGTAGTACAGATCAAATGAAAACATGAAAATGCACATCAAGCACAAAATCATGAAAACAATACAAATGCATGTACAAATACATACCAAATAAATAGAAAATGTGTTCCAAAAAAGATAAAAAGTATCATATTGTAACATATGTAGAGAAGGTTAACAGCTTTACACATCAAACCTCATTTAATTCAAAAACCTCCAAAACAATTATAGGGGCATTAATCATGACATATAGTCTGCAGTTTTTAGAGGGCTTAGGCAAAACTAATTCTTCAGTCTTCAAAACTTTTTTTTTTATAAACGCCATATAAGAACAGAAGGGAGTGCACACCACAAGGAACACATACAGCACCCTCAGTTCATTCATTATGTTGTATCTATTCTCATCAAAGATAACAATTAAAATTAAAATACACATTGAGACCTCATGTCTAAAGAGTCCCTAACCTGAACATCCACTCTCCCTCCTTCCTGTCCAACAAATTAATGGGGTCACCACCCCTACAATTAGCCTGTATATGCTGAATGGCCAAAAATGTCAATTTTTTTTATGACATTTTCTTTAAAATTGGGGGGGAGGGGTACACTATGATCCTTTTTTACTTTTTTGATATTATGTACATGTTACTCCATTCTTAATGCACCTGTATCAGTTGTGGATATTTTTAATTGATTCATGACAAATGTTCCCATACATGTGTAATAATATCTCTCAACCTTTGACGTTGTGTGTAAAAATGTCTGCCGCATCAGTGTTAATTTTGTCGACTAAAACCGACTAAAACGTTTTTGTCGACTAACACAATTCAGAGGACTAAAATACGACTAAAACTAAAATATCATTTTAGTCTTAAGACTATAACAAAACTAAATCGAAATTTGCTGCCAAAAATTAACACTGGTGCATGCTCAAAGCATAAATAATAACATATTAGATTTTTCACTCCAGGACCAGCAGTAGTATATAATGAGTTTGGAAATTGTAGAGAAATGCTTAAATAATGCATTACAAATTACAATTGAACTACACCCATTTGATTATAGATGACTAAAAGGAGTTTTAGTCGACTAAAATATACTGGAGTTTTAGTCGACTAAATACGACTAAAACTAAAACACTTGCAGAAGACTAAAATGGGACTAAAACTAAAATGCCATTTTAGTCCTAAGACTAAGACTAAAACTAAATTGAAATTTGCTGCCAAAATTAACACTGTGCCGCATATCCAATTGATCATGTGGTTTTGGGGGGAAGTGCACCAATGTCTTTCTGACATCACTCACAAAACAATCTGTGAGTAGTCAGCAGGAATATTTACATCCTGTGGGTGGTCTCGGGTCTACAAGACCATAAATAGAGTCTCTAGCATGGGGGAAAGAGAGGTTCCTTTTGAGAAGTTTGTTTGGAGTTGTGGAAGGAAAGCATGCAGCAAAAAATCTCCTCACTGTCCTATTCCAAATATTGAGTGCAAGCTGTTGCCAGAGCTAAGTATTATTTGACCTTTCTTTGGGATATTGGGAATAGGAGTGTATGTTTGAGGCTCCTGTGCATCTTTGGCTGTTTCAGGTCCAAATTCAGGCAAACATTTGGACCCCATTCTTCCCCGAAAATGGAAAAAAGGGACGCACCAGACCTCTGCTGTGAGCCGCGTCCGCACTAAGTGTGAACCCTGCCTCAATGTGCCATCTAGGATCGTGATCCCTTTTGAGGTCAAGCGTTGGGGGTTCATGTGTGGTGTATGGTCTTGGGTTTATTACTATAGCAGCAGGTGGGCAGAGCTGGTAACTCAACCTCCTATCATAGCACTTCCTTTTCGAATGATACATATGTTATTTTCTTTGTTACATATGATCTTTTTATGGTCTGTGCTTTCTCAGACTCACATTCTACATTCTAAGTTTATTTTGTAAATGTAAAAACAAAAGGCTACAAAAATATATGTTTAGGGTGGACTGTGGTGCCTTTTAAAAACAGAAATGAAACAGGTGCCTCGGAGTGCAGACTGCTAGTTGCTTTAATAATGGAACAGAAGAATAAAACTCACATGGAGGACAAGGTTAGTAGGCACTAACCTTGTCCTCTATGTGAGTTTTATTCTTTTGTTTCATTATTAAAGCAACTAGTAGTCTGCACTCCAAGGCGCCTGTTTCTTTATCTATGGCACATATGCCATCGATTTCTACATCATGTGTGCTCTGTTATACAGAAAAATGCAGTGTTCTCTGCTCCTGTAAAAAATAGTTCTAAAATAGTTTTGGAAGATAACCATTGAGCTGTGTTCAAAAAGATTTATAAACAAAGCCTGTATAGTACTCTACAATTTCAACAAAGCTTTATTATTTGTAAAATGCATTGCACAAAGCCAACAGAAGCAAGCAATCTCAGGACCTTTCAACCAGTTACCACTTAATCTAATCCAGAAAGCTAATACCATGCTTACCTTAGGCTAGGTGACAGCATAAAATATGAGCACACTTTCATGCACTAATGAAACTGACTTAAATGATACATTAGTAAAATTACAAAACAGTATAAAAATTCGACTACAGGGATGGCATTTCAGGATTTGTATTAAAAAAAAATCTTTCATTTAAACATACTGTACATTTTTAAATTTGTGAATTATAATTTAGAATTAAGAAAACATTAGTAATAGGATAACCTTTGGACATTTCATCCATTATCATGCAGTGGCCATAACTAGCCAACCAAAATGCACCTTTAACTGACCTGACTATACTGCATAAAGTCTTATTTGTTGTTGTTTTTCTTTTTCATTTTTTGCACACATGTTAAAATTTGCATGTTGACTATAAGATTACATTATATATTTTCCCAAAGCAGAGGTCCTGAAAAGTACAAAAGATGATAGCTGGAATTTTTATGTTGCACAACATTTGCCTATCTGTTTGTAGCACCCTCCTAGGTAGGTAGGAAAAAGTAT